>NW_026947486.1:110728602-111343394 GCF_034190915.1 Cavia porcellus
TTATAGAAATTAATATTAAAATTCTACAAGAGGTGTTTGAACATAATTTTCCCTAGCATTAGTTTCTAAATAAGTGAAAGAAGGAGTACCAGTAAATATAAATAATTCAAGTGCAACACATACAAGAACAAAATAATAAAAATTTCCCAATAAAGAAATATCATAACCTTAAAACTTTCCCATGTTTTAAGTTAGATTTATCATTATTTTAACAGAACTGTATAAGATGCAAGGCAATCACAAGCAATGAACAAAGACAAGGGATAGATATTTATAAGCAATGGGCAAAGACAAATTAAATTGTTATAAGCAATGTGTAAAGACAAAGAAGAATTTGAAGCAGAATTTATTAGTTAAATGAGTCCCAGTCCTGAGTATACAAAACAAAAGCAAACTCATACCCTTATCAAATGATCTGAATGGAAGACCTCCAAATGATATAGGGGAATGAAACTCTAAACGTACTTGGTGTCCCAGGATGAAGTTTGTGTTCTCTAAAATCAGTGAATGAATTTTAGGAACAAGGGGTGTTGAGAATAAAATACATTTATGATGGGAAAGAAAGCTACTGTCACGGAGAGAGAAAGAGGGGGGGGGAGGGAGAGAGAGAGAATCCTGTTCAAAATGGGTTGCAAAACAACCTGTCCTTTCTAGGGAATTTTGTAGATCAAAACCATGAAGTGAGATGGACCAAGGTGGGGAAAACATGAGAACTCACAAGGTACATGGGCATGAGGTGGGACAGAGTGATGGCCAGTGAATAAGACAAACTATTCAGGTAAAACTGGCCAAACTGGAGACAAATGGGGAAGCGAGTCATGTCTCAAGTGAGCACGCATAAAGAGCAGTGAGTCTTTCTGTAAGGGGTTGGAATGTTGACTCTTGCTTGCTCCAGGTGGTTCACACATATTGAGAATATCAGTACTCATGATGTGGTTGCACTCATTTGTTCTCTTTTGCCTGAGAGCTAGTCCATAGCAGAGGTGTCATGGTTTATATCTGTGGTGCCCAGGACTCATGAGTTTGCATTGTTCATTTGTGATGGTTCATTGTATAGTGCTTGGATTGATGGTGTCAGTGCTCCTCCCACATAGGGGTGGAGCCAGGATGTGATGTAATGGCAGGGAGAAGGTGTTTCTTGCTCTTTGCTGGTTCTGGCTTGCTGTTTGCAGCTACCATGAACTGCGGCCCAGCCATGTCTACCTGCTTTGGAGGCAATTGAGTGTGGACTGAAACCTCCAAAAACTGTAAGAAGTAAACCTTTCCTTTCCCATCTTTGGGCTTCAGGTATTTTGTCGCAGCGATGAGTAAAATGTAACGAAGACAGAATTTGGTACCGAGAGTGGAGTTGTTTGCTGTGACTATATCTGACCATGTTTTTTGAGAGGCTTTGGAAATGGCTTCTGGGAAATGGCTTGAGAGTTTAGAAAGTTTCAGACATGTCACCTGGATGCATAGAGCTGGCGCAGATTAGGCTGTTCTGTAGAGGAGATTCTGGTCAGAGCTCAGGAGACCAGAAGGCTGATAGAAAGCCTCATGGTAAAGACCAGGCTTGGGAGGTTTCTGTTGGGAAGAAGGTCTACATTGATTGCTGGACCCCACCTGATGTGTGTTAGGGCTTGGCAGAAAGTTTGTCTGCATTTTGCTGCTGCCCAGAGACTTTGCCTGAGACTGAAACAAAGGGCTGATTAAAGGAAATTAAAAAGCAATTGAATATTGAGTCTGTGACGTGGCTATTGTTGGGGGCTTTTAGCCAGCTTTATGCAAATCAAGAGATAAGAGTCCAACAGGATAATTTACAATGCTGTGAGTTTGGCCAGAAGGAAATTCCAGAAAGGTTGTGGATTGTAAAGACAGAGTTGAGATTCTGATTCCTGAAGAAAACCAGAGAGATAAGAAAGATGGCTCCGAGGCATCCCAGGAAGCAGGTCACTACCCTGTGCAGCCTCACTACAGAGGTGAAAGAATTTGCTCAGAGGGAAAAGCTATAGAGCGCCATGTTCCAGAATGGTGACAAAGGCCACTTGAGGTTCCAAAATGGTGGCAACACAGAGAAGCTTTTCATCACAATCAGATAAACAGAGCCCTGCAATCCAGGCAACTGACCCCTACAGCCAAGAAAGAGAAAAGCTTGGCTACTGCTTCAGCTGGCAGCCAACCTTGGTGGCATCCACAAGGTGCTGATTTTAGGTGCAAGAAAAATGCACAAATTATGAGGGTAAGACAGCTTCCACCTCAATTGCAAAGGACCTGGGAGGCCAAGCAGTGTGCCCCTGAGAGAGCAATTTGCGAAGATATAAAGGTGAAGCTGAAGGTGCAGTGGAGACCCCAGAAGTTTGGAAAAGCCAGGAATGTGGATGATCCAAGGGAAGCTGCAGGAGTTGTAATCACTGGAAGTGCCATGGGGGTGGAATCACCGAAGCCTTTTGGAGCTTGTAACCAGTTTGCTTCAGATGCTGAGCATGGAAATCTAGGACTTACTGTTTGTCCTGCTGGATGTTAGACTTACTTTGTTTCCAATGCTTATTATTCCCCTGTTTGTAACTTTTGGAATGGTAATGTTTATCTCGTGCCTTTGCATTTCAGAACTGTTTAACCTTGTTTCATTTGTACAGGGGCTTACAGTTAAAAGTTTGCCATAGACCTTGGTGAAGACTTGGGACTTGGACTATTCAGCAATGCTGAAACTGTTAGGACTTTGGCAACTCTTGGAGGTGGACTAAATGTCTTTTGTATAAAGGATGTACATGAGTCCTGGGGTCCAGGGGTGGAATGTCATGGTTTATATCTGTGGCCCCCAGGACTCATGAATTTGCATTATTCATTTGTGATGGTTCATTGTATAGTGCTTGGATTGATGGTGTCAGTGCTCCACCCACATAGGGGTAGAACCAGGATGTGATGTAATGGCAGGAAGAAGGTGTGTCTTGCTCTTTGCCAATTCTGGCTTGCTGTTTGCAGCCACCATGAACTGCTGCCCAGCCATGCCTGCCTGCCTTGGAGGCAACTGCGAGTGGACTGAAACCTCCAAAAAGTGTAAGAAATAAACCTTTCCTTTCCCAACTTTGGGCTTCAGGTATTTTGTCACAGCTGAGTAAAATGTAACTAAGAGGAGTCTGTCTACTGTAAGGTAGCAAGTTATCTGGTCTTGTGTACTGACTTCTTTGAGAGCCCTCCCCTGTCTGACTGCCTATAGTATTTTTAACTAATACAGTCTACTGTATCAGTAGCCTCAGGCATGTGGGCAAATGGGACAACTTTCTGAGAAGGAACACCTGATTGCACAGCCTCTTACTCAGATGCGTCCCATGTACACCCAGACAGCACATTTGAGGAGATGAACATGATACCCTGTTGGCAATTAAGAGCAACAGACATGGGAAAATCCTTGCCAGAGGGAGGGATGGATTTCACACATGAAAAAGGAAATGGGGGGATCCCTGTGTGGCCATCTCATCCATGCCAGTGAGGTCAAAAGTTGGTAGGCAGTAGCCTAGGACTAGGTGGGTTCCAAGGTACACATGACACAGCTGTAAGAGGAAAGGGCAATGGTTCCCATGTTGACCAAGGGCCTGGAGGTGTTTTAAGGAGCAGATAACTCCAGGCTTTGGGGAGGGATACTGAGTCATGTAATCCTAATAGATGACGAGATGACGATGGGACTGTCAAATGTGCACTGAGACTTGAAAACCAGAAGCTGAGAAAGGGCAGCAGGTGAGTTTGGAGCAACTGTTAGTGTTCTGGCTTGCCCAGCACCCCTCCCCCCAGAGGTGTCAGAATAGTGCATTGTGACATCCCAGCCTGACCAGGGCTCTCATTGGCTCAGTGATGCTATAAAGGTAGGGTGAGCTGCCCTAGCCCGCCAGAGTTATAGCAGAGCTACAAGCAGAAGCAGGAAGGAGGCCTGAGGTCCTGAGGGCCCAATACTTAAGCATGGATGAAGAAATTCATAAGGGATGGGGCAACTGGCTGCTTAATTGGATAAAAGCCATGAATCCCTTCAGCCAGCATGAAGAAACAGAAATGACCTTCCAGAGGATAGAGGAGGCAGAGAGCTCAGCGGATGATGAGAGCTCATCTGATGCTGACAGCTCCCATGCTGAAACAGAAAGTATGGCTGATCTGGACTTCCCTGCTGAGACAGAGACCTCTGATGAAGGAGAGAGCTCAGTTGAGTCCGAGCACCAGGAGGAAGCAGAGCATGTGAGTATACTCTGGCTGTGTCGTGCTCTAGGCCTGGGATTCCCAGATCCCTGGACCTTAACCCATATCCCTGGCTGTCCAGCCCTCCTGAACCCAACACTTCCTCCTCCCACACCCTCCTACTGGGCAGGGCTGGGCAGAGCAGGGCATAGCAGCGCCCTCAAGGCCCAGACTAATCAGACTTCTCTTCTTTCCTTCCAGATGCAACTTATCATCAAGCAAGTGGTTTGGGTGCTTGGCCAGAGTGCCCATACAGGCTGCAAGCACTCTAGTGTGCTTATCTACAACAGAGTGAAGAAGAGGAGGGAAGAGGGGAGTGTTCAGCAGGACCCTGAGTTTCAGCTTTTGGGGCAACCACCAGAAGAGCAAGTGGACAATCTTGCACTGAGATTTATGAGACAACCCCAGAGGTCATAATGGAAGAGGCCAGAGGCCCAGGAGCTCTTCCCTGCGGGGCTCCAGGAACTCTGGGGAAAAGACCCCAAGGAAGACCACAAGGGAGTATGAATAAGAAGAGGAGGCAGTAAGAACAAAAGATTTAACCTGCCCTGGACAAAGCCTGAGCAATAAAGTACTTTGGTGTTGATGGAGGGAGAAATCTGCATTTGTGCCTGATCTCTGGGGTGGGAGAAGGCAAGAAGGGGAAGGGAGAGGAGAGGGCTGTGAAGGGTGAGGAGTTGTGGGGCAGGAGAGGCAAAGGGGAAGTGGGAGGATAGGAGAGGCTAGGGGAGGCATTGGCAAGGTAGGGGAAGGAGAAGGGGGGAGGGAAAGAAAGGGGAGGGGGAAGAAGAGAAGGAAGGGTGGCTGGGGAGGGTGGAGGAGGCCAATGCAGGAGAATGAAAGTCCAAGGGGGAAGGAAGTGAGAGCAGGGGATGAGGAAGGAAAGGGGGAGGAAAGGATGAAGGAGTGGAGTGAAGGGAGAGTCGGGCATGGAGGCAGGGAAGGGGAGTGGGGAGGAAGGATAATGGAGGGGAGGGGAGGAGAAAGAGAGTAGTGGGTGTGTAGAGAGGTCAGGGAGTGGAAAGGGAATGGGGAGGTGTAGAGGGTGTTGGAAAGAAAACATGGGTGTTCAAGAGAGGAAAGGGAGGGGAATGGGAGGGCAATGGAAGGGCAGGGGTGAAAAGAGTAAGGGAAAGAAGACAAGGGAGTGGATGGGAGGGGAGGGAAGTGGTGGGGAGGGGAAGCATGGTTGAGGAGGTGAAGGGTGGAGAGGAGAGCAGTGGGGAGGGATGGGGTTGGCAGGGGAGGGTTTGGGAGGGGGAGGTGAGGGGTGGAAAAGGTAAGAGAGAGAACACAAGGGAGGGGAGTGGAGGGAAGAGCTTGTGAGGGAGGGGGGAAGGAAGGCATTAGTAGGGGAGGGAAGGGGTGGAGAGGAGGAGGGGAGAGAAGGGATGAGGAGGGCAAGGGAGAGGCTGGGTTTTAAAAGGTGAAAGAAGACAAGGTAGGGGAGAGGAGGGAAATGGAGGGGAGGGGAAGGGAGGGGCCAGGGTGGAAAGGGTGAGGGAAAGAAGAAAAGGGAGGGGAGGGCAGAGGAGGGAGGGGGGGAGAGGAAGGAAGGAGAAGCCCAGGATGGGGTCCATTTTGGACAAAGGGCAGGCTTTGGTAATAGACTGGGAGCCACAGCTAGCGAGACACTGGAGACCACCAATGCAAGAGTAGAGACTGCCCCTTTCAGATGCAGCTCCAGGCTGCAGCCATCCTCTACCTGATAGGGGTGAGGAGGCGGTTTCCTTCCCCTCCCTGCAAAGGAAGCACTTTCTGTGTGGGGCAGGGAGCAGTGGCCTGCTCCAGAGGGCAGTGGAGCCCCTTCTTCAATATATCATGTACAAATGTCACAGTGTACTATAAAGATCCAAAAGTAATCTCACCATATTTCTGTTCTGTAATGCGCCATACTGCCTCCCCTTCCATCTCCCCCCTCCCTATCTATCTAGGTTAAGTTTCAATTTCCCAAAAGGCCATAAAAGCCTTAGGTTTCAGTTTCTGGTAACCCCCTTCCCTACCCAGTGGTCTATCATAAAATATGCTAATTGTGCTGCTTTTTAAGAAATGCTTAACCTCAAAGAAATTACAGGAAGTTCTGTAAGGCCCAGCTGCTATCTAGCTGTGTCAGCAGTTATTACATTCCTTTGGTTTTCGGCTTTAAAACCCAACTTTTCTAGCTGTAAGGCACGAGGTCTCCAAATTGGCTCCTGGAGACTGTGATGCCAGGCCTGGCCTAAAAAAAGCCTTTACTCCCCAAATTTTAATTTCTTGCTTCCTTGGGTTTTATTCCAGGGTCTGATCTATCACATTTCGGGGCTCTCCAGGGATGGGAACCATACCCCAGACTCATTTCTGAACATTTACAAGTAAGTATTCTGGAGGGTTTGTTTGGGCCACGGTCAGTTTGTACTCTTGGGGAGGGGACGCCCTCAATTTGGGAAGCGGAGACTTCCCGAGGACAGAATCAATTGGTTTTTTGGGATAGTTTTTGGGACAAACTTCGCCCATTTCCGACTCTGCCCCAGGTGGGGAACCTCTCCGTTGGTTAATTTTTTAATTCCTCCAGATCCCAAAAATTTGACCAATTTTTGAGCAAAGGCCATTTCCTGCAGCTTGTCTTGTATATCTGTTTGTCTGTCCATTTGTTCTAATTGTTCTCCTTTTGGTTACCCCAAATCTAACCAAACATTCTCTCCTAGGAACCTCTTCTATGATCCCAAAACGGACAAAGGGATTTAGATATTTGTGTTGAGTGTTTTTGTACTTTAGAATTGTCTGCCTGTTTGAATTTGTTACTAACTTAGGGGCTTGCTGCCCATTTCTGTTGCAGGATCCGTATGGCTTATTAAACTCAAGGTTCATAACAGAAAATTATTTCCTTTAGCTTACCAAGCTGTGCACGAAGCAACCTTTGTATCTTTAATGTTGTGGCACTAATAGAAAATTATTTCCTTTAGCTTACCAAGCTGTGCACGAAGCAACCTTTGTTTGTATCTTTAATGTTGCGGCACCTTGTTTAATGTTTTAGTCCTCAATTGATTACTTGCAACCTTGGCATGCCTTTTAAAAAGAGTATTTTTCTTTCTGGTTAAAATGTAAACATATGTGCATATATATGTGTATATTTATGGTTTTAAAGAATCATATCAACTTTACCAAGTAAAAACCAGGTCATACTATATTTGAGCCAGTTAAAAGGTTATGGCTTTTTAATAATATAGCATTTTTATGTGGTAAAAAGACATAAAATACTTAAATATGTTTTAGACTACTAAAAGGTGACTTCAAGGGTTTTGTTGCGAGTTTTAATGTTGACTGAGAAGCAAGAGGAAAGGTAATTGACTGATAATAGTAAGAAAAAGAGGGACAAAGAAAGTGGTTTTGTCTTCAAGTAAAAACGTCTGGCTGTATGAGAAAGTGAAAAAAGATAAAAGCTCAACTTGGGGGTATATTGTAAGTTGTAGAAAGCTCAAGAGGATGTGAATTTTATTTGTCTTGGTTTGTAGTACTGCAAATAACAGGTTTGACAAGAAGTAAATGTGTTCATACTTTGACAGTATTAGATCAGTTTTGGTAGATTTATTTATAAGATTGGTAAACCTTTGCTGCAAAATGGTTCCATTAAAATGATATTATAGGTGATACTAAAGATAAGAAACAAGTTCTTGTATGTGCTGTGGACATCTGGGAGATTATGCAGCACAATTTTGTTACCTATGAATAAGCCCTTTCTTGTTAAGAATGTAATTTCAGTAAAATAATGGCCTGCCACATGACACCCTGGGACAAATGCGATGTGTCATCCAGATAAAGCCTGCTCTCTGATCCAGAATGCCAAAACCATGTTCTTCTTTTGTCCCACCCCAATTGAACAACCAGAGGTAAGGAGGTTCCCCACGAGTATTGCCAGTTGTTCTCTTTGCAACTCAGTCAGCCCCACATGTTAGACAAAAATTGCAAAGGTTTGAGAGATTTAAGAAAATGCCCTTCAGCCAGTTAATAGAGATAGCACAAAAGGTCTTTGAGAACTGACAGAATTTACAAGAAGCTACCAACAAAAAGGTAACCAAGGTGTTAGAATTGCTCTATGAGAGAAAATTTTTTAAAAAACAGACAAGAGTTTCTGGGGGTGGTTGGATACTGTCATGGTTTATGTTTGTGTCCCCCAGGCCTCATGAGTTTGCATTGTGTATTCGTGATTGGTTAATTGTCTAGTGCTGGGATTGATGGTGTCAGTGCTCCACCCACCTAGGGGTGGAGCCAGGATGTGATGTAATGGCAAGAAGAAGATATGTGTTTCTCTTTGCTGGTTCAAGCTTGCTGTTTGCAGCCGCCATGAAACCCAGCCATGCCTGCCTGCCTTGAGGTCAACTGAGTGTGGACTGAAACCTCCAAAACTGTAAGAAATAAACCTTTCCTTTCCCAACTTTGGGCTTCAGGTATTTTGTCTCAGTGACAAGCATGAAGTAACTAAGACAGATACTGTAGGCTAAATTTTACTGAAAAGCTTGCCTCTATATGACTCCTTCAAGGGAGAAACTCACTGAACTGGACTGATGAATGTGAACGGGACTTCCAGCAGCTCAAGTGGGCCTTGACAGAGGCCTCAGCCCTGGGACTCCCTGACATTACCAAGCATTCACCTTGTTCATAGACAAACTCAGGGGCATTGCCAAAGGAGTCCTGACCCAGGACATTGGCCCTTGGAAGAGGCCTAGAGCCTATCTCTCCAAAAGACTTGATCTGGTGACAGGATGATAGGTGCCCTGCATAAGAATCCTAGCTGCTGTGGCAATGTTACTTAAAGAGGCTAAAAAAGTCACTTTTGGACAGATTTCTGTAGTGACCTCCCACAGCTTAGAGACTCTTATCAAAACCCCCTCCTGAAAAATGGCTTCGGAACGCTAGCATTTTACACTATCAGGCCCTGCTTCTAGACCCAGAGTCAGTAGTTTTCAAGACTTCTTCAGCTTTAAACCCAGCCACCTTTCTGCCTGATGACAACTGGAGGAATTTCACAGATAGAAGCAGCTTCATCCAGACATCAGATGAGTGGCTGGGGCAGCAGTGACCACTGAAAAAAAAGTACTCTGGGTTAAGCAGTTAGAGCCTGGAAACTCTGCCCAAAAGGCAGAGCTCATTGCTTTGACTGAGGCACTAAAATTAGCCACAGGAAAGAGGGTGAACATCTATACTGACAGTAGATATGCTTTTGCTACTGCACATGTACATGGAGTCATCTATCAGGAGCGAGGTCTCTTAACCTTGGCCAGGACTAAGATAAAAAAAATGCCCCACAGATTCTAGACTTGCTAACAGCTGTCTGGCTACCTCAGTGAGTTGCTATTATACATTGCAAGGCTTACCAGACAGGAGGTGACCCTGTCACCTTAGGAAACAATTTGGCAGATCAAGCTGCTCGAAAAGTAGCAACCACATCAGAGAGGCCAACCAAGGAAGTAACTGCTCTGATGCTAGTCCCTCTGACCTTGTCAGAACCAATCTACATAAAGAAAGACTGCACTGGTTGTTGTGAGCCATCCAACAGATCCCAGTCCCTGTGACTAAAAGGCAAATGCAAAAATTTCTAAGAGCTACAGGACTGATCCAGAGTTTGGGACCCTGGCAGAGGCCTGTTGCCTATCTTTACAAGAGACTTCATTCTGTGGCAGCCAGATGGCTACCCTTGTCTGCAGTGATTTCCTCGGTGGCCCACTCATAAAGGAGGCTTAAAAATTGACTTTTGGACAAAAACTCTTAATTGTTTCCTCCTATTCACTGGAGACTCTCATCAAGGCCCTGCCAGACCGACGGATGTCTAACTCCCGAGCCATACACTATCAGACACTACTTCTAGGAACAGCGGCTTCAAACTCGGCTACTTTGCTGCTTGAGGACAGCCCCTTGTTGCCTCACCACAATTGTACTGAGGTCATTGATCAACTCACAGGACTTCAACCTGATCTAGCGGATAAGCCACTATCTGGAGTTCCATCCTACTTTTCTGATGAAAACAGTTACGTCTATCAAGGTAAGCGGGTTGCAGAGCTGCCATTACACAAACTCTCAGGTTCTATGAGAACAAACCTTGGAACCAGAGACATCGGCCTAGCAGGCTAAACTCATTGACCTCACTGAGGCCTCAGTTGTCAAACTATGCATTTGTTACTCCCCATGTACATTGGCCTATTCACCAAGAATGGTACTTATTGACTTCTGGGGTCGAAAGATTAAAATGCTCCCCAAATTTGGACTTGTTGGCTGCCATCTAGATGCCAAGGAGAGTGGCTATTATCTGCTGTATAACCCATTGGGCAGAAGATGGCCTTGTTATATGGAGAAATAATTTGGCAGATGCCACCATCCACAAGACAGCCAGACAGCCCCAAAATTAGTGGGCACTGAGATAAGCTTGACATTACTGCTGATCCCACCTACTTCCTTTGATAGAGACTATTTGCACTTGAAAAGACTAACATCTAGTAGCTCAACTTCCGAGAGTCCCTGGGGGCTAATATCAAGCTAGCCCAGTCTGTGAGCCTCAGGTGCCTTCAGTGCTAATTGGCGAACCCAAAACAACTGCAACAAATAGAAACCACTGGTTATTGTGGGACTATGCCTAGAAAACACTGGGAGACAGACTTTACAAAAATAAAAAGCCTAAATTTCAAGGATATAAGTATTTACTTATAATGGTTGACACTTTCACTAGATGAGCAAAAGAGTTGCCTACTAAGTCTAAGTCAGCCCTGACAACAGTTTCCCTGATTTGGCCTCCCCTTTTATCTGTGGGGTCTGATAATGGCCCAGCTTTTATAGCCTAGTAACTCAAATTAACCTAAGCTTTGCAGAACAATTGGAAACTCCATTGTGCTGACCAGCCTCAGAGTTCAGGACAAATAGGGAAAAACATAAATCAGATTTTAAAGATAGTAATTACTTATGACCTTAAAAACTGGTGAGAACTGGGTGGGTCTCTTTCCTTCTGCCCTTTTGCATGTGCGATGTACCCCCTATGTTGCAGGTATTTCCTCTTTTGAGGCTTTATATGAGAGACTACTTTCCTTATCCTTAGGGTTTCTAAAATTATTGGCTTATTTAACTAATCAAGATCTTAAGTCCTCCCCCAGACTTTTCAGCTAGATCTGACTTCCATCCACCAGTTATTTCGCTGCTACCCACTGTGAGCTGGAGAGCCTGGACAACTGGACACCAGTCCTTATCAAGAGACATCACCGTAACTCTCTTGAACCACAATAGATTGTCAAAGTAGCCCAAAGCCTGCATGGATTAATCGATCCCACTGGAAGCAGGTCCCAGCTTCCAAAGGCAATCAGCCTGTGGATAAGTGAACTGTCATTTCTTCCAAGGACTTTGTAAAGCTTAAGATTGTCTAATGTAACTGATAATCTTGTGTTCTCCTCCTTTTTAGAGATCCCAAGGAGGCCTCTGTCTGACTTAAAAATTGTTACTTATATGATAAAACAGAGTAAATTTAAATGTTGGTTTTCTTTCTCCTTTTGGTTAACAGTTTTAATGACAGCTGCAAGACCTTTGTTAATCCTCCTACTGGGCCTTGTATTGTAAACAAGTTGATAAACTATGTCAAAGATCTTAAAAGCTTAAGATTTTAAAGACACACACAAGGTTATAAGCAGATGCCTATGAGTCAATGATTTGACTCACTGACTAAAATCAGTGGGGAATGTTGTACTCGAAGAAAAATAGCTTCATTATATTTGTATTATAGCAAATTACCTGTAATGTGGCCATACCATGTATACTTTCCTTCTCCCTCCGGGTGACCCAATTTATATGTTAATCAACACTCTCCTCTGTAAAGATTTGGAAAATCTTACCAAAACTGATATGTTAACCATTGTTGCCCTCTACAAATAACAGACGTGGTGCTAAAATAAGCTAACAGGGGGCTGGGGATTTAGCTCAACAGCATAAGCGCCTGCCTTACAAGCAGGCAGTGGTGAATTTGATCCCTGGTACTGATAAAAATGAAAAAGACAATAAATAAATAAATAAATAAATAAATAAATAAATAAAATATGCTAACAGGGGTTGTTAATTACTGTTAGACTTCTCTAGTCTCTGCTGAGGAAACCAAGTTGTTTTCCTAATTTAAACTTGTTTAAAGGGTAACTTGCTTGTATGCAGAGAGACTTGCTTGTTACCATAGCCCTTACCTAAACTTGACCCCCCCAAAAGTAATCTCGCCGTATTTCTGTTCTGTAATGTGCCATACTGCCTCCCCTTCCATCTCCCCCCTCCCTATCTATCTAGGTTAAGTTTCAATTTCCCAAAAGGCCATAAAAGCCTTAGGTTTCAGTTTCTGGTAACCCCCTTCCCTACCCAGTGGTCTATCATAAAATGTGCTAATTGTGCTGGTTTTTTTCAGAAATGCTTAAACTCAAAGAAATTACAATAAGTTCTGTAAGGCCCAACTGCTATCTAGCTGTGTCAATAGTTACTACATTCCTGTGGTTTTTGGCTTTAAAACCCAACCTTTCTAGCTGTAAGGTGTGCAGTCTCCAAATTGGCTCCTGGAGACTGTGATGCAAGGCCTGGCCTAAAGTAGAGCCTTTGTTCCCCAAATTTTAATTTCTTACTTCCTTGGGTTTTATTCCGGGTTCTGAGCTATCACAAGTAGTGCATTTTTTTTTTGTCCTGTGAATTTACTCCAATAAAAAATAAATAACCAAGTTACGTAGTTTGAAAATAAGATTTCATGCATCCTTACTACTCAACTGATAGGAGCCTGACATGTGTGCTATTCTAAGGATGAGCACTGCTTAGCCTTAGAATTCTCAGTGCTGGACCTTTAATTTATTAATACTTTGGATTTCTCCTTTAAGAGAATCAATGTGATACTTAACTCCAGTCTGATTTATTTCACTTAACAGTATGTTCTCAAGGTGCATCCAATTTCTTACAAATGACTCAAATATATCCTTCTTCGTAGCAAAAGAGAATTTCATTGTGTATACATACCATATTTTATTTTTCTGATTATTTATCAGTAAACACATAAGCCACACCTAATATTTAGCTACTATGAGTTCTGGCATTGTAAATAGGGATAAGTATGTATCATTGAAATACATCTTTACCCAAGAAGAACAATACCTGGGTCAAATGGAATTTCTATTTTTAGTATTTTCAAGAATTTCCATGGCGGTTTCCATAGTGGTTGCACTGGTTTACATTCCCATTAGTCAGGTATTAAACATTCCTTTTCTCAGTAGCCTCACAGGAATTTCTCACTCTTTAAATTCTTGATGATCACCATTCTTTCTGAAGTAACATGTAATCTCAGTGTTGTTTAATTTGTGATTCTCAAATAACCAGTGAGGGTGAGCTTTTGTTTTATTTTATTAGGCATTTGTTTTTCTTCTGAAAAGGTGTGTATGCATGTCAGTTGGCCAATTTTTGTTGGGTCTTTTATTCTGGTAAGGTATTTTTCAGTTGTTTATATAGCATATGTTAGTCTTCTGGTTGAGGTATAGCTGATGAAAAATTTTACATACCAT
Source organism: Cavia porcellus (assembly GCF_034190915.1). Lineage (NCBI taxonomy): Eukaryota > Metazoa > Chordata > Mammalia > Rodentia > Caviidae > Cavia > Cavia porcellus. Next base: position 110,742,333 of record NW_026947486.1, read on the forward strand.
AGGGTATTTCTTCACTGTTTGTTGATTCCTTTGCTGTGCAGAATTTCTTTAATGTGACAGAATCCTATTTGTTGACTTGGTATTATTTCTCATTCAGTTGATGTTCTGTTTAGAAAGTTGTGGTCTGTGCATCCAAGAACTTTACTCATTTTGTGTTACAGTGGACTGTGTTTCCATTTAGAATTGTGATCCACTTTAATTTTAGTTTAGCACATAGTGAGAGATATGGGTCTAGATTTAATCAGCTGCATGTTTATGACCTGTTTTCCTGGCCTTATTTGCTAAAGAGGCTACCATTCTCCCAGCTCATGTTTTTGGCCCCTTTGTCAAAGATCAGATAGAATAATGTGTCTGAGATTGTGTCTATATCCTCTGTTCTATTCCATTGATTTACATATCTGTTTTTGTGCCAGAATCTACTGTTTCTATCATAATAGGTTTGTAATACCACTGGAACTGTGATTGCTCAAGGTTTGCACTTGTGATCTGAGGTTGGTTTGCTAGTGTTGATCTTCTCTAGTTCCAGGTGAATTTTAGGATGATTTTCTCTAATTCTGTGAGGAATTCTATTGGCATTTTGAATGGGATTTCATCGAATCTATACATCATTTTTGCAATTACATTTTCAAAATATTGCTTCTGTCTATCTAAAATTGGGAATATTTTCCCATTTTCTGATGTTTTCTTCTATCTCCTTTTCCAAACAGTATACCTTTAATTGTGAGTTCTTTAACATCCTTTATTAAGTCCTAAAAATTTAATTTCTCTTGATGAGACACTTAATGATACTGTTTTTTTCTAATTTGTTTCTTGTTGAGTTGCTTATTGATGAACAATAAGACTATTGATTTCTGCGTGTTTTTACACCCTGATACAGATCCAGAATTAATATTAAATCTGGAACTCTTTTGTTGAAATATTTTGGAGACTTCTATGTAAAGGATCATATCTTCTGCAAATAAAGACAGTTTAATGGTCTAATTTCTTTGACTATTTCACGTGTGGTTCCTTGTTTATTCAAGTCACCTACTTAATTTCCTCACGTTTGTGTAATTTCTTTGACTTCTTTTGCTGTTTGATTCCATTTTAATTGCTCTATGATTTGATAATACCCTATGATAACTTTTATTCTTCTGTGTTTATTTAAGCATGCTTTATGGCATATTATATGATCAATTTTGGAGAATGTTCCATGTATTACTGAGAAAAATGTGTGTAGTGTTTTGTTGTTTGTATTTTGGTATTTAATGTATATCTGCAGATATATATTTAATCTACTTTTGCATGTGTTGTTGCAACACTGGTATTTCTTTAATGATTTTTTGTCTCTCAGATGAGTTTTGGATAGTGGGGTGTTAAGCTCTCCCATTATATTTGTGTTGAAGTTTATTTGATCTTTTATGTCTATTAGTGCTTGTTTGCTGAAATTGGATGTGCTGATGCATAGCACATATATATTTATAATTACTCTCTCTTCTGGTTGAATTATTTCCTTAACCTTAAGTAGTGTCCACCATTCCTTCTCTGGCCAGTTTTGTCCCAAGTATACTGTGTCTTTAATTGCAATAAAAATTGCTTCTCATTTGCATGCTCCAACAGCATGTTATACTGTTTTCCATCCCTTGAATTTTATGCTATGAATTTCATTTTGGATTAAATGTTTCTGTTGTATACAGTATATCTTTGGATTTTGTTTTTGGATCCAAATTGCTGTCTGTATCTATTAATTGAGGAACTGAATCATACAGATTATTAATGGAAGTTATTAATTTCCTCTTGCCTCTGCATTGTTTGCATTATTTTCCTGTTGTTTATTCCCTTTTGCCCCTTGAATTTCACTTCTCACTCTACCCAGTATATTCACATAACTATAATTTTTCACATTGTTGCCCTCATTATCTCTTTGCGGATATCCTTGAGAATTTTTTGAAGCACTGATTTGGTGGTCATGGATTTCTTAATGTGCAGGATGTCATGGAAAGACCTTATTTCTTTGTTTTTGAATATTTTGATGAATACATCAGTCTGGTTTGGGAGTTGTTTTCTTTTCCTGTTTGAGTTATTTCCTATAAGTTCTCCTGGCTCCTGAGTTTTTTAATTGAGAAGTGTGCTGTCATTCTAATGCAATTGTGGCTAGAAGTGTGGTTCTTTGATTGTTTTGTTTTGTTTATCTCAACAGCTTTGGAGAATCTGCACTTGTGTTAAAAGTATAGGATTTTGACTATCATGTTTCTTGGATAAGTCCTTTCCTAAGCATAGATGTTTTGATACCTTACTTATCTGCATGTTAATTTCTTTTCACATATTTGCAAATTTTTCTACTATTATTTCGAAAGGCCAAATTTTCAATGCTATTTGTGCTGCCACCAATTCTAATCAAAAATAGTTTAGTACTTTTTTCACCATCTAGTATGAAGTGAATCCATTCCCTGTTTTTATTGTTTGTGAAGAGTCTCTGATTATATGGTCAACTTCATCAGCATTATGCTCTGGTTCTGACACTGCCTTCAAACTGGTCACTTCTCTTGCCCATACCTTCAATAAAATTTTTAATATTCTTAATTTTGTTTTCATAAATTTTCATGTGCCATGATTTTTATAAACTATATGGTCATATTTGGCATCATTTTCTTTAGCTCAGATATCTGCTAATTAGTGTCATTCTAAGCTCACTGACTATTCTGTTTATCAAGTTAATTATTTTTTTGTGTGTATATATATACATACAGACACACATACATATGTAATTTTTGAGCTACTCAAAATTAATGATCTTGTTTTCTTGACTTGGATCATTCTATATAATTTAACTATTTGTGTTTTGATGCTCATGGATTAGGTTTTGGGAAGTTGGGTGTTTGGGGGACTATTTTGTTGCCTTACATTCCTGTTTTTCCTCTGTGTTTGTGTGTGTGTGTGTGTGTGTGTATGTGTGTGTGTGTGTGTGTGAGCGCGCACGTGTACGCTAAAGATTATATCATGTTGATTAAGTGGAAAGATTTTTTTTGTTAATATGGAAGTTTAAAGTATTATTTGCTTTCCAGTGATCTATTCTGGATGTCCTACCTATAGGCTTTGGCTCAATGGTATGATACTCTCTCTTCTTTTAATTTAGGGAAAAGAGATAAGCTCTCATGACTACTTCTCATTTTTCTCTACATTTTGGCCTGTTTATCCAGCTTCTCTGTGGTTTCTTGCTTTGTTGTCATCTATTTCCCAACTCTTGGAGACCTCTTTTTCTTTTCCCACAATGTTGTTGTTTTTCAAGTCTCTCAATTTCAAATCCCAGAGAGGGTGTACTTTCCTGATTACCTGCAACTCCACCACAGTTCATTTCCTTGCTATGGTTTTTAATATTTCTAATTTTTCCACTGGAAAATATGTTGAAGATTGTGCTCAGGAAGCAGATTATATTACACACTTATATGTGATACTGGTTTATTGGGGAATCACCATTTTAAAGGAGTTACAGAAATAGGATTGTGCAGAGAGAGACAACTGAATTTGTGATATATTAGCAATACAGACTGAAGTTAGGATCACTGAGCGCTCTAGAGCTGGGATATTCTCACAGAAAAGCATGTCATTGTATTTCCACATGAATCAATCATGGTTTGTGGGCTTTCCTCGTGAAGAGGTTTGACCTTTGGCATGAAATAGTAATTGACATGGAGAGACTTAGTTCTGAACTGTCAACAGCACCACTTTGGTCATTCAGGAAATAAATGTAATGATTCTGGAATGTATGAAATGGCATAAGCACACCAATTTAAATGCCAGCCAAATGTATACATCACTATGAATCAGTTTAACCTTATACTGAAGGCAGGGAAGCACATCAGAAGGTTGGTTCCTGGCCTTACAGAAAGACCAAGTACAGTGAGAAAATGAACTTTCGGTATTATGAGGCAGCAAGACTCACAAAATCTGTACTGAATTAATATTATTATTATTATTATTATTATTGTTATTGTTATTACTGGTCTTTTTTCATTTTTATCGGTACCAGGGATTGAACTCGCGACTGCCTGCTTGCAAGGCAGGCGCTTATGCCGCTGAGCTAAATCCCCAACCCCTGTTCTGAATTATTTTATACTCAAATATAATAAAGAGTATAATATCACTTTGGAAACTGTTGTCGTAGTAGACCTTGATACAATTACCAACATGAAAATCTGAATAAAATTAATTTTACATGTGAGGAAACTTATTACTCTATTAATTTCACAAATTTTCCCACACAGAAAAAAGACCTGTCTTCCCAAGAGCCAAGAACGACACTGGTTGGTTTTGTTAAGCAATCCCAAGTGAATTTGTGTGCATTTTTAAAAGAGCATGTCTCAGATGTAGAATGTACCTCAAAAGGACATCCAATGGATTAGCCAGTTTTTTCACAACTAGCAACTATCCCAGCTCTGGGGCTCTCAGCGGTCTTAACTACAGTCTTCATTGCTTATATATCATAGCTTCAGTCTCTCTCTCTCCCTCTCTCTCTGTCTCTTTCTCTCTCTCTCTCTCTCTCTCTCTCTCTCTCTCTCTCTCTCTTTGTCTCTCTCTCTGTCTCTCACTCTCTGCACAGTAGTACTTCTTGATTTCCTTTACAAATAGTGATTCCCCATGAAATCTTGTTTCAGTTGCAATGATTGTATAACAAAAGATCTCAAAACTGAATATGAGAAGATCACTGCTTTATTATGCTCTAAGAATATGTAACTGAGCTGCTCAGAGTAGACATGATGGGTTCAGGTAGTCTCTATGAGTGGAATTGGAACCCTTGGATGGCAGCTCCAAAGAGATCAACACTGCAATGAACTACAAGCTTGTATCCCTCCAGGCCTGAAAGCTCAGTCTGCATGGGGCTTCCACTGCCAAGATAATGATAAAAAGAATAAGATATTTGGTCAAATATTCATCTCCAGCTGAGTGTAATTTGAGATTAGAGCTATATCTTTCATTTTCATAGCTGCCTTTGAGATAAATACCCAATAAACTGATGAGAAATACTATATTTTCTCTATATGTATTTTGGTTTTCAAAATTACTGATCCTAAATGTGACCACACAACAATTTGAAATATTCCTCTTAATATTTCACAGTAGTTAGTCAGGTTTATAATTAGGAAGAAGAATGTCTACAATTCCTCTCAGTATGAAAGGGTATTAAATTGTGTTGGCCTGAACATAATGCTTGCATGTTTGGAGTGTATCATCGCTTGTATTTAGATGTCCTCCCAAAGCCACATGAGGTCATAGGTGGTGTTTTTCAGAGGGGCTGGATCTGGGTACATGATATTGTAATTAAGGGTCTGTAATTAGAAAATTCATGTGCTGATTGATTTGGCATATTTCTGCTTAGGATTAAGGGTGTTAACTGCACTGAGGATGGGTAGCCTAGATAAAAATATAAGTGACAGGAAAAGGGCTAGTATGGTCACTTGTAGCTAACAGGCCTGGGGCCTTTTTCGCTTCCCACCATGAGCTATTTCTCCTTTGTGTGTCCCCTCTTTCCTGCTGCCTTGCCATGGAGTCAACTGATTATGAACTGAAACCTCTACAAACTGTGAGCCAAAATAAAACCTTCCATCTTTAACTCTGGGTGTCGGATATTTTATCTCAGCAATAAGAAAAGTAAGACAGAACAAACATGTGTCTTGCCAATGTCATTCTGAAGACATTTATTATTATTCATATCATAGAATTTGAATTTAGTTCTGTAAAACTTAACTTCTGAGATGAAGATGGTGCGTTTTACTTAATCAGACTTTGTAGACTATTAACTACAAGACAGCAGTATCATCGATTCCATCTCAGTAAAACTAAGACTACCATCAGTATGAATTTGTTCTATCTATCTTATTTTCAGGGCCTGGTGTTATCAATTTTTCTTCTCTCATAACACTGTATTATTTTCTCTCATATTGTTCATTCTATTTTAACTGTTCTATATTCAACAAGATGAATTTTGATGGTTACACTGAAATAATTTAGAATTATGTGACATTATCAATCTTGATGACTACATAGTTCACTTGATGCATGTCAGTAAAGATGTAGAATAATGCTAATATTGCTATCTTGATATCATTTAATGAAAAATGCTTCATGTTTTTTTTCATTTAGCCTTCATAGCTACCTAATGAGGTAAGCTCTAATAGTCTTTGCATCCTACAGGCAAGAAAGGTAAGAAAAGGGAGCTAACCTGCCCAGGTGAATCTGTTTCAAACCATAATGTATCAAGCACTTTTTCCCTTTTAGCACTGTACTATACACAGAATTTAAAAATATACAGCTATTTTTTGTTGTTGTTTTGGTACCAGGGATGAAACTCACAATCTCGCACTTACCAGGCAGGCGCTTATGCCGCTGAGTTAAGTCCCTGGTTACAGTTTGATTTTGAATGTGTATAACCACCAAAGACTTGTTAATGTTTCATTCATGAGGGACAATGACAGCATTATGTCACCTTGGTACCTATCTTAATTATACAAAGCACAAATCAGTCATAGCTAACCTTTTCTATGGGGCAGTCTTGGTATGCTTCTAGATTAGATTTAATTAATTAGAAAACTATAAAATGGCTTTTGTATAAATTTAACACTACTTAATAGTGAGTTAAATAGTATAAGAATACTTTCACTGTGAAAGAAATAAATACATTCATATTTGTAACTGAACATCTTATCAAAGTTGCAGGGAAGCTGATATAGGCGTTTATGCTGTTTCATGTAACTGAGGCTCATGAGGTGGCTGGCAGGGGTATAGTCATGGGGCAGCTATGTAATCTTTATTACATCCCTGAAGAGCATTTTTATGGATTTTTTTTACAAAGATATGTACGTTTACATGGGTGGTGGGAGCGAATCTCAGGAAGTAGAGATCTGTGAATTTGGAAGGACAAAGGGAATGTAAATGGATAACAGAGAACAAGAGAGAAAGGAGGGTAAGGAGAAAGGATTCTTTATGTGGAGAATGTGTTTCTTAATGGCTGATAGTGACACGGGGGTGTATGTAGAGAGATGAACAGGCCAGAAAGGAGTATTTCATTACACTTTAGAACCATCCAAACTTTCTTATGCCAGTTAACTAAGCTTTATAGCTATAGGCCAGATGCTTGGGGAAGAGAATTGTCAGTGCATGAGGATGGAGCGACCACATAAAGAAACAGACAAAGTTAAATAAAAGGAGAGGGACGAAGAGCCCAGTTTTTCTACCTAACTCTCAGCCTCTCTACAGTCAAATACATACAGCCTAGTCAGCCATACAGCCTAGAGACACAGACCAGAAATGTGGTTAGAAGGAAACATGATAAACAGATACTTGTGTGGAACGTAATTTATAGAAATGAGAGGGACTTTATTCCCATTGTCCAAATCACTTGGTCACCCACTGTTGGTGTCCATAAGCAAGTGTTCATGATACGTATATGGATTTAATATAGTTAAATCATCACCTAGATACTTTGTATAGTATTTTGTCAACTAAAGTTATATAACACCCATTTTTCTATTCTATGGAAGTCTCTATGGAAGTCTCATTCTCATTAATTTAAATTACTTCTTTGAGTATTTAATAATTTTTATGCTATTGAACTAAATAGAATTTTATTTTAAGTAAGCCAAAGATCAATATATTTTGTTTGCAAGTGTGTGCCCTGTGTAGGGTGGGAGGAAAATCGGGGTAGTTAATAAACTTTGATTTAATACAGCCTTTCATAGTGCTTATATAACTACAGATTATTGTCTTAGACTTTGCTCCAAAACTTTCCATTCCCCTCACTACAGACTGAATGTACATTGATTACCACTTTTGAAAATGATCTGTATGTTTTTAATGTGATTGACCATATATTGGTTTCATAAGAAGAGACTTCATAAAAGAGTTTGAGATTTGATTTTCTTATTTTCAAAAAAGCCTGGGACCTTATTGTTACTTTGCGTAACTAGTTGTAAATTTTTTTCATGTTTCTCAAGACACTGGTGTTAACGTTTAAGGAAATACTGATGATTTAGGCTTTAAGGTCTCAAAATATGTAAGAATTGGCAATTTAAAATCAGAGCCGCCAGGATGGAAGTGCCTCTCAGTTAACACACATAAACACGCACTTAAAATTCCAAGGATTCTTAATAAAGTAGGCCTGGTAATTGTCTGACGTGCTTTCCGTTTTATAATGATGCCTTGTATTCACATAGTAATTCAGAACTTTTGAAATATTTATGTAGCTGACAAAGTGAAACCATGGCAAAATGATAGGAAAGTAGTAGATTACTTAGAAATCATGTGCTTTTCAGTATTGATTAAACTGATTTCATAGTCCCGTATCAAGCAGTCAGGAATTACAATGTACTTATAAATATAAACAGTAGTTTTGAATGTTTCAGTATTTTATATATAATAAGAATGATTCTAAGCATTTTGCACTTTTTAATTGATTTCATTTTCACAACAGTCCATAATTCATCAATTCCATTTTAAAGAAGGCAGGAAAGCAAAGAGTAGAGAGACTGAGTCATCTTCTTAAGGTCACATATTCGATAAAAGGCAAGTGATTCAACTCAGAGAGCAGAAACCAAGAAGTATTCTTATTAACTATTTTTCATTATATAAATTAAGTAAAGACTGTAATAGAAATGCCTGATGTGTGTCCCCATTGTCCTACAAGGTGTTACAGCACACAGTGAAAAGAAACAGAAAGAGACAAATATCAGTGTGATGGGGATCTTGGATGGTCAGGTGCTCACGCAGAACAATAGGCCACAAGGCAGCCAGAATCTCGGTATCTATTGATTACATTTACATTGAGCAAAACGGTGAGCAAATTACTGAATAACTCAGAGGGCAGCACCAATCTGAAGCTGAGAAGGATCTTATGCTAATGAGGATGCTGAGGAGCAATGACAGGTTAGTAAGAAGTTTGTCATTTCCGCCAGGTGAAGCATTTTGTTGTTGTTGTTGTTGTTGTTGTTGTTATTACTATTGGGTTCTCAACGAACCAGGATGTCTTCAGCTGATGTTATCTCACCCTGGAAAATCACAGCATCATGAGAGGTAGAGGCCTCAATTGTGACTAGAGGCACCTGGAGTTATGCTTCTGTATGCTGTATCTGGCTTGCATTGCAACATACTACGCCGCAGACAAACCCTAGTCACATTATTATTACTATTATTATTATTATTTAGTTACTGAAGATTTAACTCAGGACCTTGTGCTTACCAGGTGGGTACCATGCCACTGAGCTATGCTCCTGGCCTCGTAATTTAATTATGAAGTGATTTTTTCCAAAAAAAAAACTATATATTATGATCTTTGACAGACATGCTACTGCTGCTGATATATATTTTTATGATGAAAAATTGTATCACCAGCAGCTGCTCATGGTGAATGCTTGTCTTTTCCAGACTCTTTACTTAGAGCTTTGCTTATATTTACTTGTTAATACTTGTATCACCTCTAAGAGACTGCTGAGAAATGTTTAGGTGGATTTTCCAGTTCACACGTATAAGAAATGAGCAAACTCTGGTTACTCAATGAGAATTAGAAGTCTACCCACTCTAGAGCTTATGTTCCCTACTTGAGATGTTTCTTCTCTCAGAAAAACCACACAGAGATGCAGCTCTCACCTGAATATAAGTGCTACTTCTTATCAAGAAATCTCTAATAATTATGATCCTTGTATTGTTATCCAAACCATTTCTTTGGAATTAACCTAGTAGCTTTATGTGGATACTAACTTCATCTTTTGTAGACAAAAAGGATCATCTGTCAATTATGTAATCTTAGATGGAGAAGTTAAATGGTCAAATTCTTTCTCTGAAGATACAATGCAATGATGAGGGTGGAAACTCTATGCTACATGACTTGGAATCATCACTTATTCTGATTCTAGGATACACTTACAAACCTTGCTGACCAGAGCTGGAAAGATATTAGCTGTCATCTAGTTCAGGTTTTTTATTTTACAATTTTGAAAAAAAGCACACTTACTATAACTCCAGATTTTGTGTTACTGTTAACATACTTCATTTTTCCTGTCTTTTAAAAGCCTTTTTAAGAGTAAACCTATTACTCTAGACTGAGCTCATGTATGCACAATATGTATTATGTGCATAAAATTTGACTGAGTAGATACTTTTAGCAACACCAAGAGAGACCAGCCCTGTTCATCCCAAGCGTCTCTCATAACTAAAAATGTGTAGCTGTAACACAATGAATAAGCACAGGCAGCTTCTGGAAGTTGAAAGCAGGGTAGCAGGCTTCACAGGAAGAGGTCAGTACTCCGGAAAAAACACAGTGGTGACAGTCTCCTTTCATCACTTGCATACCTGTCCAGGTCCAATGGAGACATCCAATCCTCAACTGAAAATATATTTTGACTAAAAATATAAAATAAAGTTTTTTTTTCTAGCCAAAGGACTTTAAAAAGAATGGATGAACACAAAAGAATACTTGTTTAACCACAGCCATCTTACCCCGCACAAACCACAACGGAAATTCTGACCCACTCCAAGGTTCTCAAGGGTCTGAGCAGGAAGCTGAAATTACCTTCCCCCTCTTACTTCACTGAAGTGGTGGTGGGTTTCGATTCATCTATTTGCCCTTTGTGGGAAGAGCAGAGTGCTGATCTTTGCTCATTCCTCACCAAACAGTGCTCATGGTGTTGCCCTGATTCCTCTGAAGGGAAGGGTCCACAGCAGCCTGCAAAGAGCTAAGCTTCTAGCCATCACCTGGTGAATGGAGGTGGGGCTTTGCAGCGTTAACTAGGATTGTCTTCATATGGTTTAGCAAGGAGACAGGCCTCCAGTGGCAATTCTCAGCTAAAAGATTTAGCAAGGCAGTTGCAGTGTAACTAGTTACCACTCTGCTTTCTTTCCAATGGTGCTAGTGATATCCAATTGTGATAATCCTGGCTTCAGCCAGACTAAGGAACTTAATGCAACTCAGTGTTAGTCAACGTGACACTTCTAATGTCACCTGTAAACAGTAGGATGCTGAAACTCCACAACCGGTGTCAGTGACGTTCAGTGGTGGTGGTGGGGAGACAAACGGGTATGTTACTTCCCCTTGTTAATCTGTTATTGTATCAGCAGGGTTTAGCAAAAACTTGAGCTTCATTTCTCAACCTGCAGCTACCAAACTGTGTGACTCTTCCTCTATTAAAGACATAAACTCTTACTAAAAGACAACAAGGTTGTGGAAATTACTGCCTGTCCTAGTCAGCTATCCTGTCACCAAGACAAGATACTTGGCAATTTAAATATACAGGAGAGGTTTATTTTGATTCACAGTTTCAGTGGGATCAGTCCATGGTTGCTTACCTCCAAAGCAGAAAATTCACTTCAGTACAGCATGGCAGGACCAAGTTGGTCACTGCATGGTGACTAGGAAGCAGAAAGTTAGTGGAGGAGTGAGGAATGAGAATACAACCTTCCACATCATCCTCCCAGTGACCTGCCAACTCTCACAGATTCCATTGCTAAATGCAGTAGTTAAGAGGGGATATTATAGATCCAAATCACAGCATTCCACCTCGTGCCCTCAACAGGCTAATTTCCACCTAATTATGAAAAATATCTTTAGTCTAAGAGATCCAATTTCTGACCAGATCCACCATTGCTGAAATGTTCAAGATTGAAGTCTCCTCTGATACTCAAGGTAAGCTCTTAGCTGTAAAATATCAAAAAAGAATGTTAGACACTTTCAGTACACAATGGTATGGGGTAAACATTGCTCTTTTGAAGGGTAAGTATAGGCGAATAGACAGAAATCAGATAAAAGGGAAAAAACCGAGATGGGCAAATATTAAGTCTTGTAATTACATGACCTACTCCTAGGGCAAGTTGGAGAGATAGATGCATTTTAAAAGAGGTCGGACCTCAGAACCACATAGCTTTCCTGGTTCTGGTCCACTGGGCCTCCCTCTTAGGATGGCTCTAATCACTGCCTGTGGCTTTCCTGCACAAATCTTCCACATATGTGGAACTTACTACTCACTTCTTGTGGAATCCACTGCAAGTTCTAGCTCACACGCAGACTTCACTCACTGCCCTCTCAATGTCCCTGCTAGGGTTTGTGACCCTGTCACAAATTTTCAGGTGACATCCAACGCCTTCCCAAAATTGGGGTGGAAGGATTTACACACTGATAGATAGCTCTTGAAACAATTTAGAAGCAACACATCAAATTCTCAAAAACCATAAATTTCAGAAAATCAACCAAGATGAGATTGTAACACGGGTTGTATTTCCATAAAAATGCATTTCAAATTAAAACCTCAAAGAATTAAAACAATAATTAAAAATAATTACAACAAATAAAATTATAAAGTTAGTCTAGAAAACAATTGTGCAATTTACTGTATATATAGCTGTTCACCATTAATAACATAAATTGATGACTTTACTGTGGTATTTCCACACGGTGATATTTCATGAATGTACTGTGTCCATCTTCCCAACATCTCCCCTTTCCTCAGTCCTTCTCATCCCCTTCCAAATCCTTTGAGCTCTATTTTCAAGTATCAGTTTTGTTTTTTTTAAATTTGAGAAAATATGCATAATATGTTATTTAAAGCTCATTTTATTTCTTTTAACACAATGTCTTCAACTTCCTTGCATTTTGCTAGAAATTACAAGATTTAATTCTCTTATATGATTAACATTCCACTGTGTATGCATATTTCTTTCTGTATTTTTCAGTGGGCTCCTAGGCTGACTCCATCTTTTAGGAATAGTGAATAGTGCCACAATAAACATAGGCGTGCAAGTATCTCTTTGGTATGCTGCCTTTATTTTCCTCAGATATATACTTAGGGGTAAGATACAGAGAGCAAATACAGTAGTTCAAGTTTTAGATTTTTAAGGAGCCTCTACAATGTCTTTCATAGTGACTACACTAATATATATTCCTATTGGGCAGTATAAAGGGTTCATTTTCTGTGTATCCATATCACTTTGATTTTTTAAGTTATTCTAACTAAAATGAAATGGAATCTTATTGCACCTTTTATTTCCATTTTCCTGATGGCTAGGAGTATGGAGTGTTTTTGATACAGTTATTGGCAATTTTGCATACATTTTTCTGAGCAGAATGTGTTCATAACATTACCCATTTTAATTGGCTTTTTATTTTTGACGTTTAGTTCTTTGATACTTTTATATATTCATGATATTAAACATCTGTGACATGAATAGCTGATGATGATTTTCTTCCATTTCTTGGTTGTATCATCTTTTTAATTGTGTCCTTGTAAATTTGATGTAATCTCTTTTTTTAACTTTTGCATTTTCTTACTGTGTCTCTGGACTCCCTTCTTCATATTCATTTGACAGCGCCAACAGAATTGTTCTCCTATTATTTCCTCTAAGAATCGAAGAATTTTGAGTTTTACATTAAGGTGTTTGATACATGTAGAGTTGATTCTTCTATCTAGTTTCATTCTTTTGTATAAGTTCATCCAGTTTTTCCAGCACTACTTGTCAAAGAGGCTGTTGTTTCACCAATGGAAAATTTAGTATCTGTAAAAATTAGTTGACTAAAGATACATGAATAGTTTTTTGAGTCTCATGTTCCACTAGTCTGTGGGTCTATCTTGCTAAGATGCTGAATTGCACAGGTGGGACTAACTTGTAATTCACCTGCCTCAGCCTTCTTGAAAGTTGAGTACATTTAAATAAATATGTATTGATATTATAATCATAAAAAAGTGAAGAAAAGAGAACAATGCATGCATTCTAATATTTAAAGAAAGTTGGTATTACCCTAAACTTGGATTTAGTGGAGTAGAAGGAAGAAAAACAATTTAAAGTATGCATGCTTACCGTGAAAAGTGATCAACAGGCTAAAATAGGGTAACGAATTTCCAATTATACAACTTCAGCATGTATCAAATAATGGTTAGTAATATTTTATTTACTTCGCACATACCAATAAAATAACAGTAAAGTTATGGTGTGGGCAGAAAAAGAACAGGCACTAAAGAATGAGATCTATTTGTCTTTTAATATAAACTTACAATTTATTATCTGATTTGTGAGTACAGACATGATATTGATAAAATTTCTTTTAACAGGTCTGTGGGGCATTTGACTGCTTTCATAATCTCGGTTTTCTCCTCTATTAAAAACAATAAAGAATTTGTGTATCATAAATTAAACGACACAAGGGAAACCAAACCATGGATATATGATATCATATACTGGGTAGAATGTATTGACTATTTAAGTTTTATAACTTGAACAAAAGTCAGGCAAACACAAATCTGGATGTTCTGAAACTAAATCAGTCCACAGATATCTACTGAACTTACAATGGGCAGGGGAATCTCACATCGCAGATGGCCTAAAGCATGGGCTTACACCTATAGTCAAGTAAAATGATTATTTCAGCATGCAATCAAATCTAAAGTGTCCCAATTTAGAGAAAGTATTTTGTGGTGATCCAACACAATATAATGATGTAAGAAAATTCTGTGTTGCCCTGAAAAATGCTGAAATCTAAGAAAATAATATTTGCAGAATAAAAAGTTGCATTAAAATACATGTATATTAAATGCATCAACTGCTATTTGATATTGATTCTAGGTTTAAAAAATAAGAAATTTTTGTATGTTAACTAATTTTTCAGACCTTAAGCCAGAACCTCATCTGCAGTTTAGAGTGGGTTTGCAATTCTGGATCATCCCCGAGTGATGCTAGTCTGGCATGGTACCAAACTTTGTGCAACTTAACCCTCTTACCGTGTTGTAGAGCCAACTTCGTACCACATCTTCCTGCCGTGCAAAGGCAAGCAGCTTAATTCCATCATAAGAAAGCACAGTTAAAGTCACTTGAAGGAGCCCTAGTGGACAAATCAGATCACTGAGCTAACCACACTGCTAATGGCTCCTCTTCAAATAATCCCGCTGCTACCAAGCACTGCCCTGGTGCTCTGTGGCTGTAAAGTGCTTTATTATCACCTTAATAAGACTGCCTCACATCAACGTGGGGGCACAGGTGGAATACTGAACCTACTTTCCAGTAATATGGTGTGTTCCCTCCTTCAGCACTCCTAGAATGCCTTGCACACCCACTGTACTGACATTGGAGGCATCAAATGTATAAGGGACAGCCGAGAGTCTAGCTGGTGACAAAATCAGATGAAGGTGACATTTCAAACTGAGACATTTGGGGGCTTTGTCACCTAGTTCCCTGGTTACAGGAATCATTTTCTTTCCCACATATTCTGTTTTATTCATCTGGTTCTTCAAGAAACACTGAGCACCCACCATGCCCCACACATGGTTCTTGAAACTAGAAATGCATGAAGCCACACTATGTGGGAGCTTGCCGCCCAACTGTGGGGTGCAGAGAAAGAGACAGACATTCAGCACATGGGGCAATGAGAGCCAGGGAAAGGAGAGCACTGGGAGTGAAGGGGCACAGAGCTGGGCGTGCTGGTGCCCTCCCCTCAGGTCAGGCACACCAGAGGCTGTGGTGGGAAGATCACAAGTCCTGGGACAGCCTGGAAAGCATGGGAGGGTCTTTCCTGAGAAGTAAAAGGAAAATGAGGAATGGCTGGGATGCCATTGAGTGGCTGACTGCTTCCCGGTGTGCCCCAGGTGAGGCCCTGGTTTCAGCTGGAGCACCTGCCCGGTGAGGGAGGGGATGAGGCCTGGGGGAGGGCGGTGCTGCCTGTGTGGTCTCCAGGCTCAGCCAGGCTCCTTCTGAGAGAATCTTTGCAGGAGAGAACTAAGTGAAACCATGAAGACACAGGAGACAACAATGGAGCTACGAGGCCAGGAGAGTTTGCAAGGCCTCCAAAGTGTCTCTGTAGCCCACCAGCAGCCAGAAGGCCAGCGCTGCTGAAGAGAAAGTCAGGGGAGGGCAGGGTGCTGAGCTGGGCTCAGTGTGCAGAGAGGGCACAGGTTCAGAGACCTGGGAGACACTGCACAGAGCCTGGATTTGATTCCAAGTGTGCATGGAGAGAGGAGGAAAGCTGAGAGCAAAGAAGCAGCATCAGCTCCCTAAGGCTTTGAAAGGATCGCCCCCTTTGAAGGGCTGCTGTGTGAAGGGTCCTTGGGGGGACAAGGGTGAAGTCAGAGAGATTAATAAGAGGGTCTCCAACAGTGGAGGCAGGAGGTGGATGGTGGCTTCAAGGTGAAGGGAAGTGGGAGGCCTGGTGGAAAGGACTGAGTGAGGTCTGAGGACAGGGTGGACCTGGATATTGGGAAATAAACTGTCCCTTACTAAGACTGGGGAGACCATAAGAGTCAAGGCCTGGGAGGCAAAGCTTCGGAGTTAGATATTGGGTGTATTAGCTCAGGGTTCAGATATCTAAATGGAAGTGTAGAATGAGCAGTCAGCAAAGTGAGTCTAGATGCATGACAGGTGTGAGCTACAGAAACAGACTTCAAAACTCTCAGGTTGTAGATGCTATTTCAAGTCACAGGACAAGCTAAATTCATCAAAGGGTTGTGTAGAAACTGGGACTTCTGAGAAGGAATCAAAATTTCAGCAAAGAAGCTAGGAAAAAGTGTCTCACCTGCTCAGGAAATAAAGACTGAGGATGAAGGAGGGGTCATCTACGTCACAGGCCACTTGACGCCTCTGGCAATCATATCCTTGTGGCTCCCCTTTATAGGAACTCTTCTAGGCGCTTGACACGCCGAGATGACAAAAGTACATGCCTTAGCCTTTGGGGACCTGCAGTGTGGCACGAGAAATGGCCACAAGAGCAGCCCATGGTGACAGGGTATGGACAGGGCTAAGAGCCTCATGCACAGGGCACCATGGGAATCTGTCACTTTTCCGCTACATTGTTTTCCTGGCAAACACTTGCAGGCAAGGGATGGGTGTGAATAGATCTTTTTATTAGCATAGTGCATTGGCTAAATGCTGCCAGAGATGTACTGCATGACATTTCAGGTTTATTTCCTACGATATAAGCTAAGTATAATCCAAGTCTCCTGGGAGATACTTCTCAGAGGAGGTGAGGTAGTGTTACTTTCTTGAGAAAGATTGATATTCATACTCTCCCACATTTTATTCAAACTGGAATTACACATTGAGGAAAAGAGTAAAAATATCTACTGGTCTAAATATATGGAAGCACGAGGCTAGTGTTCTTTATCTAAGGCAATTAGGGTTGCTTAAGGACACTTCCCCAAGGTGTTGGGATGGACCAGCAGAATTAGGTACATGGTGCTTTTCCAGGGAAGCTGTCTGTGCTTCAGCAATGTAACTGTTTGAGTCAGTTATCTGCAATGTTTAATTTAGTGATGAAATAATCTTTTGCTTGCCTTGTTTATGTTTCAGTGGACAAAAGAACCACATGACTGACTTCCTGGATTGTTAATTGAGATGCTTCTTTACTCGGGCACAGTGCACACTCTTCAGTGACATCCAAAAGCTTTCATCAGCCTGGGAAAAGGAGATGCAAATAAAAGCCACAACGCAGCCTTGTCTGATGGTGCGCTCTTGTATTCTCAGCGTGATGGAAGCTGAAGCAGGAAAAATCACAAATTCAGTCTCAGCCTAAGAAATTTAGCAGCTTAGACAAAAACTCAAAGTCAAAACTTGTCTTTGGAAGGACTGAGGATGTAGGTCAGTGTGGAGTCTCTGAGTCTAATTTTCAGTTCCAAAAAAGAAGAAGAGTAAGGAGGAGGATGACACAAAGAAAGAAAGAAGAAACAGAAAAAGAAAGTAAAGTTAAAAAAAAAAATAAACATCAGAGGACACATAGCCTCTGAACTCAAATCGCCTACTCTAGAGTCAGGTTGCTTTGCTTTAAATCCTAGTTCAACTGTTCATTGTTAGATAAACCTGGAGAAGTTACAAAATTTCTCTCTTCATTACTTTTCTCATATGTACAATGGGGATAAAGACAGGACCAGTCTCAGAGGGTCCTGGTGAGTTTCAGAGATCCATGCCATTTCTGTGCAAAATAGTGAGCTTTCTGCAAATACTTAGCACGTTGTGTGGAGCGCTGTGGTGCAATCAGGCAATTTCCTGTCATTACCTCACTGTGGTTTGGCCTCCTCAACTGTCAGCTGTCACTTGCACACACAGCCTCATGCCAGCTGCTCAAATAGACGAGGGCCTTCACTCATCTGAGCAGAAGCTGCTGGTGCCGGAGGAGAAGGAGAGAAGGAGCCTGACTGAGACCGCAGTTTCAGTGAGGAGCTGATGGAGTTTCCTAATGGATTATGCATGTGGAGAGAGGGAGTGAAAAGCAGGAGGCTCCCAGCTTTCCGACTGGAGTAACTGGGTAGAAGAGACTTGTGAGAGAACAGACTTTCTACTTAGGGAGCGTTATAGACCTCAGCCATCTCCGAGTGGAAAAGTCAAGTAGGTCTCTAGATGACATGCCTGGAGCTCAGGGAACACATCACAGCTACAGACAGAGGTTTGTAATCATCAGTACCAAAGTGCAAGTCACAGGGGCACAGAAAGTCACACGGGGACTAATGTGAGTGGGAACCTTCAGAATTGTCACAAGTGATACATGGGTACATCCCTGAAACACATTTGACACAATCACTGATACTGAGCATTACTGTCATTTGTGTAAGACCCTCAATGACTTCTGTGCCCCTTAACTTTAGAAGCTATTTTATAGGATTTCTGCAAGAATCATAGCTAACCTATATTCTCTGAGATATACATGACTGCCGGATTTGAGATGATTATTCTTTGTTTCTCCTTGCACTGTAGCGCAGGGTGTACCTTGTATCCGTCAGGTGCTGAGCACACTGTAGGTGTTGCTTTACATTGCTGGACTCTGCAATGTGCGGAAAGCTCAGGGGTTCATCGTTTGTTCAGTTCATTGTCTTCCATTTTACAAATGCAGTTTTTGCTTGAGTTGTGACCATGTCTGTATTTGAGGACTGATATAGGACCTATGGTTTAAACCTTGCAGCTGCCAGAGTTCACCACGGGCAGAGTCCTTGGTGGGAAACCTGACTCCTCTCTCTGAGTCATGCTGATGGATGCTGCTGAACTGATCAAATGCCACTTGGCCTGGGGTCCTGGGGTCATGACTCTGAAGCACAGGAAGAGGAGAGGTTCTGTCTGCTCAGTTTGTTTCTGGTAGAAGGGGAGTGTGGCTCTTCCAGGCCCCACAAGTACTCCCTCCCTCTCAATCACAGGGTTAGCTCCCGAATTAGAAGTCATTTTTATTATTCAAAGATGTGCTCCTCCCCTGCAGATGCTGCCAAAGGAGAGGCTCATGGACACAGAAGTGCATAAATGGTTTCCTAAGGGATTTTTAATGTGTAACATTAAACATAGTAATCATTTTCAATCAGCCCAACAGATTGAATTAAATATACTTTCCCTATTAGGAAACATGCAGACTTCCTTCCATCCAGACTCACTGGCAGAGGGAGTGGGTAGGAGGGGTCTCCCTCCCTCCCCAGGAGGTTCAGGCTCACTCTGAACTTAGGGGCACCTAGATCCGGAAATCCTCCCACTAAGATTTCAGAAACTAAAGACCATGGGCTCAGGAAGCCAAGAGAGGGTTCCAGTGAAGTAGGACACCCAGACGGGGAACACAGAGAGATTAAGTGGAACTGGAAACTGGAGATGGCCTGGGGGGGGGGTAGGGAAGGAATCCTCTGGGATGTGTGACCACCCGAAGCTGGGAGGACCCTGGAGACCTCTTGGTCACACCTTCTCCTGGCTCTCAGACAGCGTGCTCAGGTGAACATGCACAGTCCATCCGCCCAGAGGCTGAGGCGGTGGAGGAGGTTGCCAAGGCTAAGGAGAGCCACCAGGGCCAGGCAGGGGTTATAGGAAGAGCCTGCCTGCAGCTCACTCAGTCATGGTGCCCAAGCTCCCTGCTCTTGCAGAGCCTCTGTCTGCTGAAGACAATGTGGTGAACTCTGGGCCTCTACTGTCCTTGCATTTGTGATTCTAGGAAGCAGGCAGTGGCAGAGTGAATTGAACAAAGCATCACCTTAAAGATTTCTTAAAGTACTATAGCCAACATCCAAACAGGTGTAATCCCCCAAGTGATTGTTTCTTTTGTGAAAGGTTCACTGACAGGAGGAGAACCAGGGTAGTGGAGAGACAGAACCTAAACTGGGGGACTGATGGAGAGAACTCAGGTCAGGTCCTTGGTCTCATGCTGCTTCCCTCCAAGAGCTCCAAGCTGAAACCTGAAAACTGCACAGGGCAATGTGTTGGAGGAAGGCAATTTTAGATGGTCTCCTTACAGAGCTCTGGGAGCAAACTTCAGGCACAAAGACCTGTCAGAAAGAAAGACCTGTGAGAGTAATTGGAAGGAAAAAATATTCTGTACATTGAAAATATCCACCATAAAATAAAAGCATGACATTTGTATTCACCTATAGAAATTTTAGGGCTGTGGTTATTATGGTGTTTAACTATCTTTGATTCTTGTGTAGTTCCAAAGAACACAACAGAGTAAGATTCCACTTGTGTAGAAAGACTATTGATTTTTAGAACAGACTAAGAAGGATTTTGATTCTAATACAGCATTTTAAAAATTCTGTGAATTTGAATCACTGAGTAAATTTCCCTTTCTGTTTAATAATCTTCCAAGTGAGAAATCATAAAAATGGAATGCGACATGAAATCTCAATAAGATGACTAAGATATTAAATGAAATGTAAATCCTGAACATACTACAGCTTTTAATATCAAGTAGTTAAAAAATTCTAATTCATAATTATTGCATAAACTGTAAAAATTCATTAACTAAGCACTGGAAAAAACTTGAAATAAATCACATTTCCTGTATCATCTCAGTTTCCAAAAGATGTTTGAAACTCACGAAACAAGAGCACATCAGCAAATTAGTCTGAATTGTCTTAATAACACCTTTATTCTTATATGGGCAGGATGGATTGGGAGACTTTGAATGTGAGCTTGGGAGATCTGTATTTGAGCTTCTGCTCTGCCACTGCTCTTGGTCATGTGACCTTTTAAAAAGCACCTAAATTCTCAAACCTTACATTTTCTCAGCTCTAAAACAATAATACTTCGCATGTCTGCTAGAGAGAGCTTCCCCCACCCTTTTCAAGGCCACTTTCTTGCCTTCTGAATCTGTTTTGCCCTGGAAGTGTATTTTAATACAAGAATAAAAATGAGTAAAGGCCGGTCCTGTTGTGCTTGTCACTTTTACACTATAGCATTTATAAATAATACCTGTCATTAAATATTTTTAACGTCTCCCATAAGTCATTTGATGGGTGGTGGTGGTAAAAGTGTTTAACATCAAGTGTAGAAGATGGAGTTAATATTTTTTCAGTTACTTATTCAAAACTATCTTCTCTTTGCAAATTTATTCTCTGGGCCCATTCCACAGGCCTATTCTACTTCCAAACAATCATTTTAAGTATTTCATGCATAGTTTTCTGCTTCCATAGTGTTAGTAAAATTTATATTGTGCTCATGGACATTAGCTTTTAATCTATGTATTATTCATTATATAATATCATTTCTTACTGCTTCATTCAATGCTGTTCTTAAATCTATCAATGTGCCTAAGAGTATTTTTAATCTGATTCACCTTTTAAAGTTAGGGTGTTAGTGTAGAAATTGTACCATGCTATTTGGACATTTAATATTTGTATTAATGTGATACTATAATCTTGGTTTAATTTATATCAAAATATTTCATTTTCTTCAAAATGACTAGAAATTTTAATGTGTATTTAATTTTGGTTTCAGAACATACATTTTAAATATATAGAGGTATAACTGACTTTTTAAATGGAAATTTATTTTAGATAAAAAGAAGTGTAATTGATTTCTTTTCTACTCCTGCATGTTTGCCATACATAATAATGATTGCATTCATCACGG
This sequence comes from Cavia porcellus, assembly GCF_034190915.1. Lineage (NCBI taxonomy): Eukaryota > Metazoa > Chordata > Mammalia > Rodentia > Caviidae > Cavia > Cavia porcellus. Next base: position 110,764,137 of record NW_026947486.1, read on the forward strand.
AGAATAAGTGAACGTACATAACACATCTGAATCCTTCCTTCTCTCAAAGCCTTCTTTTCCCTATTTGTAAAAGCTTTTTTCCCCATTTTTCACTTCTGTTCTCTCTTTTAACCTCATTTCTTTCCTTAACTTTCCCTTCCTAACTCCCTTGTTCCCATTTCTTAAAGTAAACTTATTTTGAAAAATTGTACCTTTTCCTACAGCTGTGAGGAGTAAGACGGATAAATCAAAGCGTATGCAGCTTTTACTAAGCTTTCCAGTAGAGCAACATTTTAAAAATTATTCTATATTATATTAAAGAACTCGGACATAAATATAACTAATTCCCCTAACTTAAATTTCATCAGCTTTATTTGCACATATTTATGTATTTTATTCTTATTCACTTTTATCATTTGTGTGTTTCTACCAGAGTCAAAATAGAGAATAGCGCCTTTTTATAGCTACACACACTTCCATTTAGCCCCTGAAGACCTAACTCTTAGAAACCAAGAGCCCATCTCTATAATGCTGCCAATAATGCTCAGCAAATGAAATCATGTTATTTATATGTGTATATTTGTTAGTTCTCTGATGGGAACAAAGGAGGAAAGTAAGGAAAAGGCAAATGTATTAGACAGAAAAGAGAGAAATGGGTCCCAGGGGTTGGAATCAAGACCCTTAGGTCTGTCATAGTTATCTAAGACATTGCAGGGAAGAGAAACAGGTAATAATACAGCATTGGAGATAAACAGCCCTCCTAAACACTCTGTCTCATAGACAAACCATGAGAGTGCTTCCATGTGTGTGTGTATGTGCATGTGCACATGCCTGTGTGGGTCTGTGTGTGCGTGTGTGGCAACATTATTTTATAGATGAATGAGGCATAAAACTGTAAAGTACATGGAATGACTACTCCACTTCTTACTGAAGATACACAGGAATCTCATGCTAATCACTTATCTCATGATGATTATTAATGAATTCCATTGTGTGATATGAACAATCCCACCATATGATGCACAAAACCAAATAAACTCACCCTGTTAAATCTTAATAGCATGCTCAATAATTAAAACTGTGATGACTGTACACTGTAACAGGCAGGACAGTGACCCTTCCAACGATGTTTGCTACCTAATCACTGAAATGTGAAAATATGTTACATTACTGAAAAAATGCAAGTAAGTTTTAGATGAGATTAAAATGGCTCATTAGTTGAATTTGAGTTAAGTAATTCTCTGCATTCTTAAAATACCCCAAAGGGAGATTGTAGGGGGCTTTTAAATTGGGAAAAAGGTAGCAAAAGAGTAATCAGAGATCAACTTCAAGATGCTATGCGTCTGCCTTTGAGGAAGTGGCTGTGTGCCTTGGATTTCAGGGAGCTTTTAGAATCTGAAAATAACAAATCAAGGAAACACTAACCATTAGAACTTATAGAATAAAGAACACTGCTAATCATTTATTTCAGCCCCATGAACCTGATTTATTTAGTTTTAAATTTTGTAGTAATTTTGTTTCAGCAGCAGTACCAAATGAATACAGGTGTCACAATCCCAGCACTGATTAATGGATTTTCTTGTTAAGCGATGTGTATTAGAGCAGTCACCTACCAAGGACAGGGCTATGAAAGTGGTTTACTTCAGTATGTAAAACAGGGAAATAGTGTACATAACTTAAAACAAATATAACACTAAAGAAATGTCATTCTGTGTTTTACATATCATTGCCATACTCTAACATTTTTTTTTAAAAATATGGTAGTTTACTTGAAGAAACTATTAAATGGTATGTTTGATGAATGTTTTGAGGCTGAGTGAAGAAATGAAAGACCAAAAAATCACTGGGTGACACGGCCTTGATGGGAGAAGCAACTTCTTTAATGTACTGCCAGAAATCTTATCAGTTTCTGATGACAAAATCCAAAACAGACTCCTTCCTGGATGAGGCAGGGAAGATGAGGAGTAATGAGGGAAGTACACCCAGATTTCTTATCATAACAAAGTTCCCTCTATAAGAGAGAAAAAAAGGGGCTGGGGAAAGCTCAGCGGCATAAGTACTGCCTTGCAAGGGTGTGGCCGTGAGTTTGATCGCCAGTACCGATGAAAAAGAAAAAGACCATAAAAGAGAGAGAGAAAAAAACAATACTTCACCAGAGTCTTATCTTACCTAGGTAAGGGGTACTCATTCTATTGGTTCTTCTCTAGTGGTCCAGGCTGGACCAATAGTTCTGTTCAATGATCCAACAAAAACTCAGTGATGTGGTTATCTATCTTATACACTTAAATATGCATGCAGTTATATCGTTTAGAGCACTTTCTTTTTCTCTTTTTTTTTTACAATAAAATTACACTTTTTGGGTTTTATTACTCCCACTGTTCTTATTACTTTTTTTGAAGAGAATAAAACCAAATCTGACAAAACACAACAGAGTCAGTCAAAAGAAAAGGATGGACATAGTACATGATGTAAAAACAGAATACAAAGTGATCAACAATTGTTACCATAATGCCTCTTGCTATCTTAAAAAGAATTGCCTGTATCATCAGGTATAATACAATTGAACAAAACAGTACAGAACAAAACCAATAAAACTGAAACATTGGAGACAGTATAGGACTTCAAAGGGAGATAATATTCAAAGCAGAATGGGCATCATAGTGAATCTTATTGCCTTTAAAGTAGTTGCCTATACCCTCAAACTTGATACTATCCAACAAAACAGAATAGAGTAAAATCAATCAAAAGAAGATGATGAGAGCAATACAGGGGTTCAAATGAAGTTAATAGGAAACCAAAAAATTACTATAATATGTCCTGCTATTTTTAAATTTATTTTCCCTTAATTAGAAAAATAATAGAAAATAAATAATTTTTTAAAATGAGATATTGAGATAAAAGAGAACATAACAACATAACAATACAATTCAGAACAGAACAACTTAAACAACATAGTGTTTCTCCACAAGATAACCCGACGTAATAGCAGCTATCATAGTGTCTCTTTCCTTGAAATATTTGAGTATAACTTTGTATACTATAGCATCAAACATATCAAGACAGTGTGAAACTATTCAAGAGAATGAAAGTATTACAGGGTATTAAGAATCAGCTAACAGAAAAAGAACAATGCTTTCTATATTATCTCTTTGCCTATAAAAATTTTGTTTATACTATCACATATAATAAAATCCAGTTAGATACAACATGACAAAACCGATGCTGACAGAAGAATAACAGCTTGATGAGACTTCAGAACAAGATGATATTAAATAAGCACTAAGCTATTATGATGTCTTGTTTTCTTCAAAATACCTGTTCATACCATCACACACAATAAAATTAAACAGCCCAGAATAAAACCATTCCAATTAATGAGTGAAAACTTTATAAGGCTTCAAAGCCATATAATAGGGAATCATGATTACCACATACTTTTATGTATTTGAATAATTTCTTACAATAGGGAAACTATTTGGCATTTATATGTGTGAGTTTGTTTAATTTCACTTATGAGTATGATCTCAAGCTACACCCATTTATTTATAAATATCTCAATGTGGTCCTTCTTTATAGCTGAGGAGTACTACATTGTATAAAAATACCACAACTTTTTTTATCTATTCCTCAGTTGATGGACACTTAGGTTGTTTCCAAGATCTAGCTATTACAAATTATGCTGCTATAAACATGGGTGCACATATGTCACTGTGGTATGATGCTTGCAGTTCTTCTGGGAATACGCCTAGAAGTGGAATAGCTGGAAGAAATGGGACTTCCAATCCAAGCTTGAGAAATCTCCAGACTGACCTCCACAATGGTTGCACCGGGCTACACTCCCACGAACAGTGCAGGAGAGTTCCTTTTTCCCCCGCAGCCTCTCCAGGATTTGTTGTTGGTTTTCCTGATCCTGGCCATTCTTTCAGGAGTGAGATGAAATCTCAGTGTGGTTTTAATTTGAATTTCTCTAGTGAGTAATGATGATGAACATTTTTTCATGTATTTATTTGCCATTTGCATTTCTTCATCTGAGAATTGCATATTCATCTCAGATGCCCATTTTTGGATTGGATCTTTGAATTTTGGGGGTCTGATTTTTTTATATCCTTTATGTGTTTTAGACAGAAGTCCTTTGTCTGAGAGACAGTTTACTAAGACAGTTTACTAAGACAGTTTACTAAGTTCCCCCAGTTTGAGGGTTTTCCTTTCACTATGCTGGAGATTTCTTTTGACATGCAGAAACATTATAATAAGAGGTGATCCCTTATTGATTCTGGGAAGTTTTTCACATGTGGTTGGATTCCTTTTCAGGAATTCTCTACCTACTCCTATGTCTTCAAGGTTTTTACCCAATTTGTCTTCCAATAGATTTGGTATATCTGTTTTAATATTCAGATCTTTGATCTATTTATATTTGAGTTTAGTACATGGTGATAGGCATGAGTCTAGTTTCAGTTTTTGGCATAAGGAGAGCCAGTTTTTCCAACACCATTTATTAAGGAGACTGTCGTTCTTCCAGTGAACCTGTTTGGCCCCTTTATCAAAGATAAGGTGGTTGAGTGTGTTTGTAGTTGTGGTTGTATTTTCTAATTATTCCATTAATCCTCAGCTCTCTTTTGATTACAGTACCATGTTTATTTTACCATGGTTGCTTTGTAGTATAACTTCAAGTCAGGGATTGTGATGCCTCCTGCCTTGCCTTTGATGCCTAGAACTGTCTTTGTTATTCCAGGTCTCTTCTCACTCCAGATAAATTTTAGGAGTGATTTGTCTAGATCTATGAGGTATGATGATGGTATTTTTATTGGGATTCCGTTGAATCTGTATAACAGTTTTGGGAGAATGGCCATTTTCACAATATTTATTCTTCCTATCCATGAGCAAGGGATGTCTTTCCATTTTCTGAGATCCTTTACAATTGCTTTTTTCAGTGTAGTATAATTTTCCCTTTATAGATCTTTCACTTCTTTCATGAGAATAATTTGTATATATTTCATTTTTTGGTTCCTAGTGTGAAGGGAGTGGCTTCTCTTATTTCTCTGTCTGTGATTATGTTGTTAGTGTATAGAAATGCTATTGATTTTTGAATTTTGAATTTGTATCCAACCACATTGCTGAATTTATTATATCTAGGAGTCTTTCAATGGAGTTTTGGAGGTCTTCTATGTAGAGTATCATGTCATATGTAAATAAATGATGACTTAACTTCTTCTTTTCTTATCTTTACCCCTTTTATTTCTCTCTCTTGTCTAATTGCTCTGGCTAGTATTTCCAATACTATATTAAATAGGAGTGGTAATAAGGGACATCCTTGTCTTTTGCCTGATTTTAAAGTAAAGCCCTTAATTTTTGGCCATTTAGTATGATACTGGCTGTTGGTTTGTCAGAGATGAACTTCATTCTATTGAGGTAAAGACCATCTATTCCAATTTTCTGTAATTTCATGGAAGAGTTTGAGGAGTGTCAGCATTAAGTCTTCTTTGTACTTCTTGTAGAATTCTTCAGTGAATTTGTGTGGACCTGGACTCTACATTGTAGGTGAGGACTTAATTACATTTTCAATTTCATTAGTAGAAATCGGGTTAGTTAGTAGAAAGTCTGCCAGTCTGTTTCTTTTAATTGGTGCACTGAGAACATTTAAACTAATGATTATAACTGTTATTTGTTGGTTTATTGTTGACGTGTTATCTTTCTGTTGTTGCATATTTATATTTCTGTTCTGCTTAATTGTCTGCTTTGCTTCGTGGTTTGTTCCTAAGTGTGTCTAAACTGTCTTTCATATTCTTTGCAAGGTTGGCTTGGTGATCACGAAAATTTTCAGCTGTTCTTTGTAATGGAAATATCTTATATCTCCATTGATTTTGAAGGACAGTTATGCAGGGTACATCAGTCTAGGTTGGAAATCAATTTCCTTTAGGATCTGAAATGTTTCACTCCATGTTCTTCTTGACTTTATTGTTTGTGCTGAGAAGTCTGCTGTAATTCTGATAGGTTTTCCTTTATAAGTGATCTGTCTTTTCTCTCTGATAGCTTTTAATATTCTATTCTTACGTTGGATTTCTGGGATGGTGATTATTATATGTCTGGGTGTAATTTATTGTGGTTATGACTATTTGGAGTTCTATATGCTTCACTGATCCTGATATCAGTTTCCAATCTCATGTTTGGGAAATTTTCAGTTATTACTTCTCTAAATATCTTCTTGACATCCTTTATGTTGTCTCCTTCTTTTTCATTTATCCCTATCCATCTTATGTTGTTTTTCTTTGCATCTTCTTGCAGTTGTTGAATTGTTATTTCCTGATTCCTTGTTATTTTTAGAAGATCGTTCCTTTCCTGTTCACTGGTTGCAATCATGTCATTGAGGTCTGAAATTCTATCTTCACTTTCATTGAGGCAGTTTTTATAAATGTGTAGGTGTGAAATGCACCTACACATTTCCAGGATATTGGCAGATTTTGTGGAGATAATGTAATGCATTTTGAATAGAGGGAAAGTTGCTTTGCAATTTGCATCATCTGGTACCATATCTAGAGTGGTAGTCTGCCTCAGTGTTACCTGAAAAACAGCCTAGACATAGTGACAGTTAGCTTTGGAAGCCACTGACAGAGTGTGGCAGCAGGTGATATATATGGCATCTTGAAGTGAAGGAAAAAGGCTGAGCCAAGGAGATGAGAAGGTTCAAGTAAAAGGCAAAAAGAGAGGTGAGGATCAAAAAGATAGGACCAGAAAGTTAGTTCATGTTTGGCCCAGATGGTCTCATAAGACAGTCTAAATAGCTTGGCATTTAACTGAAAAGTGAGAAAATCCTGGAGAGCTTTTAGCTTTGACTGTTGGTCAGATTGCCCTTTGAAAACTGGTCAGCAAGGCCCTATCAGGTTCTGATGCTTCTGTCCAGCTCCATCCTCCAGATGCAGCAGCTGGGGAGAGCCCTCCGGGCAGAGATAAGCTTGTCAGCCAGGCCCCAGCAGGTTCCCATTGCTCGTCCCAGCTCCCTGCTCCAGGCAAGGTAGTTGCTGAGAGCCATCGGGGTGGAGAGAGGGTGGTCAGTAAGGCCCTATCAGGTTCCTGTGGCTCAGCCCAGCTCCATCTCCAGTCAGGGCAGCTAGTGCATGCCCTCTGGGCAGAGAGAAGGTGGTCCACAATGCCCAAGAAGGTTCCCAGCTATCTCCCTGCTTCAGGCAAGGTATCTGCAGAGAGCCCTGCAGGGTGAGAGAAGGTGGTCAGCAAGGCCCTAGCAGGTGACCTTGGCTCTGGCCAGTGCCCTCATCCAGGCGGGGCAGCTGCATCATGCCCTCCATGCAGATAGAAGTTGGTCAACAAGGCCTGAGTAGGTTCCCATGGCTTGGCCAAGCTCCCTGCTCCAGGTGGGTCAGCTGCACAGAGCCCTTTGGGTAGAGAGAAGGTGGTCATCAAGGCCCAGTAGGTTCTTTTGCTTGGCCCAGCTCCCTCTTACAGGTGGCACAGCTGGGGTGTGGCCTCCATGTGGAGGGAATGTGGTCAGCAAGTGCTCAGCAGGTTCCTGTGGCTCATCCCAGCTGCTCCTCCACGCAGGGCAGCTGAGGCATGCCCTCCAGTACAGGGAGATGGTGGTCAGCAAGGCTCCAGTAGGTTCCCATGGCTCTGCCCAGCTCCCTTCTCCAGGCGGGGCAGCTGAAGTGTGCCCTTTGGGCATGAGTAGGTGGTCAGCATTGCCTTAGCAGGTGCCCTTGGATAGGCCAAGATCAATGTTCCAGGTGGAGCAGCTACAGAGAACCCTCTGGGCAGAGAGAAGGTAAACAGCAAGGCTTGAGTAGATTCTGGCAGCTCAACCTAGCTTCCTCCTCCAGGTGGGGCAGGTGCAGCATGCCCACTGGGCAGAGAGAGATGGTCAGACACACTTGAGCAGGTTCCCTTGGCTTGGCCCAGGTCCCTTCTCCAGGTGGGCAACTGAGGAGAGCACTCTGGGCAGAGAGAATGTGTTCAGCAAGGCCCTAGAAAGTTCCCATGGTTCTGCCCAGCTCCGTCCTCTAGGCAGGGCAGCTGAAGAGTTCCCTCCAGAGGAAGAGAAGGTGATCAGCAAGTCCCAAGCAGGTTCCCATGGCTTTCACCAACTCCCTGCTCCAGGCAGGGCAGTTGAATCTTGTCCTCCAGGCAGAGATTAGGTGGTAAGCAAGGCCCTAGCAGGTTCCCGTGTCTGCCCAGAGCTCTCCTCCAGTTGGGGCAGCTCTGTCGTGCCCTCCAGACAGAGACAAGGTGGTCAGCAAGGCCCAAGCCTGTTCAGGTGGCTCGGCCCAGCTCACTCCTCCAGCGAAGGCAGCTGTGGCATGCACTCCAGCGTGGAGAAAAGGTAGTCAGCAAGGCCTGAACAGGTACCCAAGACACAGAGCGGCTCACTCCTCCAGGCAGCACTACTGGGGTATACCCTCTGGGAAAAGACAAAGTGATCAGCAAAGCCCTAGCTGGTTCCCATGGTTCTGTCCAGTTCTCTCCTCCAGGTGGAACAGCTGGAGAGTGCCCTCAGGGCAGAGAGAAGATGCTCAGCAAGGCCTGAGCAGGTTTTCTATGGCTTGGCCCAGCTCCTTCTTCCAGGCGTGGCAGTTGAAGTGTGCCCTCTGGGAAGAAAGTAGGTGGTCAGCAAGGTCTGAGCAGGTTCCCTTGGCTAGGCCCAGGTCCCTGCTACAGGCAGGGCAGTTGCAACTTGCACTCTGGGCAGGTAATGGGTCCTCAGCAAGGCTCCAGCAGGTTTCCATGGCTCTGTCCTGCTCCCTCATCCAGGCGGGACACTTGGGACATGACCTCCGGGCAGAGAAAAGGTGATCAAAGAGGTGCGAGTAGGTTCCCATGGTTCTGTTTGTGACCCTCCTCTAAGTGAGGCAGCTGGGGCATGCCCTCCTGGTGGAGAGAAAGTGGTAAGCAAGGCCCGAGAAGGTTCGTGTGGCTCCTTCCAGCTCCCTCCACCAGGTGGGGCAGTTGCAGCATGCATTAGGGGCAGAAAGGAGGTGGTCATCAAATCCCTAGCAGGTCTTGTTGCTCTGTCCAATTCTGTCCTACAGGCGGGGTAGCTGCGGCATGCATGGCATGCATTCCGGGCAGAGAGAAGGTGGTCAGCAAGACCTGAGCAGGTTTCTGTGGCTCAGCCAAGCTCCCTGCTGCAGACAGGGCAGCTGTGGAGAGCCCTCCGAGGGGAGAGAAGGTGGTCAGTAAGGCACGAGCTGGTTCTCATAGCTCTGTCCAACTCCCTCCTCCAGGCCAGGTGGGCAGCAAGGACCTGCCCTCGGGGCGGGGACAATGTGGTCAGCAAGGCCGGAGCAGATTCCCGTGGTTTGGTGCAGGTCCCTCCTCCAGGTGGGTCATCTGGGGCTGCCCTGTGGGCAGAAAGAAGCTGCTCAGCAGCATCCGAGCACGATTCTGTGGCTCAGTAAGCTCCCTGCTCCCTGCGGGGCAGCTGCGGAGAGCCTTCCGGTCAGAGAGAAGATTGTCAGCAAGGCCGGAGCAAGGTTCCCGTGGCTCAGATCAGCTCCCTCCTCGAGGTGGCGCAGTTGCGGCATGCCCTCCAGGCAGAGAATAGTGGTCAGCAAGGCTCTAGCACATTCCAGTGGCTAAGATCAGTTCCCTCCTCCCGGTGGGTCACCTGAGGCATGCCCTCTAGTCAGAGAGAAGGAGGTGAGCAAGGCCCAAGTCGGTTCATGTTGGGCAGCAGCAGAGAGGCCGCCGGGCAGAAAGAAGGTGGTCAGCAAGGCCCTAGAAGATTCCCATGGTTCTGTTCAGTGCCTTCCTCCAGGCAGGGCAGCAGGGACATGTCTTCCAGGCAGAGAGAAGGTGGTCAGCAAGCCCCAAGCAGGTTCCTATGGTTTGGCCCAGCTCCCTACTCCAGGACATGCAGTTGCACTCTCCGGACAGTGTGTAGCTGGTCAGCAATGCCCGTGCAGGTTCCCGTAGCTCATCCCACCTCCCTGCTCCAGGGTGGAAAGCTGCAGAGAGCCCTCCAAGGTGAAGATAAGGTGGTTAGCAAGGCCCTAGCATGTACCCTTGGTTGTGTCCCACTCCCTCCTCCAGGCTGGGCAGCTGGGGCATGCCCTCTGGGCAGAGTAGTTGATCTGCATGGCCCTAACAGGTTACTGTGGTTCTGTCCAGCTGTCTTTTCAGGTAGTGCACCTGTGGAGTGCTCTCCAGGGTGGAGAGAAGGTGGTCAGTAAGGCCTGACCTGGATTCCATGTTGCTGTCCAGCTCTCCCCTCTCGGGGGGAACAGCTGTGGTGTGCCCTCCAGACTGAGAGAAGGTGGTCACCAAGGCCATTGCACGTTCCCATTGCTCTATCCAGGTACCTCTTCCAAGCAGGGCAGCTGCGCCATGCCCTGCGGGCAGAGATAAGGTGGTCAGCAAGGCCTGAGCAGTTCATGTGGCTGGGCCCAGATTCCTGCTCCATCTAAGGCAGGTGCAAAGAGCCCCCCATCAGTAGAGCAGGTGGTCAGTAAAGCCTGAGTAGGTTGCCTCGGCTTGGCCTAGTTCCCTATTCCAGGCAGGGAAGCTGCAGTGTGTCCTCCTGGGTGGAAAGAAGGTGGTCTACAATGCCCTAGCAGGATCTCCTGGCTCTACCCAGCTCTCTCCTCTGGGCAGGGCAGCTAAGGCATGCCCTCTGGGTGAGGAAAAAGTGGTCAGCAAGGCCCTAGCAGATTTCCATGGCTCAGCCCAGCTCCCTCCTCCGGGCAGGGCAGCTAAGGCATGCCCTCTGGGTGGGGAGAAAGTGGTCATCAAGGCCCTAGCAGATTTCCATGGCTCAACCCAGCTCCCTGCTCCAGGCTGGGAAGCTGCAGCTTGCCCTCCTGGCGAAAAGAATTTGGTCAGCAATGCCTGATCAGGTTCCCTCAGTTCAGCCCAGCTCCCTGCTCCAGGTGGGGAAACTTTGGAGAGCCTTCTGGGCCTGAGAGAAGGTGATCAGCAAGGCCCGAGTAGTTTCCCGTGGTTCACCTCAGCTCCCTCCTCTAAGCAAGACAGCTGCGGCATACCCTCCAGGATGGAGAAGAGGTGGTCAGCAAGTCCCTAGCATGTTCCCATGGCTAGGCCCCACTCACTCTACTAGGTGGGGCAGCTGGTGCATGCCCTCCAGGCAGAGAGAACTTGGTCAGCCAGGTCTTTGCTGGTATCCAAGTCTTGGCCTAGCTCACTCCTCCATGCGGTGAAGCTGCCGCTTGCCCTCATGGCAGAGAGAATGTGGTCATCAATGTACGAACGGGTTTCCTTGGCTCGGCCCAGCTACCTCCTCCAGGTAAGGCAGCTGCAGAGAGCCCTCCCGGTAGAGAGAATGTGGTCAGCAAGAATCTAGCAGGTTCCAATTGCTCTGTCCAGCTCCCTCTTCCAGGAGGGGTAGCTGGGAGTTGCTCTCCTGGGTGGAGAAAAGGTGGTCAGCAAGGCCATTGCAGGTTTCCTTGGCTCTGTCCTGCTCCCTGGTCAAGGCAGGGAAGCTGTGGAGAGCCATCTGGGCGGAGAGAAGGTGATCAGCAAGGCCATAGTAGGTTACCACAGTACCGCTAAGCTCCCTCCTTCACGCAGGGCAGCCACATCTTGCCCTTCTGGGTGGAGAGAAGGTAGTCAGCAAGGCCCTAGCAGCTTCCCCTGGCTCTGCCCAGCTCCCTCCTACAAGCGGGGAAGCTGCAGCATGCCCTCTGGGCAGAGAGAAGGCGGTCAGCAAGGCCCAAGTAGGTTCACGTGGCACTGCCAAGCTCCCTGCTCCAGTGGGGGAAGCTTCTGAGAGCCCTCCAGGCAGGAGAATTTGGTCAGCAAGGCCCCAGTAGGTTCCCATGACTCGCCTGAGCTCCCTCCTCCAGGCAGTGCAGCTGTGGTGTGCCCTCCATGATGAATAGAATGTGGTCAGCAAGGCCCAAGCTGGTTCCCATGTCTCTGTCCAGCTCCCTGCTCCAGGGGGGCAGCTGGGGCATGCCTTATGGGTGGAGAGAAGGTGGTCAGCAAGGTCCGAGATGGTTTCAATGGCTCTGTGCAGCTCCCTCCTCCCTGCGGAGCTGCTATGGCTTGCCTTCTACACAGAGAGAAGGTGGTCAGCAAGGCCATAGCAGGTTCCCAAGGCTCTGTCCAGCTCCCTCCTCCAGGCATGGCAGCTGCAGTGTGTCCTCCACATGGAGAGGTGTTCAGGAAGGCTGAAACAGGTTCACATGGCCCGCCTTAGCTCCCTCCTCCAGGCAGGGCAGCTGCTGAGTGCCTTCCAGGGTGGTGAGAATGTGGTCTTCAAGGCCTGAGCTGGTTCCCCTGTCACTGTCCAGCTGTGGGGTGCCCTCCAAAAGGAGAGAAAGTAGTCAACAAGGCCATCACACATTCCCATTGCTCTGTCCAGCTCCCTCTTCCAGGCGGTAGCTGGTATGTGCCCTCCTGGGTGGAGAGAAGGTGGTCCACAAGGCCTGTATAGATTCCTGTGGCTCACCTCAGCTCACTCCTCTAGGCAAGGTAGCTGCTGCGTGCCTTCCAGGGTGGAGAGAAGGTGGTCAGCAAGGCCCTAACATGTTCCTGTGGCTCGGCTAACCTTACTCCTCTAGGCAGAGCAGCTGGAGTGGAGAGAAGTTGGTCAGCAGAGCAGGAGCAGGTTCCCATGGCTCAGCCCATCCCTCCTTCAGGCATGGCAGCTCTGGCGGGTCCTGCAGGCAGAAAAACGGTGGTCAGCAAGGTCCATGCAGGTTTCCATGGTTCGGCCCAGCTCCCTCTTCTAAGCAGGGCAGCTGTGGTGTGCTCTCCAGGGCGAAGAGAATGTGGTAACCAAGGCCCTATCAGGTTCCTGTGAATAAGCCCAGCTCTCTCTTCCAGGTGGGGCAGCTCAGGCATGCACTCCAGGCAGAGAGAACGTGGTGAACAAGGCCAGAGAAGATACCCACATCACGACCCAGCTATCTTCTACAGGCAGGGCAGATGTGGTGTGCTCTTGTGTTGGAGCTAAGGCGGTCAGCAAGGCTGGAGCAGGTTCCCGTGTCTAGTCCCAGGTACCCACTCCAGACATGGCAGCTGTGGAGAGACTTCCAGCAGAAAGTGGTGAGCAAAGCCCTAGTAGGTTCTCATGGCTTGGCCCAGCTCCCTACTTCAGGCAGGGCCATTGCATCTTGCCATCCAGTCAGAGAACAGGTGGTCAACAAGCACCTAGCAGGTTCCCATAGCAGTACGCAGCACCTTCCTCTAAGCAGGGCAGCTTTGGTGTGCTATCCAGGAAGAGAGAAGGTGGTCAGCTAGGCCTGAGCAGATTCATGTGGCTCACCCCAGCTTCCTCCTCCAGGTGGGGCAGCTGCAGTGTGCCCTTCAAGGAGAGAGAAGGTGTTCAGCAAGGCCTAAGGAGGTTCATGTGGCTCAGCCCAGCTCCCTGCTCCAGGCAGGGCAGCTGCTGAGAGTCCTCCAGGAAGAGAGAAGTCGGTCAGCAAGGTCCAGTTAGGTTCCCGTGACCCACCTCAGCTCCCTCCTCCAAGCAGGGTAGCTGCGGACTGCCCTCCAAGGTGGAGAAATGGTGGTCAGCAAGGCCTGAACTGGTTCCAATGCCGCTGTCCAGCTCCTGCCTCCCAGGGAGGCAGCTGAGACTGGCCCTCCAAATGAAGAGAAGGTGGTCAGCTAGGCCATTACATGTTCCCATTGCTCTCTCCAGCTCCTGCCTCCAGTGGGGCAGCTGCAGCATGCCCTCCAGGCAGAGAGAAGGTGGTCAGCAAGGCCTGAGCAGGTTCATGTTTCTGGGCCCAGATCTCTTCTCAAGGCGAGGCAGCTGCGGAGAGCCCTCCAGTGGTAGAGAAGGTGGTCAGCAACGCCCTAGCAGTTTCCCTTAGCTGTGCACAGCTCCCTCCTCCAGGCAGGGCAGCTGGGGCGTACCCTCCAGGTGGAGTTAAAGTGGTCAGCAAAGCCCAAGCAGGTTCGTGTGGCTCGGCCCAGCTCCCTGCTCCAGGCAGGGAAGCTCTGGAGAGCCATCTGGGCAGAGAAGGTGATCAGCAAGGCCTGAGTAGGTTCCCGTGGCTCCCCTCAGCTCCCTCCTCCAGACAAGGCAGCTGCAGCATGCACTCCACGGTGAAGAAGAGGTGGTCAGCAAGGCCCTAACATGTTCCTGTGGCTATGCGCCCCTCCTTCTTCTAGGCAGGGCAGCTTCTAGGCAGGGACCTGCCCTTCGGGCAGAGAGAACTTGGTCAGCAAGGCTCAAGCAGGTACCCAAGTCTAGGCCCAGCTTCCTCCTCAAGGCGTGGAAACTGAGGATTGCCATCCTGGCAGAGAGAAGGTGGTCAGCAATGCCTGACAAGGTTACCTTGTCTTGGCCCAGCTACTTTCTCCAGGTGAGAAAGCTGCAAAGAGCCCTCTGGGTGGAAACAAGATGGTCCGCAAGAACCTAGCAGGTTCCAATTGCTCTATCCAGCTCCCTCCTCCAGGTGGGGTAGCTGGGACGTGCCCCCCTGTGTGGAGGCAACATGGTCAGCAAGGCCCAAGGAGGTTCCTATGGCTGGGCCCAGCTTCCTGCTCCAGGCGACTAGGCTGTGGAGAGCCCTCCAACAGTAGAGAAGGTGGTCAGCAAGGCCCAAGGTGGTTCCTATGGCTGGGCCCAGGTCCCTGCTTCAGGTGAGGCAGCTACAGAGAGCCCTCCTGGCAGAGAGATGGTTGTCAGAAAGGCCATAGCAGGTTCCCATGGCTCTGTCCAGCTCCCTCCTCTAAGGGTGGCAGCTGGGGCGTGACCTCCAGGCATTGAGAAGGTGGTGAGCAAGGCCCTAGCAGTTTCTGGCAGCTCCACTGAATTCCCTCCTCAAGGCAGGTCATTTGCGTCTTTCCCTGGGGCAGAGAGTAGGTGGTCTTCAAGGCACTAATAGGTTCTCTTGGCTCTGCCCAGCTCCCTCCTCCAGTCGGGGCAACAGCGGCGTGCCCTCTGCTCAGAGAAAAGGTTGTCAGCAAGGCCAGAGCAGATTCCCATGGCTCTGCCCTGATCCAGGCGGGACACCTGCTGAGAGCTCTCTGGGTGGAGAGTCAGCAAGGCCCGAGTAGGTTCCTGTGGCTCGTCTCAGCTCTCCTCCAGGCAGGGCAGCAGCAGCATGCCCTCCATGGTGGAGAGAAGTTGGTCAGCAAGGCCCTAGCACATTCCATGGTTCTGCCCAGCTATCACCTCCAGGAGTTGCAGCCTGGTCCTACTCTTGAGGCAGAGATAAGGTAGTCAGCAAGGCCTAATAGGTTCCAGCAACTCAGCCCAGATCTCTCCTCCTGGTAAGGCAGCTGTGGCGGGCCCTCCAGTGCGGAGAGAAGGTCATCAGCAAGGCACTAGCAGGTTCTCTTGGCTCTGCCCAGCTCCCTCCTAGAGGCAGGGCAGCTGCAGCATGCCCTCTGGTCAGAGAGAAGGTGGTCAGCACGGCCTGAGAAGATTCCCTTGGCTCGGTCCAGCTCCCTGCTTCAGGTGGGGCAGCTGGGGAGAGCCCTCCAGGAGAGAGAAGGTGGTCAGCAAGGCCCTAGGGGTTTCCCATGATTCTGGCTAGGTCCCTTTTTCAAGAAGGGCAGTTTGGGCATGCCCTCCAGTGTGTAGAGGTGGTCAGCAAGGCCCGATCAGGTTCCTATGGCTCGACACTGCTTCCTGCTCCAGGCGGGGCAGATGCTGAGAGCCCTCCAGGCAGAGAGAAGTTAGTCAGCAAGGCCTGAGTAGGTTCCTGCAGTTCAGCTATGCTCCCTCCTCCACAAAGGGCAGCTGTGTCTTGCCCTTCTGTGAGGAGAAAAGGTTATCAGCAAGGCCCTAGCAGCTTCCCGTTGCTCTACCCAGCTCCCTCCTCCAGGCAGGGCAGCTGAGGCTTGCACTCCGGGCAGAGAGAAGGTGGTCACCAAGGCCCTAGCATGTTCACATGACTGCCCCGCTCTCTGCTTCAGATGGGCAGCTGCTCAGAGCCCTCCCGACAGAGACAAGTTGGTCAGCAAGGCCTGAGTAGGTTCCTGTGGCTCATCAGTTCCCTCCTCCAGGCAGCGCAGCTGCACCATGCCCTCCAGGGTGGAGAGAAGGTGGTCAGCAAGGCCCAAGCTGGTTCCCATGGCTCTGTCCAGCTCCCTCCTCCTAGCGTGCCAGCTGCCGTGGGCATTCCAGGTAGAGTAAAGGTGGTCAAAAAGGCATTAGCAGGCTCCCATTGCTCTGTCTAGTTCCTTCCTCCAGGTGTGGCACCTGGAGCGTGCCTTCCAGTGGACAGAAGGTGGTCAGTAAGGCCTGAACTGGTTCACATGACTTTGTACAGGTCCCTCCTCCCAGCGTGTCAGCTGTGGAGTGCCCTCTGGGCAGCAAAACATGCTCAGCAAGGCCCGAGCAGGTTCATGTGGCTCAGCCATGCTCCCTGATCTAGGAGGGGCAGCTGCTGAGAGCCCTCTGGGCAGAGAGAAGTTAGTCAGCAAGGCCTGAGTAGGTTCCCGAAGTTCAGCTATGCTCCCTCCTCCATGAAGGGCAGCTGTGTCTTGCCCTTCTGTGAGGAGAGAAGGTTGTCAGCAAGGCCCTTGCAGCTTCCCATGGCTCTGCCCAGCTACCTCCTCCAGGCAGGGCAGGTGCTGTGTGCCCTCTTGGCAGAGAGAAGCTGGTCAGCAAGGCCCGAGTAGGTTCCCATTGCTCACCTCAGCTCCATTCTCCAGGCAGTGCAGCTGCAGCATGCCCTGCAGTGTAGAGATTGTGACCAGCAAGGCCAGAGCTGGTTCCCATGGCTCTGTCCACTACTGTCCTCCTGGCGGGGCAGCTGCTGCATGCCCTCCAGGTGGAGAGTTGATCAGCAAGGCCATATCTGGCTCCCATTGTTCTGTCCAGCTCCCTCCTCCAGGCGCTGTAGATGATGCAGTGAGCCCTCCAGGCAGCGAGAAGGTGGTCACAAAGGCCTTGGCAGGTTCCCATGGTTCTGTCAAGCTCCATCCTCCAGGGGGGCGGGCAGCTGGGTCGTGCCCTCTGGGCCGAGAGAATGTGTTCCGAAAGGCCCAAGAAGGATCCAGCCACTTGGCCCAGCTACCTCGTCTAGGTGGGGCATCTGCAGCACACCTTCCAGGGTGGTGAGAATGTTTTCAGCAAGGCCCTAACATGTTCCCGTGGCTCGGCCCATCTTGCTCCTCTAGGCGGAGCAACTGTAGTGTGCCCTCCAGGCCGAGAGGCGGTCAGCAGAGCCAGAGCAGTTTCCCAAGGCTGGGCCCATCTTCCTCCTTCAGGCTTCACAGCTGAGGCAGGTCTTCCAGGCAGAGAGAAGGTGTTCAGCAAGGCCCAAGCAGGTTCCCATGGCTCGGCTCAGCTCCCTACTCCAGACAGGGCAGCTGCAGATAGCCCTCCAAGCAGAGAGAAGTTGGTATGCAAGGCCAGAGTAGGTTTTCGAGGTTCAGCCCAGCTCCCTCCTCCAGGGGTGGCAGCTGCGGAGAGCACTCCGATTGGAAAGTAGGTGGTCAGCAAGGCAGTAAGGCAGAAAGGCAGCAAGACAGGTTCCCATTGGTCTGTCCATCTTCCTACTCCAGGGATGGCAGCTGGGGTGGGCCCTCCAGGCAGAGAGCAGGTGGTCAGCAAGGCCCCAGCAGGTTCCCATGGCTCTGCCCAGCTCCCTTCTCCAGGTGTCGCAGCTGCAGCGAGCCACCCATGTGGAGAGAAGTTGGTCAACCAGGCCTGAGCATTTTCCCATAGCTTGTACCATCTCCCTGCTTCAGGCGGGGCAGATGTGGCGTGCCACCCTTGGTGGAGAGAATGTGGTCAGCAAGGCCCAAGCAGGTTGCTGTGGCTGAGCCCAGCTACCTGCTCCAGGCGGGGCAGCTGAAGAGAGCCCTCCCTGCAGAGAGATGGTCATCAGCAATGACTGAGAAGGTTCCTGTGACTTGGCACAGGAACCCAGCTCCATGCAGGGCAGCTGGGGAGAGTCCTCTGGGCAGAGAGAAGGTGGTCAGCAAGGCCCAAGTGAGTTCCTGCCACTCAATCCAGCTCCCTGTTCCAGGCAGGGAGCTACTGAGAGCCCTCTGGGAGAAAGTAGGTGGTCAGCAAGGACCAGGGGGTTCCCATTGTTTTGTCCAGGCCCCTTCTCCAAGAAGGGCATCTGGGGCATGCCCTCCCGGGTGTAGAGAAGGTGATCAGCAAGCCCAAGGAGGTTCCTGCGGCTCAGCCTGGCATCTTGCTCCAGGACGGACAGTTTCGGCTTGCCCTCCAGGTGGAGAGAAGTTGGTCAGCAAGGAAGGAGCATTTTTCTGTGGCTCAGCCAGCCTCCTTGCTCCAGGTGGGGAAGCTGTGGAGAGCTCTCCGGGCAGAGAGAAGCTAGTCAGCATGGCCCCAGTAAGTTCCCCAGGCTCAGCACAGTTCCCTCCTCTATGCATGGCAGCTGCAGCTTGCCCTCCCGGTTGGAGAGAAGGTGATCAGCAAGGCCCTAGCATGTTCCCGTGGCTCTGCCCAGCTTCTTCCTCCAGGTAGGGTAGCTGTGGCCTGCCTCTAGGCAGAGAGATGTGGTCATCAAGGCCTGAACAGGTTCCCATGGTACCTGTTCAGCTCCCTCCTCCTAGAGGGACAGCTGGGGTGTGCCTTCCAGGCAGAGAGAAAGTGGTCAACAAGGCCCAAGAAGGTTCCAGCATCTAGGCCCAGCTCCCTCTTCCAGGCAAGGCAGCTGTGGGGGGCCCTCCAGGGTGGAGAGAAAGTCTTCAGGAAGGACCTAGGAGGTTCCCTTGGGTCTGTCCAGCTGCCTACTCCAGTCAGTGCAGGTGAGGCATTCCCTCCTTGCGGAAAGTATGTGGTCAGTAAGGCCCCATCAGGTTCCCACAGCCCGGCCCAGTGGGGCAGCTGTCGCATACCCTCTGGGCAGAGAGAAGTTGGTCAGCAAGGCCTCAGCAGGGTCACGTGGCTCGGGAGTCATCAATGCCTGAACAAGTTCTCATGGCTAGGCCCAGCTTGATGTCCAGGCAGAGCATTTGTGGAGAGCCCTCTGGGCAAAGAGAACATGGTCAGCAAGGCCCAAGTAGGTTCCGTAGGCTCTGCTCAGCTCCTTGCCTTAGGCTGGGAAAATGTGGCATGCTCTCCAGGGTGGAGAGAAGGTTGTTAGCAAGGCCCTAACATGTTCCTGTGGCTCGGCTTACCTCGCTCCTCTAGGCAGAGGAGCTGGGGTGTGCCCTCCTGGTGGAGAGAAGTTGGTCAGCAGGGCCAGAGCAGGTTCCTTTGGCTTGGCCCATCTCCTTTCTTCAGGCGCGGCAGCCCCGGGGGTTCCTCCAGACAGAAAGAAGGTGTCAGCAAGGCCCGAGCAGGTTGTAGTGACTCGGCTCAGCTCCCTGAGCCATGCAGGGCAGCTGTGGATAGCCCTCCCAGCAGAGACAAGTTGGTCAGCAAGGCCCAATTAGGATCCCACTGCTCAGCCCAGCTCCCTCCTCCAAGCAGGGTAGCTGTGGCATGCTCTCCAGGGTGGAGAGAAGGTGGTAAGCAAGGCCCTATCAGATTCCCATGGATAGGCCCAGCTCCCCCTTCCAGGTGGGGCAGCTGGTGTGTGCCCTCGTGGCGGAGAGAAGAGGGTTGCTCCAGGCAGAGAGAAGGTGGTCAGCAAGGCCTGAGCAGGTTCCCATGGCTTGGCCCAGGTACCTGCTGTAGCCAAGGACAGACTTCCAGGCAGAAAGTTGTGAGCAAGGCCCAATTAGGTTCCCGTGGCTAGGCCCAGCTCCCTACTCCAGGCAGGGCAGTTACGTCTTGCCATCCGGGCAGAGAGTAGGTGGTCAGCAAGGCCCTAGCATGTTCCCGTGGCTCAGCACACCTCCCTGCTTCAGGAGGGGCATCTGTGGAGAGCCATCTGGGCAGAGAGAAGGTGATCAACTAGGCCCTATCAGGTTCTCCTGGCTTTGCCCAGCTCCCTCCTCCAGCCAGGCATCTGGGGCATGCCCTCCAGGCAGAGAGAAGGGGGTCAGATAGGCCCGAACAGGTTCCCTTGGCTCGGCCCAGCTCCCTGCTCCAGGCAGGGCAGCTGTGGAGAGCCCTTTTGAGCAGAGACAAGGTGTTCAGCAAGGCCCTAGCAGGTTCCCATGGTTCTCTTCAGCCTCCTCCTCCAGGCGGGGCAGCTGAGAAGTGCCTTCTGGCCAGAGAATAGGTGAAATCACAGATAGAGAAGACTAGGGTGCTTCATCTTCTCTTTCAGTATTTTCAGGCTTCTGTTGTGATTTTTTTTTTTTTTTTGTTTAAACTGTTAATAACTTAGAAATGTGCTGTGTTAACCAGCTTTTCCATTGCGGGGAGAAAATACTCAATGGCCACAACTTACGAGAAGAAGTTTAAATTGTCTGACAGTTTCAGAGTATTCAGTCTGTGAATGGCCAGCTCCAAAGCAGTATCATCATGGCTGCAGGGCACAGTAGAGCAAAGATACTCAGTTTATAGGGGCTCAAAGCAGAGTACCAGTGAGACGTACTATCTTCCAAAGCACTGCCCTTGCGATCCACCTTCCTAAGCTGGGCTCCGGCTCCTAACAGCACACTGATCTGTGAAATAAGTACATTAATCCATCCCTGCAGTCCAGGAGTCTTTTAATCCAATCAAGCTGATGTGACAAATGACTGGTATAGTGCATTGCTTTGCATATATTTGTGTATATTCCAAATTTCTTTTTTCCCTTAAATTCTAAACTCACTCCATTGTAATCATAGCATATACTTTTTATACTTTCAAGCCACTAAATTTTATTAAACCTTGATTCCTATAGCCTATGAATGATTCATTCTGAGGGGCATTCCATGTGCATTTGGCAGGTTTGGTTGGCATACAGTGTGTATTATGATTGTGGAGGTTCCTAGATACATTTCATCAAATGCTTTTCATTCAACTTGGAAAGTTACCACCACTTCTATTTAATATGAAACTATTATCTCTTTCCCTCTATTCTCCTTTTGGTGACTTCTTGTATGTATTTATCATTTCAAATGAGAGTGTCCCAGAGGTTTCTGTGGCTCTGTTCATGCTTTGTCATTATTTTTCTTTAGACTGAATCTTTTAAAATGACTAATATTCAATCTCAGTGCTTCTTTCTTCAAATATTCAGTGATTGTAAAGATTTCATTGGGTTCTGGGGATATAGCTCATCAGAACAGCACCTACCTAGTGAGTGCAAGGTTGAGAGTTCACTTCTCAGGACAAAAACCAAAAAAACAAAGCAAAACAAAAATTTCAGTGATGATACAACTTCCTATACTCCAAATTTTTGATACTTTTTTTTTTCTTATTTGGATAAAATTTGTCTGGTAGGTTAAAAACTGGTGGTCAGCTTAAACAGCAGCTGAACTGAATCAGCATGGGGCTGAGTGTGGATGGTTTGTCCACCTGCAGACTGTTGTCAGCATAAAAAAGCAACTTGGAGAGGAAAAGTAGCATTGCCCGTTCTCTTAGGTGGTGTTGTTTGGAGCTATTGGTTCTTTTGCAGTTATTGGTTCTCCTGGAGGAGCTTGTCCTGCTGGCTTCCCTGATATGAACATGGCCATTTTCATCAGTGGAGCTTGGGACCTTGCTGCTGAGAATAGCTGAGGTTCACTTTGGGAGAGCTCTCATCCTTACTTTGAGCAACAACTTTGGCTCCACTGCAGAATCATTAGCCTACTGGCACATCTCCTTCATGCCGCAGGCACAGACTTTCTAGCTTTCACTGCTGACTTTTGGGCCTTGCCAGTGCAGATCCGTAAAACAGACTTGCAAGACTCATTGCCATGGACTCTAGAGCGCTAGTTGGACTCATGGGGGCTGTCTCATGGGCTCTAGGTCTCCAGCTGGACTCATGCAGGACATTGCTATGAGATCCAGGCCCTCTGCTGGATTCTCTAGGTCTTCAGTGTGTCGATAGATTTCCTGCATTTCTTGTATTTAACTCAGAGTGACTATTACAAAATAAAATTCTAAATATTGTGTTCCATATCATCATGTTCACTTTGCAATCCCTGACTACAATAATTCATATACAGTAAAATTGAGCACTGCAAAGCATCCAAGTAAGTGATATGCAATACATTTATAGTGCTCTGTACCTATATTTTATATTTTATATCTATATGTTATTTACCATTCTGTTTAGTGAGACAACACAATTATATCCTTATTCAGATGTTTAGACATGGTTTCTCTGAGTCATGTTAAAATAGATTGTTTAAATTTCTGTAAAGTACAACTTCTAGGCTTCCTTTAAGATATTTTCTACTCACTACTTTGGTATGAAACATTCTTCTTTGGGCGTTTCATATTTTTAATGACAAATGAATATTTAAAATAGTACAGTGTGATTATTCTATACATAAATGACTCCTTTCTTGTGGATTTTTTAAGGTTTTTGATATTTACTCATGATTTTTCTGATCTAATTTTGTGATAATCTCAGCTTTTATCATGTATCCTACTGAAGTCTCTGAGTAGTTTAGGGCTCAGCTAAATGATTGGAGAAGACCTCATCATCTCCTCTGGATATCTCATCTTTTCCCCCAGATTTTTCTTAACCAAAAGAAATTTATTTATTTTTATTAGTACACATTTATAGAATATAATCTTTTACTTTTGTCTTCCTGTGATCTTTATTCTAAGTATTCCCGTGTTCTGATCTTTTCTTCTAATGACACAAATCATATTGGGTTTGGGTCCAACCTACTGACTTAATTTGATATTAATTGCCTCTTTAATGTCCCTATCTCCAAATTACTAAATGTTATAAGATACTGGAAATTCAAATTTTAATTTGTGAATTTTGAACAACTCAGTTCATAAAAATATTTAGTATCATTCTTTTAGACCTGTTCATTTATTGTTTATAAACAATAGTCATAATTTGTAAACAACGAATTATTTAAAATACCAAGTGTGTATATTGTTTATTTCATTTATTACCATAATCTGAGGCAACTGTCAAGTAAAAATGACAATTTGACAAATATACACGGGGAAAGGTAAGTTGTGCTGAAAAACCTCTAAGCCAAGTCACAAAGACAGAATAAGAGTTCCCAGAGATTTGCCAGCCAAGTAAAGTAATGACAGTTCTCTGGGAATGATGCTTTGGGAAATTCCCAAAACATTTTCCCAAACATATTCTTGCATCCAAAGGGTACAGCAACTTGCAGGTTTTCATGGTGATTGCAGGGTTATTGGTTTTCAAGACTGCCAAGGAGCTGAACATAAAACAAAACAAAACACACAAAAAAATGACAGATCATAATGCTAAAAATTTCACTGTTATTACTGAGACTCAATTATTTTCAAGTAAATGTTACTCAGGGTGCTGCAACTTTTTGGCTAAGATCCTGAATTTTTAAAGGAGATGATTTTAACATTTAACTCAAGTATTCTCAAACCTGTTATGGAGGAAATGATTTTGGGAATTGTTTGTTTCAGCATTCCCACTGATATCACTCTAAGGTATTTTCTAACCAAATATGGGCAGAATCTCTCTAGTATAAAGTATGAATCACCCACTAGAAATAGCATTAACATTATAAATAAGAGAAAAAATAGAGGAAGATTTTAGTTTGTAAGTTTCAACCACTTAGAATGTCATTTTTTTCCAAGTTGATTTATAGATATTAAGGCAATGTTCATTAAAAGTAGAGGAGGATATTTTTGTAGATACTGACTAACCAAATCAAAGATTTATATTGACAAGTACAGGATTTTAATACATACAAAATTTGAGCTATAACATTCAAGAAAACAACACACATAGACCAATAGCACATAATATCGCTGTCAGAATATTATTCATACATAAAGGGAGGTCTATATATAAAATAAAATAAATATCATAGACACTTTATATAATCTACATTAATTATCTTACATCAAATATAAAATTGATGAAAGAAAATATAGACAAACCTTTTGACTTTCCAATAAGCCTTTTGTATGAGACACGAAGACCACAGTCCATAAATAAATATGATAAATTATATTTTATAAAAGTACAGCGCATTGATTTGTACAAAGATAAGAAGAAATTTGAAATGCACCCCACACACTTGGGCACAATATTTCCAAATCATATTTATGACTCAAACTAGAGGCTAGAATACATAAAGATTCACAAAACCACAGTAAGAGAACAAAACACTATCAATGACAAGTGTGTGGATATCTGAGTAAAAATTTCATCAAACAAAGTCAGATGGAAAATATGTGTACGCAAACACTAAACACCATTCATCTTTAAGAAAATGCAAATTAAAGCTACAAAGAGTGGCACTTTTGCAAATATTGGGAACACTAAGAAGAAAAATAAAATGTTGGAGATACCACGTAACACAGAACACACTCATTCTTGTGGGAATAGAAAATGTTACAGACTTTTAAAAGTATTTCTTCTTAAAATGGTACAGATACACCAACCAAATAAGGAAAAGTCCTCTGCCTTTATTACTTACCTCAATGAATCAGTTACCGTGATGGATAATTATATGATTCAAATTGACTGCTTTACGAGATACCCATATTGATAAAAAGATATTATCTCTGTGTAGCTCAGACTGGCCTTGAACTCTCTGAGATCCTCCTGCCTCAGCCCCCACAAGTCCTGGGATTACAGGCTTGCCCTTCCAGGTCTAGCAGGAAGATATTATTTCTGAGTTTGTCTGTGAGGGTGTTGCCTGAAGGAGATTAACATTTGAACTGATCCACTACAGGAAACAGATTTCCTTCCTCTGTAACAGCCATCCATACAATTAGGTACCGTAAAAAGAGGACAATGAGAAAGTTTTCTCTCTGCTTGAGCTGGGACATTTCTACTTTTCTGTCCTTGCATATGAGCGCTACTAATTCTCACACCTTCAGACTAGGACTAGGATTTACCTTCGAGATCTGTTGGTTCCCAGTTCTTCAGATGTGTATCAGGACTGATAACATCAGCACTTCTGTTTCTCAGATATTCAGTTCTGGTTAGAATTCTGTCACTGATTTTCCTGGGTCCTAGTCTACTGGTGAGAGATGTTGGGACACCTCACTCTCTGCCTCTGTGGTGTCCTTTCTATATCTGTATGCGCTATTTGTTCTGTATCTGTGATGAAGCCAGACTAGTGAAGATTTCATTACCTAAACTCGCTTTTAAGAAACAGCATTTTAAAGATAAGTTTTGAGAACTGGTTTTGATATTTGTAGAATCTACTTTCTAATCTGATTTGAGATGTCAATGAGGCTATTTCTAGCAGCAGAAAGAGGTCTCCTAGTCCCTGGAAGGAACTTGGTATAGAGATACACGAATACCTGCACTGGATACCCCTAATCAACTGCTTATAGGAAGCCAAGAGGTAGGAGACTGTACGTGATGCATTCAGCTTCGCAGACTTAGTAAGAACCGTAGTGCGATTCTTCAAAGAACAGAGATTTATTCAGAGTAGCAAAGTGTTGCAATGAGGAAGCATAGGCCACAGTAAACCATGGACGTGTTCAAATAGGATTCAAATGCATGGAGAAATTTTGAAGGTCAAAAATGGCGATTGCACAAGATGCATTTAAACAACACTGATCACAGTGATCAATATCAAAGATGACATCAGTAGAGGATTGAACATGCAGATGTTCTTGCAAAACATGCTGTATCAGGTTGAGTGCTCATTGTGGCAGCCTATGATTCTGGTAGTGTCTTTTGTGCTAGCTATCATTAGGCCACCATTTGTAATGACACTTCTGTGACTATTAGTCATGGCATGTCCATTTGATTGGGATATGAAAAGCCCTGCAGAAAAACAAACGTTAAGAAATTGCTGGTTGATAAGTTACCTTTTTTTTTATCCCCATGTATGCTTTTTTGTTTCCTTTTCTTTAAATAAAAAAAATCTAAAAACAAAACAAAACAACAACAAAAAAAACCCCCTGCAGTTTAGCGATGCTCACTTTTGGCTGAACCTATGTTGATCAAAGGTCTGTGTCCTTGAGCACTATGTATGGTACCTGCTTCCTTTCCTGTCTGGCATTTTTTTCCTCCTCTGTTGCCCAGCCAGCATGAACTGAATACTTTTGCTCTGCCTTGCCCTTCTGCCATGATAGCTTTCCCTTAAAACAGCTGACCATGGGCTGGATCCCTCAAAATGTGAGCCAAATTAAACCTGTTTTCCTTTTATGTTGTGGGTGTCAGATTTTAGATCTCAGTAATAAGAAAGCTGATTAATTTGCTTCTGTCTGTTCCTGGTAGGTAGGTAGGTTTGTTGATTTATTTATTTATTGCTGCTGCAACAAATTCTGTTTTGATTCTCATGGCTTTTCACAACAGTTTTTAAAAAAAGTTTCAGTCAAATAATTAATTAATAATTGGCTTATCTAATACTGTACGTCAAATTGTTGAAGGAAGAGGGTAAACTCAGGGGTTGGGATCCAGCTGAAGTGTCCCACTGATGACATAAGAGCTTCCATGAGTTCCCAGAAAGAGTCCCTCATTTCCTACAGCCACAGACCTCATCCTTGGACCAGCTGAATTACAATAACTGTCAGTCTCCTCCCTCACAGTTAAAGGGGAGGCTTTGATTAGAAAGGAACGGGGTCCTAGATTTGTGATAGGTGTATGTGGGGAGACCTTGATGAAGTGGGTACATTGCACCTCTAAATTATGATGTCTTCTTTGACAATGTAAACATTCACCTCAGCTCCTACAGAATTGACCCCAGTGCTATTTTCATCAGGAGTCCCACTTCCTTGAAGCGGTTAAACCCAATAACGTCTGAGTAAAACTGAAATGGCCTCTTCTGAGACAGCTGTCATCCCCAAATGCTGATTTGCCTCAGGTCTCACCTTTAGCCTCTCTTTTTGCTTCTTTCCTTTTCCTTTCTTTCTTCCCCCTTCTCGCATCCTTTGTTACCTTGATGCAACCACTGAGGAAATCAGAAGAGGAATAGGGTCAAATAGGACCACTAATCCTAGTTTTTTTTTTGTTGGTGTTGTTTTTTAATCTTAGTTTTTGGAGGAATCTCTACACTGACCCTACCTTTTTTAACAACTAAATCAAAAGTTTTGTTTGCTTTTTTAAATGATTATACCAAAGCCAGTTATTTATTTGGATTGTTCAGCCTCAGTGATAAAGAGATCTAGGACTCTACAGACCCTTAGATAAGGAGCTTGTCAATTCCTTCATGAGATGTGGTATGAAGATCTCTTCCTTATTTCCTAGGATGGATCAATGAATACACAATAAGATAGAAGTCTTGGGCAAATATCACGTGCTGCTCTTCCAGGGAATTGCTAAAGTTTCTCAAAGTTAACTTTGATAATGTTCCAAATAACATTTTTAACAGATAAAATTTAATGTAAATGGTGTAATTTTAAGCAATTAATAACTCAAACCACTACCAAGGAGTTGTAACTTATTCTTTAAAATGATTCATTTGTTTGAATGTGAAGTTTCTTGGAGGAAAACTGATTGATGTCCTGCTATTTGGCCAATGAACTATCAGAAAACCTTTAAGTGGTATACCTTGAGGGAAGGAAATTTTCTGACTCATTTTTTTTTTCTGACAAAATAAAAATTAAATAACTTTTCAGGACTTACTTAGCTAGAAAACAATACTTACAGGCAAAACAATGCATGTATGTAAGGCAACTACCCAGTTACAGAAAATTTAGTGAATCTGATTAATGTTGAAGCTCTATCTAGTGGTCAAAGCTAGAACTTCTAGTTTCTGCACAAATCAAATATAATAAGAAACTAACTTAAAACGATTTTGTTTTTAATTTATACATATTAATAAGAAATCTGCAGTTGAATTATAGACTTTATTATCTTTCTACATAACGCAATAATGTATTTGATAAAGTTTCCTTCATTGGCTTTAGATTTATAATTGCAGACACAATATGAAAAGTACATGATTACTTTCATTATACTGCTCCATTTACTTTCCATTTTGTAGGCACACACAAATGTAGTTTTGTTTTCAAGTTGTTAACTGATTTTTGTAAGGAAAACTGCCTCACCAGGTAAGAATATACTTATTTTTACCCATTGTTACTGCTGCTCTCCTGTATCCAGATGTGCTGAATAACAGTTTTTGGATACATTATATCCTCAGTTTATACCATCTAATAAAATGAGCAACAGTGTCTAGTTTTGTGTACTCAGAATCCAAAGGGGTTTCTGTAAGTCTCTGTCACTGGAGTTCTTAGTGAAAAACTGGGTTTTATCATTCCCGTCTTTTACTGACCTTTTTATTCTAGTTTTTTTTTATCTTTGCTCTCCCATTTTACAATTTTAATTTAATTAGCATATACCTGTTTTGACTCTTTATTTTGATGAGATACAGCATATTTATATAATTGTATTATAATTACCATCACTACAAAATAAAAGATTTTCATAAACTAAAAAAAAAAAAATCCATTTGTCTCTTTATTATCAAAACTTGTAATTCCTGGGCTCAAGCAAGCATTAATCTGGTCTATGAAATTATGATCACAGACTAAGTTATCTTTTCTAGATTTTTATATGAATATAATAATAAACTAAGTTTTCATATATGTGTTATTTCAGTAAAGGAAATAATTCACAAAATTCATTCCTATAGTTGCATATATTTTAGCTCATTTCTTTATTGCTAAATGGTTTTCCAGTGTCCAAATATATCATGGTTAGATTATCAATTCATATTAAAAGAAAAAACTTGTAATTCGTAACTTTTAAGAACAAAATGCATACAAGTTTTTTTCGCGCATGCCTTTAACCATAATGAGGGGTTTGGAATTGAATTTAAGACTGACACTAAATGTCTGTCTAATGTATTTTAACAAAATAAAAATCTGACACTTTATTTTCTACTGTGTTCCAAAGTACTTGTACTACTTTAATTTGTCAAAAATGTAGTATTAGAGTTTCAGTTGTTCCTCATCCATACCAATACTCGGTATCATAAGCCATTTTCCTGTTAGTTATAGTGGTTGAATTTAGTTTTAATTTAAATGTACCTGATAAATAATGACAGAACCTCTATTAATGTGTTTATTGGCTTTTCAATAACTTCTTATGAGGGATACACATTTGAATTGTTTCTCATTTTATTGGGTTTTGCTGACATTTTATTGAATTTTTTATTTTATTGTTGATCTACTTTTTAAATTATTCAGTAGCTACTCTTCTGAGAAATATGTGTGCTTTATTTCTCTACTTTCACTGCACTGACTTTTTTTGCTTTCCTCATGGAGATCAATTGTTTTTAAAGATAATGGTCAGTTTATTAACTTTTCTTCCTTTTAGAGTTTGTGCTTTTGCATCTTTAAAATCAATTCATTTCTTTTAAATATATTTAATTGATACATAATTTACAAATACAGAAACTGAAGTAAACACTATATGTAGTATGTTGTTATTCATGTTATTAAAAGCTTTAATTATTCACCCAATGAATGCATGAGAATATGTAAGTAGATTCTCCTTTTCCTCAACAGGAAAGTGAAAGTGGCACATGGATAGCTGGGCACATGTGGAGGCACCAGGGATGATTTTATATATGTGAAAAAGGGATGTCTGAAATGATGAGAAAAGTGACCTAAGAAGTCAAATATACCTGCAGAGACTTGCATTAACGTATAGTTATATGGATACATGTGATTAATCATCTGAAAGTCATAGACATGATCTAGGAAGAAACAAAATTGGGACTGAGCCAAGCGTCAGCGTAAGCCACACCTCCTCTGCTACACTCCATTAAATCCAACAATGTTTCCTCCAAACACAGAACATACTCCAGTATTTAAGGGTAGATGATGTATTCTTGTTCAAACGATTAAAAAATCACACTAAAATTGATAACTAGTGCAGGAAATTGGTTTCCATCTTCAAGGTGTGGAGAAAGACTAGGTGGGGTGAATTCGATAACAAAAGAATGATAACCACAAATGTTAAGAGAGAGAGATCTTTGGCAAATTAGAATCGGGCCAAGAGATGAGGAAAGGGGGAGTTAGGGGAGGAAAAAGGAACATGAAAAGAATTAAGGATGTGTTATGCACATTATATCATCTCCCCACAATGAGTGTAATCACTATGTACTCCAAACAAGTATTAATGGAAATAAAAAGAAAAAAGAAATAACAAGCTAATTGGTCATAAAAATGTAAACCAAAATTGTAACAATTAGTTTTTTATAGACATTTGTGTGTGTGTGTGTGTGTGTGTGTGTGTGTGTGTGTGTGTGCCTATGTGGGTGTGGGTGTGTCCTTGGTCCTGGGGATTGTAAATTGACACTGAACTGCATCAGGTCTTTGACACTGAGCTGCATCTACAGACTTTTTTATTTTATGCTTTTTAATTTTGAGATGTGATATCAACAATTCACTAAGATGCCAATGTTGAACTCCAGCTTATAGTTGTCCTGTCTCAGATTCCTACATCTGACTACTGAAAACTATCTCCAAGAAACTTCTGTATATATTCTGACTTTTAATCAAATTAACAATATAATAAGATTATAACACAATCTTAGTTTTTCATGTGAAATTTAAGAAGAGAATCAGAGATCAACATACACTCTAAGCATTGTGTGTTGTGTATGAGCCAATTACTGTTCTTAGAATTGCAATGAGTTTTTGAATATAGGGAACAGTAAAAAGTAAATAGAGTATTAAATCTCAAAAACTTAAAATCACCTGGGAGGAAAAATGAGATAATTCATCAAAGGGATTGAAAATGATCAAGATGTGTTAGATGCAGTTATCAATTTTCCAAAGTGAATATCACTATTTTTATTGCAAATATACACTCAGTAACAAAAGAATTGAAAGTGTTACCGATTTTCTCTGTCTCCTTCTCTCCCCTTGTTGTGAAGATGTGAAGTCCAG
Organism: Cavia porcellus; assembly: GCF_034190915.1. Classification (NCBI taxonomy): domain Eukaryota; kingdom Metazoa; phylum Chordata; class Mammalia; order Rodentia; family Caviidae; genus Cavia; species Cavia porcellus. The sequence continues at coordinate 110,794,813 of NW_026947486.1, forward strand.
ACACACATCAGTGAGAATAAACTGAGTATAGTTTATTAGGAAGAAGAGCTCAAACCAGCCAGAAGGGGCTCCAAGAGAGGATGCTGAGAAGGTGCTTCAGTTTGGGGGATTTTTTTTGTTGTTTCTGTTGTTTTGTTTTTGTTTTTGATGAGCTATTTTGTGGTAGTGGGAAAAAAAGAAAAAAAAACAATAAAGTAACATTTTTATTATTCCTCTATGATTTGGAGAATAGAGCTCCTACTATCTTGCTCTCTGGCTTCTTGGAGCATGATTAATGAGCACTGTATTCCAATTTTACCAGTGATTGTCTTGTCTTACTTAGGTCCCTTTCCCATTGTCTAGCTCCTGGTCTCAGCAGCATGCATTGCTGTAATATATTCTCAATGTTATGTTAGTTCTAAGTAGCATAGATAACATGTGCCACATCTCTAAATTCGATTAAAGTCACAGGAAGATGACACAAATGTCCAGTTGTAGGTATTCTGACACAGATGGTCGTAATTTGTGCAAGACCATCTCTGCTTCCTACTGGCTGGATAGTCACCAAACAGCTTCAGATCTTGTCCTGGAAGAACATTGCATCATAAGGGAACTTTATTATATATAGAGAGAATATATTAATTACAATTCCTACAGTTTTGCCAAAACCTACTCTCCCATGGGTCTTCTCCTTCCCTCAGTCCTCACTGCATCACCTGGAGGCAGCTAGAACATTCAGATCTGGGTCAGCCTTATATTAGCGTATGCTAAGTTTCTCCTGGTGCCTGGGGCTTGTTTCATGTGGCAGCCTGTACCAGTTGCAAGACCTCGGTGCCATTCACAAGTTAAAAGAGCAGAAATACAGAATGGTGAGATCTAATACACAATGACAGGAAGCCTTGCTCTGTGTGGAAACATATAGAATTGTGTTTAGGCCCCAGAAGAGTTTACTAGTCTGCTTGGGCTGACACACACCTAGAGTTTTAATTACAGAAACTTACTGTTGCCCAGTGTTGGAGGGTAGAAAGTGTCAGTAGGATTGGTTTGTCTCTCTGGCTTGTTTTTAACATTTTCAACCTGTGTCCTCACATAATCCTCCATTGGTATAACTGTGTCTTAATCACCTCTTCTTTATTCACCCTTTTTTTATTGATGATACAGATTTTTGGGATTCATTTTGACTAATTCATAATTCACGTAATCTTCTTTGATAATTTTATCCTCCATAATCCTTCTTACCCTTTCCCCCCTACTTTCATATGTTTTATGGAAAACTCGATGTGTGCAGTTTATTTTGATCATAATTATACGCTTCATTACTTGCTTTTCATTTTCTTTCTCTTGACTAATAATGCTTTTTTGGTCCTCTTTTTAAGATTCCTTATTTTAGAGAGCATATGCAACATTTTGCTTTCTAAGTCTGGCATATTTCACTTAACATGATGATCTCAGATCCACCCATTTCCTGAAAATGATACAATTATGTGATTCTTGATGACTGCATAGTACTCCAATGTATATAAAGACCATGTTTCCCTTAGCATTTATCTGCCAATAATATCTAGGTTGACTTCATACCTTGGGTCTTAGGACATGTGCCACAGTAAACATGAGGCCTAACATGTTCACTGGAAGAAAGATAACCTCCTCAATAAACAGTGCTGCAAAAGCTGACTTTGTACATGCCAAACACTGAAACCAGACCCATGTCTATCACCGTGCACTGAAGTCAAAATGTATCAAGGATCTAAACATTGAAAAAGAAACACTAAATCTACTGAAAAAGTCAGTAGGTAGAAATTTTGAAGACATAGTGGTATGTAGAGTACTCAAGAGTAAAGCCCAGACTGCACAGGAAGTACCTCAAAGAATCAACAACTAGCATCTCATCTTCTTAGGAAAATTTTTGAACAATGAAAAAAATCAGCAGAAAACTAAAAACGCAACTCATAGAGTAGAAAAAATTTTAGTCAGTTGTCCCTCAGACAAATGACTTGTATCTAGAACATATAAAGAATTGGAAAAAAATTGTATTCCCAAATTCAAAGACCCAATCCAAAAATGGGCATAGGAGATGCATACCACACCTTTAAGATGAAGAAATATACATGGAAAATAAATATATGAAAAAAAGAGCCAACCCAGAAACAGCAACCAGCCCCACCTCCTCATGCACACAGGTACCATCAGAGACACTTTTCACTGGTCTGGGAGAATGAACCAGCACCACCTTGGAAAACTCATAGCCAGTGAGGGAAATGCCTGGAAACCCACAACCTGCTTTTCTGGAGGAACCAAGGAAAATGTCAAGATGAAGGAGCAAAAGTCACCCTCTGGCCTCCAGCCAAAACACAGAAAGTCCAAGAGAGATAAATATGGAAGATATTGGAAGTCACACTCCTAAAGTTTCTGAAGTGATGGCAACAAAAGTAAAGAAATAACTTCATGAGACTATAAAGAAAATCAGATCAGAAATAATATCTCAGTTAAAAATGTAATAAAAGAATTGCTCAGTGTGTCTAAAGAAAGCATAAATAAAAATTAGAGGAGCACAGGAAAACGAGGAAAACTTTGAGTGAATAGTATAGGAAAGATTTAGCATGAATGAAACAGATTTAAATAGATATCCAGGAAATTAAAAACTCCCCTGAAACCTAGAACAACTGCTTGAAAGAACTTCGCAGCTAGCTATCATGAAAGGAAAGTTCATTTACAAATAAAAAGGAGCCAGGAAGTAATAATTCAATGGCTGCAAGGTAATGCAAAGCAAAATAATTGAAGGCTGATAGGTATGAGTGAAAAAGTAGGAGTCAACACAAATGACATAAAAATGGAAAGCTACTCAGCTATTAAGAAGGATAACCTTGTAGTAAGTGGATGCAACTTGAAATCATGCTCATGGGAGAAATGGCTCAGGCTCACATAGGTGAACATTGTATTGTCTCCTTAGTATCAAAAATTGGAGTTAGTGGGACTCAAAATATAAAATAGATATTGTGAAAGTGAAAGTGGAGGAAATGTCTAAAAAGGTAAGATGGTAGTGGTTGTTAATTTCCTATTACCTTGTTTTGAAATCTTGTATTATTTTGTTGTACTGTTTTGTTTGGCTTTATTCTGTTTATTTGCTGGATTTTGTTGTATCTGATGATATGGATAGCTATTTTGAACATAACAAGATATATTGTGGTAACTATTATTGATTTCCTATTATCTTGCTTTGAAGCCATGTATCACTTTCATTGTTTTGTTTTAAATGACTTCATTCTGTTCTGTTTTGTTTATTTCATTATGTCTGATTGTATAGTTAGCTACATTGAACATAACGAGAGACATTATGGTAGTCATTGTTGATTTCCTATTATCTTGTTTTGAAGTCCTGTATCAGGTTCACTGTTTTGTTTTGATTGACTGTGTTCTGTTTTATTTTGCTTCGTTTAATTCTCTTTAAAATAAAAAAAAAAAAGAAAAAATGTTCAACCTCAGGGGTCATTCAAGAAATGTACATTAAGCCTGAGATACAACTCAGCAGCAAAGTACCTGCCTGATAAGCACAAGGTCATGAGTTCAATACCCAATACCAAAAACAAACAAACAAACAAACAAACAAAAAAGAAATGAAATTAATACAAGACTGAGAATTCATCTCACCCCAGAAAGAATAGCTACCATCAAGAAATCAATCAGAAACAAATGCTGGAGGGTTATGGGGAAAAGCAAAACTTTATCCACTGTTGGTGGGAATTTAGACTCATACAACCACTGTGTAAATCAGTGTATACACTCCTCAAAAAACTAGGATTAGCTACCTGATTAACTACCATTCCTCTCAGTAATTTCCTTTCTGTGTATCTTCCAGAACAATTAAGAACACTATATCATAGAATAATATGTGGACCCCTGTTTATAAAAGCAAACTTTTTAATAGCTAAATCTTTGAAACAACTCAAATGCCCATCAAATGAGGAATGAATTAAAAAGCTGTACTTTAGATAGGTCTGCAGAGGAGGAGCTGGGCAGATCTGGGGTGCCCTCACTGGCCTCCCTGCGTGTCTGGAGGACTCTGGATATCTGCGCCCAGACTGCTGGAGTTCCCTCAGGCTTCCAGGTGCAGTGAAGGAGAGAGGTGGGTTTGAGGCTTCCACATCAGCCTCCCCATTCCCGGCTTCATTTGGAGACCTGCTGAGCTCCCCATAGGTGGGCTGGCCCACACTACCAGCCTAGCCCAGCCTGTTTAGCTGCCACGCCTGGCCATAGGTCTGCAGAGGAGGAGCTGGGCAGATCTGGGGTGCCCTCACTGGCCTCTCTGCGTGTCTGGAGGACTCTGGATATCTGCGCCCAGACTGCTGGAGTTCCCTCAGGCTTCCAGGTGCAGTGAAGGAGAGAGGTGGGTTTGAGGTTTCCACATCAGCCTCCCCATTCCCGGCTTCACTTGGAGACCTGCTGAGCTCCCCATAGGTGGGCTGGCCCACACTACCAGCCTAGCCCAGCCTGTTTAGCTGCCGCGCCTGGCCATAGGCCTGCAGAGGAGGAGCTGGGCAGATCTGGGGTGGCCTCACCGGCCTCTCTGCGTGTCTGGAGGACTCTGGATATCTGCACCCAGACTGCTGGAGTTCCCTCAGGCTTCCAGGTGCAGTGAAGGGGAGAGGTGGGTTTGAGGCTTCCACATCAGCCTCCCCATTCCGGCTTCACTTGGAGACCTGCTGAGCTCCCAATAGGTGGGCTGGCCCACACTACCAGCCTAGCCCAGCCTGTTTAGCTGCCACGCCTGGCCATTGGTCTGCAGAGGAGGAGCTGGGCAGATTTGGGGTGCCTGCATCGGCCTCTCCATGTGTCTGGAGGACTGTGGATATCTCTGCAACCAGGGAGGGTCCACAGGTTCCTGAAGCACTGCGGCCTGTGGTGAGTACCCTAACCCAGCTGCGATTGAAGAACTGTGGAGCTTCCAAGGGGCAGGTGGGCGCAAAGTGTCCCTGAGGCCCAGCTTGTCTGGAACTGCGGAGTTCTGAGCAGGCAGAGGAGGGCCACTGGTTCTGTAGGCCTAATGGCTTGGGGTAGCGCGGCGCCAGAGTCTCAGTAGCTCCAAACATAGAAGGGGATTTTCAACAGATCCTGAGGAAGCTTTCAAATAACACTTGAAACACAGAAATATAGGAAAATGACAAAACGAAAGACCAAATTACAACCTCAAACCTCCAGCCCATCTCAAGAAACCCTAGAAGCGATGTATATAGAAGAAAATATATCCCATCCACCTCATATATCGGGCACAATAGCCACTGAAATTGACAAGCAACTCCAGGAAGCTTTAAAGAAATTCAAACTCGAAATAATCTCCCAGATAAAAGAAGAAATGATAAAAGAAATGAAAGAGATTCTAAATATATCTAAAGAAAACACAGATAAAAAATTGGAGGAACTAAACAAAAAGATAGAATCCCTAGACGAGCAATATAAGAAACAAACAGAATACATAATGCAGATGCACAGAGATATACAGGAAATAAAAAACTCCACTGAAAGTTGTAAAAACCGCCTTAATGAAAGTGAAGATAGAATTTCAGAGCTTGAAGACAGGATTGCAGCTAGTGAACAGGAAAGGAAAGATCTTTTGAAAATAACAAGGAACCAGGAAACAACAATTCAACAACTGCAAGATGACGCAAAGAAGAATAACATAAGAATCATAGGGATTAATGAAAGAGAGGGAGACAACATGAAGGATGTCAGGAGGATATTTAGAGAAGTAATAGCTGAAAATTTCCCAAGCATGAGATCAGAAACTGACATCAGGATCAGTGAAGCATATAGAACTCCAAACAGTCATAACCAAAATAAAACTACACCCAGGCATATAATAATCACCATCCCAGAAATCCAACACAAGAATAGATTATTAAAAGCTGTCAGAGAGAAAAGACAAATCACTTATAAAGGAAAACCTATCAGAATCACAGCAGACTTCTCAGCACAAACGATAAAGTCAAGAAGAGCATGGAGTGAAGTATTCCAGATCCTAAAGCAAAATGATTTCCAACCAAGACTGATATATCCTGCAAAACTATCATTCAAAATAGATGGTGCAATATGATACTTCCATGACAAAGAACAGCTGAAGAACTTCATGAACACCAAACCAACCCTGCAAAAAATATTGAAAGACAGTTTAGATACACAAAGGAAAAAAGCACTAAGCAAAGCAAATAATTAAACAGAACAGAAAGATAAAGATGCAACAGCAGAGAGATAACATTCCTACAATTAACCAGCATTTAACAGTAATAACCATTAATGTAAATGGTCTCAATGCACCAATCAAAAGAAACAGACTAAAAGAATGGATCAAGAAACAAAATCCAACCATATGCTGTTTACAGGAAACCCATCTAACCCAGAAAGATACTCACAGACTGAAAGTCAAAGAATGGAAAACAATTCTTCATGCAGCAGGAATCCAAAAAAAGGCAGGAGTAGCCATTCTGTTTGCAGACAACGTGAACTTTAAACCAACAATGACCATAAAGGACAAAGAAGGTCACTACATACTCGTAAGGGGAAAACTCCAAGAGGAAGAGATAACTATCTTAAATATATATGCACCAAACTCCAGAGCACCCAGTTATATAAAACAATTATTAACAGAAATGAAAACTCAAATTATCAGTAACACAATTGTAACAGGGGACCTTAATACACCACTGACACCAAGGGACAGATCAATCAGACAGAAAATGAGCAAAGAAATAACAGAACTGAATCACACCTGTGAACAAATGGGTTTGATAGACATATACAGAATGTTCCACCCAACAACATCAGAATACACATTCTTCTCAGCAGTACATGGATCATTTTCTAAAATAGACCATATATTAGCTCACAGAACATATTTTAAAAAACTCAAAAGAGTGGAAATCATCCCTTGCATGTTATCGGATCATAGCGCTCTGAAATTAGAAATTAATGATAAAAGATACTGCAAAAATCCCGCAAACACATGGAAACTGAATAACACACTCTTGAGTAATCAGTGGGTCACAGAAGAAATTAAAGAAGAAATTAAACAATACCTAAAAGAAAATGAAAATGCAGATACAACTTACTGGAATCTGTGGGATGCAATGAAAGCCGTTCTGAGAGGAAAATTTATTGCACTGAGATCCCACATCAGGAAAACAGAACGAATACAAATAAATAACTTGATGCTACACCTCAAACAGCTAGAAAAAGAAGAGCAAGTCAAGCCCAAAGCCAAAAGAAGAGAGGAAATTATAAAAATCAGAGCAGAAATCAATGCAATAGAGACTAAGAAAACAATCCAAAGAATCAACGAATCAAAGAGCTGGTTCTTTGAAAGAATAAATAAAATCGATAAGCCCCTAGCCAACCTTATTAAATAAAGGAAAGAAAAAGCTCAAATTCATGCAATAAGAAATGAAAAAGGAGAAATCACTACAGACCCAATAGAAATACAGAGGATCATCAACACCTATTTTGAAAACCTCTACTCTCAAAAGTTTGATAACACAGAAGAAATAGACAGATTCTTAGAAGCATATGAAGTACCAAAGCTAGATCAAGAGGATATAAAACTGTTGAATAACCCAATCTCTGCTAATGAAATTGAGAATGTAATTGGGTCCTTGCCCACCAAGAAGAGCCCAGGCCCAGATGGATTCACTGCAGAATTCTACAAGAAATACAAAGAAGACCTAATGCCGACACTCCTCAAACTATTCAATGAAATTGAAAGGGAAGCAATCCTTCCTAAGTCATTCCTGGAAGCAAATATTACTCTAGTACCAAAACCTGAGAAAGACCCAACTATAAAAGAGAACTATAGACCGATCTCCCTAATGAACACAGATGCAAAAATCCTCAATAAAATATTGGCAAATAGGATCCAGCGAATCATCAAGAAGATTATACACCATGACCAAGTGGGATTCATCCCAGGAATGCAAGGATGGTTCAACATACGCAAATCGATAAATGTAATCCACCATATCAATAAAGCCAAAAATAAGAATCACATGATCATTTCTATAGATGCAGAAAAAGCCTTCGATAAGGTCCAACATTTATTCATGATAAGAACTTTACAGAAAATTGGAATTGATGATATTTACCTCAATATAATAAAGGCCATCTATGACAAACCAACAGGCCGTATCATACTAAATGGCCAAAATTTGAAAGCCTTTACTTTAAAATCGGGCACAAGACAAGGATGTCCTTTATCACCACTCCTATTTAATATAGTACTGGAAGTACTAGCCAGAGCAATTAGGCAAGAAAGAGAAATAAAAGGGGTAAAGATAGGGAAAAAAGAAGTTAAATTATCATTGTTTGTTGGGAGCCGCGGCCGAGCCTGGTCGCCTTACTTGGCGGACGTGAGGCCTGTAGGAAAAAACAAAGCCTGAGCTAGATTACCCCTCCCATCGAGTGTGCTAAGATGGCGCTTATCTCCTGCTTCCTGCTTGGTAAACAACCTGCTCTGTAAGATAGTCTGCCTAGCAACAACTGATGTTAGCCAATCAGCCCGCATCGCGCGCTTTGAACTGATTGGCCACTGTAACCCTATAAAAGTGAGTGCCTCTCCCGCCATGAGAGAAGAAGCACGGAAGGAGCCGCGGAGAGCGGACCGGTAGAGGCTTCGGGACAGACTGTAGAGAAGAAGCACGGAAGGAGCCACGGAGAGCGGACCGGTAGAGGCTTCGGGACAGACTGTAGAGAAGAAGCACGGAAGGAGCCACGGAGAGCGGACCGGTAGAGGCTTCGGGACAGACTGTAGAGAGAGAAGCACGGAAGGAGCCGCGGGGAGCGGACCGGTTGAGGCTTCGGCCGGGTAGGATCCCGGGGCAGACTGTGAGGAAGACAAATAAAGAAAAGCTTGTCCACCACAAAACCCTGTCGCGTGCTTTTCCTGCCGGCCGGGAGCAACACCGACATCTGGTGGCCCGTACGGGGACTGATCAACCCTGAGACGCAGCGGTGGACTGCATTCTCCAGTACGGTGCTGCAGGACAGGTGAGTAGAGGATAAACCTGGGCCCTGGGTGGCGCGCACCTACAGGGTTTGTAGACTCCTCTCAGGCTCACGCATAAGTGGCGGATTCCTTGGGCCTCACGCGGTGAGTAACATATTAAAAAAAAAAAAAAAAAAGGGAAACATGCTAAGTAGCGGCACTAAGAGTGAGGGTAGTTACGGGGGGAGCTCTCAAGAACTTGTAGAAGTACGCGAGGTGTTTGAACAGGCACAGTCAAGGAGCTCCTGAGAGGGGTCCGTCAAGGAGGACAAAGGTACAGAAGAGGGAGACTTGAATGACGGGGAGGCCAGAAGGGCCGACTGCCGGGAGGCTAAGCCAAGTGATAGGGAGGCACACAGCTTTTTCGCCGCGTTGCGCCGAGAACTGCGCTCCGCTCAACTAGGCTTACGGAAAAGCAGAGAGCTTCTGAGCGCCCCCTGGCAGGGGAGGGAGACAGAACCTTCCGCTCCGCCCTGGAATTCGTTCCAGGAAGTGGTCCCTCGCCGTGAGGCCGCTGCCTGGGACTTCCCCCCTCTTCAGCCAGTACAGGAAGTAATGCCTAGGCCGCCATTTTCTACCCAACCCCGGCCGCCATCTTATGATGCTCCGCCGCCGGCGGGACGTTATTTCCACAGACAGCTGTGGCATGGGGGTCGTGTGCCTAATGAAGACCACCCGTTCCCAGGGATAGATAGCGGCCCCTATGGGATATATCCTGTACAAATGGCCCTAGGCCAGGGACGTAATGTGTGGGAACCCTTTGAAATAAAACAGATTAGAGAACTTAAAAGCGCTGTTACAACCTTCGGACCTACTGCGCCGTATACCATTGCCATGCTGGAGAACCTGTCTTCCGGGCCCCTCACCCCCGCGGATTGGGTTCAATTGGCAAAAGCATGTCTACCCTCAGGCAGTTACCTAGACTGGCAAGCCTGGTACGTGGAGTTCTCCGCCGAACAGGCTGAGAAATGCCAGTCGAGGAAACAGGGGATGGAATAAGGATATGCTTATGGGAGAAGGCCAACACGCAGATGATCAGACCCAGTTCCCCGGCGCTGTTTATGAACAAATTAATGCCATAGGGCTTCGCGCCTGGAAGCAGGTAAGTGGTGCTGGAACAGCCTCCCTATGTCTTTCAAAAATAGTTGAAGGCACCACGGAGCCATTCGTTGACTTTGTGGCCAGGATGCAGGATGCTGCCGATAAAATATTTTCCGACCAGGATGTGGCTCGTCCACTCATCAGGCAGTTAATTTTTGAACAGTGTACAAAAGAATGTAAAGCAGCAATAGCCCCACATAAGAATAAGGACCTTAACGCCTGGATCAGAATATGCAGAGAAATAGGAGGGCCACTTTCCCATTCAGGAGTTGCGGCCCTCCTAGCCGCGGCAGTACAACAAAAGGGCCCTTGAGGGCCGAGGAAAGAGCGCAAGGCCAAGGGATGCTTCAGCTGTGGGGGCATATCAAACGTGACTGCCCGAATAACACAAGCGCCAGGCCTCGCCCCAAAAACGAGGGATCGTATGGCGTCTGCGGGAGATGCAGAAAGGGCCCACATAAGGCAGAGGATTGCAGATCAGTCTATGATGCTCAAGGAAATCGTATTTGTGGCCGAGATATTAACGAGCCAAAAAACGGCCAGAGGGGGCCCTCCTCGCCGGCGGGCCCCCACCCCCGAGACAGAGCAACACAGGGTGGCAGCCTTTCACAAGGGCTACCCCTGGGTCAGCAGGCGTGGACCTCTGTGTCGCCTCCAGACTCATATTAGCGCCCGACATGGGTGTTCAGGTGGTCGAAACCACCTTCAAGGGACCGCTGCCTGAAAATACAGTTGGCCTAGTAATCGGAAGGTCCTCCACGGCCCTTCGGGGTCTCACCATGATCCCTGGGGTCATAGACTCAGATTATACAGGAAATATTCACATTATGGTTCAAACTCTTGTAGGTACTATGGTAATTAATGAGGGGGACAGGATAGCACAGCTCCTGCTGCTCCCCAGCCTCCATAAGAGGTTCCAGTACTCCTCATGACTCTTGACAAGAGGCCCATGCTTTTGCTTAAGATCAATGGCAGACAATTAAAGCATGGTATCCCATACAATCCTCAAGGTCAAGGAATTATTGAGAGAGCTCACAAAAGCCTCAAAGAAGTTTTATATAAACAAAGAGGAGGAGTAAGCCAAGGCCTGCCTCCAAAGGCACGGTTATCTATGGCACTGTTCACATACAATTTTTAAAATTTAAACAATAATAACCGCTCACCAGCTATGGAGCATTCTAGTCCATCCCCTAGCAATAAGGGATGGGTGAAATGGAAAGATGTCCTAACAGGACAATGGATGGGCCCGGATCCGGTAATCAGCTGGAACCGAGGTGCGGTTTGTGTTTTTCCGCAGGAACCGGGACGAGAACCACTGTGGGTCCCAGAGAGGTTGACGCGTGCGACAAGTCCCTCGACTGAGGATCAGGCCTGTTCCACCAGAGGCCAACCGCAGACCCAACAACAAGATGAGCCCTAAAAGAACTGCAGGACAATCCCTTTTTGGGGGCCTGGAACGGCTTGCTCCCCTATGTGCTACCCTTGTTAGGCCCTGTATGCTCCTTGTTCTTGCTCTTGCTTATAGGACCATGCTTGCTCCGATGGGTCACATCGTTCATGAATGGGCGCCTTGTGGCGGCACGTCGTCACGTCCGCATGGTTGCCCATGCTGCTCTGGCAGCGGTCCAGAACGGGCAAAATGATCCCCAGGCATACGCATGGCTCGCTCGCATGGCCTACGACCACGTTTAAAAGTGACAGGCTTCCCACATTCTCCTCCCTAGACAACAACATGTAGCAGGGTGGGTGAGTCAATGACGGGTAAGAGCGTGCCTCCCCAGCATGACTCAACCTAAGCCAGGCCCTACCCCATGGCGCACGAAAGCCGCTGGATTGCTAGATTCTGCCCAGAGTCTAGATGCCTCTCCGAGGGGATCACACGGAGTGGCATGAGCGCATGCCTATGTGCATCCAGGTTCCGTCCAGTTCGTTCCTGGCCCTGGAAAAAAGGACGAGGGCCTCAAGGCCTTGGTGGACCCTGGGACGGCCGCCCGGGTTCCAACCCAAAGGCCTGCGGTGGGCCTCAGATACAGGGCGTAGGCCTCTACGCTCGATCCAGGACGGGCTGCGATGCGCTCGTTCTTGTAAAATAAAATAGGGGGAGATGTTGGGAGCTGCGGCCGAGGCCGGTCGCCTTACTTGGCGGACATGAGGCCTGTAGGAAAAAACAAAGCCTGAGCTAGATTACCCCTCCCATCGAGTGTGCTAAGATGGCGCTTATCTCCTGCTTCCTGCTTGGTAAACAACCCGCTCTGTAAGATAGTCTGCCTAGCAACAACTGATGTTAGCCAATCAGCCCGCATCGCACGCTTTGAACTGATTGGCCACTGTAACCCTATAAAAGTGAGTGCCTCTCCCGCCACGAGAGAAGAAGCACGGAAGGAGCCGCGGAGAGCGGACCGGTAGAGGCTTCGGGACAGACTGTAGAGAAAGAAGCATGGAAGGAGCCGCGGAGAGCAGACCGGTAGAGGCTTCAGGACAGACTGTAGAGAAGAAGCACGGAAGGAGCCACGGAGAGCAGACCGGTAGAGGCTTCGGGACAGACTGTAGAGAGAGAAGCACGGAAGGAGCCGCGGGGAGCGGACCGGTTGAGGCTTCGGCCGGGTAGGATCCCGGGGCAGACTGTGAGGAAGACAAATAAAGAAAAGCTTGTCCACCACGAAACCCTGTCGCGTGCTTTTCCTGCCGGCCGGGAGCGACACCGACAATTGTTTGCAGATGACATGATACTCTATATAGAAGACCCCCTAAACTCCATTGAAATACTCTTAGATACAATAAATAAATTCAGTAATGTGGCTGGATACAAAATCAATACTCAGAAATCAATAGCATTCCTATACACAAACAACAAAATTACAGAGAGGGAAATAAGAGAAACTGGACTATTCACATTAGCAAGCAAAAAAATGAAATATTTAGGAATTACTCTTACGAAAGAAGTGAAAGACTTATACAGTGAAAATTATAATACACTGAAAAAGGAAATTGAAGATGATCTCAGAAAATGGAAAGACATCCCTTGCTCATGAATAGGAAGAACAAACATTGTGAAAATGGCCATTCTCCCAAAACTGTTATACAGATTCAATGCAATCCCAATAGAAATACCATCAACATACCTTATAGATCTAGAGAAATCACTCCTAAATTTCATCTGGAACCAGAAGAGACCTAGAATCGCAAAGGCAATTCTAAGCAGCAAAGACAAAGCAGGAGGCATCACAATCCCTGACTTGAAGTTATACTACAAAGCAACAGTAGTAAAATCAACATGGTATTGGAATCAAAACAGAGCTGAAGATCAGTGGAATAGATTAGAAGATACAACCACAACTACGAACATACTCAACCACCTTTTTTTTGATAAAGGAGCCAAGCAGGTTCACTGGAAGAACGACAGTCTCTTTAATAAATGGTGCTGGAAAAACTGGCTCTCCATTTGCCGAAAACTAAAGCTAGACCCATGTCTATCACCATGTACTAAATTAAAATCTAAATGGGTCAAAGATCTGAATATTAAAACAGAAACACTAAATCTATTGGAAGACAAAATAGGTAGAAACCTTGGAGACATAGGAGTAGGTAAAGAATTCATGAACAGGACTCAAACCGCATGGGAAATACTTCCCAGAATCAATAACTGGGACCACTTCTTATTAAAAAGTTTCTGCATGTCAAAAGAAATCTCCAGCATAGTGAAAAGAAAACCCACAAACTGGGAAAAGATTTTAGTGAACTCTCTCTCAGACAAGGGCCTCTTGTCTAAAACATATAAAGAATTAAAGAAACTCAGACCTCCGAAATTCAAAGATCCAATCCAAAAATGGGCATCTGAGATGAATATGCAATTCTCAGATGAAGAAATGCAAATGGCAAATAAATACATGAAAAAATGCTCATCATCATTGGTCATTAGAGAAATGCAAATTAAAACCACACTGAGATACCATCTCACTCCTGAAAGAATGGCCAGGATCAAGAAAACCAACAACAACAAATGCTGGAGAGGCTGTGGGGAAAAAGGAACTCTCCTGCACTGCTGGTGGGAGTGTAGACTGATACAGCCTTTGTGGAGATCTGTCTGGAGATTTCTCAAAAAGTTGGGACTGGAAATCCCATTTATTCCAGCTATTCCACTTCTAGGCATATTCCCAGAAGAACTGAAAGCATCATACCACAGTGATATATGTGCACCTATGTTTATAGCAGCACAATTTGTAATCGCCAGATCTTGGAAACAACCCAAGTGCCCATCAACTGAGGAATGGATAAAAAAGTTGTGGTATTTCTATACAATGGAGTATTATTCAGCTATAAAGAAGGATCACATTGAGATATTTATCAATAAATGGGCGCAGCTTGAGACCATACTCATTAGTGAAATAAATCAATCTCACATGTGTGAATACCGAATAGTTTCCCTAATGTAAATAATGATTCAAATATATAAAAATATGTGGTAATCATGATTCCCCATTAGGTGGCCTTGAAGCCTTATAAAGTTTTCACTCATTAATTAGAAAGGCTTTATTCTGGGCTTCTTGATATGAAAATATTTGAAGCTAGAGTATATGAAGTTTTATCCAAATATTTCAAGGGAAAATACACTATGGTAACTACTATTAAGTCAGGTTATAAGGTGGTGAAGTACTAGGTTGTTGAAACAGTCATGCTGTGACCTCTATTGTTATATTGTTATGTCCTGTTTTATCTCAATCTCCCCCTTATTGTTTCAAAAAAATTATTTAGTCATTTCTTATGTTTGTCTTAATTAAAGAAAAAAATCAAAATATTAGGATATATAAATAGTAACTCTTTTTGATTTCCTATTAACTTGTTTTGAAGTCCTGTAGTACTCCCACGATCTTGTTTTGACTGATTAGACTCTGTTCCATTCTATATGATAGTATCAAGTTTGAAGACATAGGCAACTACTTTGAAGACAATAAGATTCACTAAGATACCCATTCTGGTTTGACTATTGTCTTCTTTGGAAGTCCTGTAATGTTTACAATGCCTAAGTTTTATTGGTCTTGTTCTCTACTGTTTTGTCCAACTTTATAATATCTAATAAGATAGACAATTCTTTTTAAGGAAACAAGGGACAACGTTGATAACCATTGTTGATAAACTTGTACTCTGTTCTACACCATGTGCTATGTCTATCCTTGGTATTGACGGACAGCTTTGTTTTGCCATATTTGACTGTATTCTTCCCCCCCCCCAAAGAAAGTAATAAGCACTAAGGAGTAATAAAATCCAAGATGTGTAAATTTTGTTGTAAAAAAGAGAGGGAAAAAAAGAAAAAGAGCTCTAACGGATATAACAGCAAGTGTGTTTGGGGGTGTTAAATAGCTGACTTTATCAATGTTTTTGTAACATTGAACACAGCTGTTTGTAGTCTCCCTGTTTGAATGTCCACCTTGTGTTCTTTGATACTGTGATTTGAGGAACTATTTTCAAGAAGATAGTGTGTAATCTACTAGCAGGTGATTTCTTACTGTTATGTTTTTTTGTTTTGTTTTGTTTTGTTTTGTTTTGTTTTGTTTTGTAGTTCTGTATTGCATGTACCCTTACGCCGCTTTGGTTTGTTTTGTGTTTTTCTCTTTTTCCTCTTAAAAAAAAAAAAAAAAGCTGTACTTTATACAATGGAGTATTATTCAGCCATAAATAAGGATAAACTTGAGACTTTTATAGGTAAATGGATGCAACTTGAGGCCATACTCATAAGTATTCATAAGACTCATATGTAGGTACAATTGAAGAAAAAGTGTGGCAGATTGGGGTGATAAATTTTCAATTTTGTCTCTTTCAGACATAAATGAGAATTCAAAGGTACTGGGGAGATTACAGAGAAGGCAGAACTTAGCAAAGTTCTTTATGGATTCTTAGATATTTTCCAAAGCTTTCTTGTGTTCTGAACCTAACAGCACTTCAAATACTTTGAGGTTGGAATGAGTAGATTATTGTCCATTTTTCATTCTGTTACTAAATGGTACATACACGAGGAAGAGCCAAACAGAGTTGGAATGACATCTCAGAATGTCTAGCTTGAATTTGACACATAAAACAAACTGAATTATTTTAAATAAGAATGAGGAATTTCATTAAGCAATGTTCAAAATATGTTATATAAAATTTAAAATATCTACATATAATGTATCTAGGTCCATTTCTGGCCAGCCTTAATTAACAGTTGTTAATATAGAGGTGCCTCAAAAATTAGAATTGTTTGACAGAAGCTTTTAAAGTGCCTATTAAGCATTTCCCAATGAATAAAAGTGAATTATCTTGAAGAGAAAAGTTGAAAAATCTAAGCCAAGAAATATAGTTTATAAAGAATAAACCAATGAATTTCTACTTATATTATTTAATAAAAATACAAAATACACTAACTGATGCAATGAATAACTGAATAGCAATGATAGGAGAAAAAGTCAATTAACAATGAAAATGAATTAATAGAAAGAATCTCATCTAAAAGCAGAAGAGAAATATGGAAAATAAATTATCAAAGATATTAAGGCAATAATAAAACTTCAACATGAGTGTTATCAGATTCTCAAAATGAGAGAAGAGAAAATAGTGGTCAAAATATTTACAGAAGTAATTATTGAAAATTACCCAAGTTTAGTGAAGAGGTATTCTAAAAATTTAATGAACCCTAAGCAAGGTGAAATCAAACA
Source organism: Cavia porcellus (assembly GCF_034190915.1). Classification (NCBI taxonomy): domain Eukaryota; kingdom Metazoa; phylum Chordata; class Mammalia; order Rodentia; family Caviidae; genus Cavia; species Cavia porcellus. The sequence goes on from NW_026947486.1 coordinate 110,811,607, forward strand.
ACTAAACATCTAGACCCAGTAAAATCAAACTGCTAGTAATAAAGACAAAGAAATGAATACTGAAAATACCACTTAAACTATTAGCAGGAAAACAATAATTAAAATAAAGCAGATTTACCATTTTTTAAAAAGTCATGGAGGGAGATGGCAATGAGATGTGATCTGAAAGTTTTGAAAGAAAAAACATCCACCTGGAATTCTTTGAGAATGAAGAGGCAATGAAGATGTTCTTATAGGAAGAAAACAGAGAATTAATTCTCACAAAAACTGATATAATTCCTAAAGAGGAATCTTTGGACTTATGAAAACTGGTACCAAAAGGAAATTTTAAATGCTAAGAGAGTATATACTACTAATAATTTCTATTTGTTAACACAAATGTATGCACATATAATATTCAAGACAATTAGCACTTAAAGAGGGAATGACAAATTTAGGTGTACATTGGCAAATTTTTTATATTTTGTTTGAAGTGATAAAATGTAGATTAGGTAGTCTGTGCAAGCTTTAATTATACAGATATTATTCAGAGAAACACCTACTTCTTTAAGAACTACATACAGAAATAAAGGCAAAAGTAATAGAGACTTTGAAGGAAATATTTTAAAATATTCAAATATTCCAAAATGAATACAGACAGATATATATAATTTTTAAAATGTGAAAGTTCACCTCTTTAGTAAATTTGGGTATTTTTCAGCAATATGTGAAATACATATATGCAACTATAGTAGCAGTAATGGTTAAAAAGATGAATGAAATTGGTCATACTACACACTTTTAAAACTTAATGTGCAGCCTTAGTATTCAAATTAGTGCATTTGTGATGAAGGTGCACAAATAAAGAGCAATTGACCCATTAATTTGTGGTCAGTTGATTGTGTGAAATGTTCAAAGGCAAACCATTTAAGAAATGGTAGTCTTACATAAATTATGTTGAAGCAAACAGAAACAACACACAAGATTGTAAACCTTGATTCATATCTTATATCATGTACAATTAATGTTGGCTAAGATGATTTTTGTTGATATTGTGGTTCTATCAAAATGTTTCACAATGTAGGGACTAAAAATTTTGTACTCCCTATGACACCATAAGGAGAATAAAAAGGCAAGCTAAAGAAAAATAATTGCGTACTATGCATGTGTCTGACAAAAACCTTCTTAGTGTTTTCTCAGCTTTATAGGAATGATGTAGTTTGGTGGCTGTCATTATTTTTAAAAACAGTCTCTATTGCTCCCTCCCTGTCTCTGTCTGTGTCTATGCCTCTCTTTAGAAAAGTCTCACTATGTAGCCCAGATGGGTCTAAAGCTTGTGATTCTCTTGCCTCAGTCTCCTAAGTGCTGGGTTTATAGGAGTAGGTTATCCCATTCAGCATATTTGAATGGTACAATACACATAACACTTACTGCTTTGACCATTTTAAACTGTACTGTGGAGTAGAATTCAGTATATTCAAAAGTTCCATGACCATTACAGCACTTCTATAACTCTGAAAGGAAAACTGGACCCAGAAATAGGTCATTCTACATTCCCCTCTTTTATTTGCCTCTAGTATTCACTAATTACCTTGTCATCTTTATGAACTTGCTTATTTTGAGTATTTTTACATATGGAATAACACAATATATGGCCTTCCACAACAATGTGATACAACTATAAGGATTTTGTAATGACACTGGGATTGTCCTGATAATCTTTGACAATCACTCTATCTCAATATCCTTAAGTTAATTGTATTTTCAAACTCTCTTTATGTTGTGTAAAGTAGTATTTTAAAAGGGTTGGGCAAGTAAGGCATTGGCATCTTTAGGAAGTGTAGATATGCGAAATCAGGCAAACTGTGTGTTTCCAAAATGTGGCAGTTAGGCATAGAATAGACATTTGCTCTCCAAAGAGGAGAAGAGGGGCAAAGAAAGAACAAATAGATTCTGAATAACTCTAAAACCCAACAGAGCAAAGGGCGTTAAACTGCCAATCATGAGACTCATTTAAAATGGTTCCATGTTTTGCCTGCTGGACTGAGGCAGGTTTAAGCCTCCAGGGCTCTGCGAGGTGCTGCCCAGAATTGCATGTGGTGGCTCTAGAGCTCTAAATTCCCCTAGGCATCCCCACTCCCTCAGACACACAGTGCATTCTTAGTAGGAGCTCTCTGAGTTAACCAGTGAGCTCTTGTGGTGTTCCTTGCTTCGCCTCTGAAGCTTTCCAGGGTGTCCTTGGAAATTGAGTTGGAAATAGTCAAACTCTACCATCCCCTGTTCTCTGAGCACCAGCAGAGTTAGGCCCACATAGATGGCACCAAGTTTTCCTGTTAATGCTGTCTGGAAGACAGTGCATGCTACACCTGGGCCCACACAGGCCACACTTGGGGGATCCAAGGACTGTTACATTTAATGTGGGATGTGGAGCTTTTACATCATTCTGCTCCCAAGAACCCCACAGTCTGGGCTATGATGGGCATTGCAGAAGATCTCTAAATCACTTTGCAAATGATTCTGCCATTATCTTGATGAATAGCATCAGGCTTTAGTCTACCTCTGCTAATTTTCTGATGTATTTGCTTGACTGCACCCTTGGTGATTTTATATGTTTTCTCAGTTTTACAGAACAACATTTTTTCAATTGCTCTGTTTCCCGTGTGTACAAATACCACCTTTAAATCACTTTTCATTGTATTTTACTCTCGGGACGTCAAGATACATCACTGATGTACCCTCAGTGCTCTGCTTGGATATTTCTTCCACTGTATGTCCTGTTTCATCATGCAGAAGTTGGATATGTCACAAAACACTACAAAAACCCAAACTGGCCAAGTTATTTGTCACTCCATAAGGAGAACAGGCTATCCCTAATTTCTGGCTGAGACCTCATCGGACTGGCCTGTCACAACCATATATATGATCTGTTAGGGAACTTCTAAGATTGAGCCTATCATACTACACTCCTTTCTCTCTCTGAGTCCTCAATTTTAATGTTCCGCTTAGGGTGAGTCAGGCATTTCTAGCCTGCACCTCCAATTCGTGCAATCTCCATTCAGTTTCAAAACTATTTCCCCTTCTTCAACTAGTTGTTACTGAAGTGTCCGTCTCCAGTACCAATATCTATGTCAGCCCATTTGGGCCGCTTCAATTAGCTACTGTAAACCAGGTAATTTTCACAGCAAATGTATTACAGGCAGTTCCAGAGACTTGAAAATCAGGGTGAAGGTATGAGCAGGTTTGGTGTCTGCTGAGGACTCATGTTTTGCATTCTAAATGTTCCAATCAAACTGTGTTTTCAAGTGAAAGAAGGAGTGCATAAGCTGCCTGGGGTCTCTTCTGTGAAGACATCATTCCTATACTCCAGTGCAATAGTCCTCCTGACCTGATCACTCCCCAAAGGCATGCCGCTTCATCTCATTAATTTGTGGGTTAGGTTTCCACACATGAAATTTGATGGAGATTAAAATATGCAGATCATTTTTTCTGCTCTTGGAGATTTGGGATATGTAATAATATGTAGAAGAACTAAAACCTCTTGCAATATGCAAAAGTAATCAATATTGTTTAACATAGTCTCTCTAAAATTTATTTGAATAGAAAATGTTTTTCTATTCCTGATAATCATAAATATCGCACAGAAAACACTTAGAAAAACACTACCATAGTTTCTAGTGAAAGAAAGACCTAGATTATTTTATTCCAAGGATGAAGTGAATAGAGCATGATGTGATGTCACAGAATGTAGTGGGAACATTTCTCAGAAAATTGTTGTATCAATTTATCTGTGCTTTTATACTATCTAACGTATACTTTGGAAATAAAAATTTCAAGTTGGAACTTGCAGGTAAAATCAGTAGTTTGCTAATATTTTGCTTTGTTTGTTACACTTCTCAGGGGTCTGTTTAAAATTCCTTTGAGCTATGACATATGAACAAGAGCCTGGTTTTCTCATTGTAAAAGGCAGTATCTTTGCAGATGGCTTTCAGGGAAAAATGACAGATTGATTCAACCTTAAAACATATATTTGCATTTGACAAATGTTTTATGGTGTATCATGCATATTGCTGATAAAAATTGGAATTGAGCTAAAAATTGAGACTGGGAATAAAAGTGTCAGTAGTGTTTCTGATGCAGCTTCTCAGAATGCAGACCAACAACATTTATTCTTTAAAAAATAATTAGCATTGGATAATGAAACCTTGAGACCAGATAGAAAATGCTACTGTGAATGATTATTATTAAAAGAGATGTAGTATGTACATTAGCTAAGAGTGCGGCTTATTGAGCCATTCTATGTAGGGGTTAAAAGACCCTCATTCTATTATTACTAATTGTACAACCTTGAGTAAAATGAAATCTATCTTTGTCTCAGTTTTTCATAAGTAAAATGGATAATGGTGTTCATAAATTTAGTTTATTTGTTCTACAGTACTGAGGATTGAACCAAGGTCCTCTGCACTGAGGCCAGAGCATCTTTTTATTTTAATTTTGTAGCAGATCTGAGTTAAGTCACGAGACTGTGCTCAGCCTCCCAGAGTGCTGGAATTACAGATGTGGGTCACCACATCCAGCTCACGGATTTCTTTTTTGAAGATTCAGCTACTTGATAGGTACGAGCAGTTAGAGCAATTCTTGGTGTATGTTATGCCCTATATTCTGCCATTGCATTATTATTTTGAAAACTATACACTAAATAACAGTACATCATGGTGAACTTGTTTAAAAATTGCACAGTACTCTGAGTGTGGTGGTGTACAGTAGCAATCCCAGCATGCGAGACATTGAGGCAGGAGGATCGATGAGAGTTTGAGGCCAGCCTGGGCTACATAGTGAGTTCAAAGCCAGCCTAAGCGACACAGTGAGACCTTGTCTCAAAAAACCAAAAGTGAAAAAAACTGCGCACTAAACTTTGTCTCACATGAGTCCAAATTCCAAAGAAACAGCGCAGTCTGGTGCTTTTGTTAAAATTGGTTATTAAATTGAACTTACAAAGTTAGTGGCACTTTCTTAATGATTCTGTTTAATAATCTTATGACTCTAATTTTTAAAATTGTATTAAAAACTCTTTAGAATTTATAACATAAAAAAATTTAAATTGCAATAATATTTGAAATGCAAACATATTATAGTTTTCATATGAAACTCTATAGAGAAAAGACTCAGCATCTTGAGTATCTGAAGTTGAGAGACACAAACTGGTATCCTAGGCCCTGGCTTTTCAACTAGCAAGATCCGCAGTGAAAATTAAATTGTACTTGTGAACATTGCCTCATTGCAAAGAATATCATCCTTCAGTTCAACAACCTGGAAAGTAACACTGTGCAAATGACAACTGTAAATTTAGGATCAAATTTGATTATGAGAAACTTATCTTTCTGACTCAATTTTATCTTTTTATAACATTCTGAGTCATTTATGAATATCTTGTAAAAATGCCAAATGAAACCTAACTGAACATGAATAAATAATTCATTTGATTAAGAACCCAAGGCAACCAGGGAGTGATATAAGCCTATAATCCCAGCATTGAGTGAGCCTGACACAGAAGGGGCCCAAGGTTCAGTCCCACCTGTGTTTAGCCGTTTGAAATAAAAAGTAAACAAGGTGTGGGAACGTAGCTCAAGCAGTCCAGAACCACAAAGGAAAAGGAAGGAAGAAAGAAGGAAGGAAAGGAGGAAGGAAGGAAAAAAAGAAGAAAATAGAGAGAAAGAGAAAGAGACAGAAAGAGAGAAAAAGAAAGAGACAGAAAGAGAGACAAACAGAGAGAGAGATCCAGACTCAAGCAAGTAAGTTTTGGGAAGAGCACTGTACTTTAATTACTTATCAATAATACTTAAATTCTACAGTTATATGTAACATTGCTCTAAAAAGTTATATATATATATATATATATATATATATATATATATACATATATACATATGTATATATTTTATACATACATATAAAATGATAGAATGACACAATGATTATATATATGGATATATATATATATATAGTCACATTTAATCCTTATTAATATTTCTCTGGAACAAATATTGTACCCATCATGCAAATGTGAAAATATATTTGAAGGGATGAAGGACTTATTATTTGCCAAACAGCTGGAAATTTGCAGGAAAAAAATTGAATTTCACTGTTGGGCATAATACAGTTTGGCTTTAACCTTATAACATCAATTCCATAATTAAAAAATAAAATAAATTTTAATTAAAAACATCAAAACTTTTATGAAAAAAGGAAAAGAAACACGTAGGTAATAAGTAAATTATGACTCATTTGGTTGTTTTTGTTTGTTGTACTGGAGAAAGATCCCAGAACTTCGTACTGAACTACGTTCCAAGTCCTTTATAAAGTTTTTATTAAAGTTAATAAGTTGGTACATTTTTGATATACACTGTGTATATACACGTTCAGCATAGGAATTTTGTGCCAGTGCATAATGCATCTCAATTCTTTTTCCCCATTATCCTTCCCTCACTTCAGTCCTTCTTCCTTTATTTACAAAAGGTTTCTTTCCACTTTCTCCTTTCCTTTTCTTTTTTATTTTCCTCCTCTTTCCCTTCCCCCTCCCTCTTCCCTGTTCTACTTCCCATTTGAATATTTTCTTCCTGGAAAGTCTGTTAATCTATCACTAAGTTGCCTATGTTGGGCTAAAACACCTCCAGCCTCAACCACATGGAATATATATCATGATGTTTATGGAAATACTATGATATCTCAATTCAGAACAGACAATATGGAAGCGGAAGGATTTGGGAATGAGAAAAAAACTGGAATTGGCTTCATTTTTTCTTAGATATGTGACCTATAAAACAGGTAACAATAATAACATCATTAATAAAATGAATAAATTGGAAAATATATGAAGAAAGTTCATTTTCAATTTTGTGGCCAAAAGTAGCATTTCCAAGCCTATAAGAAAGAATCCAGCATTTCTCAATGGGAATTCCTCATGTAACCTATGTGCAATTCAGAAAATCCAGGCTCCACAGAAGCAAGCTTTGCAATCCCTTGGTTAAAAGGCATCTTCTTGAAGGAGTGAACAGGGGCGCAGTGGGAAACTGCAGCAGCAAAGGAAGGCAAGGAGTGTCACAATTCTCACCATTTAAGATGATTCCTCATGAGCAGACTAATGATGACCTATAGAGAGTGATAAAAAGAAAAGAAAGGAAAAGTGAAGCAAAACTTTAAGCCTGACTTACATAAAAGCCTCATTTGTGTTTCAGTATTACTTTAAGATATCTATTAACATCCATGCTGGAGCTTTTTATTTAGGCCTTCAGCATTTTGCAGATCTTAGCTGCCTTCTTATCACCAAGACACAATATCTGACACCCACAATTTAAAGAGGGAGAAGTTCTTTGTGGCTCATAGTTTGAAGAGGTTTTGGTCCAGAGTATCTGGCTCCAAGGCAGGACAGCATGGCGGAGGGGCAGGCCAACAGGAAGCAGAACCATCAAGAGAAAAGTGGGGGTACTGTATATGCATAACCCTAAGGTCATGCCCACACTGACCCACCTTTCCCACCAGGCTTCACCTCACAACGTCTTCCCCAGATACAATATAAAATCACCAGTGGACTAATCCTGTGTCACACACCCATCATAAAGTATCACAGATCCATGATCCAGTCATTTTCCCAAAGCCTCACCTATGAGCACATGAGGCTTCAAGGAGGACATACAGATATATACCACAGCAGAGGGCCAGACAACAAGTGGGCTTGGAATTACTGGATTTACTGACTTAGGTCAGGCTTATGGCATCTCAACATTACCTGCAATCAGTGGTGAGCAATAGAAAAGATGAAAGCAATGGCCTGAGGGGAAGTGTACCTGAGATACAGTCTGCAAATTTTCTTAGGAACCTTTATATCCTGTACATTAAAGAAAGAATTCTTTATAAACTGTATAAACTGGCCCCACAGGATCTGAAATAAAGGAACGCTAATCAAATGCAGCATATTTAGATGTTTCAGCCAATGTTGTAGGATACCACCATCCTAATGCAAGGACAATTGATCTCAGCATGTGTCCTTCAATACATTGATGGAGCCAATTGTGAGATGTGTGAAGGAATGATAAAGCAGTTATTTTAAGCAAACTTCTGAATTCTTCATCCCAAAGAAATTATGACAGTAGCTCATAAATAAGGAAAAATTGAAATTTAAAATTATTTCACTGCAATGTTTTCTCAGAAAACCTAATTATTTTCTTACTTCTTAATAACAAATAAATGAAATCAGTCGGAAATGAAAGCCCACATGCTGCAGAGAAATGCTGCTAAATTGATAGCATTTTGTTAATAAACACTGAAACTTTTATTTTGTAAACAAAATAAATCTGTTTCATAAAACCAAATTAATTATTCCGTATTCCTACAAAAATAGATTTAAAACTCCAAACATAACTTCTTCATTTCCCATAGAGTTAATCACAAATATCACCAATAAGAAATTAACCCATTATTGCAAATGCTAGGTTTAACCTTTCCTGTGTAGTTGTTATTTAGAAATCAGAACACTATTCATGGTGCAAAAAGCAAATCAAGGTGTGAAAAAGAATAAAACAAAGCCTGGGAGCAATTTCAACAATATAGGTTCTTTTTCTCTCTTTCTTTTTTTATTCACTTAGAAACAGCAAAATTGCTGTTTAAGGAGATACAGTGCGGAATGGAACCCTGGCATCATTCATCAGTCTGAGCAGAATAACTTTTCTTGTGATATGCAGGCGCAGGTAGTCAGAAAACGATCTCAACCAAGGCACATTTTCTGCATTCATAATTCTTTTTATGCAGAGAATTAAATGTAGAATTACCTCTTGCCAGTCATTACACTCAGTATTCAACCTTCCCCAATGGGTGAAGATTATTCAGTTGAAGAAAAGTGTTGAAAGGACTTTTTTCTGATTTGGAATCATTGCAAGGATGACATTGTTATGGATTTTGAATACTCTTACTTAATGGTGAAGCTAAACTGTAGAGTTTGAGAGAGGCTCATAGGCATTCAAAGCTTCAAGCAAAATTGCTTGTGAAAAATGTCAGAGGTCCTTGGAATTGAAGCCTATATAGTTCATTTTGGGAGCACTTCTTAATTTTGAAAAATATGCACATCCTCCAAACATATATGCCAGTTAAATTAGTCACTATTTTGTTATTTAACTGTCACTTTTACCTAATTATTTAGGCTCAACTTGAAGAACTGAAAATTCAGTATACATGCACTTGAAAACCGAAACTGAACTTACCAACATTTCCTAACTAAAATGTCATTCAGCAAGGTCAACCTGGACTGAAAGGGCTTTATGTAAGAGTGGAAATAACAGCATATGTGGATTCTAAAAGTGGAACTCTTTCACTTAGATAAGTGAGTCTAGAAGTGGTGGCTTGCTTTTTCAGATTTGGTTTATTAAAAAATTATTTTAAAAATTTGTTATAATATAATAAAATGACAGACGCTAAAAGAATATATATGCAAAAAGTATATTTTCCCTATCCCTAGTCCCACTTTCAGCAGTTTGTGTATGAGAAGTATGTATTCTGCATTTATAGGCATACAGCTTTTTCATTTCAGAAAATACAAACTTGAATCACAGGCCTAAATGTCAACTTCAAAACTATAAAACTTCTACAAGATAACTTTCAAACCAAACATCATCTACAATTCCCAGGGGACAGAACACAATGCACCACTTCCCCACCCCAGGGGAGGATGTCTGTACCCATTTCATGCTGGTATTAGGAGTCACCAAGGTAAACACCATGCAGTCAGGAACTAGTAGAAAATGCTTTATGCACACAGAGAAGAAACTAAGCAAAATTAACTTTAATAATACTGCTGGATGCCCCTTATGGAAACTGAAAGGGTTTTGGCCCAGACAGGACACTGTAGCCAGCAAAGCCTCAAATAGAAGCAGGAAGCCCATATATCCCCCGCCCCTAGGAATTTACCTGTGACACCATCTTCCCGCCCCTGGAAATTTACCTATGGCACCAAATCTAGGACCAATGGGCTACCCTTGTATCCCTAATGCCCGCCTTAGGTTCCACCCCAAACCGAGGCTACTTACATACTCCCCACACCATGTGTCCGCCAGAGAGATCGCCAGACGCCATTCGGTGGGGGGTGCTGGTCATCTCTCTCTGTGTTCTCATAATAAAGGCCTCTGTTTGTTTTATACTTCTTATGTTTTGGAAATATTTTTCATCTTTTGGAAATAATCCTGTCATTTGGTGCCATGACTCGGATCGGCAGGAGATTAACTCCTGGGACACACCCAGTTGAGTCCCCAGCTGATTCACAAGCCAGATAACACCCTGGATTAATTCCACAATTTTTCCTCCCCCGAGACGTCTGTGTTGCCAGTGCCTACACTCACCATCGGCCAGATTGATTTCAGGTGAGCACTCTCCAGGGAACTTTTGGCACTGGGCAGCCCCAGTTGACTGTTCCCCCCATTCGCGTGGGTCTGTGCATTTTCACGTCCTTAGGACAGCCCAGGGCAGGATTCTTTCTAGGCAAACCTGTGTCCACACTCTAAAATCTCTCACGTTCTTTGGGTTCAGATAGCCCAAAGCAGAGATTTTTGGACCACCCACACTGAAAGGCCCTCACTTCCCTTAAAGCCTCACGCTTTCACGGGCAAAACTGTTACTGACCCCACGTGAACTCCACTCATAAATCTCTCAGTGATGACTAGAACATACGAGTTTTTGGAACCTTAGCCGCCATGTGGTGCCAAAAACAAGTGACGGCTTGTTCTGGACCACGCTTATTTTGTGCCTGAATCAGTCATGGGAAACGTATTTTCTAACTCCCAAAAGACACCTTTACAATTCCTAATTTCCAATTTATGTACTTTAAAAATTAAAAGTGCCATAAAAACTAAACAATTAACTGTTTACTGCCAGGAGGTCTGGCCAACCTAACTGCTTATCGGCAACCATTGGCCCAAGGAAAGAACATTTGACCCCTGCATTCTCATAAACTTGTATGATTTCTGTCAGGCCAGCAACAAGTTATTAGAACTTCCTTGTATTCAGGCCTTCCTTATTCTGAGAACACGCCCATCTCTCATTAAGCAGTCTTGTGCTCCTGCTCAGGTACTTTTAGCTAACTCTACTGTACCACAAACATTTCCATCCTGCCCTCCGGTGTTTTCCTGGCCACCGCCTCCCCACCCCCAAACTGGTTCCTCACTGTTATCTCCTGCTGTGGGATCGTCCTCCCCCTCCATCTCCCAGGACCCATAACTCTCCCAGCAGCTCTAATCCCTCTGTTAGCACTTCCTCGCAGTCTCTGACTTCTTCTTCTCCTGAGAATTCTCTATCCCCTATAGCATTCTCACCGCCCGCCCACCATATGAGGTCCCGGTTACTATGTCCTTCCAGCAGGACACGTGATTGTTCCAGCTTGCACCAGGAACAGTTGCCATGTTACAACCCTCCACCATGTGGCCAGGCGCCACCATGTTCGCACGGGGCCTCACTGTCAGTGGGCCCCCCCTTATGGCTCCTCTTGTGAACTGCAACAGCCACCCTGTTGCAGTGCACATGACAATCCTCTCGCTGCAAGGCACACAGTGAGACTCCATCTGCTTGTGTTTCCCAGGGTGGCCAGCAACAGCTCTGTAGCCGCTCTACAGATGATTGCTCACACGCGCCTACCTGACAGATGGCCTCTGCTCCCAGTGGCCCTCTGCTCCAGAATCTTCTTCTCAGGCTCTGCTACCACTTTGTGAGCAAGCTGGCCCTAAGGGACTTGTTAACATCCATGTGCCTTTTTCCCTTTCTTATATCTCAGATTACCCATAAATTAGGTAGCTTCTCTGTTGACCCACAGAATTATATCAGGAAATTTAAATTTATTACAAATTGTTATGATTTACATTTTAAGGATGTTTATGTGATTCTAAATACCACTCTCAGCTCACAAGAGCAAAATCAGCTGTGGCAAGCAGTTCGAGAAGAAGCTGATCACAGACATAAGGTAAACACTGCTGATAATGACCCAGGGCCTATAGCTCTGCCAGAGCAGGACAAGCATACTAACTATAACAAATTTTTAAAACACATCCAGGAGGCTAATAAAAACCCAGCTGTGCTCCTAAATTGGCTTTCTAATCCTTGCACCCTGCGAGCAGTTCCAGCTTTGAAAGGTGTGTCGGGCCGCCTCCCAGCTCCTCCCCCATGCACCGTCCCAGCCCCTCCCTCTCCCATGCACCGTCATCGCCTTACATGATTCTGGGGGCAGTCCCAGCCCGCCCCTGCGTGCTACATCCTGACACTCACCCCAACCCCACACTGGGCGTGCTTTGCCGGTGCACCACAAAACAGCAGCTCAGCAGCTCCGTTCAGGCATGCTTTTTTTTTTTTTTTTTTTTACAATTCGGCTCCGCTCAAGATATGGTATTTTTTTATTACAATTCTCAAATGATTTAATCAAGGTTATTGGCCACCTGATAATTTTACCAGCCTTGTTTATTAATCAAAGCCTTCACCATTCTCCTGTTTAACACTAAGGTTATAAATTCCTTTTTGCTGGAAACCACTAGCTCTGTTCCAAGACAAGGGTTTTGTTAAAAGTTTTAATATTGTCTAAATGTGTTCTGAATTTGACAATATTAGATCAGTTTTGGTAAAAGTATTCATAAGATTGGTAAACTTTTACTGCTAAATGTTTTGAGATTACATTCCAAAAGAGAGAGGGAAGACTGAGGCCTTTTTGGGCAGACTAAAGACTTTTTTGTCAAGTATGTAATTTCAGTAAAACAATGGCCTGCCACATGGCATCCTAAAAAAGCAGTATGCCATCCAAATAAAGCCTGCTCTCTAATCTAAAATGCCAATATTAAACTCCTGCATACTTACTTAATTCTACTGTAGTCCAAATCCCAAACAAAAAGGCAAAACTTAACCTTCAAACCTTAGAGAGATCTTAATATGGTTTTTCATGTTTTTAACACTTTTTTTTGGTCTTCTTTCCATTTTTATCGGTACCAGGGTTTGAACTCACGACTGCCTGCTTGCAAGGCAGGCTCTTATGCTGCTGAGCTAAATCCCCAGCCACTGTTTTTAACACTTCTGACACTTGGAGTTCTGAGTCAGGTAAACCTACACAAGGTGGAGCTGCCTGGGCCCACATGGACAATGCTCAAATGCAGCAGAAGACATTGGGCAAAAAAATGCCCCATTCTGGTGTTCTTTGAGACCTTACTCCAGGGCTGCTGGACTGTCCTTTGCTACCAGAGAGTGGGTAAGCCATCCAACTTCTAGCCCTCACAGGAAATGTCGACACTGCCAGATTCATTGCTGAAAAAAAATGCTGCCTAAGACTCAGGGGGCTCAGGGACAGCATCCCCCTTTGTGTGTGTCCGTCTTGGAGTCCAAGTTCCACGAAAACTCTCAGGCAAGACATTCTCTATATTTGTAGACTTTGAGACCATATATACAGAGTTCTTCCTGAGTTTTCAGGCTGTTATATTAAGTCCTCAATCTCTTTGATGGGGTATTGATGGTCAATCTATGCCATTTATAAACAGGGCCTATTTCATGCAGGTCCCAGTCCCAAATCTTAAAATGCTTTCACTCCCTTGTGTTTATGCAGGCTCATTTAGACACACTGAAGCCTCAGCAGCTTCCATCTGTTATTGCTAGTAAACTTCTCCTCAGTGATATAAGACCACACCTCCTTCCTTTCTTATTCACCAATTTGTCAGACAACCCTGGTCAAGACTGACAGATACATTTTGTCTTCTCACTTTATTTATACTTTTTCAGGATACATAAAAGCCTTTCTCACAACCAGGGAAACTGCTGATATCCTTGCTAAAGTTCTGCTGCAGCAAATCATTCCAAGGACTACAGCCAGGTTACAGCAACCCATACCTGATATTCTTGGTAACCTCAACAGCAATCAAAGTTGCTGGACTCCCATCCTGATTTCACATCACTCAGGCTAAGAGGTGCCCTCCCAGCCCCAAATCTGATCATTCTGAGTGGTCACCTCATCTTCTGCTGCCCACCTGTCTCCATCTCACAAAGGCCTCACAGCCACAGTTAACAGGCTAAGTCATATTTTGTTATCCACTTTAGTTCCTAATTTCTTACGTTCTATTAATGATCATTTTTACAGCAGGATTCTTGACAGTCTTTCCTAAAGAGTCCCACATCATGCGTAAGATAATCTTCATAATGTTCTATATGATAACAGTCGCAGTTCTTTCTACCCTCAGCTGTCTGGTTAAATGTGACATCCCTGAAAACCTAAGCCCTTACCATCCCTATACTGGTACAGCCACCACCTTCCCTAATCCCCCTATTTTTTCCAGTTCAACTCCTGGACCAGAGACAACTTTTATACACCTACCCTCTTAACTTTTATGCTTTCAGATGGGGGAGTAATCACCACTCATAACATCATTTCCCCTACCTCACACTTAATTTTCAGAATTCTGCCTTACCATGGAACATGTCTAAATCAAAGGCACCTTTCCTTCTACCTCACCTGGGTCCTTAAATATGACAGCCATGTCCCCACGTAACATCTTGTCTCTTTGTTTTTCCAGTCTAACATACGTGCATTCACCAATGAAGTTGTCCTGGCTAAAACACCTGGCACCAGTTTCTACCTGGGCATCAACCTTCATCCCGTCGACTGCCCTAGGCTCCAGTACGGTGCCCTCTGCCAGCAAGAAGTAGTTAAAGAGAGAAATCTTTGCCCCTTTTCATACTAATAATCATAATATGGGATATGAAAGGGTTTTGACCTAGACAGGACACTGTAGCCAGCAAAACCCCAAATGGAAGCAGAAATCCCATATCTCCCCTGCCCCTAGGAATTTACCTGTGATGCCATCTTCCCGCTCCTGGAAATTTACCTGTGGCATCAAACCTAGGACCAATGGGCTACCCGTGCATCCCTAATGCCTGCCTTAGGTTCCACCCCAAACCGAGGCTACTTACATACCCCCCATGCCACGTGTCCACCAGAGAGATCACCAGACGCCAGCGGTGGGGGGTGCCGGTCATCTCTCTCCGTGTTCTCAGAATAAAGGCCTGGTTTTTTTTGTTTGTTTGTTTTTTTGTGTTTTTTCTTTTTTTTTTTTTTTTTTTGGTCTTTTTCATTTTTATCGGTACCAGGGATCGAACTCACAACTGCCTGCTTGCAAGGCAGGCACTTATGCCACTGAGCTAAATCCCCAGCCCCCTCTTTTTGTTTTATACTTGTCATCTTTTGGAAATATTTTTCATCTTTTGGAAATAATTCTATCAGAAACCAGGATACTTCGCAGCTGATATAATGCAAATGTCTTATGTTCACCCTTCTTGTGCCACAGAAAGAAGGAAAGAAAGAAAGAAAGAAAGAAAGAAAGAAAGAAAGAAAGAAAAAGAGAAAGAAAGAAAGAAAGAAAGAAAAAGAGAAAGAAAGAAAGAAAGAAAGAAAGAAAGAAAGAAAGTCTCCCTCATGGAGTCTGAGATGCTGAAGCCTGGCAGCATGCCTGAGGACTGTTGGCATCCATGCTTTAAGCAGAACAGCAGAACACTCACTGGGTCCAAAAGAATGAAACATATCCTCGCATTAGGCAACAAGCCAGGCCCAGGCTGTGAGGAGTCTTTTATCTCCTAGTAGGAAAGCATTCCAGGCCTAAAGCTCATCCTTCTGTGGCCAAGCAAAAGTTGAAAGATTATACACATGGAACTGTTTTGCAACAATGAGAGAGGAGAAAACCTAGGTTCCCTTGAGTTTGGCAATGATTTCATTTTTAGATAAAGCATCAAACACAGATTCCATGAAAGAAAGATCTCATAAATTGGACTTCATTAAAATTAAAAATTTCTGTTCTGTCAAAACTACTATCAGGAATACAAAAAGACAAGTCATAAACTAGAAAAAAATACCTGGAAACAATATAATTGATTTAAAAAGTAACTATTATTCTAAATATGCAAACAACTCTTAAAATTCAACAAGAAAAGAAAACAATAAAAATCATTGAAAGATCTGGAGGAACATTTCACCAAAGAATATGCACAGAAAGCAGATGGACATACAGAAAGCTTTTCCACTTCAAGTATTACCAGAGAAACTCAAATTGAAATAGTAAGTTACCACCAAAATCTAGAACACAGACAATACTAAATGTTGATATGAATATGGAGCAACAGAAACTCTCATCCATTGCTGGAATACATGTGAAGATGGTACAGCTACTTCAGAAGAGAGTGTAGCAGTTTCCCAAGAAATAAATCACATTCTTACTATGAATCTGATCCAGTGGTCATTCTGCTTAGTATTTACCCCAAAGGAATCAGAACCCATGTTGATGGAAATTTCTGCACACAGGTGTTTCCAGTGCCATTTTCATAATTTTCAGCACTTGCAAGTCACTACAACATCCTTCCATGGATGACAGAATCTTTTTTAGAAGTGTGTAAATCCAGACCGTGGATTATTACTCTGTTTTTTATAGAAATGAGCTATCTAGTCATTAGATGGTATGGGGGAAACATGAATCTGTATTACTAAGTAAGAAAGCCAACCTGAAAATGATACAGATTTGTTTCTATGCTATATGAAGTCAAAACCATAAAGTAAAATTTAAAAGATGAGTAACTTGTAGGAGTTAGAAGAGAGAAAGTACTGAATAAGAAGAACATGGGGAATTTTTAAGCTTGCAAAATACAGTGTCTCTGTTACATACTATAATGATGGATGCATGTCATTTTACATTTCTCCACATTCATAGAATGTCCAACACCAAGAATGAACCCTGAAGTAAACTGTAGACTTGAGGTCATAATGATGTACTTGTGAATTTTAGCAGTATTCCAGTCTGTTGAAGATGTGGATAATGTAGGAAGCTTTGTGAAGGCTAAGACTACGAGGAAGTAGCTATGCATTTTCAATTTTTTTATGTTTGTCCATAAAAATGAACTCTAATAAAAATATGAAAAAAATCACACTATACACATTCTACCATTAGTATGTGTGTTTTTAACTTGTATTTTCATATTTCATGAGCATTATTCCAAAATCATATATGTAGAGCTATTTTTTTCCACACAGTACTGGAGATGAGAACAGGATGTCCTACACACTTAACAAGCCCTCTCTTGCTAAGCTACATATCCAGGTCCAGGTCCTGTTTTTTTTTTTTTTTTTTAGTTTGACACAAGATCTCTCTAAATTTCCCTAGCTGACCTCCAACTTATGATTTTCCTGCCTCAGTCTCCCTTTCTGAAATTATACAGGTGAATGCAACTTTGCCTTGCTCTTCTTCATTTCTAAGGGCCAGATTATTGATTTTATCAACTGTTTACAGATGGATATTTTGCTCACGTCCAGTATGGCAGGCATACCCTATATACTAGAAGATTAAAGTGACAGTTGTTGAGCACTAGGGAATAATTTTCCTAAAATATTATATTTTGCATTGACTACAAGCACCAGTAATTCAAATTTTGAAAGCAGCATGTCTGGGTTGGCAGTGTGAACTGATCTTAGTTGGCAGGACTCACAGTGACAATCGCTGACAGAATGAAGCTATTACTATGGCAGTTTTGAACAGTGATTTAATGAGATGCTAATGAAGTTTGGATTACTTTGAACAGTAGACAGTAGTTTATGTGCAAAAAAGCCACTGTCTCATTTATAATTTTAAGTGTGAAAAAGAGCGTTGCCACTCTTACAATTTTAAGTTTAAAAGGCCATTCTCACTTTTACACTTTTAAGTGTAAAAGGGCCACTGTCACTTTCCATGGTCAAATAAATCTCAAGCTATACAGCAAAAGCAAAAGAAATAAATGTTATTTGAAAAAGCTCTAGTACTTATTTATATCACTGACATGGTCCAAAATAAATATAGAGAACATTCTCCAAGTTATAACTGTGCTAATGATTAACAACAAGATTTATCTTTTGAGTTCATCAAGTAAAAGAACTCATTTACTTTATAAAGGTGATGGAAAAAAAGATATTTACAAAGTTTATTCCTTCTAGACTTCATTAGTCTTCAAAAACTTGTGGCTAATTAGAATATTATTAATATTGTCACAACTTTTTGCCTCACACCCACTTCTCAGTGTTAAACTAAGACTCTCAAGTTCTGAGAATATTATTTTCCACTAAAAAAGGAAAACAATGAAAACTTAAAGGAAAGTAACTGGAGAAGTTAAACTGCCTTTTGTTGTGAGGCATTTATTTGCATTCTGAAACAGGGTAAGCACTCAAAGAAGATCTTCACTTGTAGGAGGCCATCATAAAGATAAAGTATGCATACTATTACACATCAAGTAATTATGCTCTGGCTGAGATTCAGACAAATTCAATGCAGATACAGAACTTTTCTGTTGCCTTTTCTGAAAATAACACAAGAAACACATCTATAATTTAAATTTTAAGCATGTCTATGATTACAGTCATGTTTATTAGCAAAATTAGTCCAGTTAGACTCAAGGTGAATATAAGAAGAGGACAGGAAATATTCTCGCTATTATTTTGTTTTTATTTTCAGCAGTGTTAAGTTATTCAATGAATTTGAAGTGTTCTTTAATACTATGCGTAGGATTAGGGTGATGCATCATATAGTTAGAGTAGACCATAATTAAAGATCAGTTGAAACATTACATAGTTATCCAGAATGAATAACCTCTATTGTAATTGCAGGACCATCAGTTTACTCAACCAAGTAACTGTGGGGGTGTACTTTTTCACTCCCTTTTTTTTTCCTGAAGTCCTTAGTTATGTCTATGACTTCAAATATTTTCGCTATTTTGTCTTTCCTCAGTTTCAGTGTACAAAATTTTATAACACAGTCTTTGATCCATTTTGATTTGATTTTAGTACAAGGTGAGCTCTTATTTCTTAGAGAAATTTGCTAGGAGATGAATGTATCACATGCGAACATATATAAATGCGACAATACAGTGCATAAATTTATACAATTGTATGTATCAACAATAAAAAGTAAATTTGATCTATTTCACTTCTTTTGGTGACATAGAAACGGTAAAAGTAATCTATTTCATACTTTTCAATAAATGAATTTTTGTATGAGATATTAAATGCTGCGATATTTGAAAGAACAACCAGTGTATTAGAAAATCCTGGCATATTTTTTCTGCTTTTTGCTTTCCTTAATTGGTCCTGGTCCTGTATTTTTGTTTGATACCCCAAAAGTCAGAATCAATTCAAAGTTTTATACTGCTCCTAAATTATGTTGTTTTTACATTTTCTCCCATTGCATACTAAGAATTAAGAACCATTTATTTGCATTTATACTAATTTCAATTATTCAAATACAGCTATAAATATTTTGCTGTTAAATTTTAAATATGTAGCTCAGTTATAAATATACTAATATTTGGATTTATATAAATCAACAATATTGCCATCAGTATAATAAGATAATAAACGGTGATGCTTTTAGGAAAATACATTTCCTCTCAACCAATCACAGAATGTAGATTTGAGATACTGAGTCTTTAGAGAAAATTCAAATGTTAAAACAGTTTAATTGATAAAGAAGGAAAATATTCAGAAAATTCTAGAATGTGCTGGCATAACTTCCCAAAAATGTTTTACCTCAATTATCCACTGTAGCAGTGGCAACTTCAATGACATTTTAAAATGTTTGCTATCATCCCTGCACAGATTTGTACTCATTTTCAAAAACTGGATCAATTTCCTTCTAGCAGACCATTTAAGTTAGATTTTTGGAATTGCCTGTTTGTCAATTATTTTAGTAATATCTACCCCCCAAAATTTAGATTATGTAGGATTTATTTATGAAATTACAATGAGAAACTGAAACTTGGATAAGTATTTATAAAGAAACTTTATTTTTCTTTCCCATTATTTCTTTCCCATTATTGGCTTAACTGCTTCCACTGCCCCGGATTCTCCCTCCAGTGGGGTCTTTTCTTTTCCTTCCCGTCCTTCCCTTCCCTTCCCTTCCCTTCCCTTCCCTTCCCTTCCCTTCATTTCTTGTATGCTTTTTTTTTTTTTTCATTCTTAGGCAACATATTCCAAACACTTAAATTAAAACCAAAATAAACAGAAAAAGGGCCAAAAAAAAAAAAAAAAGAACCAGACCTGCTATCAAAACTAAAATGCCCAACTCAGTCTAATTCCCATACCCTGACTTTCTTTACACCACTCACTTTTCTCCTTCTCTAGGTTTTGCTGTGTTCCAAGCAGAGACATAAAGCTGAGGAACGGAGGGTGACAGCTTTTCTGGAACTTTCAAAAGTTGAATGAGGGGAATGCAAAGAAGTAGAGAAGTGTAAAAGTTTATTTGACATGAACTGATTTGGTGATCAGATATTTGTGATTTTTGTGTTTGATCTGAATTCAATGCTGACTTCTTTTTCAATAACAGGAATCAACCTCAGGACTTCAAAGTTGCCAGGTAGGCTCTGTGCCTCTGAGCTGTAACCCCAGCCCACAATGTGGACTTTTCATCTCATGTGTGCTTTTGGTATTTTCCTGTGTTTCCCTTTCCTCTTGAGTATGATTATTCTATGTGAAGTGCACTTGACCAAGTAAAGCTCTTTGTTCGATTTTCCCCCACTTACAGCCTTAGATGATCTGTAAGACATTCATTTTCCTCTTTCTGGATCTTTTTTATGAATAGTCATTATCCAGGAATCATTCAAATATTCTTACTGGACATACTCTCTGACTTTTAGGTCACCAAGTTGCATGTTTAACTTCTCTTTCATTACGCATTCAAAGCAGTTAACATCCCATTTCTTGTACTCTTGACTTTCCATGAGATTGTCAAATAACAGTTCATTGTGTGTTGCAAACTTCTAAGGACATATCAATATCCAGCTTTAAGAAATAGGAAGCTCACACTCAGGTCTTTGAAAATAGTCAGCAGTATTTCCTAACATCTTTGCTCTCAAGATTGTAATCTTTCTTAATCCTCTAATATATGAGGATTTCATAGTCTTAAATTTCACCTATAAGTGAGAGGCCTATAACCCTTACCCCTGTACTTTATATCTAGGAAATTTCTTATCTGCTGACTCTTGGTTTGAGATTTCACAGATTTGGGGAATGCTATCAGCCATGTACATATTTGTACTCATTTTAATTTCATAGATTACTTTAGGCAATTTTATAGATTATTTTCATCCAAAATGATTAGGAAATTAAATAATTAACTAAATATTTTTGTGCTAAGTTTTTTGTATTCATTAACTATTATTTAAAAATAAGTATATTTTGTACCCTCAATATTAATGTAACCAAACTCCCCTGAATAAAAGCAGTAGGACACATTTTTCCAGTTATATAAAAATAAATCATTTGCTCCAAGAACTCTGTGTTTTCCAAATTATGCTTTTTCCTACTGTTTTCCTTAACTAATGACACATTTTTTTTCCTATAATCTAAAATAAAGGTTCTATATATTTGGCTTACCACAATATGAACAAATGGATGCTGACCAGGTTCAAATCTGGGTATCCCATATTATTTCAACAATCCACCTGAGTCCTATTCTTCTTCGGTTAAATATTAAACCATACTAAAGAATTAGCTCGGGGCTGGGGATTTAGCTAAATGGCATAAGCACCTGCCTGGCAAGCACAAGGTTATGAGTTCGATCCCCAGATTTAAAAATAAAATTAGTTCCCTTTTGCATACTTATGCATTGCCTATTGAGTACCGTGAATTTTGTTAAATATGTGGATGTAAATTTAAATATCCATCAAGATAAACTCCGTCTTCTGTTTGTGATAAGAATACAAATTTGCTAATCCAACTGGTACTTGATAAGTAGCTTTCAGTGAAATTAATACCTTATTTTATATTTTAAATAGGTCAGAGGAAAGTGGTTTTGTGATATTTTTAGCAAATATTTGAAAGTTTATATATTATCTGATCTAAATTTTTGTAATAGCAGGGACTTTAAAATTGCATGTTAGTGATTAGAATATGATTAATGAATGGAATAAAAACATGATCATGTTCCAATAACTTTTTATTTTTGCTTTTTGGGATGAAATATTTGAGCATGTAAAGTGATAATACAATAAAAACATAATGACTTTGTCTCCTACTTCTGATTCCTGAGCATGGGAAGGGACCCAGCCTAAGAGTTTCTCAGTTCTTCCTCTTTGTCCAAGAATCAATACAACTTCAGTAGGTATACATAGGTAGATAGGACTCTCTCTTGGATAAAATAGTATGAGTTAGGGAATATTATGCTCGGGATTGTGAGTTGGTGGATAGATAGATCCATCAATATGGCAGGAACCTTCTGATAAGCAACATTTGGATGAAATAAGTAGATTTCCTATTAAACTGCCCCTAGATACCTGAGCAATTGAAGATGAATCATGCTCTTTTGCACTTAAAATATATTGCACTGATTTATGTTCTTATCCCACTTTCTGGCCTTGTACCCAAAGTAATTTGATGGCCTGCAAAAATATATCTCCCTTCTACCAGACAGTTTCTATCGCTCTATGCAGAAGCAAGATCACAGGAATGGGGCTCATTCTTCTTCCATAGATGTGATGACAGAGAGTCAGCTGTAAACCAATTTATAAACCTTTCTTAATATTATTAACCACTTGATGTAACTCTTGGCTCTTAACATTGGCTAATAATAGTTAAGTAATAGCACCTACCATTTGTGCAGCAGTTTGAATGATGTGTGCACTTTCTTAGTGCCTTTACATAGCAGAGTTAGTAGTTAGTACTCCTATAACCTAGATCCTAGGATGTAGGTACTATTACAATGCCTGTGTTGTAAAGTTGATACCTGAAGAATTTAAGTAACTTGTCCAAGGTCAAATAGTTGAGATTTTGGCTGTAGAATCTACACTTTTAATTGATAAGACTGACCCTTCGTTGAGCTAATGACACCAATCAAACAGCTTTTAAATGTGTGGTTATGTATGCAAAGCATCGTACTTTCAACTTTCACCAAGTCTTCTTGTCAGACAGGTTGCTTCTCGGGTGTATGCATTTCGAGTTTTGTGTGAATTTCTCGTGCATTCTTCTTTATAACCTTACTGTTTCTGAATGTGATCCTTGGCTCTTCAAATCTGTCACATGGTTCATTTCTCCTAGTCAGATGCGACTCAAATCCAAGTCCACCAATTTTCATCTGAAAAGAAAATTTGATTTGAAGAATCTCCTCATCCTTTGGTTTATTCAGGCTCTTCCCCTTCCCACATAACCTAATGTCAGTGTGCTTGTTCTTTACCATAGTAATCATTTTTATCATTATAGGGAGTCCTTATTACCTGTCTCATCCTCTACAACAGCAGGAATTATATCTGTCTTGTGCGTTGTCTTTTAAAGCACTGATTTGATGCTTGGAATACAGCAAGAAGTAAGAATTGATGTACAAATGAATTGCCTTATTCATATTGTTCTATGTGGAATCCTCTCATGAGAACCTGTATCTCCTATGATTAACTTTCTCCTTAACTGATCCACTTTTTACACCATTCTTTGATGTCTCTATAGTTTTACTCAATCTAACAACAGAATCCATTTATTTTAGCTGCTCTGTATAATTCTTGCTCTCAATGAGCTGGTCATCCAAAGGATAAAAGCAGGGCATAAATCATGATACTAAAATGTATACTGTAATAAAGGCTATGCTGTCTCTCACATCATAGTTCATGAAGATTAGGGAGAGTATAACATATTAGATCTCTATGCTCATGCTGTGACTATATAGTTAACCTGAAAATTTTCCTTAATAATTTTCTCCAAAAATATCAAACATACAGTAAAAGTAGTCTTTTGAACCTATTTTAACCTGTGAATGCATTCTCTAAAATAGTTTTATAAGAGAATATTCCTACTTTACTTCAGAAATTAAGATGGCGCACAAAGCATCTGCTCTCTTTTTGTTTTCTTACGTTACTCAAGCATAGGCTTCAACCTTGGTAGGTTGAAGCAGATTGTGAAAACAAAAGAGGAATCAGTGTTTTCTCAAGTATAGTTTCAATCTAAAAATCAGTAAAAGCCAGTTTATTTGTGGCTCGTACATACCAGACTTTCTCATTGTTTGCCAACCCCCCCACCTTAGTGACACAGGTGAGAAAATTCCTGGATGATTGGAAGACAAGAAATGCTAACCAACTCCACAAGGAACAAGACGGTTTATCAGCAAATGAAAGGATCCAGCCTCCTATTGTGTCTCCATACTTCCCTAGAGGTCCCAGAAATGGTCTCATGTAGGTACTGGGACAGGGCTTAGATCATCTGTTCAACGTTGTAGCCAGACCCAGAGTTACTGAAACCATCTAGGAGCTACAGTGGTTGAATGATGAAGTAGCCCTTGGGATATTCTATATCTTCTTTGCTTTTTCTAAAGAATAAACAGTTCATTATCCTCATGTGGAATACAAACTAACCTGCTGAAAATCTGCTGCAAATCTGACAGTATGCCCTCAGAGTCTCGTAAAGATCCTGGGAGTGCCACCTGGCAAGGTTACAGATTGTTCATTATGCATGAGGAAACAGAGTCCAGAGAAGCATTAGACCCAACAATCTGCTCATAGCTTTTCAGCAAACCGAGTCCTCAGCTATTTCCATAGAGGGCTGAGTCATTGGACATGAAGGTCAGTTTTCTTCTTTCTCTCCTCAGAAAGGTCCCTATGCAGTCAATTAACTTTTGTTTTCTACCTCTGAAAAATTAAACTTTGTTTTCTGTGCCAAGGTAAACACTACACTTGTGCTTGAGGTTTGTTTTCCTGGCCACCTTATCACTGTGAATAGATCTCTGATCAAACTGAAATCTGCTGTCTTATAGACTAGAATTGTTATTTTATTTTGCTCGTTTGATTCCAATGTGTTTCTGACCAATTGACTGGTTCTTTCCTAGGTCCTCATCAGTTCATCCATAATATTGGAGCCACGTGCAAGGCATCTTTCAATGTGTTTTCTTTAAAGTTATATGAAGGGTGTTGGGATATCAAGAAGAAGCACTGTATTAGCTGACCTCTGCATTTGATGTTGGAGATCTTTTTTTTTTTTTAAATAAATATGCCACTAAGAAAATTTGCTTATCTTCACGGATAATTCAGTCAAATGTGCTAAGGTTGCAAAGACATGTGCTTATGCATTTTAGCAAATCTAGAGAACATGCATTTGTAACCCTTTTCCCATTTGTCTCAAAATTAAATAGTCTCTGTGTTAATTTATCCAAGTAAATATGGGGAATCCTACACTGTGAAGCTATTTGATATTTACTGGGGTAAATAGATGCATTTGCTTCCCTCTTTGTTTTCTAAAATTTGTTTTTAAGTGTAGGATATCTGATTCAGGTGGGAAAATACACTCTTTCTGTGCAATGGGAGTCAACTGAGTAGATGAAATGCTGAGAGGGTGAAATAATAAAAAGCTCCTTAATTTATGTAATGATATTCAGGCTAGTAAATATCACCTCTTCGCTCTCTTTAAAACCCAGCATGTCATACAAGAAGATGATAACCAAATACACACCCTTACTTCTACTGCTTCCCTTCTGGTTTACAGGGACCTTTGCCACACATTCAGTGAGTAATTAGTGACAGCTTTCTTTGTATCAGGCCATGTACTCTCTGTTGAGGCTACACAGTTAACAAAATTGGCAAAAATCTCAGAGCTCATGGGGCTTATAAATTTGTGATTGAATTTCTAAAGGAGGGAAGCAAATGACAAATGGAACCAACATGTGAAATGTAAAACTTTAAATGCTAATGTGTAATATGCATAAAAATATCAATGGATGAACAGGATCATGCTGAGAGCCAGGGTTACATATTTCAATAGAATGCTAGTAAAGGACTCACTTAGGAATTATTTGATCATAGTTATGGGCATGGTAAGGGTAAAGCAGTAATTTTTAGCTACCTGTGTAAAATTGCACATCTTAATTAATATACACTCTGAGCCTCAGTGTCTTCATTTATGATGGGAAGATAATAGCATGGCAGAGTTATTTTTAATGTTAAATAATATGTTAGCACAATAATTGCTGCTTAGTAGGTAACTAACCCCTTTCAGTAATAATCATCAGAGGTCAGTTTTTCCTAAAGTTAAATCATCTGAATTATTGTTTTCTTTATTTTTCTTTTGACATTTAATTATTTTTTTAGTTACCTTTTGCTTTTCTGGTTTTTAAAGCTGCTGATAGCAAGAAACATTAAAATGTCATCTCCAACAATTGGTTACTATGTGTGAGACTTGAGTAGATTAGATTTGTTGGCCACCTCTACTGAGTTCATTGTTCATATAGAACAATGCTGAAAAAAAGGAGCTAACAAAACGCTTTTAAAAAGAGAATTACAAAGTCTGAGATGTAAATATGGCTTTACAAATACTTAAGCATAATTGAGGTTTATTTTTGCAAAACTAACTTAGGACAACAAAGTGAACAAAGTTTTGTTGTTGTTGTTTTGCACAGTATCATTAGGAAAAGGAAAAGGAAATGTTACAAAAAAAAATTAGAATAATTATGCCTAGAAAATGAATCAAATGGAAATATGTTCCAGCTTAAAATTAATGTATTAAATAGTAAAGGCAGGAAGAGGCAAATAGTTTAGAGTCAGATTTTCCTTGGAGAATTTTTATAGTGATTTAGATGTGAGATGTTCCCACAGTCTTTCAAAATTTAAACTGTTACCAAATGCCAGGCATTGGTCTTAGTCAGTTACATGCCCTGCAAGTGTGACATTGCCTGTTTCAAAAAACTTGAGGGCATGAACAAAAGTTTATAATGAAAGGCAGGGGAAGATTTTCATAGGACAGTGACACTTCTGGATTCAACTGGTGGTGCATACCGGAGACCCAGTAAGGTAACAGGAAGAATGTGAGATTGTAGCTGGCTGTGTGGTATTATGGCTTATCCTCTATGTACTAGGTATTTGACTTAAACTATTTGTGCTGTTTTATTATTGTCAGCTTAGACTTTAAAATTGTGTTAGTAATATTAGAGTAATATCAAAATCACACTTCATTTGTCAAAAAGTTTCAACATCAGCAGCATCATCAGTTTCAGCATAGCAGTATCTACTTTAAAGCAGATTATTAAGAGATTGGTTGAATTAATTGACATAAAGGAAACAGGTGTCTGTAATATAAGAGCTACATAAATATTATCTGTTGGTATTATTAAAATTAACTTCACCCAGTGAAGCAAATGCCTTTGACTCATTTTGAAGTTTTATTTATCTGGATAATAATTTACCTCATATGAATATTACAGGCCAGTCACATGTTTTGAGAGCTGAGAAGAATGCATAGAAAAAATTTCACCACACTTGGAAAGACGATTCCTACTAATTCCAATTGATCCAATTTCTATTCAGTCTCTTTATTCTCAAAATAATATGACTTTGGGCTTAATGTATCGTAAAAATTATTTACTACAGATAGCTTCATAGCTATCAATACAATAGTGTAGCTTTCCAGCAGTGTAATTTCATATATACTAGTTAATTGACCTCTAGAACTGGCTTGCTATTTTTTACAATTTTTTCATTTCCAATTTGAAATGCTTTTAGCTTCCAGAACATCAAAATGCCTCTTAGTTTATCCTATCTCATGAGACATTACCTCTTACTCTCATTTGTTAATTCTGCGTCCCTTTCCAGACCTCTAAATGACAAATGTTAAAATAGTCCTTGAACCTATGCTCTCTTTCTAGCCTCACTTAATTCTAGGTGACCTCCTTAGTCCCAGGTTTGATATTACATCCATAAACTCATGTCTTCATAATGTATGCGTCTCTCTGACATCTCTCCTGAATCAAAACTCTCACATAAAATTGTCCCATCTACATTGCCACCTATTCTCTAATTGGTATCTCAAGCTTAATGCATACAAATACAAATCCAAATTCTTTATTCTGAACCTCTTTTTATCAGATTTCCACTTGCTAATGAAAGGATAAGAGGAAAAAGTCTAAGGTCTGGACGTTTCCTAGGGTTCAGTTATGAGAGGGGTGTTATGCACACTGTCATTAGAGCTTTTCACAGAGAATAGCAAAGATTTCCAGAGATCAAAGTACTGTTTCTTTTCTTCTGTAAATTAAGCATAATCAGATCAGACATGGTGCCACGTGGTGTGTCTTTTATCATTATAGTCATAATGAGCCCAAGGTCACCTGGAATGTTAATGTAGCATGCAAGCCAGATTTAGCTAGTCTGCATTTTCCCCAGGCAGTTCAAAGTAAGTGGTAAGTCTTCGTCTGCAGCTGTGAGTGTGTGTTTATCAACATTCAGGCTTTAACTTTTGTAAGTAAACGGCATGGCTGCCAGTAATTCTGGGATTCAGTCTGATGGCACTCTATATATCAATGATGCATTTTTTAAAGCTTTCAATGATAAACAAACAGCGCACTGCAGCAGGTGTAGCATAGGTTTGACACCATAGTTCGATATTAGTAAACATCAGTTCCACTTTACAGGCACTTAGGCAAAAACAAATATTGGTGTCATTCTTGACTTTGGTCCTTTCCCCTTAATTACAATCAATCCATTACCGAATTTTCACACACACACACACACACACACACACACACACACACACACCCTGGTTATTTCTCGCAACCTACACCGCTGATATCCTTTTCTAAAGTTTTATCATTGAAAATAGATGGTAGTCACCTAATGGCTTTTTCTTGTTCTATTCTTGTTACACAAAACAGAGACAACCATACGTCTAAATCACAAAACAACTCATGATGAATCTTTACTTTTATCTTTCAAATGGCTTCACATCTCATCCAGAGATAAATCTAAAACACTCTGGTGTCTTTGTGAGCTTTTCCATTACTGTGTATAATAAATGACACCCTGAAATTAAAGGAGAAGTTTAATTTTGCTCATATTTTAAGGAGTTACCATTTTTGGTCAGGTAGTTCCAAGGCAGAGACATCATAGCAGAATGATCAGGTGAAGCAACACTGCTTGATTCATGACAGCTGGAGGAAAAAAAAAAACTGAGTGGTGCCAGGGATGGAGGAGTTAGGGACCAACTGAAGACTGCAAGGTTACACCTACATGAGGCACCCAGGCACTCACAGAAGTGTGCTCTACCAACCCTGAGTGTGGCCGAAAACCAACAAAGTTGACATTCCACCTTAACCACAAGCCATCTCTCGTCAACTTCATATGCAAAGCCATGTTCCTAAACAATACATAACTTGCAAATAATAATAATAACAAGTTCATAATTCCACCTAATATAATACAATCATTTGAAAACCTGAAAAGGAAACTATCTCTTCTGTATAGTATCAAAATTACAGCGTTTTTCAAAAGTTCAAGTTAAAATCTCATCTGAGACTCAAGGCAAACTCTTAGATGTGAACCCTTGAAAAACTAAAAAATGAGTTACATAGTCCTGAGGTACAATGGCACAGAGGTAAAAAATCCCCATACCAAAAAAAAGAAAAAGCAGAGAGAATTGCCTAACTCACTTAAGGTGCGGTCATAGAAACATTCTATACTACTGTGATACAGTCATATATTGGTATGCCGCAGTGGAATTCAAATCCATCCTTATGCCTATCCTTTGTGGCATCATTGAAGCAATTGAAAATACCTTGTTAATCCCTGACATTTTTTTTTAATTCATTTTGTAAGGTATTCTTTGGGATTCCAAATAATGCTGGCAAAGTTCAAGTGTGAGGAGCTTGCAGATAAGAGTGAGTTTCATACTAGGTTTATTATTAGTGAACTTTCCTACCTCTGGAATGCAATACCTAGCGCACACAATTTAAAGGAGATGAGACTAATTTGGCTCATGGTTCAAGGGATTCATTCCATTGTCAACTAGCTACAAGTAGGAATAGCACAGCAGAGGGGCACTGTGGAGCAAAGCTGTTCAGTTCATAGGGCCTGGAAAGCAGAACAGAGGAACTGTGGCCAGGGAGGAAGCAACAGGGTAAAGATACAGGATTACAGTGAAGCTCATGCCTCTGTGAACCACTCAGACACACCCACAAGTGTTCTTTGGAATCTCCTGGGCAGCTCACAAGCCATTCAGGCTGACACAATGAAACTGAACAGACTTGGGCTTGCTGATCTATCTTTTTTCACTAAGCAGAGATTGCCTATTTAGAACTTCCCTTTCTTAATTTCAGGAGATGCTGATGTCTCAAGAGGGAAATTAAATAATTTTTAAACATTTTTTTCAGTTCAGAAATCTATATTTTTGAAAATGTTCTTCAACATACCATTTCTGTGAATGACATTTTTAATACTAAGCTTTTGTTAATTATTTTATTAACAACTCTAGAGAGATGATTTCACATTCTGTAAAATTCATGCTTTTAAAGACTTCAATACAGTAGTCTTTACTACATCTCAAAGAGCTGTCTAACCATTGCCTCTACCTAGTTCCAGAACATTATTATAATTCTCAAAAGAAAGCCTACACCCATTAACAGTTATCACCAATTTCCTCATTCCCTGTACTCCCTGGCAGCCACTTTGTTACTTTTAGTTGTGCTGCTATTAACATTTGTGTCATATTATTGTGTGAATGTTTCTATTTATTTATTTATTTGAAACAGGGTCTTGCTGTATAATCCAGACTGGCCTTGAACTGACTATGTAGGTCAAGCCGGCATTGAAATCACAGTGATCCTCCTGCCTCAGCCTCTTGAGTGCTGAGATAACTGATGTGTGCCACCATGTCCATGTGTATGAATGCATTTTTAATTCTCTTGAATATATAATTAGGAGTTGAACTGTGGGATCATAAAATCAATATATGTTTAATATTTTGAAGAACTGGAAAACTGTTTTCATGGTCACACATACTTAACATTAAATATTTTTCCAAAAAATCATTTACTCTCACCCAATAATAGATATCGATGTATTAAAAATCTGACAAGTAGTTACACAGATGTGGCTTTCTGATAAGCGGCTCTTTTAAGATGTATACTCTAGAAATTTGAACTTATATTTTTCTTCTGTGTCACTACACTCTATTTTTACTTCTCTTGTCAAAGCATTAGAATACCAAGGAATTGAATAAGCTTTGACTTTTCATTAGTACAATATCTCTGTTCTCTACTAGTACTTGACATCCCCTTCAAATATAGTTCATTTTATCTACAGCACTCTGTATTTTCTATTACTCCCTAGAATTCAGTTCTGTCCCTGTCTATATGAAATCATTGTCAATTTATTCACTCAATAGCCTTTACTTTAATAGAATAATAAGAAGTGAATTTTACTTTCTATTGCATACATTTAAGACTTAAAAAATAATTTAGCTACATATTTCTTTTCAGTCTTTGAAGTTTAAGTGTATTAACAGAAAAGATGAAAAGTTAGTCAATTTTGGAGTAAATGTAAGAAAATTAGTTTTCTGATTCTCTACTTAATTATGTAGATTGAGGATACAATGTATGTAAATTTATGGCATTTTAATCAGTAATAAATAACGATGTTATATAACTAGATATCTAATATTCATAAAGATGTTAGTCATTTAAACATAGCATTGTATAATTATTACTAGAAATATTCATTATTTATATACAATAACAAATGGGAATAGAACATACTCAAACTTTGAAAAGGAAAAATATCTCCTAGTTATCCCTTGGTGAATTTGGTCAATTAAGGGCCTTTGTAAATTAATATTTATTGTTTTACACTTTGTTTCCCATTTGTATGACCTTCTTCACTGAAAAAAAAGTCCATTAAATATCTCCTTCATTAAAATGTTCCTTAAAGGTAAAAGCAAAAATAAATTTATGGCAAGGATAATTAGGTCAATATTTGAGAAAATACAAATGACATTTAAAATGAATATAACTCTTCCAATGTATACTAAAATATATATTCCTTATATGGACAGCTCAATATCTCTTCTAAGAATTTGTCTGAAAATGACTTCATTTTTAGGACTCGGTCATTTGTATAACTTCTTTAATACAGTCTGGAACGTAGAGTGGTGTGTCTTCTTGCTTTTCTTCTGACTTTTCTTCCCAGGTTGCTATTTATTCAATTATATATTTGTTTATTTATATATTTATTTATTTATTACCACCTAACCATTCCCCAATAGCAATCCTATAGTTGCTTAGTTTATGTCGAAGCCAAAGTTCACCCAACAATTTTTGTTACTGTTTACCATTGCAATGTGTTACTGAAAGGTAAGTACTTATCAGGTTTCAATCACTGTAATGAATATTTGAGACAGTTAACTGATAAAGGGAAAAACACCATTTTGTCTCATGCTTCAAGACCTTTTATTACATGATTGATTTGTCCAGTTGCTTTAGACCTGGAGACAAACAATGCATTATGACAGGGGGTACATGATGGAACAAAACAACTCAGGTCAGGACAGTAAGTAAAATAAATACCTTCAGTGACCTCAGAATCTTCTACTTCATCCTGCCTCCTAAGTATTTCACTACCTCACAATAGCTCTATATCGCTGGCCAAGTCTTTAACATACAACACTTTGGGGACAGTTTAGACACAAACAATAACAGTGAGCCCTTAACAAAACACTGAACATTAGGAATTGTTTCAAAATACATAAAAATTTTGAAACTATCAATTTTCCTAGAGAATTCCAATAGGCTAAGAATAATTATAATATAAATATATAACATTTTGATAATTGAACATTTCTGAAATGTGTTTCTAAGTATTTAGATGGTCGTGTGATTGCTATTTTGTGGCAATAATCCTGTACCAGACAACAATAAAAAGTTGCTTAATATAAAGAAAGAGATATCACCCTATCATGTATTTATTTCATCTAGGATGCATGATCCAGATGGAATGTGAAGCTAGCTGTGTCCCACTCATCAGCAAAAATAATGCTGATCTTAATTATTTCTGAATTTAGAATCATTGAGCCCTTTGCCTTGAGGAGCTGCATTAAGTTTATCATCAAGGCCTTCATACCTTCTTCAACTACCTGTGAATTTCAGAATTATTAATTCCTCCAAGTATCCATGTATCCACTCATACAATGTGTGTCAGTCAATCCTTACTAGAGAAGCAGATTTCATGCAAGATATACAAATATATAAGCATTAAAAGATTGGCCTACGATGGCTGCCTGCAGAGTCAGGTGTGGAAAGTGTAAACGGGTCGTCTGTGCTCTGGAGAGCTGGCAGATCCAGTCAAAGCCCTGGAGATCACTGTAGTGTCCCATGCGAGTCCATATCAGCAGGCTGAAGGGTCTGCACTGGAAGCCAGGAGATGACATCTGTGATGAAAGTGAAGATTGCAGATCCTCCAAAGACACAGAAGCAGCCTTTCTTTGTTTCTTTTTTTTTCCTTTCATTCCATCAAGTCAACAAACCTATTAATTGGTGCCACTCATAGCCAGGGTGGGTCATTTGATTTTAGAAAATTTCCTCAGGCACAATAAGAACTCTGCTGATACAATGTAGTTGGCTGTATCTTGCTCACACTGGTACAATCTGTTAGCTGTGTATTGCATCTCCCAACAGATAGTGACTGCGTGTAAGTTCCTTGCACAGATGTAGGTGCAAACCTTGAAAAAAAGAGTAAGAAATTTAAATACACTAGCCTGAATATCACTTTAACTGGGGGAAGGGGTAAGAAATAGATAAGAAGTATAAAAATATATTGAAAATTATTTTAAAGGTCAATGAGCAGTAAGAAGAAAAGAAAGAAAATACTCACACGAACCTACTTTTATAAAAACTCACTTTAACATATGCAGCAGAATTGTCTTAGCAGCTTTATTTTTTACTAAAACATTTTTTGTTGTCCCCAAACTTAAATAAAATTAACATTAGAAAAATGTGTTATGCTCTATATAAATGACAAGATTCAATATTAATTGCATATAATTCTCATTAAGGCCACAGAAACATAATTACAATTGTAATTATCAAGTGAACTGAATAAATGCTTCAGAATAGCTTAACTCATAAAGTAAATAATTTAATGTTACATGAAAGACTTTTCATAGAGTACAAAATAAATTTATATGTTGAATTCATCTAAATTCTCACTACGTATAAATTTGAGTAGAAATATAACTTTGTTGTTTTGAATATTAATTTAAATTTTAAAAGTTGTGCATCACAGAAAGAACCATAAAATAAATAAATAAGCTATTTTTAAAAATCTAGCAAAAATTTATTTTTTGTTATAATACTTAACATTATATGACAGTATCAGACACTCTTCTAAACATTACATATTTTATGTAATCTTAATAATGACTCTACAAAGTAGCTTCAAAAATTATCTTTGCTAATTTTATGAAAAATAACAAAATTTTACTACACAATAATGCAAGAATAATAATATTTAACATATTATAGAATATTAAATACATCATTAGCTTTCAAGAAGCTACTCAGAGACAAAATGTTTCTCTCTTACAAAGAAGAAATTGATAATAGCATATAACTATTTTCAATGAACTGAGAGAATCTCGTAGGATAAATTTAAAAAGTAGCATATATATTAAAATTGTTCAGATACAGTGGAATAGGTAGTAATAGAAACTATTTGAACTTCCTATATTCTATTTATCTTTCTGTTTTGTTGTTTATTTGTATACATGTATTTTGATTTTCTCATATAAAGGATACTATACAATATTTAAGTTTGCATGTCTGATTGTTCCATTTATTATATTCTTAAGTTTCTTCCTGTTACCTATCACTGCCTCAAGTTTATCTTTTGTTATGGCACAGTAGTACTCCATGATGTATAAATATCCCCTTTTCCTTACCCATTCACCTGCTGATGGATATATATATATATATATATATATATATATATATATATGCTGCTTTAAATCTCTAACTTATATAAATTGTAATGCTATAAACATGAATATGCATGTGTCCCTGCAGCATGATGATTTTAACTTATTTGGAGGATATTTAGAACATGGAAATTGGGTCAAATGGAATTTCTAGTTTCAGTTTTTGACAAATTTCCACACTGATTTCCATAGTGCATGTTTTACATTCTCACTATATAGTTACCAGCAATTGTTATTAGATGTTTCGATGATAGCTATTCTTTCTGGTTTAGATGACATTTCAAGGTAGTTTTCACTTGCATTTCCCTAATGACAGAAGATTCAATATTTTTCATATATTTTTTGACAGTTGGATTTCTTTTTCTGAGAAGTCTTTCATTTTGATTGTCCATATTTTTTAATAAGTCTTATATTGGGAGGAGTCTGATTTTTTTATTTCTTTATACATTCTGTAGGTTAGTCCTCTGTTTAAATAATAGTTGGGAAAAAAATTTTTCCCATGCTGCATATTTCATCTTCACTCTGTTGGTTGTTTGCTTTGCTGCACAGAGTTTGTTAATTTGATATGATGCTATTTGTTGATTCTTGGTACTAGTTTTTGTGCCATTGCATTTGTCTTCAAAGGTCCTGGCACACAACTATGCCTTCAAGAGTTGTACCTATTTGAGATTCCAGAAGATTAAATGTTTCTTAACATTTAATGTTTTGACCTATTTGTATTTTAGTTTAGTACATGGTGGGATACTGTCGATGTCCGCTCCCGGCCGGCAGGAAAGACACACGACAAGGTCTGGCGGTGGTCAGGCTTTTCTTTATTCTCTCCTTATACAGTCTGCCCCGAAGCCTCTACCGGTCCGCTCTCCGCGGCTCCTTCCGTGCTTCAGTCTGCCCCGAAGCCTCTACCGGTCCGCTCTCCGCGGCTCCTTCCGTGCTTCAGTCTGCCCCGAAGCCTCTACCGGTCCGCTCCCCGCGGCTCCTTTTGTGCTTCAGTCTCTCTCTCTCTCGGGGGTGGAGGCACTGGCTATATATAGGATTAATAGCTAGGCAGACTACCCTGTGAGGCGGGAACTTAGTGGGGTGATAAGAAACAGGTGCCACACAGGCGGGCTCGATGAGAGGGGTAATCTAGCCCAGGCTTTTGTACTTTCCCACAGGCCTCGCAATCACCGCGTCTGATGACTTGACAGTGCCACGGCTCCCAACATCTCCCCCTATTTTATTTTAAATGATGGCTACGCGCATCGCAGCCCGTCCTGGATAGAGTGCAGAGGCCTATGCCCCGAACTGAGGCCCACCGTAGGCCCTTAGCGTAGACCCTGGTCGGCCGTCCCAGGGTCCACCAAGGCCCTGAGGCCCTCGTCCTTTTTTCTAGGGCCAGGAATGAACCAGACGGAACCTGGTTGCACATAGGCATGCACTCATTTCTCTCCACGAATCCCCTCGGAGAGAAATTTATCTAACAATCCAGCGGCTTTCGAGCGGAACGGGGTAGGGCCTGGCTTAGGTTGAGTCGTGCTGGGGAGGCACGCTCTTACCCGTCATTGACTCACCCACCCTGCTACATGTTGTTGTCTAGGGAGGAGAATGTGGGAAGCCTGTCACTTTTAAATGCGGTCGTAGGCCATGCGAGCGAGCCATGCGTATACAAGGGTAGCACATAGGGGAGCAAGCCGTTCCAGGCCCCCAAAAAGGGATTGTCCTGCAGTTCTTTTAGGGCTCATCTTGTTGTTGGGTCTGCGGTTGGCCTCTGGTGGAACAGGCCTGATCTTCAGTCGAGGGACTTGTCGCGTCAACCTCTCTGGGACCCACATTGGCTCTCGTCCCGATTCCTGCGGAAAGACACAAACCGCGCCTCGGCTTCCTCTTTTGTATCTCTGCCCTCCTTGACGGACCCTTCTCGGGAGCTTCCTCACTGTGCCTGTTCAAACACCTCGCGTACTTCTACAAGTTCTTGAGAGCTCCCCCCGTAACTACCCTCACTCTTTAGGCACGTGTGTATCATTTCCCACAATGGACGAGCAGAGACTGAAGCTCTACCCTCCCGCTCTGCTAGGGAAAGGTCTCTGCCCAACTTTTCCCAGGAGGGCAGGTTTACATGCCCTGTAGGCAGAAACCAGGGAGCAAAGCTGTCAATCTCTGCAAGGAAATTTTCTAAAGTCTTACGCCCCACCTTGAGGTCCTTGGACTTTAGGAGTCTCCGAAGGACCAACACCAAGGCTGTGTATCTTTACTTGGCATGTTTCCCATTTTTAATATATCTTCTGTTATTTTTACTTCTATGTTTATGTTTTACACTCTTTTATTACCTTAAGTTCTGGTGTTATGTTTCATACTCACCGCGTGAGGCCCAAGAAACCCGCCACTTACGCGTGAGGTTGAGAGGAGTCTACAAACCCTGTAGGTGCGCGCCACCCAGGGCCCAGGCTTATCCTCTACTCACCTGTCCTGCAGCTGCAGCACTGTGTAGGAGAATGCAGTCCACCGCCGCGTCTCGGGGTTGATCAATCCCCGTACGGGCCACCAAATGTCGATGTCCGCTCCCGGCCGGCAGGAAAGACACACGACAAGGTCTGGCGGTGGTCAGGCTTTTCTTTATTCTCTCCTTATACAGTCTGCCCCGAAGCCTCTACCGGTCCGCTCTCCGTGGCTCCTTCCGTGCTTCAGTCTGCCCCGAAGCCTCTACCGGTCCGCTCTCCGCGGCTCCTTTCGTGCTTCAGTCTGCCCCGAAGCCTCTACCGGTCCGCTCCCCGCGGCTCCTTTTGTGCTTCAGTCTCTCTCTCTCTCGGGGGTGGAGGCACTGGCTATATATAGGATTAATAGCTAGGCAGACTACCCTGTGAGGCGGGAACTTAGTGGGGTGATAAGAAACAGGTGCCACACAGGCGGGCTCGATGAGAGGGGTAATCTAGCCCAGGCTTTTGTACTTTCCCACAGGCCTCGCAATCACCGCGTCTGATGACTTGACAGTGCCACGGCTCCCAACAGGATACATGTATCCATACTCAGCTTTCTGATTATGAATATCCAGTGTCCCAAGGACCATTTACTAAACAGACTGTATTTCCTCCAGTGTGTGCTTCTGACCACTTTGTTAAACAACACATGACTGAATGTTACTGTGGCTTTTTCCTTTCTTCAGTACTATTGATCCACACACCTGTTTGTGTACCAGTCCTCAGCTTTTTAAAATACAGTATCTTTATAGAGCAATTTCAAGTCAGGCGTTGTGATGCCATCGGCTTTGATTTTGCTACCTAGTATTGCTTTTGATGTTATGGGTCTCCTATGTTTCCCAATAGATTTTTAAGCATGGTTTTCTCTAGATTTGTGAGAAATTTCATTGGTGCTTTGATCGAGATTGCATTAAATATTTGCATCTATTTTGGAAGTACAGCTATTTTGATTATATCTATTCTGCAGATTCAGGAAAAGGACATATCTTTTAATTATCTGATCTGAGTGGTATATTTTTCATTATAGAAGATTTTAACTTCCTTTGTTAGGTAAACACCTAAGTATTTGGCTTTTTGGATGCAATTGTGAATGGTATTGTTTTCCTAATATCTTTTTCCCTGACGGCATTCTTAGTATATAGAAATGCAACTGAATTTTGCGTATTTATTTGTATGCTGCTACATTGTTGAATGTGATTATTCCAGGAATCTTTTGGTGGGTTTTTGGCTCTTGTAAGTACAGGGTCATATCGTCTGTGAATAAAGATTTTTAACTTCATTGTTTCCTATACATATTCTTTTATTTCTTCCCCTTGTCTGATTGCTTGGGCTAATGCTTTTTATGCACTATGTTGAACAGCAGAGCTGTGAACGGATATCCTTGCAGGCAAATTGCTCATAAAATGAGATGCAGAAAAACATGCAGTCAAGCTAATTCAAATATCAGAAATCAAATGTCCTGATAAAATTTTATTTTTTAAAAAGTTACAAAGATGCTGGGTGTCATGGTACACCCTGTTATCCCAGCGCTCATGAGGATGAAGCAAGAGGATTCCTGCAAGTTTAAGGCCTGGTGTCACAAAATAATGTGTTCATGACTAGCCTGAACTAAACAGAGTGATCCTGGCTCAAAAAAATGAAAAAAGAAGAAGAAGAAGAAGAAGAAGAAGAAGAAGAAGAAGAAGAAGAAGAAGAAGAAGAAGAAGAAGAAAAAAGAAGAAGAAGAAGAAGAAGAAGAAGAAGAAGAAGAAGAAGAAGAAGAAGAAGAAAAGAGGACTTAATGGCATGTGATTGTTTATTTTACTGTTTCTTTTTTTCATTTAAAGAAAAAAAAACACAAAAAGGGTAGAGATAATACATATTTTCAAAAAAACAGTAAGAAATCATTAGTTGATAATTATATATTGCCTTCTTAGAAATAGTTGTTCAAGTTACAAAATAAAGCATGCAAAGTGAACATTTGAACAGCGAGACTGCAAATAGTTCTGTTCAACAATCCAACAAAAACTTAGTAATATGGTTATCAATCCTACACACGTAAACATACATGCAGTTATATCCTTTAGAGCACTTTCTTTTCCTCTCATTTATATAATAGCAGTTACACATTTTGGGTTTTATTACTCCTACAATTCTTATTACTTTTTACACTAGATACATAATGTGATATTTATAAATATGGTGCTTACTTTTTTTACTACTGAGTATAGCCTCAAGTTGTCTCCATTTGCCTATGAAGACCTCAATATCATAATTTTTTATAGCTGAGTAATATTGTATTGTATAAAAATACCACATCTTTTTCATTCACTCTGCAGTTGATGGGCATCTTGGTTGTTTCCAAGATTTAGCTATTACAAATTATGCTGCTATGAACATGGGTGCAAATATATCAGTGTAAAATGACTTTTTCAGGTTTTCTGCAAAAATACCCAGGAAGGGAATAGCTGAATTGAATGGAACTTCCAATCCCAGTCTTCTGAGAATTCTCCATAATGATTTCCAAAGTGGCTGCACCAACAGTGGAGCAGTGTTCCGTTTTCCCCCTCAGCCTCGCCAACATTTGTTATAAGTTGATCTCTTTTTTAAAATATTTTATTTAAAAGGAAAAAGGAAAAAAAGCAGAACAAAACAGAACAGTGTAAGGGTACAAGTCAAACATATCAAGACTGTGTAACATCATTCAAGTGGATGAAAGCATTGTAGAGTATTTAGAACCAGCTAACAGAAAAAATGATCAATGGTTTCTACATTATCTCTTTGCCTATAACAATTTTTGTTTATACTACCACATATGATAAAATCCAGCAAGTTACAACATGATAAAATCAATGGAGACAGAAGAGCCATAGTTTGGTGCGGCTTTAAGACAAGATGGTATTAAATCAGCACTAGCTATCATTATGTCTTATTTTCTTCAAAGTAGCTGTTCATTGCATCACAGGCCATAATATCAAACAGCCCAGAATAAAGCCATTCCAATTAATGAGTGAAAATTTTATAAGGCTTCAAGGCCACATAATGGGGAATCATGGTTATCACGTACTTTTATATATTTGAATCATTTCCTACACTAGGGAAACTATTCGGTGTTCACAGATGCGAGTTTCATTTAGTTCACTTATGAGTATGGTTTCAAGCTGCGCCCATTTTGATAAATACCTCAATGTGATCCTTCTTTATAGCTGAGTAGTACTCCATTGTATAGAAATACCACAGCTTTTTTATCTATTCCTCAGTTGATGGACATTTGGGTTGTTTCCAAGATATGACAATTGCAAATTGTGCTGCTATAAACATAGGTGCGCATATATCACTGTGGTATGATGCTTTCAGTTCTTCTGGGAAGATGCCTAGAAGTGGAATAGCTGGAACAAATGGGACTTCCAATCCCAGCTTTTTAAGAAATCTCCAAACTGACCTCCACCAAGGTTGCGCCAGTCTACACTCGCACCAATAGTGCAGGAGAGTTCCTTTTTCCCCACAGCCTCTCCAGCACTTGTTGTTGTTGGTTTTCTTGATCCTGGCCATCCTTTCAGGAGTGAGATGGAATCTCAGTGTGGTTTTAATTTGCATTTCCCTAATAACCAATGATGATGAACATTTTTTTCATGTATTTATTTGCCATTTGTATTTCTTCCTCTGAGAAGCATGTATTCATCTCAGATGCCCATTTTTGGATTGGGTCTTTGAATTTTGGGGGCCTGATTTTTTTTTTAATTCTTTATATGTTTTAGACAAAAGTCCTTTGTCTGAGGGGGAGTTTACTAAGATCTTTTCTAAATTTTTGGGTTTTCTTTTCACTATGCTGGAGATTTTTTGACTTACAGAAACTTTTTAATAAGAGGTGGCCCCAGTTATTGATTCTGGGAAGTATTTCCTGTGCGGTTTGAGTCCTGTTCATGAATTCTCTACCTACCCCTATGTCTTCAAGGTTTCTACCTAATTTGCCTTCCAATAGATTTAGTGTTTCTGTTTTAATATTCAGATCTTTGATCCATTTAGATTTTAATTTAGTACATGGTGATAAGCTTGGGTCAAGTTTTAGTTTTCGGCAAATGGAGAGCCAGTTTTTTCCAACACCATTTATTAATAAGTTGATCTTTTGATGGCAACTATTCTTTCCGGAGTGAGATGAAATTTCCATGCTGTTTTAATTTGCATTTCTTGAATGACCAGTGATGGTGAACATTTCTTCAAGTATTTATTTGCCATTTATATATCTTCATCTGAGAACTATGTGTTCATCTCAGATGCCCATTTTTGGGGAAGATCTTTGAATTTGCGGGGTTTGATGTTTTTCAGTTCTTTATATGTTCTGGATATAAGTCCTTTGTCTGAGGGATTGCTGGCTGAAATTCTTTCCCATTCTGTGGGATTTCTTTTCACTCGGTTGGTGATTTCTTTTGAAGTATAAAAACTTTTCAATAATATGAGATCCCAGTTGTTGATTCTTTGAAGTGCTTCCCGTGCAGTTAGCATTTTGTTCATTAATTATCTGCCTACCCCTATGTTTCCAAGATTTTTTACCTACCTTGTCTTCCAGTATATTTAGTATGTCTGATGTAATATTTAGGTCTTTGATCCAATTTGACTTTAGTTTAGTGTATGGTGATAGGCATGGGTCTAGTTTCAGCCTTTGTCATGTAGAAAGCCAATTTTTCCAACACCATTAATTAAAGAGGCTATCCTTCTCCCAGTGAACATGTTTAGCCCCTTTGTCAAATATCAGGTGGCTGAGTGTCTCCGTACTTGTGTTTGCATCTTCTAATCTGTTCCATTGATCCATAGATCTATTTCTTTGTCAATACCATACTGATTTTTTATCACTGTGCCTTGTAGCATAGTTTCAAGTCGGGAGTTAAGATGCCTCTCGCCTTGCCTTTTTGCCCAGAACTGCCTTTGCTATTCTAGGTTTCTTCTGTTTCCAAATGAATTTCAGGAGTGCTTTCGCTAGATCTGTGAGGTATATTAATGGTATTTTGATTGGGATTGCCTTAAATCTGTGTAAGAGTTTTGGGAGTATGGCCATTTTCACAATGTTGGTTCTTCCTAGCCAAGAGCAAGGAAAGCCCTTCCGTTTTCTAATATCCTCTTCAATCTCTTTCTTAGCATAGCATAATTTTCAGCATATAGATCTTTTACATTCTTAGGTTGATTCCTAATTATTTCATTTTTTTAGATGCTACTGTGATGTGCGATATTTCCATAATTTGTCTCTCATTGAGTTTTTGTTTGTGTACAGGAATGCTATTGATTTTTTGAGTATTGACTCTTTACCCAGCTGCATTGCTGAATTTGTTTATTACTTCTAGTAGTCTTTTAATGGAGTTTTTTGAGTCTTCTATATAAGAGTATCATGTCATTTGCAAATAATGATGATTTAACTTCTTCCTTTACTACCTTTATTCATTTTATTTCTTTCTCTTGTTTGATTGCTCTGGCTAGTGTTTCCAGAATTATATTGAGTAGGAGTGATGATAATGGATATCCTTGTTTTTTTCCTGATTTTAAAGTGAAAGCTTTCAGTTTTTGTCCATTTAGTATAACGTTGGCTGTTGGTTTGTCATAAATGGCTTTTGTATGATTGAGGTAGACACCGTGTATTCTGAGTTTCTGAAGTGTTTTTATCATGAACATGTGTTGGACTTTATCAAAAACTTTTGCTGCATCAATTGAGATGACCATGTG
Source organism: Cavia porcellus (assembly GCF_034190915.1). Taxonomy (NCBI): domain Eukaryota; kingdom Metazoa; phylum Chordata; class Mammalia; order Rodentia; family Caviidae; genus Cavia; species Cavia porcellus. The sequence continues at coordinate 110,854,489 of NW_026947486.1, forward strand.
GTTTTTGTTTTTGGCTTTGTTGATGCGGTGTATTACATTTATTGATTTGCATATGTTAAACCATTCTGCATTCCTGAGATGAATCACACTTGGTCATGTTTTATAATCTTCTTGATGATTTTATGCATTCTATTTGCCAGTATTTTATTGAGAATCTTTTCATCAATGTTCATTAGTGACATTGGCCTATACTTCTTCTTTTTGGTTGGGTCTTTCTCTGGTTTTGGTATGAGAGTAATGCTTGCCTCCAGGAATGATTTAGGGAGGGTTGCTTCTTGTTTAATTTCTTTGAAGAGTTTAAGGAATATTGGCATCAAACATTTCTAAACTTCTTGTAGAATTCATCCATGAATTCATCAGGACCTGGGCTTTTCTTTGTTGGTAAATTTTTAATTACATTTTGAATGTCAATAGCTGACATTGGGTTATACAAAACTGCTATATCTTGGTTGAGCTTTGGTAGTTCATATTTTTCTAGAAATCTGTCCATTTCCTCTGTGTTTTCCACTCTATGTGAGTACAGATTTTCAAAGTAGATATTCATGACCTTTTGAATTTCCATGGAATCTGTAGTGATTTCCTTCTTTTCAGTCCTTATTGTATGAATTTGGCTTTTTCTTTCTTTTTCTTTATAAGGTTAGCTAGAGCCTTGTCAAATTTTTTATTCTCTAAAAAAACAGCTTTTGGATTCATTAATTTTTTGGATTTTTTTAGTTTCAATTGCATTGATTTCTGCTCTAATATTTACAATTTCCTCTCTTCTATGAGCTTTGGGTTTAACTTGCTCTTCTTTTTCTAGAAGTTTGAGATGAAGCATAAGGGTGTTTATTTGTGCTCATTCTTGTTTCTTGATATGACAGTTTATGCCTATATATTCCCCTCTTAGGACTGCTTTCATTGCATCCCACAGATTACAATATATTATTTCCAAATTTTAATTGAATTGTGGGTATTGCTTTATTTGTTCTTTAACTTCATTTGTAGTCCACTTGTTCAAAAGATTGTTATTTAATTTCCATGTATTTATGCAGGTTTTGGGATTTTTTTGCCATTAATTTCCAATTTCAGTGTGCTATGGTCAGATGGTATGCATCGGATAATTTCAATACCTTTGCAGATACTTAAGAATGTTTTATGAGATAATATATGGTCTATTTTGGAGAATGTCCCATGCACAGCTGAGAAGAGTGTGTATTCTGGTGTGGTTGGATAGAACACTCTGTAAACATCTACTAAGTCCAATTGCTCACATGTATGATTCAGTTCTATTATTTCTTTGCTGACTATCTCTTTGTGACAATGGAGTTTTAAGGTCCCCTGTTATAATTGTGTTCTTGTGGATTTGGTTTCTCATGTCCATTAGTATCTGTCTTATATAGTTGGGTGCGCCTGTATTTGATGCATATATATTTATAATTGTTAGTTCTTCCTCTTGAATTTTTTTCATTAATGAATGGGTAGTGACATTCTTTTTTTATCTCTTTTAATCATTTTAGGTTTGAGGTTAACATTGTCTGCAAATAGAATAGTTACCCCTGCTTTTTTTCTGGGTTCATGTTGCATGGAATACTGTTTTCCATCCTTTAATTTTTAATCTATGAGTTTCCTTTTGGGTCAGATATGTTTCTTGTATACAGCATATTGTGGGATCATGTTTCTTGATCCAATCTGTCAACCTGTTTCCTTTGATAGGTGAATTGAGATCATTCACATTTATGGATATCACTGATATGTACTGACTTGACTCTGTCATGTTGTGTTCCTATTGCTGGTTTCTGGCTTTTCTCCCTTGTTTATTTTCTTGTCCAGCCTGGTGGTTTCTTTTGGTTGCTATTTTGGAGATTTGGTCATTTTCATCTCTATCTAGCATGTCTTTCAGTACTCTTTCTAGGGTTGGTTTGGTGGACATGAATTGCTTTAGCTGTTCTTTATCATAGAAGTATCTTGCTTCCTCCATTAAATTTGAAAGACAGTTTTTCTGGGTACATCAGTCTGGGTGGAAAGTTGTTTTCTTTCAGGGCTTGAAATACCTCATTCCAAACTTGTCTTAACTTGAAGGTTTGTGCTGGAAAGTCTGCCATGCTTCTAAAAATCTTTCCTTGATAGGTGAGCTGTGTCTTTTCTCTAACAGCTTTTAGCATTCTTTTCCTATGCTGTATGTCTGAGATCTTAATTATTATATGTCTGGGTCTTGATTTATGTTGGTGGTGACTGTTTGGCATTCTATATGCCTGACTTATTTGTATATCAGATTTTTCCCTATGTGTGGGATATTGTCTATTATTACTTTCATGAATATTTTAGTTACGTCATTTGCATTGACTCCTGCTTCTTCACTGACACCTATTAGTCTTATATTGTTTCTCTTGGCACCGCCTTGAAGCTGCTGGATTGTCATTTCATGCTGATTTTTTGTCTTTATAAGTTCTACCCTTTCATGATCGCTATCTGCAATCCTGTCTTCAAGGTCTGAAATTCTACCCTCAACTTCATTTAAATGTTTTTGCCAGCTTTCAATAGAGTTTTTCCTATCTTGAATATCTCTTTGAATTTGTTTCATGGATTCTGTTGTTTTCTGCATTGTTCATTCAAAGTTCCAATCAATTTCCCATGCTCCTGTAATTTTTACTTATTTCTTGCCTAGCTATGTTAAGCATACTATGGTTGTTATTTCTGTTCTTACATAAGATATTATTTCGAATTTGATTTCTTCTATAGCCTCATGGATTTGTTTCTTTACTTCATTTGCTATCTTTTCAGAGATTCCTGGTGTATGACTTATATAGTTCACTATTTCAATGTCACCTTCACTTGCTTCTGATCTATTAGTTGTTTGAGATTGCATTTTGCCTTTTTGTTTTGTCACTTTCACCTTTTGAGTACATATTTGGTCTTTCATTCCCAACAGTCTAAACTTTCCATAGTGTGAGTTTTAGGGTCCTACTGTGTGATTGATTTTTATCCAATTGCTGAGTACCACAATGTAGAAGAGAGCCAGTCACCTGAATTCCTCCTACAGGGTCTGTTGGGTGCATCCTGTATTCTTTCTGGGCTAACTAGCCTAAAAATATTAATGTAGGTCAACTCTTAGTTCCTGCTGTTGCGATGTCTTCAAGTTGTTGCAGGTCATCAGCTCTCCCTGTCTATAGTGTTTGCATCAGATGATGCCCTACAGTGTCACTGGAGTCTCATAAACTCTTTATTTTTCTCCAAGTTGGTATAGGCCTTATTGAGGCACACTCCTCAATCTGTCTGATGTTCTCTGTATGGAGGAGGGGCTTACACACTCTCTTGCCAGGTTCATCAAGGTCTCACAGTTGGAGGGAGCTTTACTTCCACTCTTGTTTACCCACTGAAGACCAGTATTTTAGGAGCATACTCACCACACTGACTGGAGCCTGCTGAGGTCTTCTGTTTGGGTGAAGGCCATTCATGTAGCATCTTCTGAATAATATCTATTAAAGAACTTTTCTACTTTTGCTTTTTGAAAAAGAGTTTTGCCTTTTATTTTATGGAATGTGCTCACCTGCAGAGTTGAAGACAATGAGGAAAATACAAACTGCTCAGACGCTGACTGAACAAAATGCTTCCCACTACTTCCCTATAAAATGCACACTTATAATGACTAGCTCATCAATTCCTACACAAGACATTTCATTCATCTTGTGATGAATGAAATGTGAAGACTTTCAAAATCTTGCAGAAAAGCTTTGTAAAGGTAAAGTTGATTTTTACTAAATTGTTGCAGTGTACATTTAAAATTATATATTCACAAAAATGAGTATCATTTTCTTGATGTTTAAATTCAGGTCCCCTTTCCTACAGAATAAAAGGAAGACATCCATGAGGTCATTCCATTGCTGTTAAATTAGAAAGTATTAGATGTTATAAGCAATATGCTCTGAAAGATAATGCACTTATTATTTTTTTGTTAGTAGCACACTTAGTAAATAACCAACCCAAATTTAGAAAAGATACTTATTTGAAGACACAATATGTTTCCAGCTACACTGTAGAAATAGAAATCTGTCTTGTGGATCCCATCTGGCATTAAAGATTAGTCTTTTATTTTTTAACCCAGAACCTTTGTACTGAGCTGTATCCCCAGCCCTTTTTATCAATTTTTACTTTTAGAGAAAATATCTTGCTAAGTTGCTAATTTACTCCAGCTGAGAAAGTTCAAAGTTGGAATGGATCCTCTTTGCTTCAGCCTCCCAGATTGCTGGAATTACAGATGTGACAACTTATTATTATTATTATTATTATTATTATTATTATTATTGAGGCAGCATCTCACTATATAGTTACAGGCTGTCCTTGAACTCACTTATATAGTGCAGTCTGGCCTTAAAGTCATGCTGATTCTCCTGCCTCAGCCTCTTGAATGCTGGGATGGACATCATTAAAATTAATCTTTCTTATCATCGTAAAAATATCTTATTTTTTAAAAAGATGAGGGCTTTGTGGCTTGAGTAGATCTATGGAGTACCGAACTTAATTTTATTCTAGAAGTCAATTGCAATGAATGCTTATAGATGATTTATACTATAAAATGAAAAGAAAGAAAAGTTGAATTAGTTAAAATGATATCTGGGCTTCTTTGTCTTTCTTTATGTAACGCTTTCATACACAGTCAGCATTATTTGTGTAGTTCCAGTTCTAAACCTAGGTGAGTGGGAGCCAAGTGATGATTCAAGTGTTACCCTGAAGGAGTGCAAATGAATGAGTCGAAGTCCTGACAGTGCTGGATGCCCCAGCACCTAACAAATGCTGCTACACAGAAGCTGGCAGTGGTAATATGTAGGATTTCTGATGGAAGGCCACTGCTTGTCCACATCTGTATCATATTCCCATTCCCCAAATCTTCACAGGGTGTCCTGTTGATCATCCAGGTAGTCTTGAGCCAGTGGAAAATCTGTTTCCAACCACAAATGAATAACACAAAATGAAAGCATGTGGGGAGGAAAGGCTTTCCCAGTTCCCTGTACATTTCCAGGTGTTACTCTGAGGCCCTTTTCTAAAATGCATTCCAGTGACAGAGGGCAGGAGAGTGAAAGGTGACATCTGTTAACAAAAGATCAAAAAATGTAACACTCCACTTCCAGATCTAACACTGATTCTTTTGCAGGGAGAGGAGAGATGCAAAATCCACTTAGTGTTTGTGTATGTGTATGATGTCTCCTGTACAAAACTATAGGAATGACCCCCCACTTCCCACTCATGGTTCCCCAAAGTTGAACTCACAAGGCCTAGAATGAAAACTACAGCCAACAGGGAAATAGTGGGTGGTGGATATAGAGTTGAAATTCTGCCTCTATGTTTGTACATATTCATGAAAAATAAACTTTTTTGTCTTATTCAAGCATGGTAGTCAAAAGCCTGAGATATTCAGGGCTGGGCTACTTTGCTCAGAACAAAACTCAACATTCTGCTGAAAGAATTAAAGGTGGTGTCATCCCCAAGACAAAATGGGCATACATTTCTTCATCACAACAAAAATCTCCTAAGATCTACTCTGTTATAACATCTGCAAACACATATCAAAATAATAAATGAAATTTCTTGGGAGTTTAAAAAGATCTTTCAAATATCAACATCATAAAAGAATAGAGCTACTTCTCTACCATTAGAGTTGTCAGAATTTTTTTCTGTGCTTTTTATTTTGATATCTAACTCATCCACTCTGGTTGTCAGCTGTTCAAGAATATCATCTTGCTCCTCAGTTGTCGTCTGCATCCCCAAAGCTATGTCCTTCAGTTGGCTCAGTGCCATGTATAGTTCACCTAGACTGTTGTCAGTCTTCTGGTGATAGGCCAGAAGGAGCAGGTTTTTGGGTAAACCTCAGTACTCACAGCAGAGCCAGTCTGGGGGTCTACAACATCCGGCTTGCTGAGTTTTGGGTGGTTGGCCTGGAACTTTTCCTCTGGTTCTTCACTTGCACGTGTTGCTTCTTTCAATCTGCTGTTAGGCTGAGGGATGGATGTGCCATTCTGTTCAGCTGGGGTCTCTACTGGTTTGGATTTGAAGTAATTGCCGAACTCACTGAACACACTCTTTCATGCCGTTGATGTCCCTCAGGGTGGTCTTCAAGTCCTGATTCATCTTGTCTGTCATATTCTCTGTGAGTTTGTTCTAAGACTCCTCACAGCCAGACCAGTTCCTCAGAAGAGGCCACCCTGAGCTTCTGGGACTCCTACATGAGACACAGAGCCCTACTGGTGCTGGCAGCTGTAGCCTGGGGCCTGCACAGCATCCTTTGCCTCAGGTACTGTTGCCTGTCTGGGGGCGCGTCGGGCCCCTCAAGGAGGTCGCAGGCGTCCCTCTGTGGAGGCTGCCATATCATAGTCCTCCGTATCATCTTTGAAAGGATTGTAACTTCTTGGGCATGCTGACGTATTGCTGACCATAATCAAGCAAAACTGAGAAGAGAGATCAGTCACTAACCCGCCGGTGCCATGCCCTGTTTGTCCACTCTCATTTTTGCCAGTTTTTAAATGGGATTATTCTTTTCCTTTTACTGAGTTGAAATTTTGTTTTTGCATTTTGGGTATTTACTCCTAATCATTGCATGATTTATACATATTTTCTCCAATTCTGTATTTTTTCTCATCATTCTGTTTTTTTCTCAGCTGTGCAGAAGCATTTACATACTCCTATTTCTTTTTTATTCTTTTGCTTATAGCTAGGTTGTCTATATATAAAATATATTTATATTTTTCTCTATATAAAACATATTTATAAAAATATATTTTTAAAATATATTTCTGTTCAAATCAATATCACGGGGCTTTTCTTGTGTTTCTTTCTAGACTTTTGCAATTTCAAGTCTCATGTATCAGCACACTTCTGAGTCATTTTTGTATAAGGAGTGAGCATTCATTCTTCTGCATGTTCTATTTCTGGTTGTCACAAGAGCGTTTGTTGAGGAGACGCTCTTTCCCCCTGTGTATCCTCAGGAATTGTATCAAAAATTAATCGATAAAAAAATGTGTGAAACTACTTCCTGGTTCTCTATTCTGTTCTACTGACGTACATACAAATCTTGGCTTATAGCAATATCTTGCTTTTTGGATCACTGTATCCCTGGAGTAGATATTGATACCAATTATTATAACATATCCATCATTGTTTGTCTTTATATATATCTCCTTGACCATTTAGATACTTTTTAATTGCACATGAATGTTAAGATTATTTTTTATTTTATAAAACTTGTAAGGTACAGAAATTTCTTTGATTTTATAAATTACTTTTAGTATTATGAATATTTTACCTATGTGAATTATTTCATTCCCTGAACACCAAATATCTTTCTATTTATTTTTTTCCTATATTGACTTTAGGAAGTTGATTTCATATCCTAAAGATTTTCCTAATACATTTCTTATTAACAGTTTTAGGTAGAATATTTAAGATAACAATTTTGTTTTCAAAAAAAACACTTTGTATAACATTTATATTTTGTTCTTTCTTTACTCTGTATTCCATTTACTTATGTTCTGAACATTTATCACCTTTTTAAAATTTAACTTTGACCAGATTTTATTTTTTTCTTAGTTTAATCAGATATAAGCAAGACTATATGAAATCTTTCTTTTCTATAATTCAATCATTATCCTCATAAACTATCCATTTAAAATTGCTTTAGCTACAACTCATTTGCAATAATTTGTCTAAATAATTTTTATAGCACCTTATCTTGACATGTGCTGTGCTTTGGTTTCCATTTATCATAGTATAGTTTGTAATTTTTCTTTAACTTTCTCATTGATCCATTATTCAGCAATATGTCTTTAATTTTTATGCATTTTTAAATTTTCCAAAATTATTCCTATAATTTATTTCTATTTTCATATTTTGTAGTCAGAAAATATAACAGATATCATTTTAATTGTCTTAAAATTATTTGACTTGTTCTCTACACTAATGTACAATTTATCCTGGAGAATATTCCATATGTAGTTGAGAAAAATATCTATTTTAAGGTTGTCGAGTAGAATTTCCTATCAGTGCTTGTCAGATCCATTTGATCTATTGTAATTCAAGTTCAATGTCTTACTGATTTTCTATTCTTATTGTCTGTCCACTGGTGAAAGAGAATATTGGAGTTCACTACTATTATTGTACTATATTCTCTCATTAAGATCTATTCACTTTTGCTTGGTATACTTTTGTGCCCTGATGTTAGGGCACACACATTTACAATTGATGTATTGCCTTGATACACTTACAGTTTTATCATTATATTCTTTGTATTGTTACAATTTTTTATGTAAAAGCTATTCTATCTGACATAAATATAACTACTCATGCCCTTTCAGTTTCCATTTTCTTTCAATGTGTTTTGCCATTCCTTCCTGTTTGGTGCATGTATGTCATTTCAGGTTAGGTGACTATTTTAGTGCATATTTTATCCATTCAAATGCTGTAAGCATTTTGATCTAGAATTTAAAGTAAAAAGCAAAAACAAGAAAATGTAATCTATTTACTTTCAATGTAATTCTTGATAGGTGAGTGACTGTTAGGGACCTTTTATTAAGTATTTTTTAGTTATTTTTGCAACCTTTGTTTCTTTATTCCTTTCCTACCTTCTTTTGTAAGTAACAGGTTTATAATACTGGTGTTCTTTCATTGCTTTATGCATTTTATGTATCTATTATATATTTTTATTTTGTATTTATCAGGATGCTTACATAAAGCATTTTGCACTTATAAGAGGCTATTTTAAGATGAAAACAACAGACAAATCTGCTGCTAGCTGTGCCAGAACTCCCTACGTAAAACTATTTTGCATATTGTTTCCAGAATTCTCTTTTGGACCTTGACTTTGGAGAATCTGGTTGCCTTATGCCCTGGTGTGTTCTTGTTTGCACTGAATCAAATTGGACATCTTTGATCTTCTTGAACATGGGCATTTGTGTCTCTCTCTCTGATTTGGAAAGATTTTTGCAATCGTTTTTCTAAATAAGCTTTCTCCCTCTTCGTCTTCCTTTTCTACTTCACAAACTGCATTGACTCTGCCATCTGTTTTTTTACACTGCCCTGTATGCCCTGTAGGCATCATTTGCTCTATTTCGTTCATTTTCCCTTTCTGACTGTATATTGTTAACCTGGTTTTAATTTCAAAGCCTCTTTGGCTTGCTCATGTGTGCTACTGATGTTCTCCTTTTTCACAACACTGAGTGCATTTTTTAGCTAGGGACTTTTTAAAAAATTATTTTAAACTCCTAGTTAAATTTCTTGCTTTTATCACTTTTTGTTTTCCTGACTTCACTGAATTTTCTTTGTAGTTTCTTGAAATACACTGAATTTCCTTAAAACATTTATTTTGAAACAGTTTGTTTGTATTCAGCCTAGGCTACTGCTGAAGTCTGTAGAAGTGGTTTTGAAGCTTCTGTCATTGAGTGTGGTTCAGCACCAGTGTTTATGAGACTGGATTTCTACCCAGAATGTACTGCAATGAGCACTAGTCTGGGTCCATTGTCACTAGCCTGGAGCTGGTGCTAGCCTTGTATAGGGCGAACAGGAAAACTGAGTTCAACAAGGCTGGTTCAGAGATTAAGATCATGCACTTTCCAGCCTAGAGCTATGTAATCTAAACTAGACCCTGTTTCAGTTAATGCTAATCTAGAAGATGATGTCTGTGATGTCTGACCTGGGTCTGAGTCTTGCAGTACTGGATTCTACAAATGCTGGAGCAGGCTTTGTAGTTGACCATATTAGAGCATGTAGTCATCAGGTTAAATCTGGTATGTAGGGTCACAAGAACCTGGATACAAAATCCAACTGCACTGCCCTAGATTCTGAAGCTGTGGTGGCCTGCATTGCACTAGATTTTATTACTGAATTGGAGTAATTTTCGGTGTCCAAAGCAAAATTCAATATTTATTTACTGCTCCTTCACCGCATATAAGATATGCCTCCTACTGTGGGGGAGAGTGGTTTAGGTAATGTTCAACTGTCTTTCATACCCATTCCCTCATCAATGTGCCTTTCGTTGCTTGCATCTACAAGGTGGCATGTTTATCACCTGGCTTACTGATTCTGGGAACTTATTTTTGTGCCTGGGCAGTTGTCGAATTTGATGTGATTGCTGAGGAACAAGCACAGGATAGTCCTATCCCACTATCATGCTGACAGCTCTCTTTAGCTTCAGTATCTGAGTTTGTTTTAAGATGTGTCTTTTATTATCATTCTATATATATCATTTGGAGTCTCACAAAAAAATAGATCATCATTTTCTGAAAAATTAAGCATATTTGTAACATCTCAAAATATTCATACTTTCTTTGTTCAGTAACTTCTTGTGAAGAACAAAGAAACAACCATTTCCTCTCAATTTTAATTAGTTTTGGCATGAAAAATACTATGCTAATTTATACATGTCTAAAAGTTATATCCAGTCAGTCACATGTTAGTTTTGTGTATATTACACGTCTGAATCATTTTGTTTCAGCTTCATCTGGAATTAAAGATTATCTGGATTTAAAATTACTTTAATTGTAATAGAAAATAATGTTTGTGATATTTTTAATTGGTTTAATTAATACAATTGAATTTTTGTTGCTGAAAGAAATGACACTTAGGTGGATTCAAAGCTGTTATATACTATGGGAATGATTTCACTAGAAGAAATAAATATTTGAGGAATATGAAATGATATATAGTACTGCATCATAGTTAAGTCATCATATATCTGTGCTTTTATTTTATTTTATTTTATTATTACCGGGTATTGAACTCATGACCTCACAGTTGCCAGGCAGGCACTTATGTCTCTAAGCCAAATCCTCAGCCTTGTCTGTGCATTTTTATTGTTTGTTTACCATTTATCTTTTATTAGTACATTTTTATGTAGTAGTAAATATATTATGGTGGGTAGTTGGCATAAGTAAATGACACATCTAAATTATTTTACATCTCTTTCCCCTCATATTTCCCCAGCCCCTTCACTTCTCGATTACCTTCCCACTTGCAAAAATTGTATCTTTCTGTTTTCTATCTTTTCTCTCTTTAATTTATTTACACTTTGATTTTCTTATACAGTCAAAACTATACAACATTTAATCTTGTATATCTGACTTATGTTGCTTAATATAATAGATTCAAGGTGCATATAGACTCCTACACGTGACTCATATTAACCTTCCTTTGTTCCAGAGTACTATTGAATCGTATAAAAATACCACATTTGTCCTGGCCTGCAGGTAAGTCCATGGAGACCCTAGAGGGCCAGTGGGGATGAAAAGGAAACAAGAGATGCAAGGAACAGAGACAAGATGAAGAAATCCGATCAAGTCTCGTTTATTCAAGGAAGGAGTATCAAATATATAGGGTATTGAGGAGGAGGGAGTTGGGTTCTGAGACATCAGCAAGTAACTTACAAACAGTGACAAGACTGAGAGTTATAGGTCAATTCAAATTTCCCACACCCAGGCTCATAATATGGACTGATTAGCATAATCCCTTAATGAGCCAAACAAGCTAGGTAGGCAAGGTGCTGCCTAACTACCAAACTTAACTCCTACAGGGAGTTAAGGTGGTGCGGTCTGCAGATATAAGGTGGCAGCCAATTACAGGGCTTCCCACACACATTGTCTATATTCATTCATTTCTTGATTGACTTATTGGCCCCTTCCAAAACTTCTAACTAGTAAGAATTTTGCAGCAATATGCATGGGTATGCATGTCTTACTGTAATATGTAATATGCAGTTTTTAAATTTTTCAGGAAGATGCCTAATAAGGGAATAGCTAAAGACATTGACAATTACTTCCATACAGGGTATACTAGTTTACATTCCTGCAGGAAGTTTCCTTTTTCCCAGCATCCTTTCCAACATTTACTGTTATTAGATTTATGGATGATACCATTCTAACTTCAGTAAGATGGAATCTAATTATTATTTTAATTTGCATTATAAGACCAGTTATATTATTTTTTTACATACTCACTGGCCATTTGTACTTCTGAGATATGTTTGTTCATTTCCTTTACCCATTTTTGATTGGGTATTTTATTTTGAAGGGGCTAATTGTTTGTGTCCCTTATTTTCTCAAAATATTAATCTTCTGACCAAGGAATATCTAACAAAAAGTATTTTCCTATTCTATAGGTTGTCTTTTAATATTGTAGATTGCTTTTTGTGCAGATTTTTAATTTGATACAATTCTGTTTATTGATACTTGATATTTTTTGTACAGTTTGGGTTCTGTTCACAAAATCATTGACTATGCCCATAACTTCAAGACTGTCATTTATTTTATATTCTATCTGGTTAAATGTTTCTGCTTTAAAATTTGGAACTGTGATCCATTTTGATTTTAGTTCAGTACACTGTGAGAGATGTGGGTCATGATTGAGGTTTCTGAGTGTGAAGAGCTAGTTTTTTGAGCACAGTTTGTTGAACACCAGTATATTTGTCTTTCCACCAGTATATTTGGCCCCTGTGTCAGAAATCTGATGATGCATTGCATCTTTAGTTTTGTCTGCATCCTCTATTCTGTTCCATTGGTCCACAAGTTTCTTTTAGATCTAGTGTCACTCTGATTTTACTGCTCTCAATTTGTAATATAACATGAAATTTGGGGTTGTGATGCTTCCTGCTTTGTTCATGTAACCCAGGCTTACTTTTTGGCATTTGGATTCTTTTCAATCCATTCAAATTTTATGACATTTTTTTTTTAATTTGGTGCAGCATGTTCTTGGTATTTTGGCTGGTATTACATTAAATCTGTATATCAGTTTTGGAAGAATAACCATTTTACCATGTTTAATCGGTCTACCAAGCAAGAAAGGAGTGTCTTCGTACTTCTAATTATCTTCTTTGATCTTTTCTTAGAGTCTTGCAATTTTCATTGTAGAGGTTTTGCACTTCTTTGGTAACATTAACTCCTTAGTATTTCACTTTTCTAGTTGGTAATGGGAGTGATAGTTTTGCTAGTTTCTTTCTCAATGGATTCATTTTTGTTTACAAGAATGCTATTGGTCTTGTATCCTGATACATTGTTGAATTTGATAGTTAATTCCAAGAGTCTGTTGATGGAACTTTTGGGATTTTCTTTGAAAAATATCATGTCATGTGAATGTAATGACAACTAAAATTCTTTTATTCCTGTACATATCCTTTTTATTGCTTTCTACTGCCTAATTGTTCTGGCTTATGTTCCAAGTACTATAATGAACAGGAGTGGTGATATTGGACACCCTTTACTTATTGTTGATTTTAGTAGGAAAGCTGTCAGCTTTTCTCCCACTTAATATGATGCTTGTCATTTGCTTGTCATAAATGGCTTTTATCAGATTGATTTTTGGGTCTCTAATATTTATTTTATTCAGGATTTCACCATAAATGGATGCTGGACTTTCTCAAAATCTCTTTTTGCATCTATTGATATGATTATATATTTTTGTCTTTGATACTGTTGATGTAGTATATTTATTGGTTTGTATATACTGAGCCAGTCTTACTCTTGGATTGAAACATACTTGGTCATGATGAATAATCCTTTTGAAGATTTATTACATTTTATTTGCCAGTACCTTATTGAATAATTTTTGCAGCTTTCCACCTAAAGGAATTTACCTGTAGCATTTTTCCTCCTGGGGTCCTTGTCTGGCTTTAGAATCATAGTAGTCCTAAATTTCCTTGATAAATTGCCATTTCTCTTAATTTGCCTGAAGGCTTTGAGGAGTACCTGCATTATAATCTCCTTTAAGATTATGCAGAATTCACTAGTCCACCGAATTCTAGGTTTTTTTTTTTTGTTTGTTTGTTTGTTTTTGTACTTTGTCAGATTTCATTACTGTTTTAATTTCATTTATGTCTTTTGGACTTTTCGATTTTTTGTTTTTGTCTTTGTTGTTGTTGTTGCTCTTCAGGTTTGGTCTAGAAAGTATGGGCTATGCTTACAATTTTTCATAGTAGTTACTGAAATAATCTGGATTTTGATGGACTCTATTGTGATTTTGCTTTTTTCATTTGCATTACTTTGAAGAAGGTCATCCTATCTTTTAGTAAGTTGAGATAAGCATTTATTTTGTTCTTTGGAAAAACAAGTCTTTCAATTTGATGATTCTTTGTATCTTTTAATTTTCAAATTTGTTCAGTTCTTTTCTGATCTTTATCCTTTCACCTTATACTAGGTTTAAGTTGGGACAGTTCTTGTTCTGGTTTTCTCACCACTATTTGCATTGTTAAGTTATTTATTTGAGTATACTTGATTTTTCCAGTGTGAGCACTTGCAGAAATAATTTTTGCTTACAAATGCTTTCTTTCTGTCACATAGGTTCTGTGATATTGTACTGGCATTATCATTTAATGCCATGAAAACCTTATTTTCTTCCCTGGCTTCTTTTATGACATATTGAATGTTCAGGAACATGTTATTTAATATTTAAGTGTTTACAACATTTCTTTGAATTAGTTTGTAATTGATTTCTTATTACTAGGTACTATAATCTAATAGTTTATATTGAAGTGTTTTGTTTCTTTTGTATTTATTTAAGCAGGATTCATGGACTAGTATGTGCTGTATTTTGGAGAAATTTCTACACACAGATGAGAAAAACGTATTCTGTTGCAGTAAGATAAAACACTGTAGGTATCTGTTGAATTCATTCATTGAAAAAAGTATTTTGTAACTGTGATATTTCTTAATTTTTTTGCTGCCCTATTTTTAAAGTTGTAGAATCAAGACTATCCACTATGATTGTGTTGGTGCTTGTTAGGGACCTCAATATTTGGTGCATATATATTTATAATTGTTTGCACTTCATTTGAATTTTCCACTTAACTAGTCTATAGAGACTTTCCTCACTTCTTTTGATCAGTTTTAGTTTAAAATTTGGTTGGCTGAGAATAAAATTACTACCACTGCTGACTTTCAGATTTTGGTTTGTAGAATATCATTTACCATCATTTTATTATTGTCTATGAAATTCTTGTTCAATTAAATCAGTCTCAAAAATGCATGAGACCATTGAGTTTCATTATTTGATCCAGTTTGCCTGTCTGTGTCTTTCATTAGGGGAACTGAAGACATGTATATTTTGAGTTATTACTGAAAGATGCTGATGTATTGTCTTCATTTTATGTTTTTGACTCCTTTATTTTTCTTTTTTTTCTTTATGTATTTATTCTGTCTGAATTTTTGGCTTTGTTATCTTCATTGTCTCTGTCAAGGATAATCTTGAATGTTTTTAGAGTTCTGGTTTGATGCTCATGTGCCTCTTAAGATGTTCTGTGTCCTAGAATGTCATTTTTTGCATCAGTTTCAAAAGATGGCTTTGTAGAATATATTATTTTGTGTTGGAAGAATTTTTTCTTCATTTGTTTGTTCATTTTCTTTTTGAGTTGAAGTACTTCACTCCAAGCTCTCCTGCCCTTTACATTTTGTGTTGAAAGTTTAGCTGTCATTCTAATGGGTTTACCTTTAAAATGAGTTTTTTCTTGCTGTTTCTGACAACTTTTGCTATTCTATCTTTTTGTTAGATATGTGGAATTTTTTATCATGAAGTATCATGCAGAGTTTCTTTCCTCATTGTACCTGCAACATTTTATGCTATGATTTCTGCAAGGAAATTTCTATTCCATGTGTGCTGCCTTGTAATTTGTCTTAAATTCCAAGTAGCTTTTGTTGGTCTTCTCAGCACCTTCGAGTGCCTGTTGGGCTAATCATAGTGCTCAAGTCCTTATAGGCTTTTGGTCCCTCTAAAAATGTGTTCTGTTTGGAAGATGAGCTCATACCATGCCTACAGATCTTCCTGTATCCCATTGCCAATATCAATTTAAATGAACAAATATCACAGGGATTGTTCATTTAAAAAGTTGAGAACAATTATATTTGTATACTGGATTCTAAGACAGCTAATATCATCATCATTTTAACATTTTCTTTAGGAAATTTGAACTACTCCAAACTTTGAAAATTCTTTCTGGCTTCTATGAAACACAAATGAAATGTGGAAGCGCCAATAAAATAGATTAAAGAAAAAATACAAGACAACTTATCCCAATGATGATACTTTTCATTTTAATGTAGAAGCTTCTTTCCTTAATACTAAACTTTCAATTCTGCCATGATGTTGTCTGTGTTCACTTCATATGGTATGTGTTCTTTTTCTGTACAATGATTGTTTCTATCATCTTATTTCCATTTTCAGTATCACATGATATTTAGTCACTGAGATTGTATTGGGAAAATATCTGAAATGACCAGTTTGTCTTCAGAAACTTCCTGCTTTTAAATTAACCAAAGTATCTTACAATACTAGAGATATTTTTTTTAAAATTATGTAGATGATGAACTCTTGTTCACAAAAGCTTAAAATTGTGTTGAAGTTTCTATACAGTGTTCCAGTGCTGCCTTTCTAGATTTAGCTCTTTTTCTACATCTTTTCATGATGTGCACGTCGATATGATCTGGTATATTAGTTTTCTCTTAAAGCCAGATGTAACATTTTGCTTTTGCAGCCTTGCTTAAGCTTTTCTATTTCTCAAAGACTTCTATCAAACCATATTATCTTCCAAGGCATAGCTTGCATCTTACTTCCTTGGAAAGGTCATAAAGAGTAAATATTCCGATTATAACTACTCTGTCAAACTGCCTGTATTTTCACCAACCTTTTTAACATTAACTACTTTTATAACCCGAGGAAAATCACCTCTTTAATATATATGATACTTTACACAACATATGAAAATTGCTGAAGGAGACACTGGGAAAATAATTTAAACTTTTTACAGTTTTGTAATAAATATTCCTAATAAAGCAATAATTTGAAAAAAATGAATTATTTAAGCAAATTGAAACATTTATAGCAATTTAGAAGAAAGTTTCAGTTTATGAATATTTAGTAATATTCCACTGAATTAAAACAGTGAAAATACATACCTCAAAATTATATTTTAATATGATTGAATAGTAGAAAGTGGCCACAAATATGACAGTGGAAAATATTCTGTCTATTGATATAGTAAAGTATCAAATGGTATTCTATTTCCAAGAATATTGATCTATTTTTTATAGTGACTATATCTTAAGTGACTTATAAAAACTTTCTCTCATTTACCATCAGCATACTTATGAGTTAGTACTCCTGCTATTTCCACCTCATGGAAAAGAAGAAAATACTCTAGGAGTATTAATTTCCTCCAAGTCACCTAGCCAGTCAGTCTTCTGAAGCCAGAATTTAATCCTAATCAGAAAGACTCCAAGATTTACATGGTTTACAATGATGCTCTTCTATCTTTACTTTATGACTAGAAAAAACATTACTAAGAGGCTCATAAGTGCTGGATATTGGACTAATGTGTTTATTATGTATTATCTGATTAGTTCCCTAGACAGTGAGAGGTGGATAGTAATTATGCTTCTGCTTCACAGAACATGAAAATAAATCTTTGTAACTTAATGTTGCCAAATTTCACATAGAAAATGGTTAACAAAACCAAGATTAAAACTCATGTAGTTTAGTGCCCGAGGTCATTTTGTAACCATGCTTTATACAAATTTGGTTAAAGAGTATGGTCAGTATAAATACTGAATAAATTTATTTGTAGTGTATATATAAACAAATATGTTAATACATCTTGAGTGAAATATTTAGATATTTCATTATCTATTTAATGCAAGTGTGTAAAAGAAAATGATGCAGTGAACATTTATTCAAAGGACAAAACCAATTTAAAATATCATTATTGCTACTTAATGTATTAGAAATTGAGTGATGAGTTTTCTTTAAAAATGCAAAGAATATGACTAATCCAATCTCATAGGCATCCACATAGAAAACCAAACCTTATACATCTTGACTGGGTAGTGCTGTCAGAATCAGAAATTTTTAAAGCAGCCAAATATCTATGACTACTCATGGAGGCATGAAGTACATTAAAACCCACATACACCATCAGCACTATACTATCTTGAAATCATTTGGTACAGGATTTTTTCTTCTAAAACATAAGTAATGCAATAGAATGAATGTCTTCTGTTATGGTTTTTGTTTAGATATCTCCCCAAAGCTTCATGCCATTACAGGTGAGGCTTTTTCAGAGGTGACTGGATCTTGAGTGTGTGACTCTGGAATAGATATATAGTGCCTTGCTAGAATAAAGGTCACTAGGAGTAAGGATGTGAGTGCTACCTTCCCTGAGTAACCTGGAAAAGATATAAAAGATAGAAAGTAGTTTCCTTCTTGCATGGCTAATTTCTGCTCACCATGAATTGTTTCTTCTCTGTGATGAATTTTTCTCATGCCCCCCTACCTTGGAGCGAGTTGATTATAGACTTAAATTACCACAAACAGTGAGCCAAATAAACATCTTCTCAATAAACTAATGGGCATCTCAGAAATAAGAATAAAAGTAACTAAAACAGAAATTGTTAACAGAAAGGTAAAATCATTACTGTGACTTTATAAGACTGTGGTTCAGAATCCTTTGGAACTGGCTTGTGGAAAGAGTTTGTAAAGGTTCAGTGATGCCAGCTGAAAAAACAGAGCTAGAATGCCTTAGACTGTACTTTTTTGGATATTCTGGTCAGAGCTCAAACCATCAAAAGGCTGATAAAAGTCCTGCTAGGAAACATCAGATTTGGAAGATTTCTACTGGGAAGAAGGACTGCATTAGTTGTTGGAATTGACAATGTGTGTTATGGCTTGGCAGAAAGTTTGTTCACATTTTGCTTGTGTCCAGACACTTTTCCTGAGACTAAGATTAAGAGTAGCAGACTAATTTATCTTGAAAAATAAATTTCAATACATTCTAAATTTGAAGAAGTAACATGACTACTTTTGAGGGATTTAAGTCAGATTTATGTTGATGATTAAGAGCAAAGAGCTGAAGACAATGATTCAAAATCTTTGAGTTTGGCTAGAAAGGAAGCTCTAGTAAAATTGCAGCCTGAAATGATTTAACAGAGAAGAAATTGGTTGCTAAATAATTGACTGATTTCTTGATGATAGCCATTCTTTCTGGAGTGAGATGAAACCACAGCATTGTTTTAATTTTCATCTCTCTAATCACCAGTGGGTTTTTTTGTATATTTATTTACCATTTGTAATTCTTCATCTTAGAAGTTTGCATTGATTCCAAAAGCCCATTTTTTTGATAGGGTCTTTAAATTTGGGGGGTCCAAATTTTTTCAGTTATTTGTATTTTCTAGATACAAGTTCTCTGCCTGAAAAACAACTTGCTAATTATCTTTTCAAATGTGTGAGTTGTCTTTTCACTCTGTTAGTAATTTATTTGATGTGAAAAATCTTTTTAATAGTATTAAATCCTAAAATTATTGATTCTTGGTATTATTTCTTGTGTAATCCAGTATTTATTCATGCAATCTTTGCCTACATCGATGTCTTCAAGTGTCCTGCCTATTTTATCGTCCAGTAGATTTAGTGGCTAAAGATTAGCAACAAAAACCCAAATATTTCAGAAGAAGAAAATAGAAAAAAAGTAATGCATGAGTACATCAAAAGAACGAACTGGACTCCAGCCTTTTAAGCCTCAGAGTTGCAAAAGTGCAATGTTTTATTCTGAGAAGAGAGCCCCAGAGAACAATGTTTAGAGTGGCAGGAGCCTAGGCAAGTTGTTCTTCAGGATTTGGTTCATAGGCACTCGACCCCTATAGCCAAGAGGGAAGGAATCCTCACTACTGTTACAGCTGACCACAGATCTTGGCATTGTGCACATAGTGCTGGTTTTAGGTGTTTGCAAAAATCAAGAATTGTGTTTCAGGAAGGCTTCTAGCTAAAACTCAAAACAAAGCCTGGTATGCCAATTAGTGTTCTCTTGAGAGAGCAGTGTGTTTAGTAGTGAGTGTGAAGCAGTGGAGACTCTAGAAGTTTGGAGAAACCAAGCACATAGATCTTTTGAGGAAATGTACAAGGAGGAAGGAGAGCTGACCCAAGAAAGAAACCATGGGATAGATTTCATGGGCAGAGCTACTGAAGGCTTTTGAAGTTCACATTTTGCCACAAATTGCTGTGAATGCTGCATATAGAATTACAGGATTTAATTGCCTTGGTGGATTTTGGAATTGCTTTTATCCTTTTCCATTGTATCCCTTTGTTACTTTTGAAACTGAAATGACTATCTTGTGCTATGAATGTTGGAACTGTTTTTATTTGAACAGATGTTTGTAGCTATGTATTTGCCTTAAAACTCAAAGGAGACTTTGGACTTAGACTTTTCTGCAATCCTGAACCTCTTAGGACTTCCGTAACTTTTGCAGATGGACAAACAGCCTTTTGCTGTCCATTGGTCTTTGACAGGCCAGTGGCAGAATGGCTTGTATTTAGATAACCTCCCAAAGCCTCATGCAATCATAGGTGGGGCATTTCTAGAGGTGGCTGGATTTAAAATATGGAGTTGATTCATAATGCAATGCTAGGACGAAGGGCACTAGGACTTGGGGTATGAATGTTACCTCCCCTAAATAGCCTAGATAAGATACAAGGGATAGGATGTGCTGTAGTCCTCCCTTGTTGTTTTGCTACCTTATGCCTACCATGAACTGTTTCTCCAATGGACTACCACACTGCCTTGGAGCAGGTTGATTATGGGCTGAAACTTCTACAAACTTTGAGCTCAACTTGTCTCAGCATTGAAAAAAAAGCTATGACATCTGCCTACCAGGATTAAATCTGGAATGGATCATGATAGGGTATGACATGTGCTCTGGGTGCCTTTTATTTCTTCTTTAATTCTACCACACAAAGGGATTAAATCATTTAGGGATTACTTTAAGTTTAGATAGGTCTAAGATCTTAAATACTGGGAAATAGAACTTCTCTAATTCTCCATTGCCTAATTTATGAAGCATGCAATAATAAATGTATTTGTTTTGCATAAATACTCGGAAGATTAATTACCTAATTTTGACTGAATAGGAAGTGCACATAATGTTCACTAAGAAGGTGATGAAGATGAAATATAAGATTGAATCTTTGTGAATATTCATAACAATCAATTTCTCCATGACCAAAACTTACTTTTCATAGACTTCTGCCTGTATATGTCCTGTTGCATTACATAAATTTTGAATCTTTCATCTTCATAAAGGAAATAACATAAAGTAGAATTTCACACTTATTCTCTATCTTAGCACCCAATGTTTTCATCACAATACTCACCATAATGTATACATATAAATTTTTTTGTGTACTTCCTGCCTGCCACATAACTACAACATTACCTTTGTATTAATTTTCAAAATTACTATATAGTCAATCTCTAAACTAACACATAGGTTAATGTGTTTCCTAGTGATTCATTTATTTATTTCTTCAATTCATTGTGTATGTTATGTGTGTTCCCCTCAAATCTGTGAGCTCTAATATGCTTATAGTAATAGTTGGTTTTCATAATTCTTTTTTAAACCAGTGAAATGGTATGTCTTAAAATAGTCTTGTGAACTAAGAAAAATTTTACCTGAATTTCACTGATAAATTTAAAAATTTGCAAGGTCAAATACCTATCTTAAGATTACACACTGAATGAATGGATAAATCAAGATTAAAGCACATTTCACAATCTTACCAAGATAGATCAACAAGGATTAACTAGGCCTATACATTTTCCATAGCTAAAACACTATAAAAATATTCAAAGTGGCTATTACCAGATGTTAGAAAATAGTCAAAATAATATGATGACAATTGATATTTTTGTCTCTATTCAGGAGAGTAAATAGATAACCAAAATCACTTTGGTTTACAGATTTAGGTCAGTTCCCAGTTAACAGCATCAAGGAAAATAAAGCACATAAAACCCCAAAATATCGTCGAGTTCAGAAGTCAGAGCCAGAAAGTCTGATAATGCAAAAATATTTCCAATTCACTATATATAACACTAGAAAGAATAATCAGAAAAATATTTCCCTTGTGATTTTATGCTTAGGGCTCCACCTTTCTTGAAATCTAGATAATCAGTGGTTTAGGACTGTGGCTCTAGACTTTTGCGTGTAGTTGAATATCCCCGTAAACTCTCATCTTAGTGTCCTCAATCTTGAAGGGGAAAGAGATTCTGGAAATTCAGTGGTAATCAACACTGTTTTCCCAGCTCCTAGTAAAGCACTCCCTAAATGACCAACATACTGCTGTGCAGTACTGAGAAGTGATTTGACTCAAGATTAACAGTAACAAATGTTGCAAAATTAAAGTGAATCTTGGTTCTTCTTTTAGTTACTAGCATTGGGCATATCTTGACCCAAGTGAAGACCTACTATTTGCACAAAAAAAATGGCTTTTAAATTCCTGACTGTCTCAGAGGAAAAAACATCATGGTTTTAATGAGTAGTAGGCAAGAGTCTAAGATTTGGCTTGTTCTCCATTTCTATGATAGCCCCTGACAATGATAACTACATCATTATTTGTCACCTACTTTAAAAAATCCACATAATAAAAGAAAAATAATTAAAATCCTACTCATAAATATGTATAAATATCACATACCTAATAAAAATAAAAGATAGTATTATAAAAACAAAAATGACCATTGTATTTCAGGAGATTCATTGTGTATTAAGGGTCGGTTGACAAGGTAATTCTGAAGTTTATATTGGAAACTGAGAGGACCTTATGCAAAAAAGGAGAGCCTTACCAAAATAAAGTCATAATAATTATGCCACTTGATTTCAAGTTCTACTATCAAGATACAGAGTTGGTATTATAGGTATAGGGATAAAAACATAGATAAACAGGACAGGATAGAATTCTAAGAAGGGAAAATATCTACATGTATGGTTAAATGATTTGCTACATATGCTTTAAGGCAATACAGTGAATAAAATTATTTCTGACAGCAAACTATGCTATTAAAACTGTCTACCTACATGGAAAATTGAACCACAACCCCATATGAAAATTAATTCATAGTGGCTCACAGTTATAAAAATACAACCTGAAAATTTTAAACTTTTAAGGGAAATTCTTTGTAACCTTGATACAGGGAGTACTATTTCTATACCAAAGACAGTGAATGAAAAAAAAAAAACATAAAAGTTAAATACAAATGATGTGTTTCATTAAATTTAATTTTTGCTCTTCAGAGAACACTGCTAGAAAATTTAAAAAGAGATGCTACACAAAGAAAGAAAATTTCTTCAAATGCAAATACATGACAAAATACACAATGCCTTCAGTGTTTATAGAAATGCAAATGAAAACCACAGTGAGATACTTCTACATGATTATTTAAATGCCTAAAGGTAAAAGGTCTTGTATTTCAAGCATATATAAAGATGGAGAGCAACCAGAACGCACACTGTACTTTGCTGAGGGAAATGCATAGCAGTATAGTCATTTTGGAAAGAAATTTGTTCAAAAGTTAAACCTCCACTTAAAATATCAGCCAGATATTCCACTCTGAGATATTTACTCAAAAAATTAAATCTATTAAAATATTTGTACACAAATATTCATAGTGTCTTTATTTATAATAGTGCAAAAAGTGAAATCACTCTGCTTTCTACCAATAGGTGAATAGTCACAAAATCGAATGAACCATTAATACACATGACACTGGTGAATATCAGTATAATTCTATTGAGTGAGAGAAATCAGACAAAAGAGTACACATTACAAGATTTCATTAATATGAAGTTCTACATAGTGACTAGTATGAAAAGAAAATCAACATTTGTCTTCTATTTGGAGTTCCACATGGGAGAAAGAGTACAATTTCTGAAGATGAAATATAAATCTATCAGCTTCACCCTGGTGATGGTGTGGTGGGAATACACATATTTCAAATCTTATCTAATTCTATGTCTCAAATTATGTACATTTTTATATATTAGTTCTGTTTAAAAAAGTTACACGCAAGTATCTGATTCTACAGTACCGTTAAGCGTTGAGATACATTCTATTAAACACAGTAACTGTGCTCTTTTTCCCCTTTGAATCCTAATTTTCTAGTACTGTTCCATGTATAAGAAATGTGAACTAATTCTTTAAATTGCATCAAAACAACTCCAATCTTTCATATTACAGAAATGCAAAAATGATAAGGCAATGAAATATT
Source organism: Cavia porcellus (assembly GCF_034190915.1). NCBI lineage: Eukaryota > Metazoa > Chordata > Mammalia > Rodentia > Caviidae > Cavia > Cavia porcellus. The sequence continues at coordinate 110,878,514 of NW_026947486.1, forward strand.
TTACATTTTAAAACACATTAAGGTAGATTTTGCTGCTATTTTAGCTCAAAATACTGCGTTACACAGGTTATGAGACCAAGATGCATGCCTCATTCTCCTTTGTGATTGGCAAAGGGCTCTCTATGGCCATACTCGTAAATATGGACACTTCTTTGAGGAAGACTCCACGCAATCTTATGGCAAAAGTTCAGGAAAGGTTGAACGGTGTAAACGAACAACTCACATGGACTATTGGAAGCATTTCACAGCATACATTTTTCTAATAATCTGTAGTTTAAAGCATATATTCTTTCCTAAAATTGGAATGTCAAGTAGATTTTCTAGTTATCTAATAAATCTATACAATGTGAACACTCTATGGTAAGTCAATAAGGGAGAAAAATGTAACTTTGTTGTACGAATTGGCTCTAAGTCTAAATATGTAATTGATACAATACATAAGACTCCATAAAAAGTAACTAAATTAGACCTGTGACGTTTATACAGAACTAATTCTTACATTGTATAAGGTACTCGAGGAGGAAAAATCTGGTCCTGCAATACTAACTTGTTCCTTTTGTTGTTGTTTGTTTACAAACTAGAAACTACAAGTGGAGCTAATATTATTTTAATTACTTGGCTGTGAGAGTATCAATAAACCATCAGCTCGATCATTTTTCATAGTATAAAGGACTAAACATGGTTTCAAGTATGCTTGTAGGGAAGGAAAGATGAATCAGAAATAGAGTCCTTCCCTTTTGAAGTTTACAATAAAATCAAAAACTAAACAACTGGAAAAAATACAAAGCAGATTTGAATAGCACTCTATGAACAATGCAAGCAATTATCGGTGGAAACATGGAAGACACAATTCTCACAAGGTCATAATACTTCGTGAAGCCTAAGAAAGAATTTTACCCATTAATGTGACAATCATTTCCATTAATCACTCATGAAACAAAGACTTTTAGGTAAGTAAATGTCAAGGTACATTTTGTTTGTTTCTTTGTTTTACTTTATCCATGATTGCCATAGGAATAAAATTATTTAAATGTCTCTTTATCCTTTTTTATTTTTAATATGTCAAAATAATGTCAAGTTATTTTCAGGCCTTTTATGATGTAAATTATTATCACAGAAATGGCTTAATACCATAGCACAAAGCACATTTTTAAAGAAAGTTAACTATGTGTAACAATGAGAAAATGATTTAAAAGTATCTTGTGTCCTCCTAAGTGAAATTAGTCATCTAATTCACACAAGAAACTGTATCATATTTAATTTTATCTTGTCTTCATGACAGATGTATCATAAAACATTGATCTATACATAAAATACAACTCATTTTCTTATATTGAACTTGTTCATGAAATGTTACATCATTTAAGGAAAGAAGTGATTATAATATTGAGGATAAATAGAGGGCTTGAAGATTAAAGGGAATCTACCCACTTGGTACTGGGTAAGACAGAACCAAATCAGAAGCTGTGTAGTTAAACACACAGTCAATGACCAGGTGAGACCCCCCGCAATATAGGATTCTAGAATAATTAGAGAAATAGAGCAGCCCAACATGAATGCTTGGTGGCTTGGCAGCAGAAAGGAAAGAGCCCTTTGAAGAATTGCAGATGAAAGTGTAAGATTTCAGCAGTCTCCTGACCGGTCATGGTCACGCAGTCTGAACAAACAGGACAGCTGAGCTTAGCCCCTATCTGGGGCGGGGGAAGGAATTCTCAGCACTTCTCAGAACAATTCTTAAACTGGGGTCACAGGGAGTTTCTTAAGAATGGTCTCGCTGTCTGAGCTTGCTTCTTTTGGCAACCAGTAACTTAGTTGGTGCCCACACCAACGTGTACTTTGGACTCAGGGAAATGAATGAAACAAGTGATATATGAAGCGAGAGGTGTGACTGTGAAAAAGGGGAAGAGGAAGTCACTTCCATTTAAAAGTGGCAATTTGAGCTCTGAGGGGTGTAGATGATGTATGTGTGTCTTCCAAGTAGGAGGAGGTTCTACAAATGAGGCTGTGGGTAGAACCTGTTTCTTGGGTCTCCACACCAGACAACAGGACAGCAGATCTCTTTGGTTGAATGGCTTCCTCCCTGAGGAGAAGCACTCAAAGGATGCACTCATTGTGTCTGCTTCTGCATTTGTCATGCATCCCAGTGCTCTGAGAAAGGTACAGGGAACAAGGAGCCCAAGCCCAGCCTAGGCACAAGCTCAGCGGGTGAGTGAGCTGTTGGGCTCTTTCAACCTCGGTGATCCCCGTGGCAATGAAGGCAGCTTTACTCAGAGGACTATGAGATGAATGGATACAACTCTGCAGAGAATTTTGTCTTAGCTCAAGCCTATTGGCAAGGAGCGGCTGATTCAACCTTCATACTGCCCTGACTGGGTTTCCCTCCTTGGCTGGAGATGAGAAGGAATACAAAGGACTACAGCTTTGATCCAAGACTCCGTCTTGCCCCTGGTGGATTCTGAACTATAAGTCCCCAAAGTGGCTCTTCAGGTATACTACAAGGAGGAGCCTATGGCCTCTTTAATCATGGACTTTGATTTAGTTTTATTCTGTGTTTGTTTATAATACCCCATCATTTTCTTTTCATACTTCTAATTTTTTTCCAACTCTCTGAAGATCTACTTTGTACATTCACTTCTGTAGCAAATTCAAAGACAAACAGCACAACTTTCATGAATCTGAGGGACCCAAGCACATATCGCTCCCAAACTTATTGTTTGGGATCTGCTCCACTCTCTACCGCATACTTACTTAAACTGAAAGAGGGACCACACTCATGGAAATCATACAGAGAAGGAGGTTCCTGACGTTCTAACATGGTGTGTATAGTCAAATATCACCAAGCGTAAGCTAAAAAGCCACAGAGAAATTTTCAAGAAGAAGTCGTTAGAATTAAACTTAGCAAAACACAACAAAGCACTATTCCAGGGCAAACTGCCAAGAGAGGGCTGTTCAGCAAAAACACTTTTACATAAAAGATATCCATCCCAACAATTATACAAATCTCACAACAGAAATACAAGAAATATGGGAAAAAGAAACACAATATTCCTCCAAAAGTGTTAATTCCCTAAAAAATTAAACCAATGAAAAAGGAACTGGTGTGAGGGGAAAGGGGAAAGGAGTGAAGAGGAAAGGGAAAAAATACAACATAGTTCTACTACTAGTTTCTCTTAGTTGATTTAAAATAAAAGTTAGTGCTAATATTGTTTGGTGAATTTTTAATGCCCATATCTTGTACTCTGAGTCATTATTTTGAAGATAACAGTACAAAATGTACTATTGTCATTCTCCTATTTTGTTTTGAAATTTTGTTTTATTTTCCACAAACTAATCAGAGATTTTGAAGTGGATGAAATGTTACAGCAAGAATTTGAAGGATCATTAAAATAATAAGTGTATTAAATTTAGATAGAAATAAACAGCAGAATGAATCATGAAAATCAGTGCAGAACATGAAAAAATATTTTCATAAAGAGACATTTTGAAAAAACAGCCAGAAATCTTACAAATGGAAAGCTAATAAACTAAACTTAAAACTCATTTTAAAGATGCACCAACAGACAAGATCAAGCAGAAGAAAGACTGTGAATAACACAAGCACCAGTGGATGAACTTCCATGTTCAAAACTTAAAAAAAGAAAAATGAGAAAGTACAATTATAAAATCAAAATCTCTGTGCATAAATAAAACAAAGCACAATTTTGGCACATATGAAGTACATTCTAAAGGCATAGAAAAACTTTTTGGTAATATCATAGCATAAAATTTCCCATATCTTGAAAATGATATGGACCTCTAAGTAATGCAAGTATTTAGAATCCTAAATACACACAATCAGAAAAACATCTTTCCAAAACATATACTGAAACTGACAGATGTACAGAAGAAAGAGAACCTTGAAGGGCCACGTTGCACATAAAGACAAATGTAGCACAATAACAGCAGATTTCTTCTCAGAAACTCTAAAAGACATGAAGGTATGGAATGATATCACTCATGAAAGCCATAAAAGAAAACAAATGCCAACTTATGCTGGAATATTTACCAAAAGATCTTTCAGAATCAGAGAAATAATGACCTTCAATAGTAAGTGTAAACCAAAGGAATCCAGTAATCCAAAACTGCAGAAGAATCTTAAGGAATGTTACGAGAAATAAAAGGATACACAACCAAGTGAAAAACAAGAAAGAAAGCATTAGAAAATAAAATTACTGTGGTCAGTAGTTATATTTTAAAAATAAGACAGAATATAAGTGGTCTTAATTATCCATTAAAAGGACACATTTAAATGGTGGATTACATTAGAAAAGAACTCCCAGAAGTCAATAAGAAGCTAAGATCTTATGTGAGTCAGCACCATGTGTAGGCTTAGTGGGGGACAGCCAGATGCCATCCCTCTAATATGAGTTGGCACCATTTGCAGATGGAGGGGAAGGAATGCATGAGGTCATCAAGAAGCTATCACCTCCTGTGAGTCAGCGCCATATGCATGCTGACAGAGGGACAGCCAGACACCAGCCCTCTCCTGTACTCGGCACGTTTGCTGACTGCAGTGGAGAACAAGAAGTCAACAAGAACCTAAGACCTCCTGTGAGTCGGCCCCATGCACAGGCTCAATGGGACAGAGCCAGATGCCAACCTCTTCCAGCAAGCAGGGAGGTAGACAAAAAGAGCCAACGTCTCCCCTCCATAATTGACCAGCTTATCACAGGCTGTGATGATAGCTAATGAATGCGGTGAATACAATTTAATGCATGTAGTGTTTAGAGTTTCACTGACTTTGCAGGTGTAAAGCCAGTAATCTAATCATCTATTAAGAGGATAATAGGGGCAGGGGATTTAGCTCAGCAGCATAAGTACCTGCCTTGCAAGCAGGCGGTCGTGAGTTCCATCGCTGGTACCGATAAAAATGAAAAAGACAAAAAAAAAAAAAAAAAAAGGATATTAATACACAGTGTAGCCTATATGGGGAATCTACTTTAGAAGATGTTATTGTTATTTGTTAATTCCCTGTTATCTTGTCTCACAATCCTATATAACCCTCATCATTTTGTTTGGTTGGGTTTTATTATATTTTTTATTGTTTGATTTTATTATATCTGATGGCCTAGGAAGTTATTTCCAAGATAAGATATATTATGGTAGCCATTTTGGATTTACTACTATCTTTTTTTGAAGTCCTATATCACATTCACTGTTTTATTTTTATTAATTCTATTCTGTTCTTTTTTGTTTAATTTTGCCATGTCTGATGGTCCAGGCAGCAATTTTGAAGAGAACAAGAGGCATTATGGTAGCCATCGTTGAGTTTCTATTACCTTGTTTTGAAATTCTGTGTCACTTACACTGTCTTGTTTTGATTGACTTTATTCTTTCTTATTTTGCTTGGTTTTATTGTCTTTGAAATAAAATTTAAAAGTAAAAAATAAATATGTAAACAAGAAAATAACACCCAAAAAGACACACACCTCACTGCAAAGACATACATAGATTGAAAGCAAAAGCCTATGAAGTTGCGATCTGAGATCAAGGAGCAGTAGCTATACGGATGCAACGAAACAAACTTCACAAAAAGATTAATCAACAGAAACAAGATCACAGAATGTTTTAATAAAGGAAGTATTCCATGAAGAGAAATCATAATTTTAAATATGCATGTACCAAATTTTGGTGCACCCAACTTCAAAAAAAAATTATTTGGCATAAGTGTATGAATACAAATACATTGATATTGGGCAACCTCTCTACTACATTCTCAGTAACATATAGATAATCTAGAGTGAAACAAAACAAGTATCAGAATTAAACTACACCACAGATCAAATTACTTAAAATACTCCTGCAAAATACTGCATCAAACATCTTTATAAAATGTATTCTTTTCAGCAAATTATGAAGCTTTCTACAAAATAGATAATAGTTTATGACTTAAAAGGAATACTTAAGATCAAATGCAAAAGAAATTGAAATAACTTTCTGCATCTTACTGATCGTAATTGAATCAAACTAGAAAAGAATAGCAAGAGAAACTACAGAGAATATATGAGCAGACAGAAATTTAACAACTTTCCTTTAAATTCTCAGTGTGTCATTAACAGGAACTAAATTCCAGAGAATGTGGAGGGACTTATCCAGATGTTTCAAGTCTCAGTGATGATCCTGACACATTAGGAATTATGAACTGGCCAACACTCATGCTGTGATTTGAATCGTGTTCTCTGTAATTCATATGCTTAAATTCTAATCCCCAGTATATCAGAATGAGACCTCACTTGGTAATAGGGTTACTGCAGGTGCAACTAATTAAGGTGAGGCCATGTTAGAGAAAAGTGGGCTCCCAACCCAACGCGATTATTTTTCTTATAAAAGCTGTAAATTTTGAATGGACCTTCACACAGGAAAAGTGTCCTGTGAAATTTTGATGTATACCATAAGCCAAGAAATGCCCTCAACGTTAACAAACCAGCAGAAGTTAGAAGAGAAGCATGGAACAGAACATTCCCTAGCACTAGCGTGGGGAATGTGGCTTTGCCAAAGCTTTGATCTTAAATATCTAGTCTCGAGAATTGTGAAACAGTAAATTTCTGTTGCTTTCACCAAGAAAAACAATATGGTATTGAAAAATTTGACTTGTATCCTGCCAACTCAACTATTGGAAGCCCATAACTCAGTACATTCTAATAATTATAGATCTGTGGTTTTGGTGTTAATATATGGTGGAAAATATCTTCTTGTTCATTGAAGTGAGAATCTAGAGGGGATTTGCCCATTAAGTAACACATCTGCACATGGTAAGAACTTTCCTTTAAGGCTACAGATTAATATGTAAAATCTATTTTAGAATTTTAAACTGTGCTATACAACCTATTACCAGAAATTCTTACCAGTAAAATTAAGCAAAATATAATAGAAAAGGCATACTCATTGCAATATAGGAGTAAAGATTTCTTTAATTGCATTCCACATGTATGCATAGATAATTGCAAATAATATGCAACTGATTGTATACTTAGTGGTGTTATGATACACAGGGACAAGATATAAAAATTAGTCACATTTATATATATTAGCAATGAATATTGGAAAAGAAAAGTAAAAAACAACAGTAGTGTAATTTTTTAAGGAAAGTAAATACCATGGTATACAATTAATCAAATACTTTTAAAGAATTTCTACAAAGATCTCTTTAAAAAAAAGAAAAGATGTAGATTGACAAGCATTTTTAAGTCACAAACTGAACAAATATAGTGTAAACTGAATATGTGAAACTAAAAACTCAACAGAGTGAAGCCATTTTGATTTAATTATTATTTATAGAGATATTGAGCTATCAATATTCTCAAGTTTGATATTAAAATTTTTGTCTCAACTTTAAAAATAGACCAATATCTACAAAAATAGCAACATGGAAGATATGATAAATAAGATATGAAAAGATATTCAACATTGCTGTTCATTAGGGAAATGTAAGTTAAGAGCATAATGAAATACCACTCTAGTTAACTATCATGGAGTAGCTCAAATTAAAATATTCTAAAAGTAGGAAATGCTGACAAGATGACAGAAAAACTGTATAACTTATGCATGAGGTGATTCAAAATTACAGCAACTATTTAAATTTAAAGCATATAGTAAATGACATATTGCCCTTAATCTCCTTCAGAAAACTTCCTCTCCTTTTCCATGTACTTAGCCCATCATTCTTGCCACTTTCTGAGGCAGTTCTGGAAATCCTCTTTTGTGTTTTCACAAAGTACCATCAAAACTCAGTGAATGTGCCTCCTGAGTGCCATCCAGCAGAAAGGTAGGCTTGCAAAGCACGCCCCTGTGTCTTCATCCGCCTTATTCACAGACTGGCACTGGGTGATTTCTGATTCTTTCTCAGAATCAAAATGATCTTGAAGGCAGAAGTTTGGAGACTGTTCTGGACATCCAGACAGCCACAACAGGACAACTGAAGACAAGTATGAAAGAGGACTTTCAGAATGGCTTTAGAAATTGATGAGAATGATACAATGTATCATACAATGTATTCCCCTTTATTGTTTCCAAGTGGTCTTTATGGAAGTTTTTTAATTGACGAGAATTAAGCAGATAACCTGTATTACTTTTTTTTCCCTTTTCTGTAAGAACTGATTACATGTCAACTATAAGAGGATCAATATTGTTTGGAAGTTGTACGGTCATTTGTAGCTGCCTGCTCTATAGTATATCTTTCTACAGATGGAGAAAATCTCAGTTAATTTCCTCCATGTACTACTAAAGTGTCCCTGAGACTTTACAAAGAAGAGATGAGATGACACTGTTCATGCAATCAGTGTGTCCAAAGATATGGCATTTACAGAGTAAAAGCACATGTCTCCTGATAGGCTTCACTATCCAAGGTAATTCAAGGAATAATAGCAACAACCCATTTTAATTTGGAGAAATGACAAATACAGGGCTGGGGATGTATTCAGCCAGCAACATGGCACCTGTCTGGCAAGCTTAAGTGCTGAGTTTTATTTCCTGGTACTAAACATATACAGACAAGTGCAATAATGCCTATATCCCAGGTATACCATACTTTCCAAAATATAGAAGCAAAATTCAATATCATCCAGAGTAAATGTACTTCTACAAAGCTACCAGAGAATAATAGGAATACCTAGAGGGAGCTCAGAGTTGTTTGAGGCTGAAATTCACTTTTTCAATTATCATTCAAAGACTATTCCTGGAAGATATGCACTTAGAATATATAAACAATGAGACTTCAAAGAAAACCCAAAATTATCTAATTATTCTTTGGCAGAAAGCATAGTATTTTATCATTTATGTCATATTTGAAAGTCTCAAAGAACTTATTGTCAAGGAAACGTTTTAAAAAGATAAGTGTTAAGCTGAAAAGCAATGACTGGGAATGTCAAAAAACAGTAGAAGTAAAATCAAATTCTATTTTCAGTAGAACAGCCATAGAAATTAATAAGTAAATTTCTGAAATGTAACTAATATCTAATCCAAAGGAAATGAAGTTCACATCAAGAACAGCTACTAGTACTTGTATATCTATTTTTTTAACAACTGTCAAGGCATAAAATCCGTCCAGGGACCTATTAACACATAATGGATAACGAAAATATAATATACACCCACTATGGACTATTATACACCACAAAATGAATTAAATCCTCTCGTTTTTGGGAAAATTGATGAAACTGGAAATCGTCATGTTATGTGAAAAAAATCAGACTCAGAAATATCAATAGTCTATGCTTTCTTTCTTTTGTGGGAATTTAATAAAAATAAAAAATGTGGAGGTTGAAGGTTTAATAAGGAGAGGAAATGGATGGGGCATTGAGAAAAGAAAATATTAGGGATGGAGAATTGGAACAATGCACAATATATGTGGCTAAGGAAATGTTATAGAAAAGCCCATCAAACTGAATGATTAACAAGGTTAAAATTTTATAATTTTAGAACAATGTTTTAAAAGTTCAGGAGTGATTTCCAGGGGCTAAGGTGACTAAAATATGGTAGATATGGAGCCAGATTGGTTAACGGATAAAAGCATTAAGTCAGGTGAGACAGATTAATTCTGACACAATACGGTGACTAGAATTAACAGTAATGCACCTATCAAAATTTCTGTAACAGATGTTAATGTTCTCACCACAAAGAGATGGAAAGTATATGAGGTGATAGATGTGCTAAATACCCTCATATGTCACTACATAATATATTCATACCTCTAAACACCACATTTACCCCTGTGATAACATGTAATTGTTATGTTTCCACTGAGAACAAAATAAAATTAAAGAATAGATCAGCAATGTGAGCTTACAGTTATTAAAGGGACATAATTTTTAGGCTTAAATATTTAAACATTATATGGACTTTGCAAATGCAGCAAATGCAACATGTAAAATCTTCAGAAAAGATATTTTATTTAATATATAATTAATAAAATTAACAAAGTCAAACTATGCCTCTTAAACATTTTAGCCTTTTTGATTTACATTTCCTCTAAAATATGAAACATAAATGAAAAACAATGGATATAACATTCATATATTATTTAAAGAATAATAAAAATTGCATGCTCATCTCAGCTAAAAAATAAGAGAATATCAGCAATTCACAGACTTTGATACCTGCTCACATTCTTTTTTTTAAATTCTGAAGTTTATAGAACACAGAATTTTTTTAGATCAGTGCTGAGGATTGAACCCTGACCCTCATGATTGCTAGGCAAGCACCTTTCAACTAAGCTATACCTTAACCTTATTTAAATTCTATTTTGAGAAATGTCTCACTAAGCTGCACAGTCTGACCTTGAAACTGTGTTCCTACAGTCTGAGCCTCTTGAGTAGCTGGGATTACAAGATATTGCCTGGCAAAATTTTTCTTAACTTGAATATAAAAGGGTTTGTTGAAATTTTATTCTGGATTTACTGAAAAAAATGTAGCTTATATTGTCTATAGTTCTTGTAATATATGGGTTAATGTGTACTAAATTGCATATTCTATAGTTGTTTGAAAAAATACACGTATACATATAACACTGTATGTATGTATATGTAATAATTATATATGCACATGCTTCTATAGGATATATGATACACATGTACATATGGAATATATATGCATATATGTGCAACTCACATGTTCTAGATGCAGTGTGATTTCATCAAAAGAACTAATTATATTCATGTATACTTTTCATATTTCATTGTTAGTCATTGAACGTATGTTTGTCAGAATATGTCAGTTTTCTGATTTATTTTACACTTAGCACTTTTTTTTTCTATTTTAAAACTCTGTGAGTTAAACTTTTATGATAATTGATAATTAGATTTGGACTATAATTGCATTATTTGCATATTGGTGGAATCATAAATTATTTCTCACTGATGAACGAATATATTTTTCTACCATTAAACGTTTTTATTTTAAAATCTATTTTGTGCAAAATATTTAATGCCCTGTTTTTTATTCTTCAGCACTTCATGGGAAATCTTTTCCAGTCTTGACATTTAATATTTTTATTATATTATAGATTATCACAAATTTCACATTTTTATTTTAAAGTAAAGAAAAAGTAAAAGCATGTTATGAAATTTCAAAATAAGATTGCAGGAGAGTAACAGTGGTTAGCACATTGCATATTGTTATCTTCAAAGTAGCTGCTCATATCACGAGACATATGCATGAAAAACTGATCAAACTATGTAGGAACAAGTGCTTTTTTTCACTTAATTTTTATCCATTTTGAAATCTCTGGTATATATTCTAAATGAATAACTAATTCCATTCTAGTTAAGTTTCTTGGTACATTTTAGGTCTTCCTAATAATCACATTCGTCATAAGGAATTTGTACCTGTATATGTTATTATTTTTCCCGTTTCCCTCATCCCGTTCAATTCCCCTTACCCTCCTTCTTTACAATAGTTTTGTTTCCATGTTGGCTGCTTTTCTTTTTTTCTTTCCCCTTCCTTTCCCCTCCCTCCTTACTAGTTCCTCTTCCCACTAGAATTGAAATTATAAATAGACGAAAATATATAATACATGTTGTGAATAGGAAGAAATTCTCTGAATTTTACTAGGAGGATTTCAATCCTATATTGTTACAATTTCTGAAACATTTAGTTTTAACCCTATTATTTTATTTGATACACATTTAAAATATTTCTACTCTAAATTTTTGTTTCTCTTGTATTTAAAAATTCTTGCTGAATTAATAGAATTTTCATTTTTTCATATTTTCCTATTGGCCTAGAATCTATGTCTCATATTGACAAGCCACAATTTAACAATAATACTATAAAACCCTAACTCTGTACTGTTAATATCTAGAATTGATTCCTATATTTTATTTGCAAAAATAAGATATTTGTCATGATGTCAGTTTCTATTATATTTTCCTGGTAGTATATCTATAAATATGGATTAGGTCATTATAAAACTGATGGAATACACATTTTTACATAATTAAAAATTAATGAATTTCAAATTCAATCACAAATAGTCATATAAAGAGAGAATTCAAAATTACTCTGAATTGACTATCATTAATAACTATTACTTTAGAATTCAATTCCCAATGCTTATAAGCCTATGATCAATTATTATTTCTATATATGAATATGCATGTGTCCATATACATATATCCAAAATCAAGTTTATTAGTGTCTAACTGCCAGTCTTTGTTCTGGCATATATAACCAGTGAATTTTTATTAGAGCAGTTATTATTCATGTATTTCTGAAGACATTGCCCAAAGACTTCTACTACCTTCTGAATGGCTGAACTCATGCATACATTGAATATCAGTATGAAATTTGTCACATCTTCAATTTCAAGGAACAGATATATTTAACACATAACTCTGATATACCAAAGTATGCTAAATATTTTCAACATCAAGGCTATAAATATGCACTTCTGTTTTATCACTTGGAACAATAATTATGCCACAGAATTATTAAGAACTTGTAAATGGTGTTATAATAAAGGAAAGAAATGTCCAGAAGTATAGTTTGGTTCATCAACTGAAACTTACAGCTGCCATCTGTAGATGCTAAAATTAAGATAAAAATTTGTCTTGTAGGGCTGGATATAGAGCTCCGTGGCACAATGCCCGCCAGGCAAATTCAAGCTCACAAATTTGAGTCCAGGTGTCAAAAAAAAAAAAAAATGTCCTGTGCTCTAAAGCAACATCATGATACCTTTTACTTATTTTGCTAAGAAGTGTTTATTTTAACTATAAATTTTATTTTCTTTAATCATGTATCATAAATTATTTCTGTGGCTTCTGTTGAAATTTTTTAATGTTTCATTTTTTTCTTATTGCAAAAATAAGTTTCCTTTAAATTATACTAGAAACTAAATTTTGTAATGGATCTTTGGATACAGTCAAAAATGAAAATTTTAAAATTACTAATTTTGAATAACTCACTCTAGAAGCTCTGCTAAAGACATTTCTCTTTCTGCCATTTCCAGTCCATAATACTCTATTTTTATTAATACAAAAATGTAACTCCTTTATTTCTAGAATTATGATGATATTATTATGACGATAGAATTATAATGATATTAAAGTTCTTACTTAATTTATAAGTATAAAAATTTGAAACACTTTGATCATTTATGTAGTTAACACATTTAAATGCATATATTTAAAACACTGTGAATATATTCATAAATATATACAAAAATATGTACATTTTTATTAATGTTTATGAAAGTACATGAGTGCTGAAACACAAACATAAAAACACAAGTCTCCAGTTTTTCTATAACTGTCTTAGAATAGCTCTGAAAGCTAATTTTAATTCTCCTTCCATATAGTCTTTATCTAAATATATTCATATATATTTACCATTGTATTTCTTCTGTAAATGACCTTCATATCTTTTCTACTCACTTTTGTACTTCTTTAAATTTTTCTTTCAACACATGAATTCACCTTTTTTTGGTCATGGCTAAGTATGACTTTCCATTCTGGCTGTATCTTTAATTCTTAATTTCATCATAACTACAGTTACTAAAGAGTTACAAGCATAGTACAAAGAGTTCTCATGCACATGTGTTTTATTCCGCTTTCACTGATGTTCACATTATAACAAAGTGCAGTGAAAGTATCAGAACTAGGGAAATAGACAGGTGCAGAGGCCGGCACCTATGACTGCCCTACGCTGAGAGGCTGAGACAGGAGAATCACAGTTTGTGGGTCAAGCCTAGTCAACTCAATGATATAGGAAGATCTCATCTCAACTTAGAAAGTAAAAAGAGGGCTGGGGGTGCAACACAGTGCTCAAGTAAGGGTTCAGTCCCTGGTAACACAAAATTGCAAACATGCTAAGAAGCTAAAACTGGAAGAAACTAACCTTGTTATAATCCAGTTTGCCAAACGGAAGACTAAATTCAGATTTCACCAGTTTTTCAACTACTTTCGTCTTTTCAGATTGAGGATCTAATTCAGGATTCTACATTTGATTTAGACTTTATGTTTCCTGAGGCTCTTAAAATCTGTGACAGTTCCTCTGTCTTTACTTGTGTCTCTTAATCATGAAAATAAGTGATCAAGCATTTCTATAATGCCTCTCAATTAGTTTATACCTGATATTATTCCTTAATAAACTAAGATTACAGACTTGGAGGACAAATACAACATAGGCGATGTTCCTTTTCTATGACATAGTGTAAGAACTTTTCATAATATCAGAAATCCTTGAGTGATCATTCAAACTATGACCATTTGTTTAATTGGATTTCTGCCTTATTTATCCCACTATAAATTTTCTACATTTTGTTTCCTAAGTATTATTTCATTAGATCCAGCCTGCACTATAGGGTATGAAAATTTAGCTACACCTCCATAGTTGTGCCATAAATGTGTCAGTAATATGCTAAAACCACCAAAGGCATTGATACTGGGAGGAGATACCAACGCAAAATCTTACGCTCTTAAACTTTTCCCAACTAATATACTTTTCATCATGAATCTTGCAGGCCACAGTTCTTAATGAGATGATCTAGTGGTTTTTTCCTATTTCCCTCATTCGTTCTATAATTATCAATTGGAATTCTTTTATATGGAAGATGTCCCTTTATAACAATTCATTTATGATTCTTAGTATTCATCACTTCAATGTAGTTTCAAGAATATAAATTATATTCATTGGTGTTTAATAAAAATATCTTTTTCTGGTTCCTTTTATCATTGAAGGACATTGAAAGATGAAAATCTGGAATCAAAATGTGGTAGGACTAACGTGTTACTACTTCTTGACCCTTTAGGAAGATATGACTATGAATTAAATATTTGCAAATTAATATAGAAGTATTTAGAAATAGATATTTTATTCACATGTAAAATACACTTGAGTTAAAGATAGCATTTGTGCTATCTATCTATCATCAGAGTTTGTCACAACATTCAGTTTTGCTTAGATGTAACTTCAGTTTTTGACAGTGAGTGAATTTAATGCCTTTAATTACTTTCAAAATGTTATATACATGTACAGTGATTTTTACATTTGAAAACAAGTACTGATGTGAAACACAAATACAACAACTGGGGCACAAGAATTTTTTCTACAAGTCTTTTTGTTTTTAACCTTATATTATGTAGCCAAACACTTCTCTAATGTTGTCAGTTAGACTCTTTTCTTCCCCATGTCCTTCAATGAGTTTAGTTTCATGCTATAATACAGTTAGATAATGTTCGTCCAATCTTCTTTCCATCTTGAATTCCTATGATATACTATTTTGAAATGTATTTCACTCAAATTAAATCTCTATGATACACATTACCAGAGATTTGACAAATGCCTAGGTCCAGGCCACCAGCGCATTACTATATAGAACAGTTCCAAACCTGCAAAATTGGTTTCTGTAGGTGTTTTATAGCCTACATTTTTTTTTTACTTTATGGAAATAAGATAAAACCAAACTTCATAACAAAATGATAGAAGAATAGCCATAGTTAATGTAATGTATGTATTTTATCTTTAAAGTCATTGCTTAGAATACAAGATATGGGCCTACACATTCCTCCAATTGATATTAGTACACATTATCCTTCTCAATGAACTAAAAGCTATAA
The DNA here is from genome assembly GCF_034190915.1 of Cavia porcellus. NCBI lineage: Eukaryota > Metazoa > Chordata > Mammalia > Rodentia > Caviidae > Cavia > Cavia porcellus. Next base: position 110,894,104 of record NW_026947486.1, read on the forward strand.
ATAGTATAACTGACTTCAATTTTTTCACTTCTCGCTACTGTCCTTTCCCTTTTCACTCATTGTAGTTCCTTTTCCTTTTGAGTAATTTCTTCCAATTTCAAAACATCGATTGCACATTTTAGATCTTACTTATTCTCTCAGTTTCTCACACAAGGAAGACTATATGATATTTACACATGTGAGTCTGATTTACTCCACTTATGAGTATATACTTAAGTTGCACCCATTTATCTATAAAAGTCTCCAGTTTATCTTACACTTTTGGGGGGGGGAGTTTACCAACACTCCATCTCAGGACCTTGTGCTTGCCAGGCAAGCACTGCAAGTTTATCCTTCTTTATGGCTGAGTAGTGCTCCATTGTATAAAAACATCACTACTTTTTAATCCACTCATCAATTGGTGGGCATTTGGGTTGTTGTTTCTAAGATTTAGCTATTATAAATTGTGCTGCTATAGCCATGGGTGCAAATACATCACTGTGGTATGTTTTTAATTCTTTTGGAACGTAAACAGAAGAGGAATAGCTGGGTGAACGGGACCTCTAATCCTAGATTCTGGAGGAGCTCCCAAACACTGATTTCCACAGTGCTTGTACCAGTCTGCATTTCGACCAAGAGTGGAGAAGGGATCCTTTTCCCTGAAGCCCCTCCAGCATTTGTTATTGGTTGATTTCATGATAATAATCATTCTTTCTGGAGTGAAATGGAATCTCACTGTCATTTTAATTTGGATCTCCTGAATAATTCATGCTATCAAATACTTTTTTCAAACATTTATTTGCCATTTCTATTTTTTCATCTGAGAATGATGTGTTCTTATATGTTCTGCATATAAGTCCTTTGAAACACAATTGGTTTAAAAATTTTCCCACTATGTGGGGTGTCTTTTCACTCTGTTGGTGATTTCTTTTGATGTTTCACAAGATTTTCAATAAGATGAGATCCCAGTTGTTGATTCTTTAAAATATTTCCTATACAGTTTGGGTTTTATTCATGAAGTCTGTGACTACACCTATATCTTCAAGATTTCTACCTAATTTGTCTTTCAATATATTTAGCATTTCTGTTTTAATATTTAGATCTTTGATCCATTTTGACTTTAGTTTAGTGCATGGTGATAAACATGGGTCTAGTTTTAGTCTTCAGCATGTAAAGAGACAATTTTTCCAGTATCTTTTATGAAAGAGGTGGTCTTTCATCTAATGAACATATTTGAACACTTTATCAAAGATAGTGTGGCTGAGTGTGTTTGTGGTTGTGTCCGCATCTTCTAATCTGTTCCACCGATCATCAGGTCTGCTTTTTTTGGCAGTACCATGGTGATTTTATAGCAATAACTTTGTGTTATAATTTCATGTCAGGATTACGATACCTCCTGGCTTGTCTGTGTTGCCCAGTATTGTGCTTACTATTCTAGTCTTCTTGTGTTTCCAAATGAATTTTAGGGATGTTTTCTCTAGATTTATGAGATACGTTAATGATATTTTGATGAGAGCTGCTTTAAGTATATATGAGTTTTGGGAAGATGATCATTTTCATTATGTTGGTTCTAACCATCCAAGAGAAGGGGATATTTTTCCATAGTCCAATATCCTCTTTGTTTTGTTTTTTTTTCTTTTGATGCCACAAAAAATCTAATTACTTTTTTATGTTAAAGTAGTAAAATACAACAAAGCAAGTCAGAACAAAGCCAATCAGAACAGTGCAGCAAACTGGTATAGAACTTCAGAGCAGGATGCTGGGAAAACAATAATATCTACCATAATATCTTGTTATCTTCATGATAGTTGTCCATTCCATCAGGTATAGCAAAATCAAATCAGAAACAAAACACAATAAAACCACTCAAAACAGAATATTGAACAAAGCTAAGCAATCAAACAGAACAAATCAAAACACTGAAAGCAGTGTTGGACTTCAACGACAAGATAGAAGGAAATCCCCTGTATTTGCTGTGCTGCACCCTGTCCTCTTCCCAAAAGATGCTCAAACCGCTGGCCCCAGGCCTGCATGATCAACCAAACAATACAAGCATTTAGTTGCTTTATAAAGTACCTTAGCTGCTATCAACTCAGGCTGTCCTTGGAAGGATTCGGTTGTTAAGAGGCGGGTTGAGGAGGAATTGATTCTCAACCCCCATGCCTATAAGCTCGAAGCTGCTTACAGGAAGGCTAGATCGTTGATTTCTTGGTTAGTCACCCAAGTTCTGATACCCTCTTTGATCTCCTTTTTCAGAATACTACAATTTTCAATATAGTGATCTTTTGTTTCCTTTGTTAGAATGATTCTTAAATATTTAATTTTGGGGGATGCTATTGTTCAGGGCATGGGTGATTTTCCTCTTTACTCTCAGTGGTTTTGTTTTTATACAGGTATGCTATTGATTTTTTATTGTTGACTTTGAATCCAGCTATACAACTCAATTTGGTCATTAAATCTAGAAGTCTTTTAGTGGACTTTTTGGGGTCTTCTATGTAGGGTATCATGTCTTCTGTGTATGAGCATAGTTTTTCTTCCTTTCCCATCCTTATTCCTTTATTTCTCTTTGTTATCTAATAATTCTGGCCTTTTCCATAACTATATTTAATACACGTGGTGATAGTGGATATCTTTGTCTTGCTTCTGATTTTTGAGTTCAAGCTTTCAGTTTTTGTCCATTTAATGCGATATTGGCCATTGGTTTGTCATAGATGGCTTTTATCAGGTTAAGGCCATCAATTCCAATTTTCTGTAGAGATTTTGTAATGACTGTTCTTTCTCCATACACTGGCAATCATTAATATGTTTTGCATATCTATAATTTTGCTTGTTCTGGGATGTCATATAAATGGGAAAATATAATGTGTTGAATTTGCAACCATTCACGTTATTTCACTGTCTTAGAAAATAATACATTTGAAATTATCCCTGTTATTACATATGCATCAATAATGCATTCCCTTTTGAATAGTAATGTATGTTATATATGTGCCATAGATTGATTATCCAAATACCTATTGAGAGACAGCTGGTTTGTTTCTGATTTTTGGAAATTGTGGAAAAAAACCTGCTATAAAACATTCATGGACAGATTTCTGTCTGAACGTAAATCACCAGTTCACTAGCAATGGGATTGTTGGTTTGCATGGAACTATTTCTGTTGGTGAGAAAGAGCCACATTTTGCAGTTCCACCTACAGTGTGTGAGAGTTACAGATGTTCCGCACCGTCCCCAGGACACGTTTTTCAGGCTTTTGGTGATGTGTAGTGATATGTCATCCTGCTTTTAATTTTAATTTTCTCAATGAATGATATTGATTTAGCTAGCCAATACTTATGTGTAAGTATACAACTTTGTTCCAATGTCTGTTAACATCTTTTACCCATTAATATTTTGTTGCATTTCACAAGCTCATTGTATATTCTGAATACAGAGAATATGTAATCACAAAATCAGATGTTTTGCAAAGTTTTGTTCCAGATTGCTTTTGGTCTTTTCATTCCATTAGTACTAAATTTTGCAAAGAAAAAGTTTTAATTTTTTATAAAGTCTGATTTACCAACTTATCATTTGATGGGTTATGTTTCTGATATTTTATCTAAAAGTTTTTTTTACCAAACCTACAATCATGAAGAATTTTTCAATTTCTAACAAGTTTTAAATTTTTACTTTTTACATGGAAAAACACGTCTTGCTTTAGTTAAAATTTTATTTTAAGCCATCATGTCTTAATTGCTTATATTTAAGGTTATAGAATGATATACACACAGTAACCAAGGTTCATTATGTAGATATTAACTAATTTGTTTATAGTATTTATTTTTACTTAATTTTTGTGTAACTTGTGAGGTTTGTGGCAAAATTCACTTTTATGCTTATAAGTGTATGTAAAATTTGTATTTAAAATATACTATTCCAGATTTATTTCATGAGGTTTTTACTCTTGATGTGAAATCCTCTCATTTCTGATGTACTGTATTATTGTTATATTTCTAGATAGATTGCATTTGGTAATATTTTTCCGAGATAATGCATTTAGCTTGTGAGGCCTATTACACTATAGTTTTCTTTTTTGTGATATTGCTATCTGTTGTGATAGTAAGGTAGTGATGGAATCACTACATGAGAAAACATGTATTTTACATTTTTCTTTCTTGTGATTGTTGTGAATTAGTATTTTTATTTGTGAAATGTTTGATAGAAGTCTCCAGACCTGGAGTTTTCATCTTTTTCTTTTTTTTTTTTTGGGGGGGGGGAGAGCAGAAGTTTGAACTGAATATTCAGTTTCCTTAGCAGATGTAAGAGTATTCAAAGTATTTTAGAATGAAATTTGCTAATTTGTATCTTTGAGAAGATTCATAGATTTCATTTAAATTTATGGACACAAAGGTACTTGCACTCTTCCCTTATGATCCATCTAATGACTCTGTATGAATGTAGTTAATAGTGACATTCTTTTATACTTTGTTTCCTCTCAGTAGAAGACTGAGCAGAAGCAAGGGACAGGGGTAGAAGAAAAAGGAGAAGTTACAACTGTCTTGAACTGAAACAAAAATAATAGACTTCGGTCATGTTTTTCTCCTGCCACCAATGCTGTTTTTTTTTTTTTTTTTTTTTTTTTACTTAATAGATTGTTAAACTATGAAGTATGAATTTATAGAATGACTTAAAATACAGTACACAGTTGGGTTTGTGATATTTTCATGCATATAGCATATTTTGGTCATATATACCAATTCTATTACCACTTTTCACTCCATTCCCAATCCTCTTTATCTTTTCCAATAGTCTCATTTCTATTTTAATGTCTTTTTGAGTCTAGCATATTTCACTTAACGTAGTGTTTTCTAGTTCCGTCCATTTTCCTACAAGTAACATGGCTTCATTCCTCTTTATGAAGGACTGTTACTCCATTGTGTATTTTCTTCACTTTTCTTCATCCATTCAATCCCTGATGGGCATCCCAGCTGATTGTGCATAGTTATGCAGGTATGTTTATACTATTCTGACTTTAATTCCCTTGACTACGTAGCAAGACACCTATGGCTGAATAACATTACTTCAATTTTTAGCTTTTTTAAAGAACCTTTATACTGATAGTGGTAGGACCTCTATTAATTTGGATCACTACTATTTATAAAGGTTCCTTTTTTCCTACAGTGTAGTCAGAATTGTTTGTGCTTTCTTAATGAAATCCATTATGATGGATGAGATGGATTCTCGACATAGTTTTTACTCTCATTTCCCTGAGGGCTAAAAGGTTTGGAATTTCTTTATACGTTTAATGTTCATTTGTATTTTGGAGAGATCTCTGTTCAGTTTATTTGTTCATATGCTAATGGGACCTTTTTGGTGTAATTTTATATACCTGGATAGCTTTTTAAAATTCTGGATAATAATCCTTTATCAGATGAATGACTAGAAAAAGATTCTATTGTGCTGATGTTTTATTCTGCTGATTCTTTTCCTGGCTACTGTATGCAGAAACTTTCCAACTTGATACGACCCCATTTATCAATTCTTGCTTTATTATCTCAGTTATTGAAGTTGTCCTCAAAATGTTATTGCCTGTGCCTATATTGTGAAGTGTTTCACCCACATTTTTCTATCATTTTCAAAGTTCATGAGGGCCCTATATGAATTTCAATATTAATTTCTCCAGAATACTAAAGCTTATCTTTAGTATGGAGATATCATTGAATATACACATCACATTTGTTAATATGATCATTTGAACAATACTGACTCTGGCAATCCATGAACATGCAAGATCTTTCATCTTCTAGTATCTTCTTCAATTTCTTCAGCATTTCCTTACTGAGAACTCTCACTTCCTCCGTTAAATTTTATTCCTAGGTGAGTTTGTTCTTTACTTGACTATTTTGCAGCTATTAACAATGGAATTACGTTGCTGATTTATTTGTAATAATGGTGTACAGGAAACTTTTCATTTTTGTATAACAATTTTGTATTTTATGATTCACTGAATTTATTTAATTAACTAATTATTTATCAAACGCAGGACCTCACGCTTGTCAGGGAGAGACTGTGTCACTCAGCTATGTCCTTGACCCTGAATTTATTATTTCTAAGAATTATTTGGTAGATTCTTTAGATTTTTGTGAATACAATTTTTTACCACCTGCAAATATAGATAATTTGACTTTCTCCTTCCCTATTTCTATTTTTATTTTTTTCTTTCTCCTTTCTGTCTGCTCTGATTATAATTTCAACTCCTCTTTTGCATAAGAGTAGTGTAAGTGAACACACTCGTCATCTTTTTTCTGAATTTAGAAGAAATAGTTTCAGTTGCCTCTCTTTCAGTCTAATGTTGGCTGTGGGTATGGTGCTTTGCAGGATTTTTAATGGGAGGGGATTCAGTTCATGGCAGCTACAAACAGCAAGGTGGAAACTGGTGAGAGAGAGAGAGAGAGAGAGAGAGAGAGAGAGAGAGAGAGAGAGAGAACTTCTTTCTGCCCTTACATTGTATGCTGGCTCCACCCCTAGGTGGGTGTACAACTGACACCGTCAATCCAAGTGCTACACAATAAACCAATCACAAATGCACAATGCAAACGCATGAGACCTGGGGACCACTGACATAAACCATGACATCCTTCTTTATTCTTTACTACGGAATGAGAACATTGGTGTCTCATAGTGAATAACAGAAACACTAAATAACTGTATGAACAAGAAGATAGAAGAATAATTTCTTGACAATGACTCAAGAGATTATACCAGACCTTTTTTGTCTCGCTCCATACTTTTCATTGTGGGAGTGCAAAATTAAACCACAAAGCTTGATTGTCATGGTTTGCATAACTATCACCTGAAGGTCCATGTGTTAAAAGCAAAGGCCCCAGACCATGGCAATAATGGAAGGTATTAGAAATCTGTAAAATTTGAACATGTTGGAAGGTGAGTGGCTGAAGGCATACCTTGGAAGTTCCTTTGAGATGCTAGACACTTAAGTCTCACTGTTCTTGTTTTGTTTTCTTCTTTTGTTTTGTTTTGCCTCATGGCTGGCATAAAGTAGCAGTTTCCCAGATCATTCATTTTTATGATGAAATATTAACTGACCGCAAACCCAAAAGAAATACAGCCCACTGTCACAGAATGAAATGTCTTAAACTATACAGCAAAATAAATATTTCTTATTTTTAATTGATTGCTACAGTGACACAACGATAACTGACACACTTGCAAAATAAAGACTTTTAAGGTTTTCTTTTACGAATAGTAGAATTCAAATAAAATTCAAAGGTACAGCTATTTTCTTCCACAGATACATTTATTCATCTTTTACTAGTGGGGATTTCATGACCAAAAATAATATTCATGAATATATCTTTTAAACACAAGAGTTTAGATTTAAACCAAAGAACTTTAAATTATTCATGTATATTTAGAACTTTTCCTGAGCTTGTAAATTAGTTTAATTTAGTTATGATTTAATTCCTGTGACAATACCATATTCTTGGTTAAAATTAATTTATGGAACATTTTAATTCCTTTAGGAAGCAATTATCTTGAAAATTTCTGATATTTCTTATAAATATGTTTGCACATTAATTTTACATTGTATTATTTCAACTATGAATTAGTATACATACATAAATATCACTACTTAAGTAGTGAAACAGCTTCTTAAAAAATATACATTACCTGAACTAATTCGATGTAAGCTTGATCTTTCGAACAGTCTTGTTACTAGGGAAATACATTTATAATTACTATAGATTTTCTGTTTTGAAGGGAACTAATGAAGACATGTAAGGGAAAAAATGCAGTACTATAAACAATTGACAGGACATATAATCAAGTTAAATATTCATCAGTGCATGAATAGATTTCAAATATGCATACACATGGCTTCAATATTATCATCATGGCAAAATAGATAGACCTACATCATATTACACTGAGCCAAATAAGTCTAACACAGAAAGACAAACAATGTATAATGTCACTCATGTGGAATTTTAAAAAAATGATCTCACTGAAACTGAAAGTAGAAAGCTGATGATAAGAGACTAGGGTTAGTGGAGCACATGGGGGAAAGGGAAAAGTTGGGCAACTGTTAAAATGCTGTTTGATAAGAGAAATAAATTCTGTTTTACTAGAGCACAACAAGGTGAATATAATTAACAATCATACGCTATACATCTCAAACTTTTAAGAGAGAGAAATTTGAAATGATTGACTGTGAAAATGTGACAAAAATATAAGGTGAACGATGTGCTATTTTGCCCTAAATTTATGACAACATTCAAATGTGTACATAAATGAAACATCACTTGGTACCTCATAAATATGTAGCATGTAGCAGATATCAATTAAAACCTTTTAAATAAAATTTAAAAAGAAATAACAAGGCCAACTTAGCTGAGATGTAAATAAATGATTTGGATGTCTTTGGAAAATTTAAGAATAACATTTTGACAGACTCATATTTGTAGTTGTGAGAGATTGCTGAAACATAGGGTAAGATAAAGAAAGTGAGGAAAAACAAATTTAGAGTGATACCTCAGTTCATGAATTTAGTTCATTCCAAGATTCCAGAAAAAATGACCATTCTCATGTTTGTTACTTGATGCAGAGTTCACTAAGGGAAGCACAATTTTGCTGAAAGCTTCTGCTTACCAAACAAATTATTTGCAAACTAGCAGTCATGACCTTCAAAATTATTGTTAGGAAAATATTGAAATTAATAGGTAAATAGGTAATGGACTCTTGAAATCACTGTTTCCCATCTCACTGTGGAGGTCTGATAACACGGTGCTGACAAAATATTTTCAGTCAAATTCACTTTTTAAGAAATCCCAAGAGAGAAAGAAAACCAATATCATCCATTGCCATAAAGTGAGTAATAAATCAAGATCTTACAAATAAGAATCAAGAATGCCTGAGCAGTTGCAATACTTCAATAAAGGAAAGAAAGAAAAGAGAGGAGCAGATAAAATGAGAAAGGGAAGAATGCAGAAAGGAGGGCAAAAAGGGAAAAGGATAAGCCCTGAGATGTCATCTGAGATGCTAGCACCTTCTAGATTGTTTCCATAAGGCAATATCCAGTCTTTTATTAGCAAAATCAGTAAGATAATTAGTCTCAGGACATTTCTCTTCTGATTCCTCCTCCTTGAGGGGCTGCCACTCTCTCTTCCACTACTCATTTTTAATTTCAGCCTGACTCAATTTTTTTCAAAAATCACCCACCATAATCATTGGAATAATAAATCAATGATTATACGGAATAATCATTCCATAATAAATGGAATAATCATTGGTATAGCCTCAGTCTCTAAGCAAGGTGCTTACTCTATGCAGACATAATAATTAACAGTCCCCACAAATTATCAAGATAGTCCCCAGCCCTAGGCCACTGAACAGGGTATATTATGCCACCAGAATGTTCTGTATCAGTATTTCTATACAAATCATAAACGGAACCAGTCGTGCTTTTCCTGATAGAAAGTAAGGAAAATGGCTGTGCCTCCAAAATTGGTATACAGGTTTAATGCAATCCCAATCAAAATATCAAAAGCATAACTCACAGAATTATAGAAAACAATACTAAAATTCATTTGGAAATAGAGGAGACCTAGAATAGCAAAACAATTGTGAGCAACAAAGGCAAGGCAGAGAGTATCAGAATACCTGACTTGAAAGTATACTACAAAGCTAGTGTAGTTAAAACAGCATTGTACTGGCAGAGACAAAGGACCTTGGGATAAATGGAATAGACTAAAATTAGAAACATGACTCCCAAAGCACTCAGCCACATTATCACTCATAAAGGGACTAAAAATGTTCACTATAAGAAAGATAGTTTCTTTAATAAGGAATGCTGGAAAAATTGACTGTTCACATGGCGAAGATTAATTAAAACCATGTCACTAAACTAAAATAAAAATGGATCAAATATCTAAATATTACATACAGAAACTCCAAATCTGCTGGGAGATCCAATAGGTGAAACTCTTGAAGAAATAGCCATAAGCAAAAATTTTAGGAACGATACTGTGATCATACAGGAAATATTACAAAGAATCCACAACTGGGATCTCACCATGTTAAAAAGATTTGCACAGATAAAAAAGAGTGAAGCAATAACCCACAGAATGGGAAAATTTCTCTCCACCCTGTTCCTCAGAAAAAAGACTAATGTCTTGAATATATAAAGAATTTTTAACAAATCAGCCCCCCCCAAAAAAAAAATCAGGTTCCCCAAGTGTAAAAGTGCTACCCAGAAATGGACATCTACAAACAGCAAATATACATATGAAAAAATATTCAACATCATTAGGCATTCAAAAGATACAGATTCACACAACACTGAGGTTCCATGTAACTCTGAAAGAATAGCTACCATCAAGAAATCAATCAATAAAACGCTAGAGGGGATGTGTGGAAAAAAGGAACTCTTGTCTTCTATTGGTGAGAGAATATACTGGTGCAACCACTATGGAAATTGGTCCTGAGATTTAAAAAAAAAGGCTAGAGATTCTATTTCTTCCAACTTTTCTGCTATTTGCTATCTTTCTAAAAGAATTAAAAGCATCATACCACAGTGGTATGTGCACACTCATATTTATAGTGGTACCGTTTGTAATAGTTAAATCTTAGAAATAGGCCAAATGTTCATCAAGGGATGAATGCATAAAGAAGATCTGAGGCCTTTTTGGTTGCTTAATATAGTGAAGTACTACTCTGACATAAAAAAGGGCAAAATTGAATTAATTCTAGGTAAATAGATGCACCTTGAGACCACAGTCTTAAGTAAAATAAATTTGGGCACACAATTTTTGCATTTTTTCTCTGTTGTGAGATACTAAAAGGATAATAAAGACCAACATGTACAATTGATATTGACAAGCAGGAAGCACAAATACTCCAATGTAAAGAGGAACAAGGGATGAGGAAAGGAAGGACAAGAAAAGAAAAAACAGAGTAGAAACAAAAATTGAAACAAATCTTCTATAAATAAGGAGAGCAAAGGGGTTGGGGGATAAAGAAGAATCAGATCATATTATCTACAGGTATAAATTTCCTATAATGCCTGTGGTTAGTGTATATATCTAAAGTGTAAAAAAAGTTCATAAACAAACAGTAAACAAGAGTGGGGGGTCTCCCAACATATTCACTCCATTATGACTGCCTATTTGAATCACTTGACAGCTCACCAGGAAAGGTTGATTCAAAAATTTCTAAAGCCTTTTCACGTAAATTGTCCTGTACCAGTCTTGCCCAAACCAAGACTGCTCCCCTTCAGTTCCACTGCTATTCTCTTGACTGTGTTGAGCTGTGTATTGAGAGCCAGCCAGCACTGGGCTCTCTGGGTTGCTTTCCCATGTGGTCGCTCTCATGACCTCTGATAACTGATCATCTGTGGATCCTTCCAATGCTCCTTACTTGCTGATGGTGCCCTGGCTCCTGTACTTTATGATCAAACTAACCAAATCCTTCTTCTTAATGCAAAGGAAAAGTGTTTTAAATTGTAAATCATGCTCTGAATAATTATAAAGGGCATGACTACAAGTGTTCAGTTTATTAAGTGATTAAATTAATTTTTTCTTGATTATAAATAAGAAAAAAATTAAAACATCAAGGAGACAATATTTTTATATCCATATTTTTATCAAATCTTTAGGGGTTGATAAAATGTTGAAGTGTAAAGTGTGTACACCATTAATTTTTGAGCAAATGAATTAGTACAACACTTTTAAAAGAACATTTAAGTAATATCTCTACAAATATAAAATGTTTTCAGCACATCCAGTTTAACCAAGTTCCTCATTAATATGCATTTCTTCTCAGAAAACATGAATATTTACCCAAGGATGCATATTTAAAGATATTTATTTCAGTCCTAATACTCATAACAGCAAATGACGAAAACTTATGTGACTGTTAGGAGGAGAATAATTGAATTAATTATTGTACAAACATATTTCTGAATTATGAATCCTTACAGAAATGGAAATTTTATGTGTGGTCATGGAAAGGTCCTGCACCCATTTTAGTGAACAACAAAGCCAGGCAGCATATCAACACCCTCATAGCTGTGCAAATACGTGAGAACTGTTTTTATGGTGCTTGTTATTACTTCTGAAAAAAATCCCAGAATGAGCTTTGAAGCAATATATCCCTCAGTGTTAACTGAGGTTGCCAGCGAAGAAGGTGCCAATGTTGAAAGTGGATGGCTCGGTTGCTTTCCCATCACTGGGACACAATTCCCAAAATCCACAGCCTGAAGGAGAGATTTATTTTGGCTACCAGTTAAGTCCACACTTACCTGTCCCTAAGGCAGAAATATCATTGTGGAGGGTCACATTGGAAGGAAAAATGCTCAGCTCTCCATGGTCAGCAAGCGAAAGAGAGAAGAGAGGAGTCTATGCACAAAATTGCTTTTCCAGTCCACACCAACCAGTAGCCCACCTCAAACCAAGCTGCACCGCCTCCTGGCATCTTCAGCTACTGAACTCATCAATGGATGAATCCGCTGAGCACCACAGTGCTCCTATGACCCAGTAAGTTCCAAACACAGGGACTTTTGGGGGACATTTAGGAATAAACCACAACAGATGATAATGGAATTATTTATATTTTAGAATGATTTTCAATAAGGATATGCACATTACTACATTTGCAATTAAAATAAGTGTTCTTCATAACAGAAAGAACAATTATGCATTATTCGATTAAACTAACAGCTCACAGGTATGGCAAACAAAACCTGAAAATGAAGTGGTAACTGAGAAGTCTGTGTTTCTACATGTAAATTCTAATGTCCCATGAAAGGGTCTCTGGACTCTTTGGTGACACAGGGATCTCAAGGTTACTTTGATCTTACAGCCCCACATCTTAAAATGGGGACGCTATGTTTGCTGCTAAGTGGGAGAATCATGGTAATTAATTGAGCACTGATTCTCCCTTAACTAAAAGTGGACCACTCAAGAGGGAGAGAAACAAAAGTTCTGGATGAGCACTTATAGTCTCTCTTATAAGCCGTCACATAATAAATGCTCAATAAAATTCAAACTGCATAATTGGTTATAATAACAACCCACTTAATTTCCTCAAGGAATTCATGAAAATGCCAGATTCACTTTAAAATCCAAGACCTTTTTAAGGGACTTACTGTATGACAGCTGCTTTCAATCACAAGATCACATCTAAATTTTCAAGTATCTCATAAACGTTAGCAGGGAAAATTTACTTCTTTTCGTTCAGTAACACTTTCCTGCACCACCTTTTGCAGAAATCTCTATAATCTCAGTAGGCTGAGAAATTTATCCTACTTTTTGATGCACGATCCAAATTTTAAATTGTGTCTCTGAAACATTTCCCATTTCTGATTTTGCTTGAACACCTGTGCAGGTACCATTAGGCAAACTACAAACCCGGATATGCCTGTGGATCATTTATATAAACCAGATGTAGTCTAAAGATGATTGATTTCTTTTCTCTCCAAATTAAAGTTTGCATTTCCACCAAAAAACTCGTTTTCTCTTCCTAAGAGGATTCCTGGGTTTTTAAGAATTCAGTTTTAGTAACTGTTTTCTTGTGCAATGAATTTCATGTCTATGCTCATCCACCACTTGCAAAGGAGGCTTTGATTTTTAACCACTTAAGTAAGCCCATTCATCTGTTGTATGTATTCATTAGCAAGTTGTGAATTAAGCATCCCATTAAAATCTTATTGCAAGTATCAGAATGGCTTAAAAAATCTTCTAACTTTAGGGTTATAGTTTGCAAGCCCATAGATTGTATGCTAAATCACACTTTACTCAGAACTCATTTGGAAAACAATTTGAAAGAGTAGTGAAACTTTGAAGAGGGAGTAGCCAAGAATCAAAATGCCACTCTTGAATATGAAATTTTAAGTCAAAGAGACTAATACTCTCAGACACTCTCAGAAGGGGAAGGGAGAGAAGTGGGACATCCAGATGACTTTTTGATGGAGGGAGAAGGTCCTATGCCAAAGGATAATCAGATGATTCTGGAATGTTCCATCAGGAGGAGAGCACAGCCTCCCAAGCAGGCAGAAGTTCCCAGCAGAGCAGCAGGTCTTGATTCACAGTTGGACAGGACGACACACTGTGGAACAGCAGAGGAAAGACTCTGCGATGCAGGAAAGTGCTGGACAGCGCAGAGCCATGGGAACCTAGGCAGAGCCAGCTCTCAAGCAATCATGGAACTTGCGCAGTAGGACCTCCAGATACTGAAGTTCTCAAGCTGTTTTTCATCTCCCTTGTCATTTTCCTTCTCTAAGCCTAATTTCTTATCTTGGTGCAAGACTTCTCATCCTGTTGCATGAAATACATCTACACTACTACAAAATAAAATGAATTAGGAGACAGACAGGAGGTTGGCCTCTGGTTAGGAGATATGAGAACAGCATGGTCCCTTGATACGATATGTTCAGACTAGAGATCTAGCTCAGCCTTGCCACTAGATATATAACCTTAGGACAAACTGCCAAATGCTATGGGCCTCCGGTTCTGATAAGTTTTATGAAGTACACCTCTGAAGATGTGTGCTTCATGCGTGAAGTACCTGGCTCAGTGTGTGGCGTAAACTTGAGCCTTACAGCATGGAGAAAAAAATTGATGCCTGGTAGAACATCCTATCATGAGAATTAAGACCAGATCACAGGCAATTACAAAGGCTTTACTGGGTGGTGACAGGAAAACTTGGCACCTCACATGAGATAGGTGCACATGCAATACGTTACAGTCTAGAAAGAGGTGGAGTCAGGGTTCAGGCTCCTCTGGAGGCCATTGCTGCCCATATCTGCATTTGTAGCCCCAGAACTGAGTCCCTACATCTCTTCATTTGAGGCTTTGGGCAGAGACCTTGTGGCTTTCTTCCTTGAGGAGGTGGGGGGGGGACATAACTTTCCATCAGTGTACATTTCCACTTGCTGTCCTTCCATTTTCCCTCCTCTTTCCTTTTTCTCAGGAATCCCCCCTCCAGGAATGCACCCCCATTCATGTCTTCGCTGATCCATCTATGTGTTGTGCTCCTGGAGGAAGTGGAATAGGAAGAATCAGCACTGTGACTTTCAAATCTTGCTCAGTCCACCGCAGTACGGATTTGAAGATTTTATTGTCATTTTGGCTGGTTTTTATTGGCTACTCCTAGCTTCCCTGTTCTCGCTGTCAGGCAAATTTATGATAAATAGCAGTTTTTTTAAAATATTATTTAGACCCCATGATTTAACATCCTTTTTTATGAAATTTGTTTGATGATCTGGACATCTCAGAGAATATGCAGTGCTCTAGAACAGTGTAGGCAAAAATTGGGCTGTGTAAATACAACTCGATAAACTTTCACTCACAAAATACATGTTTGCTAATCCAGGAGGATGTCTTCCTCAGTAGCATTTGACACAGAAATTCTGCATTCAAGTTAAAGGCTCACTTCTTCCCTCTCTCCCAGGTGCTCTTCCATCCTAAGCACAATCTTCATTCATTTCACCTCCATCAAAAATCTAGGCTTTGCTTTGTGTTGGTCAAATGGCATTCCAGATAATGCAGTTATAGTGTCGTTTTACTGTTACAGTGGTTGGCTCTCCCAGCCCAGGAAAAAAAAAAAAAAATACCGGACCAGGCAGCCTCTGGGTCACTGAGGGATTCCCACTGTTTCCCATTCTCGCTTTTGTAATTTCCCATGTTTGACGTCGGGAGTAGACAACAACTGCTTGACTTTGATCACCCTCTTGGAAGATACAAGAGAGATATTAATCATGTGAGTAGCTTAAGGAAAATTTACATCTTTATAGTACTCCTTCCCATATCAATTTATATTACCTTTCTCTATTTATTTAAGGCTGCTTTTACATGAATGAACATTAAACATTTAGAGCTGCTTTCATAAAAATCGCTTACATTGGTTTGCATTTATTTTAGGAAAACTGGATGTTTTGCTACTATGCATGGGATGTTTTCTGTGCAGCATTTTCTAACTAACTGTTGCTTTGTGTCAAGGCTCTTGATTTTCATGCAGTTTTGCAATATCACTCTTCCTGAACTCTCTTATTCATTTGAGTATTTCACATGCTGACTCCTTTAATTTTTCCAGCCAGATGATATTTCCATCAAACAATAATTCTTTAAACTCAGTATTTTTAAGTCTTATTTACATATATTGATAAATCTAGAATAGTTTTGAACTTTAGCAGTAATAGTTTGTATTTTCCCTGACTTTAAAAAGATGACATTTCTTATTTAACTCTGCTTGCAGTACCTTTTAGAAAAGCACATTTTCTAAATTTTCTAAAAGTTAGTACATGAACTCATGTTAAAGTTGTTTCAAAATATTTCTGTACTCATTGAAATAATTTCATTTTTTCTTCCCTAATTTTTAATGCAAGAAATTATGGTAGAGAATGTTTTCTAAGGTTAAATTATATTTTCACTTCTTGGGCATAGCCCATTTGATCAGTTAATTCATGGTATTGTTGAATATGATGTTATTCTATTTAAAATACTTGCTGCTAGGTGAATGAGCCTGGTTCAAGAATTCTTGGAAAGGGCTGGCCCTCTGAAGGCATTTGAATCAAGATGTGCTAACCAGGATAAACAAGTCAGATAATTACCCATTTTTTGGTTTGCTTTGAATAGCATTACAAAAATTGTCATGTAATTCCTCGTGATTCTTTGATAGAAGTGGCTTATAAAAAAAGTCTATTTCAGTGGCCTGGAATTTTGGAGGCAGTTTCTATTTGTATTGTCCTATTGCTTGTATATTCTTTTTTGTGTATTTGGTACTGGGGATTAAACACAGCACTTTTGCACTGAGCTGCAGTCCCAGAATTTTTAATTAATTTTTAAAATTTATTAATTTACTGAGGCTGGGCTTGAACTTGTGATCGTCATGTGTCATCCTCCCAGAGTACCGCACCACCATGGCTACATCATTTATATTTCTTTATAGGACAAATCGTTTATGTAAATTTTTTTGAAAAAGTTGTCCATTTCCCCTAAGTATTCCAACTGAACATCATGATAAATAAAAGAAAGACCTTTTTGACAGAAATTCTCAGGCTTATATACTCACAGAGAAAATCATTTCATGAACTCTATATACCTGATATTCAATATCAATAACCATCAGTATATGGCTAGTGTGTTCCCAATAGTACTGTGATTTTAATCTTCATATTCTCAAAGTTGTTCTTTCTAGTCTAGTTTACTTCATGCTTCCACATAAACTTAGGAATCACCTCAATCCTGTTGGGATTTAGATTTGAATTGTAGAGGCAAAGATGAACACAGTACTATTTTAAGCGATCCAAGTCATTGACAGAATAAGTCACTTTAAGCCGTAAAGTCTTCTTTTCTTTGTTTCTGTGTTAAAATTGAGATCTTTGATCCATTTGATTTTAGTTTAATACACGAAGAAGTCTTGGTCTATCCTCAGTTTTCCGTGTGTGGAGAGCCAATTTTCTGAGCACCATTTATTAAAGAGATTGTCTTTTCTCCAGTGTATGTGTTTGGCCCCTTTGTCAAAGATCCAAAATTTATATTGCCTGTGGTTGTTTCTGATTCCTCTGCTCTGCTTTATTAATCGGCACATCTGTTTTTGTGCAGACACGATACCCGTTTTATCCCTGCAGCTTTTTAGTATAGCTTTACATCTGGGATTGCAGTATTTCTGGCTTGGTTCTTGTATTCCAGGGTTGCTAACCCTAGTTTCTGTTAATTCTGGTTCCATATGAATTTTAGGATTGTTTTCTCTGAATGTGTGAGAAATGCTGTTAGAATTTTGATGAGATATATAATTTGATTATATAATGAGATTGAATTAAATTTCTGTATCAGTTTTAGAATTATGGAAATTCTAACTGTATTGGTTCTGCCTATCCAGGAATAGGGGGTATCTTTCTGTTTTCTGATGCATTCTTCAATCTTCATTTTCAGAGTATTATGACTTTCTTTGTCCAGTTCTATCACTTTTTCAGTTAAATTAACTGAAAATTATTTAATTTCTAATGCAATTAAAGATATAATTATCCTATTTCCTTCCTTAGTGATTTCATCATTCACACCAAAAACTTTATTGTTTGTTGTATGTTGATTTTTGTATCCTTCTATGTTGCAGAATATGGCTATTAATTCTAGTACACTGGTGGAAGCTTTTGGTCTTTTATGTACATGATCATGTTCTCTGAAAATAATCATGACTTGACTTGACCTCCCCCTTTCATAAGCATATCCCTTTTACTTCTTTCTCTTGTGTCATTGTTGTGGCTGGTGTTTCAAGGACTGTGTTGAACAGAAGTGGTAATAGTACATATCCTTATATTGTTTCTGATTTTAGAGGAAAAGCTTTCAGTTTTCCCCATGTAATATGATGGTGGCAGTAAGTTTGTCATCAATGAATTTTGTCAGTGTGAATTAAGGTCTTGCTATCCATTTTTAATTAAGGGTTTTAATCATGATAGGATGTTGAATTTTGTCAAAGACTTGTTTCTACATCTTTGGAAATGATCATGTGTTTTTGTCATTACTTCTGTTTATGTGATGGATTATATTTATTGATTTACATATGTTGAATAATCCTTGCATCCCTGGAATGAAACCTACCTGCTCAGTATTTTAATTTTGGTTTTTAAAAAGAGTTTGTACAATTCTCATGACAGTTTTGACTTTTACTTCAATAATAATAAGCATTTTCATGTTATTTGCAAGATGAATATCTTCTCTGATAATGGTGTCCTTTTTATTCATTTTTTAATTAAGTTACTTGTACTTCAGTTTGTAAGAGTTCCTTGTAAATTCTGATTGTAATTTCTTTTATAGTGTTGCAAATATCGTATATTTTTATTGGACCCAGTAAATTACAATACAATATTATGATAATTATATTTATTATATGTAAATCTATGATAAACACCAAAGAATATTGCTACGATACTCACTTTAAACAGCATGTACTTTAAAACTAGGAATATATATATATATATATGTATATATATATATATATGTATATATGTATATACATATATATATATATATGTATATATATATACATATATATATATATATATATATATATATATATATATTTTGATCCTCTTTTTTAATATGTAATGCTCCAGCTTTTCTTCCGGGGTGTTTTTATATCTGCCTGTTGTCCCTTTACATTTTCTGTAGTATGGTTCAAAGGCAATGGGTGCACTTAGCTTACATTATCTGAAATAACTTTATTTTATATTCATTCTTAAACAATACTTCCACTGGATGTCTAATTCTGAGTTGATTTTTTGTACTCCATTAAGTTTCATTAAAGGAACAAAATCAATTCAAAATACGTGTGTAATTCCACTAGGAAGTTTGTAGCTAAGCTTACAAGATCAGAAGGGGAAGAGTCCCAGTGGCCATCTGCATAATCAGAGGCAGACTGATCCAGAGCGCTTATCTGCACTCCAGAGAGCTGAAGGATCCAGCAGCAATGAAAGGCTGAGTCCTCTCAAGCTCACTGTAGTCCCTGGCCTGAGTGTGAGCCAGGAGGCTGAGGGGTCAGCACTGGAAGTCTGAAAAGTGTCCCCCGAAGAGGCATCCAAAGTCAGTGTGGAAGGTCTGAACGCTTCCAAAAAGAAAAACCAATTCTTCCTTCACTTTTCCCTTTTCATTTCACCCAAGAAGCAAGCCTGTTGGTCAGCCCATGCCTTAGGGAAGGATGAGCCTTTCTCCCCTTAATTTGGCTGATCTACATGTCAGTGGTCCATAGAAACACTCGGAGCTAGCTGGTGTTACTCTGTCTAGTTGACACGTTACTGTTAACAGCTATGCACACTTTTACTGCCTTGTTCCAATTGCTGGCCTCCTTGGTTTCTAAGTGAAGAATATAAAGTCATTTGTATCACTGCTCTTATTTTACAATTTTACTTTTTGTCTCTCTTTTTTGCTTGACCATGTTATTCCTAGAGATGAAATTCTTTAAATTTGTGCTGTTAATGATTCACTAAACATTTTATATCTAGCAACTTACTTCTTTCTCCACATTTGAGACCGTTCAATTACATTTTTGAATACATATCTGTTTTACTCATTTCCCTTCTCTGTCTTGACCTTGTTTCCCTTATATCATATGACGTAGTATTTTCCTGAAGTTGTTTGAGACTCTGTTTATATTCAATTTCTCCACCTTCTACCTTCAGAATAAGTGATTTATTTTTTATCATTCAAGTTCACCATTTGTTCTATGACTTTGTCTCTTGCTTTGAAAAAACTTACTAATATTTTTGTATCAGATACTATATTCTTAAGTTATAGAAAATTTATTCATTCTTTTCACATTCATGTTTGTTGAAATTTATTGTATTTTCACACTTCACTCTTTCTTTTAATTCACTGGACACAATTACAATAGCTGCTTTAAAGTCTTCAATTAATGATTGTAACATGTATATTTACCCAAAGTCCAGATTATATTTTCCTGACCATTGTATGTCAAGTTATTTTGGATTTTATCTTTATTGTGACAATTATATTTCTTGTATTACTCTCAATACTACTAATTTTTTAAATCCGTGCATAATATGTAGGCTGGGTTCAAACTGCAAACCATGTCTTTAACAAACTGAAATATCAGTATGATTGTTTAAATCATAACTGTAAATTTCTTTCACATTATATGATGCCTATGCCATAGAGAGTTTCTCCAGAGACTTGATTTGAATTTAAACACGTAATTAGAGTTTCAACTTTTATGGTCCTCTGTTCCCAAATATCCCTTCTCACAAATCCAGAAACATGGTTGCTTCTGGCTCTTTCCTCTATTTTTTCAATTATTTTCTTTATTTTGGAGATGTATTGGTTACACTCACCATGAGGACAGTGGATGGGTATGTATTCTCACACGCCAGTGAATTAATTCCATGCCAATTTCATACTGTATATTTTGACTCCCATCCAAATTTTTTCTGCCTGTGTGCAATTCCAAAAGCATTAAAGCAGATCTACTTTGAATAATTTATTGAAGGTTTATACCATTTATTTTCGGAAAACATATTTGTTAGAAGTTCATTCCATACTAGAAAAAGAAATTGCCTGACCTACTTACTTATTCAATTAGTTTGCTTCCTAAAGTACACAATTTTAATAACATTAGATTAAAAGTACTGCAAACATTACTTTGGTCAAAAATTTCCAAGCAATTATATGATCTCATATTAAATCTCTTATCAAAAAATTTGTCCTTACATAAAACATTTTATGTGCATGCTTCAATCTTGGAACCACAAAACTATCATGATGTCACACACACACATACACACACACACTTATAAAATTTATTAGGGCAAAAGCTATATTTATAGCACCAAAGCAAACTGAGACCCAAAGCAGGAAATCTATTTTCCAAGGTAAAGCATAAATGCATGGCTGAACCAGTTTAATGGAGAACCAGCTTCTTAAATGCTCAATGAATTTCCTTATCAGCAGTCTTTAACCAAACAAGATAACCAATAATCCACGTTTTAGTGCTCTCTCAGCCTTCTCAGTGTACTTTGCAGTTGGACTTATGACTTGCTCTAGCAGATGTGATGTTTGCAAATTTGACACAAGAAAAGGTGTAAAAATCGCCAGTGGGCTCACTTGCTTTGGATTTTCCAACACGATAAGATGACAAATATTGCCTGACAAAGGATGACACAGATGGAACACAGCTGGTGCAGCCCCATCACCTATGCCAAAATATTTGTACAACAGCCACAGACAGTGGATTTCTAGTCCTATGTTTAAACCTCACTAAGATTAGCTGGGCCCAACACAGTTCAGCTCAACTTGCCAACTAGAGGGTTAGTGAACTGATGATTATCATGTACTATGGGATTTTATAATTGGTTGTTATAAGGCATTATTGTGACTAAAAATAGATGACATATATACATTTTATCTTCAGATCTCTCTGTCTGCTGCAATGCTTAGAAAAACTTAAATTTTCAATATTTACACTGAATAATTCCTGGGTTTTCTAGGCCAACATAATATTTTTTTTCTTATTTCCTTTTTCCTCTCTCTGACAGTGTGTGTGTGTGTGTGTGTGTGTGTGTGTGTGTGTGTGTGTGAGTGAATATATGAATGGTCTATTTTTGTCACAGTTTAATTCACATGTGGGAAATGAGGTTGATATTTTATTTTGCTGCTTCTCAAACCTTTGTCTTTTTTATTTGTGACATATAAGCTCTTCTTAAAATAGATCCTAGTCAATAACCTAACATCATCAGAAGTTACAAGACATCATTGTGCACTGATTTAGATCACCTGTATCTAACCTCTACAAAATGCCGTCAAGATGAATAAATGTGAAACTTCTTTGACAATAACATCATTTGACAATTTTTCTACATTTATCCTTTCTGTGTTTATACATCAACCCTCTGGTTATTGTGCCGGCTCTAATTTAATATTAATTTATTCAAGTGTCCTCCTTTCTACCTCTGGCTTTTAGTTAGTGACTGTCCAACTTGAAAGTTTACACAGCTCCCTAGCTTTCTACTTTATTTAAACTTCTTCACTTAATGATTTTATTCTTAAACTTTATCATTCCGAATACATGATCACACTCTAATCCTCATGTTCTACGGGGACAGTTGATCCTCCAAAACCTTGAGTCTTACTACAGTGCCCCATATATCTCACCTGTTTGTCACTGCAGTTGTTTTGTACCTCAGCCCGACTATGTTTTACAGGGCCTTTTCACTTTTTCCTACACAGCCTTTCCAAGTTCTCCTCAATTTTTTACCTACCTACCCAAGAGGCACAGTCAGCTAGCTCACCTAAGGTTTGCTTGTTGACCTTTCCTCTTTCATCATTTGCCCTTCCATTCTGTGAGCCCAGCACAATGCTTGCTTTCAAAGTTATTCAAAGGCATATATCCTCAAAACCCTCACAGTTGCTAATCCAAGCCACAATAAGCAGGACACAAAAAGGAGGGAATGCATCTTTTTCTCTTGTCTTTCTCTCATAGCTATCAGTTATTTCCCTCAGAATATCACCCTTTCACACTCACGTGTGGGGGGAGGTTACCACGTCAGTTATTCCCTTCTTCTTCATTTTAATTTCCTTTTTTTCATTACATTAAAAAATGTTAACATTGTTTTTCTAGGATCACAAAATACCTACTTCTCCCTTTTGATCCATCATCATCTTTCTCTGCAAAACCAAAATTTACAAATAAATAACCTTCATTTTTTAATTTATATTCTTTAATTTCATTGATCTTTACAATTTATCACAGTCGGGCTTATACGTACATCATTCCTCTGAGTTTTCTTCTGTCTGTTAGGTCACACATTGCTGATTCTGAATAGGGACTTCTAACCTCAAAACTATTTTAAATACTATTGATGGTTGGCTGTTAGTTTCTTTCCATTTTGTCATATAACTAGTAAAGACTCAAAGAATACATAAAGAATACTTTTTTCAAAACCTTGTAAGCACTCATATTGTTTCAAATAAGAATGAGAAATTATTGTCAAACATAATCTTGTTTTTTTTTTTAACTTTTGCCACAAAATGCACGCTTCCAGTTCATAAATGAGAAATGCCACAGTTTCCAAAGCTCAAAGAACGCTTGTCACAGAGGCAATCTAAGACTTTACTGCTTGCCCTTCTGTGGAATATGCTTTTAAAGATATCTTAAAATTTTGGCCGAACAATTATTAATTTGTAAACCTTTCCTCTTCCATAACAGAGATTTAGAGACAGAAATGCGATTCAAGAAAGATACTTTGCTCTAACTTCTAATTATTTTTAAATAACAAAATCAAAATAATGTTTATCAGGAGAAAGTATGACAGTGAAAGAGTCAGTAAGAGATTCCAAATTATACTATTCCTTCTTTTTACACTCTCTGCCCTTTTCTAATGTGATATACGGCTCTTTTTTCAGTTTGAACAGAGGTATGTTTCATTGCACAAACACTTTTTGACTGACAGTTTCTTTGTTTTGCTTTGTTTTCTATTTCAATAAATGCATCAAGAGTTGGAAAATGCTTTAAGAAGAGAATGCACTGAATTATACTGAAGCTACCAGACATCACAGGTAAGTGACATGCTGCACCAGAGAATGAGTTATGCTTAGTGTTGGATGGCTGGCTGGGAGTTGCACTTTAATACTCATGCTGAATATTGCTAACCTAGGAAAATTTAAAAATTCAAAAATTGATCTCTGCTTTGTATTGAAGGGTACCACTTTTGTACCATTATAATGCTGAAATTTCCCAAACTGAGCCACCTTCTTTTGGGTCCATTTATTGTGAATGTGGTATCTGTATTAGCCATTCTCCAACCACATTGATTCTGAAAATTTTCATGCTCTCCTTTTAAATAATGTACCATTAAGACCCTCTATACCTCCTGGCTTATCACAGACTTAGACTTAGTGGGTAGCACTGTCAGGAGACAGAGTAGAAAGAGCATAGACAGATTCCTCCTTTGCGCTGCTGAGGTTTGGGCTACACCTTGCATCTCTTCTAAGTTTATATATCACCCAGGAACACACATTCATATCTCCCCTGCCCACTGGGCTCCAGTCACATCACTTCTTTCTCTTTTCCAGTTTAGAACTAGGGATTGAAATAGATTTCAATATTTATTTCTCTAGTGCCTGTATTATTTTTCTATTGCTATCAAATGAACTGCTCAAACCCCAAGCATTTAAAATGATAAATATCTAATATCTCAGTTTCTGTGCAGGCAGGCAAAAACGATCTCATTTGAGTTCTCTCATGAGATTTGTTTATTGGGAAAGTAGGTATCTGCTTTCAGTTATCTACATGGTTGTTCTAGGACCTCAGTTCCTTACTACAAGAGGCTTCCCACAGTCAGCCAGATGCCCCAGGGTGAAAGATCCAAGAACAGGAGAGTGGGTGTGCTCAATACAGAAGCCAAGTGCTTCTAGGAGCTCAAATCTGGGAGCCTGCATCCATGACTTCTGCCTTATTCTGTTCATTAGAAAAGTCAGGGTAGAATTTGACACTGACATGATTTTTCTTCCAACACTTTGAAGCTATCATTCCATTATTTCGCATTTTCTCTGTTTTCTGTGAGAAATGTGCTTTTTTCTCTAGTTTTCTTTTTTTTTATACGGATTTTTTTTACTCTGACTTTTAAGCCCCGTATCCTACTGGGTTTGAACAAACTTGATGTTATATGCAGTGGTTTTGCTTTGCTCATGTTTCTTATTATATAATTGTATTCAGCTC
Organism: Cavia porcellus; assembly: GCF_034190915.1. NCBI lineage: Eukaryota > Metazoa > Chordata > Mammalia > Rodentia > Caviidae > Cavia > Cavia porcellus. Next base: position 110,919,304 of record NW_026947486.1, read on the forward strand.
CTTGAATATTTGTAAGTATTTTTTTGTCAAATTAGGAAAATTTTCAGCGAATAGTTATATCCCTTTTGGCCATCTCATTATGGGGACTCCAATTTATGTGCAAGGCTGCTTGAAATTATCACAGCTCACTGATGTTTTTGCATTGGTTGGAATAGGGAATTTTTTTCTTTCTGTTCATTTTTCACAGTTTATGCTGCTATTTCTGGAGTTCACTAATCTTTGATTCTGTTATGTCTAATATATAAATAATGCCACTTAGCACATGTTTATTGCAATGTTTATTCTCTAAAAGTTTAATTTGGGTATTGTGATATTTTCCACATCTATATTTAATTTCAGTTGTTCTTGTAGTTATAGTAACTCAACCTCTGTGAAGGCCCTCAGAATTCTCATCTCATTAGAGCATCAGTCCACATTTCAAAATCTTATTATGAAGTCACACATGAATCAGGCTTTTTTGTATGCTTCTTTGAATAAAATTCTCCAGAGACAATTTCTCTTCATCTCTGAACTTGTGGCAATTAAAGAAAGAAATAATTTATCTGCCCAAAACAACTCCCAAAATACTAGGTAAAAATGGACCCATGGTAACAGCTGTAGATAGCTGTGTTTTTAAAAAGAAAGGCACCATTTCATTTGCACATACAGTTTGCAAAAGCAAAAGTTGGAGGTTTCTTGTCTACTTCACAAAATCTGGGAAGAATTTTTCTAAGTTCCAATCTATGTCCTCTCGTCCATTTGGTTCTGGCCTCTGAGCTGTCTTTCCCTTTTCCTGAAGGGCAGCAAGTATTTGGAACTTAACAATTCTCTCAGTTTGGTGTATGACAATCCAGTTCCGGAAGTCCAGGGAGCTCTCACAGCTTCTGTTCTCCCCATGGCAAGACTGTCTTTCTTCTTCACATAGAATCCTTTGAAAACTTTCACTGGCACGTTCAGTCTTCTTAAGGTTCATTCCACCGCACAAAGTCACACTCAAAAGCATGTGTGAAATAAAACTTTCTTTTCCTGGGACTTCAGATGAAATTGCCGAAGGATAACGTCCTGAATCTTCTAGGTGCTCTGTTGTTTTATTAAAGCACAGTTTTAATCTATATTGAGACCTCTTCTGTGAATGAACACTTGCAAAAACCACCTTTCTCTGAGATCTCAAAATAATATACATATAGGCACACTCTTAGCTTCAGTTTTAGACTACTCTGTGAAGAAGTGCCTTTCATTTGAGTTTTGATGCGTTTTTTTCTTCATTTTATCACAAACACCCATCTTGTAAACTTAAGAGATTAAAAAAAACAAACAAACAAACAAAAAAAACTTCACCAGAACTAAAAGTATGACAATCGACTTAGATTTTTTTCAACAGACTACAACGAGAGCATTATTGAAATTTTGAAGTTGCTTCAAAATGGTATTGAGTTTTTCACTGTTGCAATGGCGGCAGATGGCAGAAATCTTGTTTTGGTGCATCTACATGGCTTACAACAGTTGTCTGTAATTATATTAGGGCATTTTGTCTGGGATTTATCCATAATGCTTTATATTTTTCGCTCTTGAAGCACTCTGTAGTCAGTTGCACTAATGATTTCCTGTGCCAGTGAAGAGATCTTTTCCATTTCCAGAAGTCCATAAATTGGATGCTCCTCCATGCGCACTGGATTTGAAGCAAACGGGACAGTATTCTCAGGTGTGCACCCCTCCTTGTTCTGGCCTTTTGTCACTTTCACTACTAGTACCCTCAGCATCAGTTTAAGTACCACATAGTCTTTCTCAGTCTGCATTCACTATTGTGTTTTTGTTTCTTGATTATTTAAACATACACATATTCAATGCATGTATCAATGAGTCTGAAGATAAGTATACAACCATAAAACCGTGAGCAAAACTGAGGCCATATGCAATTCCAACGCCTCATGCAATTCCCCTGACCACTTGATCATCATTATTTTCATCATGTAGAACACCTAGAAAGGCTCTTTCTTCTTAGAAAATCTTAAGTGTAGAGTATGCTTGTCCAGATACTTTATCTTGTAAAACTGAAACTTTTTCTCGTCCCCTTTTCAGGTTCTAGCAATCATGGCTACACTCTCTGTTTTTAAGAATTTGACTCTTGAGATTGCACATGCAAGTGAGATCCTATAATATTTGTCTTTCTGTGCTTGATTTATTTTACATAGCATAACACTACCCAGATTGACTCATGTTCTTATAAATGGCACGATTTCCTTTATTATTTCGTGTGTGTCTGTGTGGTGTGTGTCCCTGTGGTCATGGTCCTGGGCACAGCATCCAGGGCCTTTGCATAGAGTTATATCCCCAGCTGTGTTTTTTTTTTTTTTTTTTAACTTTGAGTTAGGATCTCACTAAGATGTTAATTTGCCCAAGCAAGGCTCAAATTTTGAGCTATCCTCCTGCCTCTGCCTCCTAGAAAGCTGGGATTATAGGATTTGCACCACTACACTTGGCTGTTAATTTTATTGTTTATGAGTTTATTGTTTATATGTTTATTTTTCTTTGGGCTCTACCACCTATTTTATTCTGAGAAGCATCCCCATATGCATTTGGGGACAGGACTGCCTTCACTGTAAGGCTGAATAATACTCCACTCTATGAAGATACCATGCTTTTTTTAATCTGTTCACCCATTAATGGGCACTTGGGTGATATGCATGTGTTGGCGACAGTGAACAATGCTTCAGTGACTGTGAGAATGCAGATAACTCTTTGAGATTTTGCTTTCACTTCTTTTATTACTTCTAATATTTTTTGATGAAATATTTAAGGTTCACTATGTGTAAGCTCATGATATCTGAAAACAGAGGTATTTTTACTGCTGTATTCTGACTTGGCTGCCTTTCCTTTCTTGTCTTCCTTACTTTCTCTCTGAGTAGGACATTTGTTCCAGTTTGACTAGTAGTGAACATGGGATTCCTTTGTCTTATTCTGATCTTAAAGGAAAAACAGTGTTTCTCACCATTCAGTAGGGTGTTAGTCATAAACTGGTCACATATATCCTTTATTGGCTGAGCTGCTTTTCTTTATCTGTTCACTTTTATTTGTTGAAGTTTCAAGAACTTATAAAATGAAAGGATGCGAAATTTGAGCAAATGCTTGCATGCACCTGCTGAGACAATCATATTTGTTCATGCTGATAATACGATCAACTGTATTTATTTATTTATTTGTAAATATGTTATACACAAATCACATGTGTCTGCCAATATTGAATATTGCTTTATTTCACGATAAACCCCACTGGATCAAGATGAATGATCCCTTTTTTTTTTTAACTTTTTATCGGTACCGGGGATCGAACTCAAGACTGCCTGTTTGCAAGGCAGGTGCTTATGCCACTGAGCTAAATTCCCAGAACCATGAATAGTCCTTTTAATCTGATACTGAATTCAGTGTGCTAGCATTGTATTGATAATTTTCTGGTCTCCGTACATGAGAAATGTTGACCTTTCATATCCCTTTCTTAGAAATTTTTTGTCGCCTTTTATTATCAGGATAATATTGGTGCTATCAATTGAGTTTGTAAATGTTCCATTATTTTCCATTTTTGGAAAGCCTTGAACTCTCATTTTCTCTGTCATTCTCTGTCTCTGTCTCTGTCTCTGTTTCTACCTCTCTGTCTCTCTGTTTTTCTATTCCTGAACCTTTTGAGGTTTAGTTACAGAGGTCATACATATTCACCTATTTTAGACATAAACATTTCTTAAGAGCAAGGACATGGCCTTACATAACCCCTTATTTAATATCAGTTAAATTATCAGATTTAAAGTATTTAACATTAACACAAAATGTTATTTAATAAACAAGCCACACAAGTAACTTACTGATTGTCTCAACTATATCCTTATAGAGAATTCATTTTTGGTTAATGGATCAAATCCATTTCAGTGGGTGCATCATAAAGGTTTGATTCAATGTAGTGATTTTAACACATTTTTAATAGAAGATAACTATTTTTGTATTCTTTACATTGTTCGTTCTTCTAATTATTCTCATGCTGATAAAAATATGAATATGCAGTTATGAGAAACATGGCTTTTATATTTGATTGTTTTCAATTGAAGACAAAGTAGAAAATGATAGTGGGACTGAGTGTTAATTTTCTTAAGACATTCATTGCATACATTAATGAAACTGATTGCAGTATTTCAATAAATACATATGGTGGAGATAGAGTACAATTTTCATAACTACATTTCTTGTAATTATGTTCTTTGTTCTGACCTAAAAAAGGGAAAGTATTCAACTAATACTTAAATGTATGAAGTAAGACTGGTCAATGTTCAAATACTTTTCATTGAGTCTTTGTATATATGAAAATGCCCTTTAATTATGCTGCCAAATTAAGAATAGTATTATATAATTAAAAAAATTGTAGGCTCATTTGCTTTACTATAAAACTACTTTATTGTTAAATTACCTGTTGGAATTACATATTACAGAGAAAAATTCTGTGCACAGCCTACTTCTACTTCTCATTAAACATAACCATCGATATTATTAATAGATATTTTAGCTGTAATAATTTTGAGATTCTTGTGGGTGTACTCTATGAGTTATTTTTAATTAATTTTATTGGTACATTTAAGTATACATAATGATCACTTTCATCATAGGGATGTTATACCTTTACATGTCTTATCTCAATTCCTTTTGTTTTTCATTCTCCTATCCTCCCTTCAATCCCTCTTCTCCTTAATTAGAAAAGTTTGTTTCTATTTTGCCTTCTTTTCTCATTTTGTTTATCTTCCCTTCTTTCACTTCCCCCTCCGTCCTCTCTAGTTTCACTTCACAATTGAGCATTTTCATGCCATTTCATGCTATCCAGTATACATTTTGGTCCCCATTTACACTTTCTGTTTCTCACACCAGAAAAGCAATGCAACATTTATACAACTGTGTTTGAACTACTTCACTTAAATTATAGTCTCAAGTCCATTCATTTACCTATAAAAGTCTCAAGTGTATCATTTTACGTCTGAGTAGTACTCCATAGTATATTTTTTAAAAGCCCAAGTCTTTTTTTATCCATTCCGTAGTTGATGAGCATTTGGGTGGTTTCAAAGACTTAGTTATTACAAACTGAGATGCTACAGACATGGGGGTGCACATATTGCTGTGGAGTGATGTTTTGATATCCTTTGGGAAGATAATGAGAAGGGGAATAGATGAGTCAAAGGAAAACCCAGCTTTAATTTTTTGAGCAATTTCCACACTGATTTCCACAGTATTTGCAGCAGTCTACACCCCGACCAACAGGGGAAAGGGCTCCTTTTCCTCAACAGCCCCACTAGCATTTGTAATTGTTTGGTTTTGTGATAATAGCCATTCTTTCTAGAGTGAGATGCAATCTCAGCATTGTTTTAATTTGCATCTCTTAAATTACCAGTGATATTGAAGATTTTTCATATATCTATTTGCTGCTTCTACAACATCTATTCATTATAAAAGCCCTATAGAAAATTGTAATAAATTATCTTTGTCTGAATCTGATAAAATTAATCTATGGCAAACCAATGGCCAACAGTATACTAAATGGTCAAGAAATGAAAGATTTCGTTCTAAAGTCAGGAACAAGACAAAGATGTCCACTATCACCACTCCTACTCAGTATAGTTCTGGAAACATTAGCCAGAGAAATTAGACAAGAGAGAAATAAAAAGAATAAGGATAAGAATAAAAGAAATTAAATAATCATTATTCACAGATAACATAATATTCTACATAGAAGATCCAGAAACTATAACAAAAGAATTCTAGATTTAGTAACCAAATTCAACCACACAGCTGGATTAGACATCAACACTAATCAATAGCATTTCTGTACATGAATAACAAACTCATTGAGAGAGAATTTAGAGAAGTTGTGCCTTTCATAACAACATCTAAAAGAAACTGAACTATTTAATAATAAATCTAATACAGGAATCTTTTACAGATCTTTAAAATGAAAACTATGGTCTCTGAAAGAGGAAACCAAAGAGAGTGTCAGAAAATGGACAAATATCCCTTGTTCTTGAGTTTAAAGAGCCAACATAGTGAAAATGATCACACTCCCAAATTGTTATGCATATTTAATGCAATCCCAATCAAATTTCCGATAGTATACCTCACAAACTAGAGAAGATACTCCTAAAATTTATTTGAAATTATAAAAAAATCTAAAGTTGCAAAGAAGTAATCCTGGGCAACAAAGTCAAGGCAGGAAGTATCACAATTGCTGACTTGAAATCATATTATAAAGTGATGAAAGCAGTGTGATGCTGGAAAAAAAAAGAATTATCAGTGGAACAGGTTATAAGATGCAGACAGAATTCCATAAATACTCAATCACCTTATCTTTTACAAGGCCTAAATATTCGCACAGAAAAAAAGATCACCTCAGCTGGGGATTTAGGTCAGTGGCATAAGTACTTATCTGGCAAACACGAGGTCATGAGTTTGATCCCTGGTATGAAAAAAAAGCAAGGGGGAAAGAAACATAGCCTCTTTAATAAATGATGCTAAGAAAATTGGCTCTCCACATGCTGAAGGAAAAGTATTAGACCCATGCCTCTCTCCTTGCACTACACTAAAATAAAAATAAATCAAAGATCTAAATATTAAAACAGAAACACTAATTTTTCTGGAAGATAGAATATGTACAACTCTTGAATACATATGTGTAGGCAAAGACTTTATGAGCAAAAACCAGACTGCAAGGGAAATGTTACAAAAAGTTGACAACTAGGATCTCATCTTATTAAAAAGGTTTTGCACAGCAAAAGAAACCATCAACAGAGTAATGAGAAAACCCACTGATTGGGAAAATGTTTTGCTAGGTGTGTCTCAGACAGGGGACTAATATGTAGAATATATAAAGAATTAAAAAAATATCAGCCCCCCCAATTTAAAGATACAATCCAAAAATAAGCATCTGAATTGAATAGACATTTCTCGGATGAAGAAATACAAATGGATTCATTACTTTTGAAATACCAAGAAAACAGAGTTGGAAAAAAAATAAAATCCATGCAAAAGTAGAAGCAAATAACAGTGTTTTTCTTGGGTAAGAATTGAAAACATCTGTGACAGGGAGATGTTTGTTTTCTACACTAGGCACGGAATTCAGAGCATCGCACATGCTGGAATACAGCTCTGTCATACATCTGCATTCCCAGGTATGCAGCCTTTCTTAATTTTACTATAACTTCTATGTTGCTTCCCATGCATTCTCTTCTTCAACTATTTTTATGCTAATATAAAACATTTTCCATCATGTAAACAGAGAAGTCAGTGTTATATATAGCCATAGAACTATATAGAACGGTGGATAGATACACGTGTAGGTAAATATTGATGTACATATAAATATAAAACTTTTCTTTGAATTCAAGTGGTGTTCAGTATTTATTTAAAATCAAGAGACACAAGTGCTGCCTTTCAAGGTGATTTCTTTACAGCAATCTTTTTTGTGTGTGTGTGCCAGGAGTCGTACTCAGGATCTTTGGCTTGCCAGGCAGGCACTGTGCGACTAAGCTATACCCTGGGCCCCTTCTACAGCTTTCTTTTTCAGTAATGTATTCTTACTTTTGGTTACTATTTTTTAAAATGTAAGAGATAATTGTACACATTAAAAGAGTCCTGCAAGGTATTTCTCAATATATGTATGCTTATAATGGTTTAATCAAGGTTAACATACTTATCTACTGAAATGTTTATCATTTCTTTATGGTGAAAATATTTCAAAACTTTCTTGTAGCTTTATAAATATAAATAGTGCATTATTCTTTTGTAGACTCACTCTACTGTGTAATAGCACATCAGAATTTCTTGTTCCTAATTGTGGTTGAAATTTTCTATTTTTTATGATTCAGTCTTGACTATTTGTTTCTAGGAATTTATTGACTTTTCTGAGCCATCCGATTTTCTGGAATATAATTATCCACAGAAATGCTTATCTTTGATATTTTTATAGCAGCTTCTCTCATCTCCTCTTTTTCATTTTTAAGTTTATGCATTTGTGTCTTTTTTCCTAAGTTTGGCTAAAATTTTACATTTTCAAATACCAACTCATACTTTATTGACCTTATATGTTTTAGTCTCTATTTCATTTACTTCTTTTCTTATGTTTATTATTTCTATCCTTGTGATTACTTTGACCCTATTGTGTTTATTTTTCTAGTTCCTTAAGGTATAAATACATTATGTTTAAGATCTTTCTTTTTTCTTAACATGTATATCCCCTCTTAGAACTGTTTTTTTTTTTTTTTTTTTTTTCTTGTAAGGTATATTTTGGGAATGATGTTTTACTATTTTATTTTTTATTGATACATGTTAGTTTCCACTTTTAGGTCTTCTGACCCATAATTATTCAACCATGTGGTGTTTAATGTCCATATAGTATGAATTTCCTCTTATCGATTTCTAGTGTCATATCATCATGGTGAGAAAACATAGCTCACATGACTTCATTCCTCTTATATTTGGTAAAGGCTTGTTTTGTGGCCTGAGATGTCATCTAGCCTAAGGATTGCATATACTTGTGAATATTGCTTACTCAGTAGTTTTGGATTTGATGTGCTGTGCATATGAGTTAGGGTTATCTGGTCTCCTCTGTTGTTCATCTGTTTCCTAATGTTGAGGAAGTTCTGCAGCAGTCGGAATCAAGAGGGAGGCAGGCCTAGTGCTTATGTCCATACAGGATGGTTTGATACCAAGGATCACTGGTACAGCTCTGAGACCTGGGACCATGGGATCTAGTGTGACATGTGGTTTACCAAGATTGGCCAGAAATCTGGTTCCGTTTTGAAACTGAATATTTACTTTACTGATCACCACACGGAGCTATTAGAGGAAGAGGGTTTCAAATCATGCATATAGCAGGTTCAGGGTAACAATGACCCCAATAGAGTGAAACTGTCTTTTTGCCCTTTGTGTCTTTTCCCATTTCTGTCTGGATGCTGTGAGAGCTACCATAAAGATATTTTCATGAATTGGTGGCTGTTTGTGTGGGTGTTGCCATGAAGGTACACAACTGTCATTTCCTTTTTTTTTTGTGTGTGTGTGTGTGTACTGGGGATAGAGCTTACGACCTTGCACTTGCCAGGCAGGCACTTATGCCGCAGAGCTAAATCCCTGACCCCACAAGTGTAATTTCCTATTCTAGCATCTTATTGCTATCTTGTATTTTTAAATCTGAATAATTCTTTTTGGTGCTTTCAAGCTAAGGATTTTGGAATTTGAGAGTGATTTTAATGAGATCTTGTGGAAAAATGAGATGAAATTAAAAGAAATCAGAGTTGTTCAGACAATGCAAAAATAGATAAATACATCTTGAGCAGTTTGTTTTATGCTATGAATAAAAACTGGTGAAACAAGCATTTACCAGAATGGCAGCGAATGTTACTTTGGATTAAGTGAGAATGGAAGGCCTCACTGATAAAGTCCATTTCTTAGCAGAGGTCTAAGGAAGTGAGGCACGGAAGAATTCTTGGGGAAAATATTCCCGGAAGAACCATCAAGTGCAAATGCCCTGGAGCTGGTCAATATATGATTCGATTTTTGTATACCAATAAGGCTACTGCAGCTGAGAGTCAGCAGAGCTGGATCAAAGAAAGAAAGGGCGAAAGTATTAGATTATGTGAAAGACATAGGGGTAAGACTGCTCTACCATGTTTACTCGGGCATTCTTTCTACCTCTCAGTATCACCCAAATGAACTGTCCCTACACCAGCTCACACAGTAATCCCTATCTACATTGGCCTCTCCTTCTCATTATTCTCTTGCTCCCTACTCTTTCGCTCCTAATTAATACCATCATTTCTCAAATAAACTCCTGGGACTGAGTGGCGAATTGACAACTGGGGGTCAACTGGTAACACTCAGCTGAACTGAATCAGTGTGTTGGTAGGTGTGGAAGGCCCAACTGAGGATCATTGCCAATATCCTAACAGGAGAATTGGAAGGGAAGGAGGTATGTGCTGTTGGTTTTCCGGGAGGAGTTTGTCGTACTGGTTATCTGATATGAACGGGGCTGTTCTCCTCATCAAAAAGCTCAAAGACCTCATTGTTACTGAGGATGGCTGTGCTTCTTTTGGGGGATGCCCCAGTCCTTACTTTGAGTATCATTTCCTGGCTCCAGTTCAGATCCCTCAGACTGCTGGCACAGCTCCTTTACTCCACTGGCACAGACTTTGTAGTTTCTACTACTGACCTTTGACCCTTCCCAGTGCAGGTCGTTGGTACAGACTTGCATGAGATGTTGTCATGGGCTCTAGGTCTCCAGTTGGAATAGTGCAGGACATTGCCCTGGGCTCTACATCTTCAGCTCAACTCATGGAGGACATTGGCGTAGGATCCAGGACTTCAGCTGGAGTCTCTACTTTGTGAAAAGTTTTCCTTCACGCTTTTTGCATTTGACTCTTTTGGGTGAGTATTATAAAATAAAGTATAAAGTCTCTTTATACTTTACAATTTATACCTATACCTTATAAAATAAAATATAAAGTATTAAACTTTTTCCCTTGCAAACTCTTACTACAACAGGCTTACTACAAGGCTAAGAAAACCTTTTCTTAGCCTTTGATTTTAAGGAAATGCAAACGTATTACTAATATTATAAAAATATAGAATTTTTACTTTTACTACTGCTTTCTATTAGTTTATTGAAAAGAACAATTTGTACTTATATTGTCTAATCAATATCTTGTAATCTGAGCAACTACTTTGACAATAATAATAAACAGTATATTAACCATTGTTAATCTCCTATCATCTTGATTTGAAATTTTGTATCGTTTTTATTTTTATTTAAAAAATGAAATTCTCAAAGTTAAACCAGTGACAGAATAAAATGAAAAAAATCTATCCCAGACAAAAACAGACTATTGTAACTCACAAGGCATCAAGAACTGTAACATTTCAACTTGAGACTTTTCCCAAACTGTTCTCTCTCATTTCTAATTCTTTCATGTTGTAGCCATGACAAGTGGGTAAGTGAAAAGTGTCAAAAAAGCTTCACACCTAGATATACAATAGACCCATGACCAGGAAATTCATCAAGTTGAAGAGAGTCTTGAAAACAAGAGGTAAACCACTTAAGACAAAATAACCCAATAAAATTAACATTTGCTTTATTAATAAAAACAATGAGCTGACATCTTCAAAATGTTGAAAAGATAACTGTTTCCAGAAAACGTTCCTCAAGTGATAAAAAATTAAGATGATATCAGATTGATGACTAGCACAATATGCCTACAAAAAATACCAAAGGCAACCCATCACAATTAAACGAAAGGCACTGGGGATACAGTTCAGTGGCTCAGCATGTGCCTGGCAAGGGCAAGATTAAAAGTTTGATCCCCAATACCAAAAGACAAAAGTGTAAATAAAATTACACAATAGAAACCCAAAGAAAAGGGAAAAAAGCCTAAAAAGACAATGAAATTATATATATATATATATATATATATATATATATATTAAAATTCCTTTCTTGTTTTCAAAGGCAACTACATAAAGGAACAATTACAGAACTATATTCATAAAGCAAAAAATATGTGATTTATATGAAAATGGTACAAAGCTTCAGGGAGTAAAAGCAAACTACATAGAGTGTGTAGCTTTCATGTAATCAGAATTATTATAAATGGATCTACTTCATTCTAAATTACCATGATAATTTTAATCCCCAAAGGAACTATCAAGAAAATATATAGAAATACAAAATAGAGGAAAAAATAATCAGGCAATTAAGATGTTTCACTAGAAAATATGTATACACGACCAAAAAAATACACCAAATGATGAACAGAGAAACAAAAAATATATGACATAGAAAACAAAGAAAATAATAATCCCTACTACAGCAAAATGGAATATCTCTCCTACTAGAGGTCTTGGGGGGGCAATGCAATATAGGTAGAGAGCCATCTATGCATAAATACTTGTCTGTGTGCATAAACACATACCTGTAGAATTAAATCTTCAAGAAATATTGTCTTGCCATTATAATATGTCATTAATTTTTAAGAATGGTGTGTTTTAATTCTATTCTGACTAATAGCAATAAGGCACTATACTTACCTAAATGTATGTGCATGTAAGCACACGCGCGTGTGTGTGTGTGTGTGTGTGTGTGTGTAGAAAGAGAAAGTGAGAGTGAGATAAAGAGAGAGAAAGATACACAGAGAGAAGAACAAACTGAGATTAAAGGAAGTGGCTCACTTGGTTATGGAAACTTAAAACCCATACTGGAAGACCTAAAGACACAGGACTTGATGCTGCAGTGGTATTTCAGTCTGCAGACAGAATTTCTATTTGAGGGACCTCAGTCTTTTTTAAGACCCTCATCCTGCATTGATCAGGTTTACTCACTTCATAGAATGCTGTTTTATCAAACAGCTAAGCACCACAGATACATGAGGTGACACTCAAAATTAATTATCTTCTACATTTTCAGTGATTACATCAAATGCAAATGGCTTCACTGTTCAAATCAATAGGGAGAATCAATAGGGACAAAATTACACCAAACACATCTGATATATGCAGAAAAATTTTAGATTCAAAAACACAAATAAATTGAAGCATGAGAGAAAAAATGCCATGCAATTTGTAGCCAAAAGGAAATTATTGTGTTTAGATTAGTATTAAACAAAATCAAATTTAAGATGAAATCTTTCAGAGACAAAAACATTTTATTACAAATGTCTCATAGTAAACCGTTCATAAACATAAATGTGCTAAATAAGCATCACAAAATTCCACATAGCAAAAACAGTGGCACCACAGTTCACAAATGTTCTTGGGAACAATTTGGTTTACAAACAGAGGCATTGGGAAAAAATTTTGTTTTTGTGTGTGAGTTCTGCATTGGATGATGAACACGACCGCAGCCATCTTCCCACAGGTTCCAGAGCATGGCCATCTTTTCCAGAATATTGGAATAAACTGGATTCATGAATGGAAGCACCATCATACTGACAAATGCAAAAGAAGATATAGACAGTTCAACACAGTTAGTTGGAGACTCCAACACACCACTTTTATTAATGGACAGAACACACAGGTGGAAGAAAAAAATGAAAGACATTCACAACACTATAAAGTACTTCTAGTGGATATCTATGTGATATTTGTGTCAAGAAAAGCAGCTTATATGGTCTTTTCAAGTGCACACGGAATTTTCTCTGTGATAAACCATATACTAGGCTAAGAACCAAGTCTTAGAAATGTAAACAGTGAAATCACATGCAAACACAATGTAATTAAAATAGGTGGAAAACCTGAAAATTCAAGGAAATTGAATTACATATCGTTTTATGTGCATGCATGTGGTACTGGGAAGTGAACTAAGTCTTTCCATCTAGCTACCTCCCCGTGCCTTTAACTATTTTTTTGAGACTGAGGATTACTCAGTTGCACAGGCTGACCTCAATATTTTGATCTTCCTGCCTCAGCCTTCTAGAGTGCTTGGATGAAAGGCATATGCCCCATATCCAAATTAGACCACATATTTTTGAATAACCAGTGGATCAAAAACAAAATCACAAGGAATGTTAGACAGTCTTTTCAGTTAACAGAAACAAACAACAGATCAAAACTTACAGCGTGCAGTGAAACCACATCTAAAAGGGCAATTTAGAGTTGGAAAATCTTGTGTTACAAAGAAAAAAGTTTTCTAATGAAAATCCTACATTTCTACTTTAAGATATCAGAAAAATAAAACCCATCTTAATTTAAAACCAGTAGAAGAAGATAATAAAGACTATACTGCAAATAAAAGAAACTGAGAATAAAATATAGACAGAATCAAGAAAACCAATGAATGATCATATGTACATACATGAGACCTGGCATATATATAATATAATAAAAAAAAGAAAATGTGGAAATAAACTCATACATATATGGCTTATTAATATTGGTTAAATATGCCAAGATTATACATTAGGGACAGACATTTTCAATAAATAATGATGAGACAACTGGATGTTCACATGCAAAACAATGGGATCTAACCCGTATTTCTATCAAACACAAAATTAAATCATGATAGATTATAGAACTCATAATCTTTTAAAAGAATTAAAATCTTTTAAAAGAATTAAAACTAGAGAACTCTTCCAGGAAACTTAGGTGTACATCTTTGCAACTATGGACTGAGAAGTTGTCTTAGTTATTTTTTACTTGTGCTGAGATGAAACACCTGATGCCCAAAGTTGGGAAAGGAAAGGTTTATTTCTTAACAGTTTTTGGAGATTTCAGTCCACACTCAGTTGGCTCTAAGGCAGGGTGGCATGGCGGAACCGTGGTTCATGGCGGCTGCAAACAGCAAGCTAAAACTGGCAAAAGAGAGCGAGACAGCCTTCTTCCTGCCATTGCATTACATCCTGGCTCCATCCCCAGGAAGGTGTAATACTGACACCCCCAATCCAAGACTAGACAATGAACCAATCGCAAATGCACAATGCAAATGCATGAGGCCTGACATAAAAGGGTACAAAAGCACAATTTAAAAACTCAAGTTTAGCTCACTTTTCTTTCTTTCTTTCTTTGGTTCGTTGTTCTTTCTTTCCTTCTCTTTTCCTTTTTTTTTTTTTTTTTTTTTTTTTTTTTTTTCATATCAGGAATCTAACACAAGACCTCACACATTCCAGGCAGGCACTGTTCCTCTGAGCTACATTCCTGGCCCTTCATTTCTCTTAAGCAAAAAGCTGCACACAGTGGGGAACATTCTTAAATTACAAGACAAAGTCTCCTTTTATAATATATTAATAACACAAGTAATAAAATTTTTAAAATAATTAAAATCAGTCAAAGGATACAAACCAGTGCGTCTGTCCAAAACAAAAGATACAATTTATCAAAAGGGAAATATAAGTAAAATCAAAATGAAATATTGCTTCATATACACGATTTGAAGACAATAAAAAAGTTGGATAATATGTAGAAAACACCTGGAACCTTAGGGCCAGGGAGTTAGCTCAGTGGCTCAAGTGCCTGCCTGGTAAGTGCGAGATCATGAATTTGATCCTCGTACAAAAAACAAAAAACAAAACAAAACAAAAAACCTAGGATCTTAATCTATTGCTTTTGGAGATCTAATATGGTGCGATTGCTTTGCAAAATTATCTGATAGTTTCACAAAGTTTGCTAAGGATTCATGTATATGCCATTTAATCCTGTCAACCTGGCCGGGGTAAGAGATTCCTAGAGGAATCACTAAAGTATCAGAAGCCTGGTCCCATCAGCGAATTGCTCCCCTGATGAGTTCATAGCTGATTGTGTCATTAGGAGGTAGGACTCAGCTGAAGGAGTGGGGGTACTTGGGCCCATGCCTCGGAACATTTCTTTCTCACCGGTGGCTTTGGCCAGTTCACCTTTTCCCAGATCCGATGCAGTGAACGCTTTGTTCCCCACACTCTTCTAATTTAAAGCTGGCCAGCCATAGACTAAAACGCCCAAGCCCCTGAGCCAAATAAGCCATTCAGTCCTTTGAGTGTGTAATTTGCTTTGGCCCAGGGTTGCGAAAGTTGACCAATACACTATGTGACCCAAGAATTCTACTCCTAGGTACATATCCAAGATAATTGGATACTTCCCTCCCTACAAAAATTTCAACATATATGTGCATAACTTCATTTTTAACATAATCCAAAACAGAAAATAATCTTGTTGCCCATAAATGGATTGATATATAAATAATGACATATCCTTATAATGAATATTGTCAATTAAAGCTAGCAGAGTATTGATCCATTGTATTATATGACTAAATTTTGCAAATAGTATATAACATATATTATATATTTGATACATTTTATATTTAGCTATCTACAAAAGACCAGATATACCAGATATAACATTTTATTCCCTTTATAAAAAAGCTAAGCGTAAGTAAATCTAGAGACAGAAATATATTAGTGTTTCTTTGAAGCTGCTATGAGTGAGAGAAAACAACACTGAAAATGTTTTGAATTTTTGCTTGTGTGATAAAAGCATTTGTAATTACATTAATGGGAGAGTTGCATACTTGTAGTAATATATGAGAATCACTGCATTATGCACTGTACTGGATATGAATTTAATGTATTAGTTATGTGTTAATTAATTTGACACTGAATGCCATAGACAGCCACTTGAATTTCATAGAGGAAATAGCAGTGAATGTGAAGACAGCTCAACAGAAGTCACATTGACAAAGAGAGAAAACTGTTTATTTCACAACCAAATCACAACACTTGTAAAACTGTGAGGAATAAATGTAATTTCCACATTAATATAAATTAGAAGAGAATGATTTTAATAGTTTAAAGAATTACTAACTAAGCTTGATCAGATGTCATCAAGAACAGCAGGCTGCAGATCAAGGCTGCTCAGCAACTCTCAGGGAAGATAATTAAAAATCCAGTATTACCTGGCTAGGTACATTATAATGAAATCAAAGAAAATGGGAAAAAAGTCTTCAAAGAAGCCAGTAAGAAAGGCATTTCAAATAAAGTGGAAAGTTAAGAAATATTGCTATTTTCTGTCAGAGACAATAGAAGCTGAAATAACATAATCACATTTTAAAAGGTAAATTAAAATTGTTGGCTGATGACAATGTAATTAAAAAGTTAAGGTGTCAGCTGGACATTGGAGCAGACACCTATATCCCCAGCACTTGGAGGCTGAGGCAGGAGGATCACTGTGAGTATAAAGCCAGCCTGGGCTACAAAATGAGTTCATGGCCAGTCTGAACTGTATAACAAAATCCTGTCTCAAAAAGATAGGAAGAAATAAGAAAGAAAATTGAAAGTATCATAAATACATTTTCAAATAAATCAAAGCCAAGAAAAATATGTTTCCCAAAAGTTTACCCTCCAAGAAAAGCAAAAAAAAAAAAAAAATTGTTTTCCCACTGACAGCCAAAAATACCAGATGTAAGCCCAAATCTGCAAATGAAGGAGAACACCCGAAAGGTTAAATACATTGGAATGTGTAAAATATTTTATGTTATTCATCTAAATATGCATATATTGTACAAATCTTTGAAAGTATTGATATTCAAAGGAAAATGATAAAATATTTTGGATCCTCCAGCATATATGAAAATGAAACACTTGGAAACGAGACAGTGATTGTCATGAAAATAACTATAGTGTTGTAAATTACTACACTGTCTAAAAGTAGTATAAAATTATCTGAAGATTGAATGGGATTTACTTCAAATGCAGATAGTAATTTTGAGCAATCTAATGACAACATGCATAGGTAAAGGGTTTACCAGTGATCTACAAGCTGACAGGATTAAGGACCATCCAGTACATTTGTAGGGAACATTTCTTCATTTTTGGGGAGGCAACTGGATCATGGGTGTGTGATACTGGATTATGGGTGTGTAATACTGGGTCAGTCCACTGACTGACTTAGTGTAGTTGTGGGAAATGGGATTACTGGGGAGGAAAGTCCCGTTGTGAGTATGGGTGGCACCAATCAATAGGTTTGTAGCAAATGTGGACTATAAAGGGCCAGCAGGAAGGTAGGCACACTGACTCCTCCATACTGTGCCATGAACTGTTTCACCACTGCCATTCTCCTCTGCCATGCCACCCTGCCTTGGAGACAGCTCACTGTGGACTGAAACTCCTACAAACTGTGAGCTAAAAAAAACTTTCGTTCTTTAACTTGATGTTGAATATTTTCCCCATAACTTCTATTCTGAATTTACTAGTGTGTGCTGCTTTACATTTTTAGGAAGGGTGTGAGGACTCCCATTGCCCTATAGCCTCACCAACATTTGCTGTTATTGTTTTGCATAACAGCCACTCTGAGTAGAGGTGACAGTCCATTGTGTTTTTAATTTCAATTTCTTCGATCGTTCATGATTTTAGTTCTGTTTCCTTCCTCTTTAGTCAGGTGTCCCCCCCATGGTTACTAAACATGTTCTCGTTTTATACTTCTCTCCAAAGATCCCCCAAAACGCTGTTAGAACCAGGAACCTCTCATTTAGTAATGACTTTAGTGATTATCAGTACCTGAGCTAAGTCAGGGTGGAGTTCACTTATTGTCCAGGCCATAAAGATGTGACAGATTTTTTTTTTCCTGTAGCTCAAAGTATGAGAAATTTGTGACAGGGAGAAAATAAGAAGAGGCAGATGAGGAAGTGTTATTTAGTGTCCTAGTGATTCACTTATTTTTAATTCTGTGGCTTTATTATGATGTAGACCTAAAATGTCCCATAAAAATGTCACGTGTTGGAAAGGTGAGAGGATCATGAGGACAATGTACTCCATTATATTAATTAATTGATAAGGTCAGTAGTTGAATGTGCTGTTAGGAGGTTGGGACCTGGTTGGAAGAGGTGGTCACTGAGCAAGTGGCTGAAAGTGTATCTTCTTGTGCCTGGCTCTTTCCTTATCTCTTTGCTTCCTCACTGCCATGGGATGAGTAGCTGTCCTCTGCCAGCCCCTCTACCATAAAGTTCCTGCCCTGGATTCAACCAACCATAAAAAAGCATCGTGGAATCTGAGTCAAGTGAACCTCTCTGCATTTAAATTGGGGGTATAGGACATTTTGTCCCAGTGAAATTAAAGTGACTAGTAAAGGCTTGAAAATAATGTTACAGTTCCTGTTTTACCCAATCAATCTATAGTTGGGCTCATACACTGCCTGCAACATTTGTTTTCCTTCTGAACATTCTAAAGAATAACTATAAATTTTTTCATATAAGCAATAGTTGTGAGATAAGATTCATGGCTTATACTGAAATTGAGAAAAGACACGAAGTGAGACACACATAGGGTCTAAGCAAAGAAACCCAATCTGAGATCTTTTTAAGCAGGACACCAATCCCATACTCTTGATCTTAAATGTTAAGCATAGAAACTTTAGATTTAATGATGAAGTCTTTAACAGATGCTCAGTAGGGCCCAGCAAATGCAACACTAGGCTGCTCACAGTAAAGTGGAAGCATTCCAGCTTGAAGCAACACTCTGCAGAGTGTTTGCTACCAACAGGCAGCCAAATCATTGTAGTGAGCCAAGCAAGAGAAGAAAGGATCCTGGTAGGTCTCAGTCTGAAAACTGTTCTATCAACTACCCATTTCATGGTAGCGGGAAGTACTATCTTCCAAAAAGTTGGCTCAAAATTTGAGATGAATAATGCCAGAAATGCACCAAGAAGATATTAAAAATGGTTTGCTACAATGAAAGTTTCTGAGGGAAGCAAGACAGTCTTCCTTAACAGGGCTAAAATTGGTTTGAGACTGCAGGATGGCTTAAATTTTTCAATCATTAGTTGTAAAGCTAAAACAATGACCTTGGACATCTTTCAATTTTCCACTGGCATTAAAGGAAGGTACACAAACTTTCTTTATCAGCTGACTCAGATGTGGAGTCAGAGGGAAAAAGAGAGGGGTACATTGGCTGTAATTAGCATGAGCCGCACAATTTGAGTTTAGGAAATATAACAAAACCACTCAGCAAAACATGATAATACTATTGAAAATCAAAAGTTTCCAGACAAAATACTGCATGAAGCAAAAATAAGACTAACAGCTGACTTTCTAATATAAATCAGGAGAGTCATAAAAACGTGGAATACTATGTGTGAATTATTTATGCAATCAAAAATATTTTTATAAAGAAAAAATGTGAACATTAGAGATTGACAGGTGACACTCATTTTCATTTCTAAAAAATAAAGATCTAAATACATAAATTGTCTTTTAGCAATATGCCAATATTATTGCATTAGTTGTAACAAATATGCCACACTTATATAACTTAATAGGGGGTAATAACTGTGAGGAAATAAAGGAAAACTTTTATACTGTGTTGTCTTCCTAATTTTCTGCACATCTAAAACTTTTCTAATACAAAAAATACTAAGATATATACAAAGTATAAATACCCACATATATATATGTAAATTTTAAAAATCAGTATATTTAATTCAAAAATGGATGGCAAATTCTGACAGTTTTATTCCAAGAATGCAAATAGTACTTATTATTTGAAATCAACACAATTTGTTTAGTTGCAGAATAAAGTATAAGACATACACAAAAATTTTGATAGATACACAAAATTTTCATTGCAACTTCTGATCATCAAACCATAGTTTCATTGACTAGGAAAAAAAAGGGAACTTCAATTTGCTAAATTCTGTACAAGAGAAGTCCTACTGTAATCTTTCAGGCCAAACACAGTGAAGAACAAAGGTTACTTGGCAGAATTCATGGGGAAAGGAACTCTCCCAACATCACATTCACAGCAGGATGTAACAGTTTTCTCAAGAATCTTTCAGTCAAGGACTCAGGTCTTCCTGAGCCAATCACATTTGTTCACATATTTGTATTCCTAGCACACATACTTCCAGATAAACACCTCTTTAATGTCACCATAACTGAGGAATTTTATAAGTTCCAAAACATCTAATTTTAATTATTGACCCTTGGCTAATATACGTTTCTTCACCTTGATGCCATGCTTTTTCATTATCAACCTTTCTCTCTTCTCCCAACCCAAGTCTATAGAAATGCAGGAGCCTTTATTTGCAGGAAAAAGTATTCTTATCTTGTGAAAAATATGCTAGAGATTATCTGACCTTCATCAAGTGTTATTCTGTGGGGAGAAAGGAAACAGTAAAATTCGGCATCTGTGAACAAATATAGTGTGATCATCATCATTCATCACTCATAATGGTAAAAACTTTGAAAGTTTTACCTTTGACATAGGCAATAAGAAAAAATACTGGTGCCATTAATACTGATGTCACAATAATCTGTAGTGAAATCAGGTAGGAAATTATAATAAAAGATAATGAAAATTACATGCAATAATGTCATTTATATTGAAAATGCAAAGAATTTATCCATATGTATCACCATTTGCTAAACAAAAGTCAAAATTGATCAAATTCCTAAATATTAAAACAGAAACACTAACTCTACTAGAAAAGAAGGTAGGTAAAAATCTTGAAGACATGAGAGTAAGCAGAGACTTCATGAACAAAACCCAAACAACATGGAATCACATAAAAAATCAACAACTAAGATCTCATTTTATTAAAAAGTTTTTGCACATCAAAAATAATCAAAAAAGAGTGAAAAGACAATGAACAGAGTGGGAAAAAAATTTAGCCAGCTGTCCCTCAGACGAAGAACTTTTATCTAAACATATAAAGATTAGAAAAAAATCAGAGCCCCCTCAAATTCAAAGACCCAATCCAAAAATGGGCAGATAAAAAAAATAAAAATGGCAAATACATATGAAAATATGCTTGATATCATTGGTCATCTGAGAGATGCAAATTTAAAAAATGCTGAGATTCCATTCCCCTCAAATAAGAATGGCTATCATCCAGAAATCAACCAATAACAAATGCTAGAGAGGCTGTGGGGAAAAAGGAACTCTGCTCCACTGTTGGAGGAAGTTCAGACTGGTGCAACCACTATGGAAATCAGTGTGGAGATTCCTCAGAAATACTAGGGTTAAAGGTGCCATTTGACCCAGCTATTCCACTTATGGGTATTTTCCCAGAAATAAAAAACATCATACCACAGTGATAGATGTACAACCATATTTATATCAGCATAATTTATAATAGCTAAACCTTGGAAACAACACAATGCCCATTGACAGAGGAATGGATAAAAAGATGTGGTATTTTTATATAATGGAGTACAACTCAGCCATAAAAAGGATAAACTTGAGACATTTACAGGTATATGTATACGACTAGAAACCACACTTACAAGTGAAATAAAACAGAATCACATATATAAACATTGTATTCTCTCCCTAGTGTGACAAGTTGAAAAAATTATGTGTATTAAATATAGTTAAGATAGTTATACTACTCATTTCTATTAGTTCATTGAAAAGCAAGGTTTGTGCTAATATTGTTTGGACAGTTAGTTGCAGATATTTTGTACGCTGAGTAATTTTAAAATACCAATAAGCAAAGTATCAACCATTGTTACCCTCTAATTATTGTGCTTGAAATTTTGTGGTTTTTTCTTATGAAAATAAAAATAAGTACAATTCCACCAAACATACTAAATACTTTGAAGACTCAGATAAATTAAAGAATACACTCTCTTCCTTCCTTAAAATGTAGTTTTCTTCCTATCTGTATTTTGATAACCATCATGTAAATGGATAGAGAGGAAGAATCAGTGCCAGTCTTCTGTAGCATAATAATAGACTAATGGTGCATAATGGATGGTTGAAAAAGCCATACTTGGCAGTCATATGATTAATGACAAAAGTGTGACTGTAACACACTGAAGAATGGACCATGTTTCCAGAAAGTGGTACTAAATCAACTGAGTATGCATATGAAAAACAATGAATGTGAATACTTCGTCATAGTACACATGAAATCAAACTGTGATGCATGGGCCTTAAAAGTAACATTTTAAAAATTAACTTTTTTCAAGGTAACACAGGAAAATGAAGTTTTGATCTTAATATGGGCAAAGATTTTTAAAGAGCTCACAAGTAATTAACTGCAAAATAAATTAAAGCATCTACAGGAATTTTATTCACAGTTAATCAAATGGTGTGTGAGAAGAGACAGCTAAAGGAGCGGACAAAGGCCTTGTTTGCAAGTTATGCGAAGGATTTGTGTCAAGAGTTATGGAAGGCAGTTTCACCACCATGGACAAATTTCTTAACCAGTCTTTGAAACAAAAGTATATTCAAGTGGAAATTAAATGTATGAAGATGTGCTTGGCAAACTACTTATAAAAGAAATGCAATTAACACTAACCCTCACCCTAATACTAACCCTAACCCTATCCCTAACCCTAGCCCACTTTGTAGACTCCAGAGCAGTTCCACAAAATGAAAATATCAAAAGCTGATAAAGATGTAAAACCAGGAAAATTTCTGTTGTTTATATGACTATATATGAGTACACTAACTTGTAAAACTGCTTGAATTACTAATATTGAAAATATGCCTCTGCTATGACCCAATAATTCAAGTTCTAAATGTATGCAAAAAGGAAATGTGCATACATGCTCTAAAAGACATGGTCAAAAATGTGGCTGCAGTATTTATAATAGTCAAAAGCTGGAGCTACCTCACATATCTAACAGTATGATGTACATACAAAATGTTATGTAGTCAAGTAATGGAATACAACATAACGTAAGAAGTATTGATTACACACAACATAAAGTATTAATATCCCAGTTGTAATATAGAGCAAAAGAAACCAGACACTAGAGTGCATACTATATTATATTTGCATTAATTTCTATAAGGAAAAATGTATGTTGTAAAAATAAAAATCAGTATGGCAGTTTAACTTATTTTAGGGGAAAAGATATATGAGCACTAAGAACTGGGAAAAAGGCATGAAGTAGATATTAAAGTGATTTTGTGAAATGTTAGATATTGATCTGGGTGCCTTAATTTTAAAAATATCTTCTGCTCTATGCTGTGATGTATGTGCTTTTCATGTATCAACTTTACTAGAAGTACCATTTTTCTATGATATGATAATAACATCATGGAGCAGTCACAATGAAAATGTGGGTGATGAATATTAATGTGAAAAATAAAATTATATCTATATCTAATGTATCATTTGAAAGTGAATTTTAGATTATAAAATATCTAAATTTAAATTTTAAAAAGATCGGATAAACCTACAGTTATAGGATATTCAAAAATATGAGCTAATTTCAGCTAAATAAGTTCAAATTGCCTAGCATTCATTCAATGTTTGTTATATTCTGTGCTTCTTATAAACAATATTCTAGGTGCTATGGCTGCAGTGAGGATCTAAATGAACAACACACATGCTTTCATCTCATAAGATTTATATTGTAATGGGAGGAAAGAAGATGAAAAATAAGTAAACAAAAAACCCACTACATTTAATAAAGAAATGTCATCAGAGGAAGATAAGATAACATCCTGTGACTGGAAGGAAGGTTGTAATGCTTATGCACATTTAGAAAAAAAGTGTCACAGATCAGGTGACCTCAAAATGAATAGCTTAAAGAGTGAACTATATGGAAGTGTTTATAGAAAAGCAAGTAATAGAAGTAATATCTCTGAAAAAAGAAAAGGGGCCCAGGCAGCAGCAGTGCAGTGAGCAGAGCGAGTGGAACTGGATAAGAGGTACAGAGGGCAGAACAGAGTGGCTGCAGAATTGGGGTAGAGAAAGTTTTACAGAGGTGCAGGAACTATTGCAAAAACATGGTTTTACTTCCAGAATAAAGGAATCCATTAGAGAAATTTTTGCACAGCAGAGATTGTATCAATCATAAATGTTTACAGAGTCACTCCAACTTCTGCAAGGCAAATAGTGTGAAGGACGCCAGCAAAGAAGTGGGTGACTCAATAGGAAATTCTCTCAGTGATCTATACTATAGATGATAGTGATCTGAACCACAGAGGTAGGAAAAAATAATCAGTGTGCTTAAATACCTGACGGGGCTTGAAGAATTTTTGAAGTCAAAAATAAGAGTAGAGGCACGGTATTTTATTTAAAAAAATGTTAAAGACTGAATGGAAACTGCACAGATGGGTATATAGACTAAAAAATGTAGCAGAAGCATAGGTCGCAAAGCCACACACCATAAAGAAAATAGCAAATACATATTGATTCAAAAATCTATTGAAAAAAGAAAGCAGTAAACAACATGAAACGACAGGCTGCACACGGAGATGTAAAACAGTGAATACTAGACCTTGATAAAGGTTTGAGGAGAGAGAGATGGGGAAATGATGGGTGATGAATGTAGGATACAGGTGATAGAAGGAAGATGAGTATGGTTAGCAACATTTAACTAACATTTTCAAAATATCTAGTAAGATTTTTTTTTGAATGTTCACAACTCAGGGAATCTACATGTGTTTGAACTGGTATTTTTGCAAATTACATACTGCATACATGTATCAAAATATTGCAACAATCCCTAAATATATACAATCCCTATAATACACAACTACACACTCACGGGCACCTGTACACACTCAAGCCACAAGTCACAGTCTTTATATCACAGAGACGGTAACTACTACAAATAAAATACTAAAGCTAGTGAATTCAGGCAAGAGATATGACAGTAAATTTAAGGTTGAAAAGAAAACAAATGGCCAAGTAATTATGAAAATGATCCACATTATCAGGAAAATGTGGTAACATGAAGGGCTAAAGTGATTATTTCACGAGAATCAGCATTCAGTAAACTAAAAGATGCGACAGCAGCAAATGTCACCAAAGGCATCAATCAAAGGAAACCCAAAAATGCTAATGGAAGTCTAAATTATTACAATATTTCTGGGGAAAAACGTTGCATATATTTTATGAATTGGAGCTGTAAACAAATTCTGTGAACTGGCAGTTACACTTAAATGCATATCAACACAAGAGTAGAAAAGTTCACTGTAAAAATTTGTGAAAAGTTTCACAGCAAAATAGTTAAAATGAACTAACTCAAGCTGCAACATAGATAGAAATCTTGAGAAACATTGTAAACCTAATACAGTACTTTGTATACAAGAGGACTAAAGATTACAGGCTGTTACTCAGTTTTATAAACTGGAAGTAGGATTTTAAATCAGACATAAATCAATATGAACTTCAGTTTCACATCCTTTGCATTACTGTATACAACTTTTAAGAAGTATCATCAATTTAGATTAACCAAGTGAAATGACAAAATACTTTTTTCTTCCAACTAGTCTACAAATCTAAGATGTCATTGAAAGTTTATTTAATTCTGAAGATGCAACATGACCAAAATGGAAAACAGATTTGTAGTTCATCATAATATAATGTTGACATCATTTTTTGCTTCAAACCTTCATTTTATTTTTAATTATACTGATACCCCTAAAGATGCACAATTTGCTCTTCTATGTAGATCAATACTAAGAATTGATTCTTTCTGTAATCTCAACCCCAAAGTTTTTGACACAGCAGTACCATATAATATTGACAAATGTCTGCTCCAACCTGCAATTACAGCAATATGGTCATCATATTGCATGATTTTCAGATTGAACTTTTCCCAAAGTATTAACGTAGTCATTTAATACAAAGCAGTACAATTTCCTACTTATATATAGCTCATACTTACATGCTAGTAAAATCTTGCCTCGGGTATGGACAGTGCATATATTTAGCTACATAATAATGCTAATACTGACAAATGTTTTATTGGTTGTCTTTCCAAGGAGCCATCTCTACTCTGTAAGTCAATGGTTGAATCTACTGCATTTTCATTGTCACAGGTATTTTTCAGAGAAAGCGTTCTACTGAAAGAGCAAAATATAAAAGATTTTATACAAATGTCCATGTAATTAGGACACACCCAGATGCCTATACATTTACATAATGTTTAAGGGAAAACAAAATATACGTACAAAGTCAGAAAAATATATTCTTCAGTAAAAAATCTAAAGAAAATTGCTAATTGTCAAGTTTGGACTAAGTTTATTTTCTTTGAATGCCTCCATATAAAGTTACATTTGCAAAACTCCAAATATAATTGCTTAAATGTAGGAGGAAATAGTAAAAAAGACGAATGAATAACTCTCTAAATTCAGCAGTCAAATCAGACAGTCACTCCAATTAGAAAATAGTTCAAATACTTGAAATACTTGACAAAAAAATCTTGTCTTTTAAAGTTACAGGTTTGAAAAATAAGCACAAGAGACCTTATTCACCTTCACATTAATGCAAATTAAAATCACAAAGCAATGCTTTTTCATACCAATATAAGAGCTAAAATAAAACAAGCATTAACAGTACAAAAACCTGGCATATGAAAGCATTCATATGAAAGCATATAACTACCTTGGAAAATAAATTGGCACTTTTGCATATAGCATGCTACAAACATGTAACTACTATATAACCCACAAATTTTACTCATGGTCACTTCCATTACATAAATGGAAATTTATGTTCATAAAAATACCTATACATGAATATTTACAGAAGGTATATTTATAATAAACAAACATGTAAATAAGACTGATTTACCAGTAGCCTATGCCCACTTGTACCACATTAACACGAGTAAGTTCAATAAAATTTGTCAGTGTTGGGGCCTTGGCACATTTTCTAGGATCTGTGTACACAGGGGTAGGTATGGAGCCTGAGTCTATGAAGACCAGTCAAACAGTGGTGGATATGGGGCACCCCTGCACTGTAGAGCTGTTGGAGTGAGAGATTGCATGGGATGGGCTAGAGGACACAGCCATGGGAAACTGCTTCCTACTAGGAAGCCCCAGAAACAGCCTCCACAGGTCCTCACCTGATGTTTGAGGCCAGAGTTGCAGATTTGGTGCCATGGTAGGACTGCATCCTTGAGATTGGGCACTGGCTTGGAATTGGGCATGTGTGGGTCTTGTATTCATTCTACAACCATGGAGGGTGGCTTTGTACACTGGTAGGTGTAAAACCTAGTGCTGTAGTGGGCCTGGAGGTTCGGCCTGTGAGAACAAACCTAGAGGCAGGAGCTGTGGGGAACTGTGTGACACTGGGTTTTATTGGGGTAAATGTGTTACTGGAATCTAAGAACAGAGGCTATCTCTACCCATGCTGTGCTATGTTGGCTGCAACTGATATGAGTAGTTAAACCTCTTCCTTATCACGGCCAATGCATGTTTTCTTATTGGTGTGCTCCAGTAAAATGTCATCTCTTACCTTATCTGCTTAGTTTTGTCAAGGTATTTTCACACATTCATGCGTGTTTACATTGATGTTTCTGCAGAAAATCACATGCTAGTGACTCATATCTTCTCATTGGCATCCTCTCCCTTCTAAGTACATAGATGTATACAGTACTTAAAATGACAAAGTGATAGACATGGAAGACAAATCAGTCATTACAAGGGGAGGCAGATGTGAGGAGTGACTGAGCTGGAGACCAATGACATATGGGGCTAGAACGTGGCCAGCCCTGAGAACACCGGGTGCCTCAGGTGAGCCAGGTGAACAAATTGTTAGGCAGATGGGTTTCATCTGACACCACTCTGCCAAGTATATCAATAAACACTCTGCAGTGGTTGGTTGGTTCTTTTCCCCCACCTGACCTCAACTTTCTGACTTTTGTCATAATTTCTTCATCCTCCACCATCTTCCCTGTGGCAATTTCAAAACCTGCACTGAAATTGGCAAGCAGGAAGGGGCATTAATACAAAAGTGTGGCACAAGACAGTCCCTTGACATTTAAGAATAGTTCTGAATCTTGTTTGTCGTGGTGCATATGCAAATATGAAATAAAATGTTATAAAATTCAACATACACACAAATAAATAGAGGATTGCAAAAACTGGAGAGATCTAAGCAAAAGTCTATAGCTTGATTAACTGTATCATGTCAGTTTCTGGCATTGCGTAGTATAGTTATAGAAGACATTATCAGTATAGAAAGTTGAGAGAGAGGTATGAAATCCTTTTGTGCTGCTTTTACCATGAAACCTTGCCTAAAATATTTCAAAACAGAAACTTGTAAAATCATAAAACAAAACCTAGGAAATAATTTTATTGGGAATTATATAATCTATATATAAAAATAAATATATTTTTAAAATGCTAGCAAGATATGTGAAAATCCTGGTAATTGAAAAAAATAAACTTTTTAAAAATAATCTTTTAGTGGTTATTTCTCCCTGGATGGAACAACTGGCAATTGCCTAGTTCTTGTATCATAAATAGCTGTAAAACTGTAGTAGTGGTATAAAATTACAGTCAGTTAGCAGCTTAAGATATATGCTTATGATTTCTGATAAAAGTGACAATACGAAGCAAACAAAATATTTTCCCATCCTAGAAAAAATTTGGAGCTGTAATATGAAAATGAGAGTATCAAACACAATATAAAGAACTAAATGAATGGAAGATGTTCGGATTCAAAACAAGATTCTCTCGATGTGAAATTGTATTACAGGGTAAAAGAGAACTGTGGAGGAATAAACATCGAGAATTCCCCTTCAGGAGTCCCCTGAACTGTGTAGCTGAACAGTAGTAATATCGTGTAGTAAACACACAGGTGAAATGTAAGGCTAATGGAGAACAACAGTAAGGCAAAACATTTACTGAGTATCTACAAATGCTCCGCATGAGTTCCTAGTCATAAAAGTGACAAATCCTGTCAAGCTCTCTGATATTTTGTAAGTACATCCTTTAGCAATAGAGCCAATCTAGCATTAAAGCAAAGGCTACTTCACTCTAACAAAGTGAAAAGTCAAAGTCAAGGCTTCGGGGAGAAAAAGGAACTCTTCACCTTTGGTGGTGGCAGTGTAACAACGACTATGGAAATCTGTGTGGAAATTTCTTGAAAAAATAAAACCAGAGGTTCCATTTGACTGAGCTATTTCCTTCCTAGGTATTTTGCCAAAAGTGTCAAAAGTCATCCTACTGCATTGATATATGTCTTCTCAACTTTATAACATCTCAGTCTATGATAGCTAAACCTTGGAAACAGCTTACATGCCCATCAATAGATGAATGGATAAAAAATGTGGTATTTGTATGCACTGGAGCTCTACTCTGTCATGAGGAAAATGAAACTTGACACATTTTTAGTTAAGCAGATGCATCTTGACACCATAAGCCTAAATGAAATAAATGAAACACACAAGTTTAAAAATCCACTAATTCTCTTGTGTGAGAAATCCAAAATATAAATAGTGAGCAACACACAGTATGGATAGTAGGTAGTAGAAAAAATTGTTGAAATGGGAAAACAAACAAAAGATGGGGGAGAGAAGGCAGGGAAATAATTTAAAGGAAAATCAGGAAAAATGGAAATAAAGCTTTTGTAAATGGGAAGGAGGAGAAGAGCTGGAGGGAGGAGAAGGGAAAGGGATATGAAAAAGAAATGGCTGTGTTATGCACACGGACAAATCACCCACAGTAAACGTGTTCATTTTGTACTACCAACATGTACTAATAACAAAGTAACAAGATGAGACCGATACTCATGCAAATTAACTGCCTTGCAGAACAACAACAAATATTACACTACAAATCCAGACAATCAACAACATACAACCCCAAATGCCCCACACACAACCAAAATTACTATACACGTGTCAAAAAATAGAACGATGATGTAGATACAGTAATTTAATGTGTGTAGAATCAGAAAACAACAATTATGAAGTCAACACACAGAGGCATTAAACTGATATTAAAATAATAATGTTTTAAAAGAAAAATTACTAAAATAATGAAATCAATACATAAGTGGAACTATACAAATATTTAAGTTGATGCTCCAGTACATAAAGCATATACCACAATTTTTAAATTTAAAGTATGAATTTCAGAAGATTACAAGTGTAGAAAAAGAAAACATACTTATGATGTACAAAGACAGTGAGAATTATTGAGTGATGCACAGATAATTATGAGCAATAAAGCCAAAAGTGACTCCATGACCAGTGAGACAATATTGATATACTAAGTAGGTGATCTTGGAATAATGAAAGGAGAGAAATGAATTTTGCAAAGATAAAGATAATTCAAGAAAGAAAGTTCTGCTTGTACTGATATTGGTGAAAAATAGAAGCTAATAAATTTGAAGATCAGCAACCCAAAGCGAGCAGTACAAAGGAAAAGAAAACTATACCAAGGTATGGAACTAAATTGATTTAAAAAACATAAAAGTCTTTGAAACATGCAAATAAAATGGTGCATTATACAGAGAGAAAGAACATGGGAAATAGGGAGGTAGATCTTTCTCAGAAGAAAAAAAATTATCAAGAGATGGAGGAGGCAGGAAGGGAGAGGAAAAAAAAGAGAATTAAAAAGGAATTAAGGAGTGTTATGTACATGTACCAGCTCCCAAAAAGGAATGCAAGCATTAAGTACTACAAACATGTACTAATAAAAATTTTTAAAATTCGAAAAACATATGTATATCTCAGTTTACATCAGAAAACAATGTAAATGAAAAGACAATGGAATAAAATACTAAATTGTGTAAATTGTATATTCACCAAAAATATCTTTAATATGAAGATGAAACAAGTATATTTTTAGAAACATAAATGCAGACACAATCTATCAGCAACATTCTCCAACAGAAGCAATGTTGAAGGGATGATTTTAGGCCTAGAATATTATATTAAATGTAAAATCAGTATCAACCTTAAAAATGAGAGCATTTAGAAAATATGAACATATAGAATTTTTGTCCTTATTCTTAAATTCTTTAAAATAGAATCAATGGTAGCACCTATTGCTCAGGATGTAAGAAGCTGAATGAGACAGCTGCTAAACAGAGAATTCAGCGGGAGTATGATATTTATAATAATTGGAAGACATGGAACCAAGGAAAATTGCCCTCCTTCCCATGCCTTTGTGCACAATGTGTGCTCAGTGAACACATTAAAGCATAGAGATCTAAAGATGCCTTTAATGAGATGCAGACCTTGTAGAATAGAGAAACTTCTGTGAAGGAAAAAGGGCAATGTCACACATAGAACCTTCTCTTTAATCTCTCATAGGGAACACAAAGTCTAAGCTTCTGGGGCTAGGACAGCAAACCTTGGTGCTAACACATGTGGCAGCAGGAAGGGATGATAACGATATCAATATACTATCAATACCTCAGGAAAGGTAAGTAAACTTTCAGGTGCAAGCTCATTAGAGGTCCCTAATCACCAAGACAGAGGTAAGGTCACTGCAAACTCCCACGTCCCAAACCATGGATCAGAGGGCATGGGACAAAGACTAAATTAAGACAAAAGAAATTGTTCAAAGATTAGAAGATTAAATATTAAGATGTAAACTCTCGGAAATAATGTGTAGCTTAAAAGTGATTCTAACTGAATTTCCAGAATAATTTTAAAAGATAATGTTGAACTCATTCTACAAATATGGATGACACTGGAGAAACAATTTCAGTAAATCTTTCCACAAAATTAAGCAAGGCAGCTTAGGATTCATAAGCAGATATACATGTTGGTCTAGAAACAGACTATCATATAACTGCATATATATTTAAGTGTATAAGATAGATAACCATATTACTGAGTTTTGTTGGATCATTGAACAAAACTGTTTGCAGTCTTCCTGTTTCAAAGTCCCCTCTATATGCTTTAACTTTGTAACTTCAACAACTATTTCTAAGATGACAATATGTAATTAACTAGTGATTTCCTATTGTTTATTTTTTCTGAAATTCTGTACAACTTGCAACCTATTTCTGTTTTTTTTTCTTTTTTCTCGTTAAGTAAAATAAAAAAAAAAATAGAAACAGACTATCTACTAGCCCATAACTATACTCACAAAAATATAATTACTGGATTATGACAAATTTAAGAAGGCAATTCATTTATGAAAGGGTAGGGTTTGAAACAAATAGCGCTGAAAGATGTTGTCAGTCATAAATTAAAAAAAAAGAACCATAACTGTGTCTTGTAAAAATTAATTTAAAGAGAGTATAGATCTTCATATAGAATTTAAAAACTATGAACTTTCTACCATAAAACAAAGTGAAGCTATTCATGACCCTAATTTAGGCAAAAAACTTATCAGAAGGTCAACTAAATTTTCATGCACAAAGACAAAGTTATAAATTAGAATTATTTAGTTTTTAAAGTGTTCACCCTTAGAATACACTTTTTTTTGGTCTTTTTTCGTTTTTATCAGTACCAGGGATCGAACTCACGACTGCCTGCTTGCAAGGCAGGCGCTTATGCCACTGAGCTAAATCCCCAGCCCCTAGAAGACATTTTTATGAGGAGGAAATATAAACCACAGGGTGGCAGACAGTATAAGTAAATTACATATTTTAAAGGATCTATAAAGTCATCTCTTAAATTTCTTAAGACGTAAAAAAATATCCAAATAATTAAATGGACAAAATGGATGAATAATTAGTTAGCAGATGGGAAGTAAGCAAACATGAGAAAATCTGTGTTACCTGAGATTTGATGGTGACTTTGTAGGCAAAATAAAAAAAAATTATGATCCACAAAAAATTTGATGAATTTAGTTTTGTAGAATTTTATTGTAATAGAATTACATTTTATTATATCAATAAACTCATTGAAAGGTACTGTTAACAAAGTGAAAATACAAGCCCCAAACTGAGAGGTAGTAGTTGTAATATACATATCTAACAAAGGACTTTCTTCCAAAATACAGTATAAGAAACTCTCAGAATGCTATAAGACAACAACACAATTTGTAAGATATACAAGTAAAGACTTTAATCAATACCTCACAAAAGAACCTATAGGGATGGTGAATAAACATATGAAAAGAAACGTAAGAATAGTCACCATTAATGGATTACAAATTAAATCAACATTGAGATAACACCACGTACCCCTAAGAATGGCTACACTGCAAAACAAAACAATCTGATACTATTAATTTTTGGCACACATAAAGAACAACAGGAACTTTAGTTATTACTGGAGGTGCAAAATGATTATTTTAACTTTAAAATTAGCTTAGTGATTTTTACAAAGCTGTAGGACAAGAACATGGTCATGCTCAGTAGATGCAGGAAAAAAACATGACAGTATTCATGATTCTTGATTACATTTTTTCAAGAAACTAGAATACAAAATAATTCCCCTTATTTGAAAAATGGCTCATTAGAGAAAGAAGAAAAGATTCCCTCCTAAAATGAGGAATAAGAAAACAATTCTCATTCTCACATTATCTCTATTTAATATCATGCTGTAAATTCGAGTCAGTGTAGTAAAATACAACTTTTTATCCAAACTTAACAAAAGATTGTTTTACTTCAAATACCAACCACAAAATAATGGAACAATTTCCAGAATCAGGAGAAAATACTGGCAAATAGAGTATATGCTGAAGAATATATAAATATTTTATTTCATCAGTACATGTTTGCAGCACATAATACTACATTTATCATGAGAGTTGGTACATCTACGTATTAATTCTTTTTTTCTCCTCTATCTCACCTGTTGTTTCCTGTTCCTTCCATCTCTTGAGAATGTTATGGTTTAGATCTCAAATGTTCTATGAATTCTCATTAGTTCAGAGGAGGGCTTGGAAGATAATGGGATCGTAGTGTCACTACATCCATCAATGAATTCATCCACTGTTGAGTTCACAGGTGAATGTGCTGTGAGGATGTGGGGGCCCCCTGGAGATGTGTTGTTCACAGGCTGCAGAGCAGGCCTATGTCTCATTACCTAAGTGCTGCCTTCCCTTTTTTTTTTTTTTTTTGGTAACAGGGATCAAACTCATGACTGTATACTCGCAAGGCAGGCGCTTATGCCACCGAGCTAAATAAATCTTCAGTCCCTGCTTCCTTCTCTTTCTGCCTCCTGGTTGCTATAGGTGAGCAGCTTTCCTCCACCATGTCTCCACCATGTCCCATCATATTTCTGCATTGGAGCAGGCTAACTGTGGTCTGAGTCCACTGAAATCATGAGACAAAACAAACTTCTCTTCCTTTAAGTTGCAGGTAGTGAGTATTTAGTCTCAGTGACTGGAAAATGTTATGTGCTTATCCACAAAAATAACTATATGAAATGCCATATAGATATAAGTAGAGGTATCCTGCATATATATATATATATATATATATATATATATATATATATTTGGTACTAGGGATCAAACTCATGATCTTGTGCATGCCAGGCAGGTGCTTATACCATTGAGCTAAAACCCCAGCCCCAAGATAAAGATTTTTTTGCTAAAAGTTTTATGCCAGTCGAGTTAACTAGCTTCATTTGTTTTGTTGTCATTGTTCGGGGTAGTTTTGAAACTTGCTTTGTCTTTTATTAGTACATGTTTACAGTACATAAGATCACAGTCACTGTTTGGGGATTGGTATATATGCACAGCATATTTCAACTCCGTTCTTTTCTCCTCTTCCACAGCCACCTTTCTTTTTTTCTGCAGCAGCTTCATTTGAGTCACTTTATAATATTGGACCTTGAAATCTTTGGCTTAAGTAGCCTCAAGATGGTTTGTATCCTTATGAAATTGCATGGAACTAGTTACAAATTCTTCCCGACATACTCCTGCATTGGCATGTTCTGCTACCCCATCAGAACATATAGCCCAGCCACACCTTTCCTCTTTCTGTTCCTCAGGATGTGTAAGTTCTTCTACAACTAAAATCCATTGCATAAGTCTTGTCTTTTAAAGGCTGACACTCTTGAACTTATCCCAAAGAACAGTTTTAAAAGCGCCCTTTTTAGAAAAAGTCTTCTTCAAACATTCTTATCACCTTTTCTTCCTTCTACACCTTGCACAGATATTTACATTTACTCCTTTCATTTCTGGTATTGTGATACATCATGCTATTTATACCAGGTAAACTGAGAATCTTTCCATCAAAATAAGACGGCTTATCCATTTTCCAGGCCTTCAATCCAAGCACAGTACATGGCACGTAGTACTCATTAAGTTACTGGATGATTGAATCAAGAATGAATGGAGTTCAGTCATTGCTACTACTACTAATAAAATGAAAACTTGTTTCTCCATGGGAAGATAATAAGGTAGGTTGACATACACAAAACCTGTGAGAAAGGATAATGTTTACAGAAGGTAGTGGTTAAGAACATATCACAGGTATTTATGATATTGCTGTCAGATATGTACATATGTTGACATCAGTGATTAGATAAAGTATAAGCCCAGAAATTTGTTGGTTAAGAGCTAATAAGTGCTTGAGAACTTTCATTTAGAAATTCTTCAAAAAGTACATTTTTCTGAGCAATCAACAAACAGGTTTTGCTTGTGGTGACATATAGAGCTGATTATATTACACATTGTCAAAGTCATCACAACCTTGACTCTTTTCATAAATGATATTGATGTGATCATAATAATAAAAGCTGCTACCTACTGAACATTAGCTATGCACTGGTAATGATGTTAATACTTAGCATATAGTATTCCAAATTTTAGCAAGAACCCTATGAGATCACTATACAGAGAAGAAAGATGAAAATGGAAATTTATACAAAATTGTTGAAGATCAGTGTTATGGATTAAAAACTGATGGTCAATGTAATGCCAGCTGAATTAAATCAGCATGGCACTGAGCACAGATGGTCTACCTGAGGAAATTTGCCAGCATAAATAGAGAGGTTGAGAAGATGAGTGAAGCATTGTGGGTTCTTCTATGCATTTTTGTTTGAGCCCTTGGTTCCCCTGGAAAAGCTCCTCATGACTAGATTCCCCGGTGTTAGTTCGACCATTGTTGTTGCATGATCTTGGAACCTTTTTAGTGAGAGTGGCTGTGGTTCACTTTGGGGGAGCTCTGGTCCTTACATTGAGCATCGTTTCCTGGCTCTTGAGGGGAAGACATGTGCCATTTAATATCCAGTACAAACTCATCATTCTGGCTTTCTGGCATATATTCAACCATTTTATCATCGGAGGAGCCAAGACCTCCGAGTTGCTGAGGATGCCTGTGATGTCTCTTAGGACAGCCCTGGTCTTTATTATGACTGTGACTTCTTGGCTCCAGCATAGAATCCTCAACCTACCAATACAGCTCCTTCACCCTGCTGGCATAGACTTTCTAGCTTCCACCACTGACCTTCGGGCCTTCCCAGCACAGATCCGTAAAAGAGACTGGCGTGAGTCCTTCTCATGGGCTCTAGAATTCCAGTTGGACTTGTAAGGCTATGAGCCCTTCATCTGGACTCATACAGCACACTGTTATGGGATCCAGGCCTTTGGCTGAATGTTCTGTGTCTTTAGTGGACAGATTTCCTGCACTTTCTTGTGTTAACTTTGGGTGAGCATCATAAATTAATATTATAAATTCTTTACCCTTTTTCTAATTGTTCTCCTCACAACCCCTGACCACAAAATGCAGTTAAGTGGAAGATCCAGTATGTGAATGAAAATCCGTCTTATGCAGAGTTTATGATTTATTACTATATGTTAAGTAAACATTTTTGTTCTATAGATGGTAAAGAGAATTAGAATGGTGGAAAAGAAAATGTGTGTGTGTGTGTGTGTGTGTGTGTGTGTGTGTGTGTGCATCTTCTTACTCAGCAGGACAGGTAACTATATATCAATAAGCATTTGTGTTGTCCCTTTTGAAGTTTAATCCTTCGTTAATAGTAGCATCCTGGGGAGCTATTAAAATAACACACAATATTTACTTGCAGAAAACTCCATGAAAGGCATTTGTTCTGACATGTGTAGAAATGATAAAACCATGAAGTATGTGTCACACAACATCCTTTGTCCATTTTTTACGGCTTGATGTCAGTGTAGAACCCCTTTATAGCTGTCAATGCTGACAGCCAAATGCAAGAACACTGCAATATTCCACAGTTTTTCAACTGGGACATGGGTGGGTGAATTGGATAAACTTATCATCCCTTCAACTTCTCCCTAGACTTTTTCCTAGAAAGGAAAATGTTCCTTTTCCAGCCTGATGCTTCGGACATCATTTACCTGGATCTTCACGTGAGCCCCATGTATTTGTGACAAGGTTACATCTCATTTCAGATTGGTTTCTTGGGCACTTTCATTTCTCTCCACAGATGTGGAGACTTCTCTACTGCAGAGCTCAATACAGCCTCTCCTACCCTCCAGGTGCCTCTTCTGCCAAGACCAGCATCAGAGTTTACAGGAGGCCTCAACACTTCTTTGGAAGCCCTGAAAGCTGACACACAGATCCTGTTTCCGGACCACCTAATTCATCTGTCTGCCCCCTCAGCTTGTTGCCCTGCAAAGGGAAAGAGCTTAGTAGCTTTTTGTAAATTTCAGCTGGGAAAGGCAAAGCTCTGCTCTGGCCATAACCATCCTCTGGAGCAGGAATTAGAAGCAGGGTTTACTGGAGGTGAGTGATATCCCTGTCTGTGGCATTCAAATTGAGAGCTTCTGTCAGTGATTACACTGGGTGCTATGGCCTCTTGTAATCCTATTTATTGTTTACCAGTGCACCCACAATTTTTCTAACTAATCAAACTCAACTGGGCAAAATATAGGCATCTTCTCATTTAACTATAAAATAAAGGTAACAGCCACCAACTGCTAAAGCAATACATATTAGTGACAATCATTTTACTCTGTTATTGCCAATGATCATCACTCCTCCCATCATTAAGCTTAGCCATATGAAACTTAGTTAATTCTCAGCCAGTGTTTGGAAATCTGGAGCTCTTACTTTCCTCCTCCTCCTGGATTGCTCTCAAGAGACCGGGTGACATCCATGCTCACCTGTGATATCACAGCATTTGCAAATGGTAGCCCTTGGTTCACATTTAATTGAAGAGACATCAGAAGGGAGAGAGGTGTCCCATGTGCACGATGGATCGGATCGTGTCCCCCCTGGAGTTAAGAAGCTGCTCAGTAGAAAGGGCACAAATGGAGATCAGAGTGTACCTTTCCACATGCAGGGCAGTGCATTGCTCCGGAATGCAAGTACGGGAGGAATTGCGCCCCAGCCATCCTTACTTTTGTAATGTGCGTGGGGTGAATGTTCCATCAAAAATCAGATGTGTTTGCATAGGTAAATAACAGGGAAATATTGCTAATAATGAAATGATCTGAAAGACTTCTCTCTAACAAAAGTTTGAGAGGACTTTAGCTGTTGATGACACTGAGAGAATGATCTAAGCAGTCTTGAACAAGATGACTGTGTCTTATGAGTACCTTCATATCTGCAAACCATACACACTCGAATACCATTGGTTGAGCAAAAGAAAGAAAAAAAAAAAGTAAACCAAATTATAATGCATCTGAGAAGCTTTCTGACTTAAATGTGAAGTGCACAGGAGTGGTGTGCATTGTGTTTAACATTGTTGGAGATAATCTTTTATGCTGTATGGCTGTTTTTAGTTTTATAACATCTTTATTTGATACTATAATTTCCTAAAATGTATCAGTAATAGTGTAGGCTTTGAAAAATGGTGTTTTAAATGGTGAGGAGTACAATGTTTATAATAAAAGGGAGACTGCTTAATGGATGCGTTTTGTTAAGAGCCACAGGACATTTGGGGACTTCCCCTTTGGAGATTTTGGTATCTAGAAGGGATTTCAGGTTCTGATTATGAACTGATGTTCATATAGAGCCTCAGATTTTGAATTCAAAGTGGGTACTTTGCAAACACAAGTGAATCTAAGGCATCAAAGAAAAGAAAAGCATGAATATCTTCTCTGCATAGGAGGTGGGTAGGAATAAAAATTGAGGGGTATAATGCAATTTTAACTAACCTATGTTCTAAAATTGCTCTAGATAATGTGAAACAATTAAAATAAGATAAGTAAGTTATATTATATATCAATAGACAACAATACTTACTATACAATTCTCTTAACTCTCTCATAATTCCTAACTACTTACTACTGCCTTGATTTCCAGAAAAGACACTCAGATTAGCCTCCTTGGAATAAAAGAATATTCTTTCAAGTTTTCTGGTTGTGGGATAAAAAATTCACACTGGTTTCCCCTGTCCCTTTGATATGTACAATTGAAGGTCCTCATTGCAAATTCTTTCCATCTGAAATGTGGCATGAAAACATTTTTCATATTAGGTATAGTAATAAAGGATCACATTTCTTAGCCTTCGGCATGACAAAAGAGAAAGATGAAGTGTAGAGCACTGTGAAAACCGTTTGACTGGTCCGGCAATTTGATTTTAAGGGCCAGGTATTTTTCCGTGAGGGTGGGAATTACCTTGGGCATTTTTCAGTGCCCCAGATATGGAGGGTACATTTGGGATGTCATAGCGCAAAACATCTTCTGCAAGAAGTACAGGACAAGGGCCATGTCTGAGGGGACTGGATTATGCCTTTTCCCTCCCAGAACGTGAGTGTCATCATGGGTTCCTGAGTGACTTTATGGTCCTGGTGCTGGGGCCTCCCCCAGCCTAGAGCACCCCATTTGCATGCTAATTCTCTAGGTTATGCAGGGCACCCTGCATTCTTAGGGGTGCCTCGGTCCAGTGCTCCCCCAGGGGGACTGAATCCTAAAGAGGGACAAGGGCAAGTCTAGCCTGGCCAAGCCACCAGGCAGGTACAGGCTACAGTTCCATCCTGACTAACAGCTTACAGGGATGGCAGTAGCCCTGAAATGGAGCATTACAGAATCCAGCAGGTGTTTCAAAGGTGCCAGCGATGGCTCCAGCTTCCTCGCTGCACAGAGGAAGGCTGTGCCAATAGAGAAGGCAGTTGGTTGGTGCCAGAAGGAAGACAAGATTCAGGGCCGCACGGCCTGGCTTTGAACGCTGCCTCTCCCACTACTGTGCAATGTTGAGCTCCCGGAGCTTCAGTGTCCTCCTCTGAGGATGAGACAAGCCATGGCAGCCGATCCCAAGGGTGCCTTTAGTGCCACCTGGGTGCCAGAGCTTCCCTTCACCCCTCCACCCTCCAGAATGGATGTCAGAGCTCTGTGCCCACCTCCGCCCTGCAAGGCCATTCGGACTGGTTCCGTTCATGCTCCTGGGCACTCCAGCTGGATTGGGCTTGGCCGCTTGGCCATGAGGACCACGGGGCCCATGGAGCTGGAGGGAGGAAGGTTAGGTGCAGAGTGAGGGAGAGGAGACGTGTTCCCTGTTCCCTCTGCAAGTCCCCTCGGGCTGGCTGAGTCTCTTCACAGAGTTCACTTCTCAGCCCAGCATTTTCCTCATCATTATCGATCCTTCCAGGTTCCAGTCATCACTCCTTGCTCTCATCAGATTGTGTCGGAGGTGACAGCAGCTACTGAGTCTGCACAATGGTACCAACCCGAATGGTCGCCTTGCACGCAGCTACCTGTAAAAGCCCCTCTGTGGGTAGAATATTTGTCAAATTATGCCATGCAAATGTGGCCCTGATTGCTAATTGAAGCTCTGCCTGTCAGCTGCCATGTGGCTGAGACACAATACTAGACACCCACAACCCCGAGGAGAGGTTTGATTGGGCTCCCGGCTTCCAGGAGACTCCAGCCATGCTCTGCCGGCTGGCCACAAGGCAGGATTGCGATGGTAGAAGGGGCTGGTGGGGCGAGAATGCTTAGTTCATGGTGGTCCAGAAGCAGAGCAGGACAGCAGTGCCACGACTGAAACGGGCAGCGGCAACACATTCTACTCAGAGTCAGGACTCCACGCCCAGCCGTACACACCCAGTGGTATGCTTCAGCATCCTGGGCCAGTCCCACAGAGAGCTGAGCTTAGCCGTGGCAGACCTGATCCACTGCAGCTCTGTGTAGAGCAGAGTCCGGCACAAAGGTGGCTCCTGGACCGGAGCCAGCCACCATCCGCAGGTCCCCTGCAGGAAGTGGCAGTACTGCCTTGCAGTGACCTTGCTTGGTGCTGGCATCAGGCAAAGGTGGTGAAAACTGTCCCTTCTCTCTGTCCTCTCTGTGCCTCGCATTGCTTTTGATCTGCCCAGGGTCCCAGAGGGAAATGAATGTCTGGCCCCTAACATGTTTCCCTCTAACCCTTAGTGTTTACAGAGCATAGCAGCACCAAGGACATCCTGCCCTGTGCGTGGTGCTCTGTGTGCTGTTGAGACCTGCGCTAGACAGCTGAAACTTGAGTGTAAAGAAGGTGCTTGAAAATGGAGTTGAGGAACATTCTGCTTAAGCCAGAATCAGCTTACAGTACCACAAGGACAAGGTTCAGAAAGCAAGAACTGTAGGAGTGATGCGGGAGTCCCTGTGGCTGTGCCCAAATCTGTCTATAACTTGGAGTGTGCATATGAGGATCCACTCATTGCTCTCCTGAACCTGGGCTCTGGGAAAGCTACTGAGAAATGAATCCATCGGAGAGGGTAACCTCAATAAGGTGATATTGTTGTGCAGTGAGGAGCTTTAATTTTTATTCCTTATTTTGTGGAAAATTTAAGCGTAGCTAGTGGTTGGGACAGGATTTATAACTCTATTGCAATACTTTAATATATGTGCACCAAATGTATTCTTAATGCTTTGATGATCTTCAATGAATGGAGTCTTAAAGACATTTTTAGTACACACATTTAGAATGCAATTATAAAAGGTAATAGAAACCTCTTACTTCAAAATGTTTCATTAGGTTTTGACTAGCTACATTTGGTGCAGTAAGACTGTGTGGATTTTCTGTTGTTTGTTCATTTCAGAGTGCTGTCTTCACTCTTGCTTGCTAGAAAGAACCCAGTACACTTCCCCTTGCCAAAATTACTTAGGATTTGTTTTGTTTTTTAATAACGGGAAGGACTAATCTCTGGACACCACTTGGGGTTCATAAGAAGCAGATATTCTTTGAGCTGTGGCTTGGATCTGTGTCCTCAAAGGCACCTATGCTGAAGACTTGCTTCCCTGGGTAGTAGTAATTGAGGTTGCAGAACCTTTAGGAGACAGTGCTCAATCGCAGGTTCTTAGGCATTTGAAGGTATTCTCTTGAGGGGAAGATGGATCCCCAGTCTGTTTCTGTCTCTACTGTGATTACAGAAGGCCCTCAATTAGAAGTCAAAAGACATGGAACCATTTGATCTTGCATTGGAGCTTCCAGAATTATGAATCTAAATAAACCTTTTTGCCTATAAGTTAGTAGCCTCAAGTATTTCATGACAGTAATGGGAAGCTAACTAATATTTCTGGATAGAATCATTCTCTGTGAAACTGTTAGATAGTTGTCATGGGAATGGTACTAGTTTGCTGTGTCTGGGTCTTAGTAGGGAATTTAGGCTGGACTATTTTGATCCTGTAGTGTCTGACATGAGCACTGGAACCAGAAGCAAGGCCCTATTGGCACCAGTCATGTTTTGTTTGTTGGTCTTAATCTTTTTTTCTATTTGGAGGTCTATGATTTCCTGAAGCCAAGGAACACAGTGCCATCCTATTGGAGGTCTGTATCTTTGGACCTCTTTCATAGGTTTTAGGTTTCTAGTGAAAATCATGACATACTGCTCTACATCCGCCCTCCCATCCCGGCTGCACTTGGAGAACTGTGGAGCTTCCAATGGGTGGGCAGGCCCACATTATCCCCGGAGCCCAGCCTGTTTGGGACTCCTGCAACTTGCCATCGGTGTGCAGAGGAGGGGCTGGGCGGATCTGGGGCACCTGCATCAGCCTCCCCGTGTGTCTGGAGGACTGTGGATATCTCAGCAAGCAGGGGACAATCGCAGGTTCCAGAGGCACTGCAGCCTGTGGTGAGTGCTCAGCGCACTCTGCCCAAAGCCCAGACTGTTCGGGACCCTCCAGGCTTCCAGATGCAGTGAAGTGGAGAAGTGGGTTTAAGGCCTCTAAATCCGACTCCCCATCCCGGCTGCACTTGGAGAGCTGTGGAGCTTCAAACGGGCAGGTGGGCACACAGTGTCCCTGAGGCCCAGCTTATCTGGAACTGCAGAGTTCTGAACAGGCAGAGTAGGGCCATTGGTTCTGCAGGCCCAGTGGCTTGGAGTAACGGGGTGCCAGAGTCTCAGGGGCTGCAAACATAGAAGGGGATTTCCAACAGACCCTGAGGAAGCTTTCAAATAACACTTGAAACACAGAAATATAGGAAAATGGCAAAATGAAAGACCAAATTACAACCTCAAACCTCCAGCCCATCTCAAGAAACCCTAGCGGCAATGTATATAAAAGAAAATATATGCCATTCACCTCAAATATCGGACACAATAGCTACTGAAATTAACAAGCAACTCCAGGAAGCATTAAAGAAATTCAAACTCGAAATAATCGCCCAGATAAAACAAGAAATGATAAAAGAAATGAAAGAGATTCTAAATATATCTAAAGAAAACACAGATAAAAAATTGGATACAGATAAAAAATTCAAACACAGATAACAAATTCAAAACAAAAAGATAGAATCCCTAGATGAGCAATATAAGAAACAAACAGAATACATAATGCAGATGCACAGAGATATACAGGAAATAAAAAACTCCACTGAAAGTAGTAAAAACCGCCTTAATGAAAGTGAAGATAAAATTTCAGACCTTGAAGACAGGATTGCAGCTAGTGAACAGGAAAGGAAATATCTTTTAAAAATAACAAGGAATCAGGAAACAACAATTCAACAACTGCAAGACGATGCAAAGAAAAATAACATAAGAATGATAGGGATTAATGAAAAAGAAGGAGACAATATAAAGGATGTCAAGAGGATATTTAGAGAAGAAATAGCTATGATAGGGATTAATGAAAAAGAAGGAGACAATATAAAGGATGTCAAGAGGATATTTAGAGAAGAAATAGCTGAAAATTTCCAAAGCATGAGATCAGAAACCGACATTAGGATCAGTGAAGCATATAGAACTCGAAATAATCATAACCAAAATAAAACTACACCCAGACATATAATAATCACCATCCCAGAAATCCAACTCAAGAATAGATTGTTAAAAGCTGTCAGAGACAAAAGACAGATCACTTATAAAGGAAAACCTATCAGAATCACAGCAGACTTCTCAGCACAAACAATAAAGTCAAGAAGAGCATGGAGTGAAGTATTCCAGATCCTAAAGCAAAATGATTTTCAACCTAGACTGATGTATCCTGCAAAACTATCATTCAAAATTGATGGTGAAATACGATACTTCCATGAAAAAGAATAGCTGAAGAACTTCATGAACACCAAACCAACCCTGCAAAAAATATTGAAAGACAGTTTAGATACACAAAGGAAAAAACCACAAAGCACAGCAAATAATTAAACAGAACAGAAAGATAAAGATGCAACAGCAGAGAGATAATACATCAACAATAAACCACCATTTAACAGTAATAACCATTAATGTAAATGGTCTCAATGCACCAATCAAAAGAAACAGACTAGCAGAATGAATCAAGAAATAAAATCCAACCATATGCTGTTTACAGGAAACCCATCTAACCCAGAAGGATACTCACAGACTGAAAGTCAAAGGATGGAAAACAATACTTCATGCAGCAGGAATCCAAAAAAAGGCAGGAGTAGCCATTCTGTTTGGAGATAACATGAACTTTAAACCAACAATGACCATAAAGGACAAAGAAGGTCACTACATACTCGTAAGGGGAAAACTCCAAGAGGAAGAGATA
The DNA here is from genome assembly GCF_034190915.1 of Cavia porcellus. Lineage (NCBI taxonomy): Eukaryota > Metazoa > Chordata > Mammalia > Rodentia > Caviidae > Cavia > Cavia porcellus. The sequence continues at coordinate 110,964,226 of NW_026947486.1, forward strand.
ACTATCTTAAATATATATCCACCAAACTCCAGAGCACCCAGTTATATAAAACAACTATTAACAGAAATGAAAACTCAAATTATCAGTAACACAATTGTAACAGGAGACCTTAATATGCCATTGACACAAAGGGACAGATCAACCAGACAGAAAATGAGCAAAGAAATAACAGAACTGAATCACACCTGCGAATAAATGGATTTGATAGACATACACAGAATGTTCCACCCAACATCAGAATACACATTCTTCTCAGCAGTACATGGATCATTTTCTAAAATAGACCATATATTAGCTCACAGAACATATTTTAAAAAACTCAAAAGAGTGGAAATCATCCCTTGCATGTTATCGGATCATAGCGCTCTGAAATTAGAAATTAATGATAAAAGATACTGCAAAAATCCCGCAAACACATGGAAACTGAATAACACACTCTTGAGTAATCAGTGGGTCACATAAGAAATTAAAGAAGAAATTAACCAATACCTACAAGAAAATGAAAATGCAGATACAACTTACCGGAATTTGTGGGATGCAATGAAAGCCGTCCTCAGAGGAAAATTTATTGCACTGAGTTCCCACATCAGGAAAACAGAAAGAATACAAATAAATAACTTGATGCTACACCTCAAACAGCTAGAAAAAGGAGAACAAGTCAAGCCCAAAGCCAAAAGAAGAGAGAAAATTATAAAAATCAGAGCAGAAATCAATGCAATAGAGACTAAGAAAACAATCCAAATAATCAACGAATCAAAGAGTTGGTTCTTTGAAAGAATAAATAAAATCAATAAGCCCTTAGCCAACCTTATTTAAAAAATGGAAGAAAAGGCTCAAATTCATGCAATAAGAAATGAAAAAGGTGAAATCACTACAGACTCAATAGAAATACAGAAGATCATCAACACCTATTTCAAAAACCTCTACTCTCAATAGTTTGATAACACAGAAGAAATAGAAAGACTCTTAGAAACATATGAAGTACCAAAGCTAGATCAAGAGGATGTAAAACTGTTGAATAACCCAATCTCTGCTAATGAAATTTAAAATGTAATTAAGTCCTTACCCACCAAGAAGAGCCCAGGCCCAGATGGATTCCCGGCAGAATTCTACAAGAAATACAAAGAAGACCTAATGCCAACATTCCTCAAACTATTCAATGAAATTGAAAGGGAAGCAATCCTTCCTAAGTCATTCCTGGAAGCAAATAATACTCTAGTACCAAAACCTGAGAAAGACCCAACTAAAAAGGAAAACTACAGACCAATCTCCCTAATGAACACAGATGCAAAAATCCTCAATAAAATATTGGCAAATAGGATGCAGCAAATCATCAAGAAGATTATACACCATGACCAAGTGGGATTCATACCAGGAATGAAAGGATGGTTCAACATATGTAAATCAATAAAAGTAATCCACCATATCAATAAAGCCAAAAGTAAGAATCACATGATCATTTATATAGATGCAGAAAAAGCTTTCGATAAGGTCCAACATTTATTCATGATAAGAACTTTACAGAAAATTGGAATAGATGGTCTTTACCTCAATATAATAAAGGCCATTTATGACAAAGCAACAGCCAGCATCATACTAAATGGCCAAAAATTGAAAGCCTTTACTTTAAAATCAGGCACAAGACAAGGATGTCCTTTATCACCACTCCTGTTTAATATAATACTGGAAGTACTAGCCAGAACAATTAGGCAAGAGAGAGAAATAAAAGGGGTAAAGATAGGAAAAGAAGAAGTTACATTATCATTGTTTGCAGATGACATGATACCCTACATAGAAGACCCACTAAACTCAATTAAATGATTCTTAGATATGATAAATAAATTCAGTAATGTGGCTGGATACAAAATCAATACTCAGAAATCAATAGCATTCCTATACACAAACAACAAAATCACACAGGGAAATAAGAGAAACTACACTCTTCACATTAGCAAGCAAAAAATGAAATATTTAGGAATTACTCTTAAGAAAGAAGTGAAAGACTTATACAGTGAAAATTATAATACATTGAAAAAAGAAATTGAAGATAATCTCAGAAAATGGAAAGACATCCCTTGCTCATGGATAGGAAGAACAAACATTGTGAAAATGGCCATTCTCCCAAAACTGTTATACAGATTCAATGCAATCCCAATAAAAATACCATCAACATAATTATAGATGTAGAGAAATCACTCGTAAATTTCATCTGGAACCAGAAGAGACCTAGAATAGCAAAGGCAATTCTAAGCAGCAAAGACAAACCAGGAGGCATCACAATCCCTGACTTAAAGTTATACTACAAAGCAACAGTAGTAAAATCAACATGGTATTGGAATCAAAACAGAGCCAAAGATCAATGGAATAGATTAGAAGATACAACCACAACTACAAACACACTCAACCACCTTATCTTTGATAAAGGAGTCAAGCAGGTGTTGGGAGCCGCGGCCGAGCCCGGTCGCCTTACCTGGCGGATGTGAGGCCTGTAGGAAAGAGCAAAGCCTGAGCTAGATTACCCCTCCCATCGAGTGTGCTAAGATGGCGCTTATCTCCTGCTTGGTAAACAACCCGCCCTGTAAGATCTCCTGCTTCCTGCTTGGTAAACAACCCGCCCTGTAAGATCTCCTGCTTCCTGCTTGGTAAACAACCCGCCCTGTAAGATCTCCTGCTTCACAACCCGCCCTGTAAGATAGTCTGCCTAGCAACAACTGATGTTAGCCAATCAGCCCGCATCGCGCGCTTTGAACTGATTGGCCACTGTAACCCTATAAAAGTGAGTGCCTCTCCCGCCAAAAAAGAAGAAGCAAAAGAAGCAGAAGAAGCACGCAAGGAGCCGCGGAGAGCGGACCGGTAGAGGCTTTGGGACAGACTGTAGGGAGAAGCACGCAAGGAGCCGCAGGGAGCGGACCAACAGAGGCTTCGGCCGGGAGGATTCCCGGGGCAGGCTGTACGGAGAAGGAGAATAAAAGAAAAGGTTGTCCACTGCCAGACTTTGTTGTGTGTCCTTCCTGCCGGCCGGGAGTGACACCGACATCTGGTGGCCCGTACGGGGAGCTGATCACCCCCGAGACGTGGCAGTGGACAACGCTCCAACGCAGAGCTGCAAGACAGGTGAGTAGAGGATAAACCTGGGCCCTGGGTGGCGCGCACCTACAGGGTTTGTAGACTCCTCTCAGGCTCACGCGTAAGTGGCGGATTCCTTGGGCCTCACGCGGTGAGTAACATATTAAAAAATGGGAAACATGCTAGGTAGCGGCACTAAGAGTGAGGGTGGTTGCGGGGAAAGCTCTCAAGAGCTTACAAAAGTACGCAGGGTATTTGAGCAGGCCCAGTCAGGGAGCTCCCGAGAGGGGTCCGTCAAGGGGAACAAAGATGCTAAGGAGGAGGACGGGGCTCAAGCCTCGGAGTCGTCTGACTCCGAGGACGAGGGAAGGTTGAATGGTGAGGAGGCCAAAGAGACCAGCTGTCAGGGGCCTAAGTCGCTTGATGGGGAGACGCAAGGCTCTTTCGCTGCGTTGCGCCGCGAATTGCGCTCCGCTCAGCTAGGCTTACGAAAAAGCAGAGAGCTTCTGAGCGCCCCCTGGCAGGGGAGGGAGACAGAACCTTCTGCTCCGCCCTGGAACTCGTTCCCGGAAGCGGTCCCTCGCCGCGATGCCGCCGCATGGGAACTCCCCCCTCTTCCGTCAGTACAGGAAATAACGTACAGGCCGCCATTTTCTGTTCAGCCACGGCCGCCATCTTACGATGCTCCGCCACCGGCGGGACGTTATTTCCACAGACAGCTGTGGCATGGGGGTCGTGTGTCTAATGAAGACCACCCGTTCCCAGGGATAGATAGCGGCCCCTATGGGATATATCCTGTACAGATGGCCATGGGTCAGGGACGTAATGTGTGGGAACCCTTTGAAATAAAGCAGATTAGAGAACTTAAAAATGCAGTTACAACCTTTGGGCCGACTGCACCTTACACCATTGCCATGCTGGAGAACCTGTCTTCTGGGCCCCTCACCCCCGCGGACTGGACTCAGCTGGCAAAGGCGTGTCTGCCCTCGGGTAGTTACCTGGATTGGCGAGCCTGGTACGCCGAGTTCGCTGCCGAACAGGCGGAAAGAAACGCTAACCGAGGGAACCGGGGGTGGAATAGAGACATGCTTATGGGGGAAGGCCAACACGCTGATAATCAGACTCAGTTCCCTGGTGCAGTTTATGAGCAGATCAATACCATTGGGCTTCGCGCCTGGAAGCAGGTGAGTGGTGCCGGAACGGCATCCTTGTGCCTTTCTAAAATAGTCCAGGGCACAACAGAGCCATTCGTTGATTTTGTGGCTCGGATGCAAGATGCCGCCGATAAGATCTTTTCCGATAGGGAAGTGGCTCAACCGCTGGTTAGGCAGTTGATTTTCGAACAATGCACAAAGGAATGTAAGGCAGCAATAGCCCCACATAAGAATAAGGATCTTAACGCCTGGATCAGAATATGCAGAGAAATAGGGGGGCCGCTTTCTAATTCGGGAGTTGCAGCTCTTCTGGCTGCGGCAGTGCAACAAAGGGGACCTCGCGGGCCTAGAGAGGAACATAAAGCCAAGGGGTGCTTCAGCTGCGGGGACCCAGGACACATTAAACGCAACTGCCCAAATAGTGCAGACGCCAAGCCTCGCCTTAAAAATGAAGGATCGTATAACGTCTGTGGGCGATGCAGAAAGGGTCCACATAAGGCAGAGGATTGCAGGTCAGTTTATGATGCTCAGGGAAATCGTATTTGTGGCCGAGATGTTAACGAGCCAAAAAACGGCCAGAGGGGGCCCTCCTCGCCGGCGGGCCCCCACCCCCGAGACAGGACAGCCCTCCGGGGTCTTACGGTGATCCCTGGGGTCATAGACTCAGATTATACAGGCAATGTTAAAATTATGGTCCAAACTCTTGTAGGTACTAATATTAAAAACTGATAATGGACCAGCCTATATAGGCAAAGCCTTCAATGAGTTCTGCAAAATGATGGAGGTTCAATTAAAACATGGTATCCCATACAATCCCCAAGGTCAAGGAATCATTGAGAGGGCTCATAGAAGCCTCAAAGAAATTTTACAAAAACAAAAAGGGGGAGTAGGCCAAGGCCTGGCCCCAAAGGCACGATTATCCATGGCACTATTCACACACAATTTTTTAAATTTAAATAATGATAATTGCTCCCCAGCTATGGAGCACTGCAACCCTTCCCCCAACCATAAAGGGTGGGTTAAATGGAAAGATGTCCTAACAGGACAATGGATGGGCCCGGATCCGGTAATCAGCTGGAGCCGATGCGCGGTTTGTGTTTTCCCACAGGAACCGGGACGAGAACCACTGTAGGTACCGGAGAGACTGACACGGGCAACAAAGCCCTCGATTGAAGATCAGACCTGCCCTACCGGAGATCCATCACAGACCAACCAACAAGATGAGTAGAAATAGCGGTAGCCCAAAATGGACAAAAAGATCCTCAGGCATATGCATGGCTCGCTCGCCTAGCCTACGACCGACTCTAGGGGCGGTGAGCTTCCCACACTCCTCCTCTAAAAAATTATGACATAGCTGGGTAGGAGAGTCAATGACGGGTAAGAGCGTACTCCCCCGGTGCGACTCAACCTAAGCCAGGCCCTACCCCATCCTGCACGTAAGCCGCTGGACTGTTAGATGCTGCCCAGGTCTAAATTTCTCTCCGAGGGGATTTCTTTACGGAGAGGAAATGAGTGCAAGCTTGTGTGCATCCAGGTTCCATCCAGTTTGTGCCTGGCCCTAGAAAAAGGACGAGGGCCTCAGGGCCTCAGGGCCTTGGCAGACCATGGGACGGCCGACCAGGGTCTAAGCCAAGGACCTACGGTGGGCCTACGCATAGGGCATAAGCCTCTGCACCCAGTCCAGGAAGGGCTACGATGCGCACATTCATAAAAAATAAAAAAGGGGGAGATGTTGGGAGCCGCGGCCGAGCCCGGTCGCCTTACCTGGCGGATGTGAGGCCTGTAGGAAAGAGCAAAGCCTGAGCTAGATTACCCCTCCCATCGAGTGTGCTAAGATGGCGCTTATCTCCTGCTTGGTAAACAACCCGCCCTGTAAGATCTCCTGCTTCCTGCTTGGTAAACACCCCGCCCTGTAAGATCCCCTTTTTCCTGCTTGGTAAACAACCCGCCCTGTAAGATCTCCTGCTTCACAACCCGCCCTGTAAGATAGTCTGCCTAGCAACAACTGATGTTAGCCAATCAGCCCGCATCGCGCGCTTTGAACTGATTGGCCACTGTAACCCTATAAAAGTGAGTGCCTCTCCCGCCAAAAAAGAAGAAGCAAAAGAAGCAGAAGAAGCACGCAAGGAGCCGCGGAGAGCGGACCGGTAGAGGCTACGGAACAGACTGTAGGAAGAAGCACGCAAGGAGCCGTGGAGAGCGGACCGGTAGAGGCTTCGGGACAGACTGTAGGGAGAAGCACGCAAGGAGCCGCGGGGAGCGGACCAACAGAGGCTTCGGCCGGGAGGATTCCCGGGGCAGGCTGTACGGAGAAGGAAAATAAAAGAAAAGGTTGTCCACTGCCAGACTTTGTTGTGTGTCCTTCCTGCCGGCCGGTAGTGACACCGACAAGCAGGTTCACTGGAAGAACGACAGTCTCTTTAATAAATGCTGCTGGAAAAACTGGCTCGTCATTTGCCAAAAACTAAAGCTAGACCCATGTCTATCACCATGTACTAAATTAAAATCTAAATAGGTCAGAGATCTGAATATTAAAACAGAAACACTAAATCTATTGGAAGACAAATTGGGTAGAAACCTTGAAGACATAGGAGTAGATAGAGAATTCATGAACAGGACTCAAACCGCACGGGAAATACTTCCCAGAATCAATAACTAGGACCACTTCTTATTAAAAAGTTTCTGCATGTCAAAAGAAATCTCCAACATAGTGAAAAGGAAACCCACAAACTGGGAAAATATTTTAGTGAACTCTCTCTCAGACAAGGGACTCTTGTCTAAAACATACAAAGAATTAAAAAAAACTCAGACCCCCAAAATTCAAAGATCCAATCCAAAAATGGGCATCTGAGATTAATAAGCACTTCTCAGATGAAGAAATGCAAATGGCAAATAAACACATAAAAAATGTTCATCATCATTGGTCATTAGAGAAATGCAAATTAAAACCACACGGAGATACCATCTGACTCCTGAAAAATGGCCAGGATCAAGAAAACCAACAACAACAAATGCTGGAGAGGCTGTGGGAAAAAGGAACTCTCCTACACTGTTGGTGGGAGTGTAGACTGGTGCAGCCTTTGTGGAGGTCCGTCTGGAGATTTCTCAAAAAGCTGGGATTGGAAGTCCCGTTTATTCCAGCTATTCCACTTCTAGGCATATTCCCAGAAGAACTGAAAGCATCATACCACAGTGATTTATGTGCACCTATGTTTATAGCAGCACAATTTGTAATCGCCAGATCTTGGAAACAACCCAAGTGTCCATCAACTGAGGAATGGATAAAAAAGTTGTGGTATTTCTATACAATGAAGTATTATTCATCTATAAAGAAGGATCACATTGAGATATTTATCAATACATGGGCGCACCTTGAGACCATACTCATAAGTGAAATAAATCAATCTCACATGTGTGAATACCGAATAGTTTCCCTAATGTAAGTAATGATTCAAATATATAAAAATATGTGGTAATCATGATTCCCCATTATGTGGCCTTAAAGCCTTATAAAGTTTTCACTTATTAACTCGAAAGGCTTTATTCTTGATATGGAAATATTTGAAGCTATAGTATATGAAGTTTTATTCAAATATTTCAAGGAAAAAGACAGACACTATGGTAACTACTATTAAGTTGGGTTATTTGGTGGTGAATCATTAGGTTGCTGAAACAGTCATGCTTTGACCTGTATTGTTATATTGTTATGTTCTGTTTTATCTGAATCTCTCCCTTATTCATTAAAAAAATTATTTAGTTATTTCTTGTTTTTTTAATTAAGGGGAAAAATTTTAAAATTAGCAGGATATATAATTGCTTTTTTCGATTTCCTATTAACTTGTTTTGAAGTCCTGTAATACTGCCACTATCTTGTTTTGACTGATTAAACTCTGTTCCATTCTTTATGATAGTATCAAGTTTGAGGGTATAGGCGACTACTTTGAAGGCAATAAGATTCACTAAGATGCCCATTCTGGTTTGACTATTGTCTCCTTTGGAAGTCCTGTAATGTTTACAATGCTTAAGTTTTATTGGTCTTATTCTCTACTGTTTTGTTCAACTTTATAATATATAATAAGATAGACAATTCTTTTTAAGGAAACAAGAGATATTGTTGATAACCATTGTTGATAACCTTGTACTCTGTTTTACATCGTGTGCTATGTCTATCCTTGGTTTTGTCTGACAGCTTTGTTTTGCCATATTTAACATTATTCTCTCCCAAAATAAAAAAAAGTAATAAGAACTAAGGAGTAATAAAACCCAAAATGTGTAAATTTTGTTGTAAAAAAGAGAGGGAAAAAAAGAGCTCTAAAGGATACAACAGCAAGTGTGTTTAGGGGTGTTAAATAGCTGACCATATTAATGTTTTTGGTTGGATCATTGAACACAACTGTTTGCAGTCTCACTGTTTGAATGTCCACTTTGTATGCTTTGATACTATGATTTGAGCAACTATCTCTTAGATGATAATATGTAATATATTAACTGGTGATTTCTTACCATTCTTTTTTCTTTTTTTTTTTTTTTTTTGTAGTTCTGTATTACTTGTACCCTTACATTGCTTTGTTTTGTTTTGTTTTGTTTTCTCTTTTTCCTTTTAAATAAAATTTTTAAAAAAATCATGACATACTGACAAGAACATTTAAAGGTGTACTTAGGAAATTTCTGTGTATCTATGTCCACCAACAGTATAGTATCAGGGTAGGCTCTCACAAGTAGTTTTACACTCATTCCTCCAAGGAGTATAATCAGACTTTATCACATTTTACAATTTTTTGGACTGTTTGAGGCTTATTGAAATTCCATGTAAGTGTTATAATCAACTTCTATTTCCAAAACCTTTCTAGAACTTTACCTGAGATTGGGTGGAATACGCAGATGCATCTGGGGAGAATTGGAATCTTACAATACTGCATCATCTAACTGATAAATGAGGTTCATGTTGTAATTTAGACCCAGAGTGGCCCCAAGGTCATATATTCAGAGGGCTCTGGGAAGGTGATGGGATCACTGGGGCACTGTACCCATCAGTAGATTAAGCCACTGATGAGTTTGCAGCTGCATGTGGTTACAGCACAGTTACTGCTTGGAAGAGATGCTTCACTGAGTCACAGCCTTGGAGGTTGATCTCCCTCCTCAGCAACTTCCCCCTCTCTGCTTCCTGGTTGTTACTGTCCTCCACAGCAGGCTCTTCCACCACTCCTGCCTTGGAGATGGACAACCACGTACTGAAGACAGGAGGCCAGGCAAACCTTTCTTCCTGTGACTGGATGGTGTCAGGTATGTTGTTCCAGTGATGAGAAAGTGTCTGGCACTGTAAATATCTCCACTGATTTCTTTATGCTATCAACTTATCCCTGTAATGTTTTGTAGTTTTTAGTGAGCAAACGTTTTTGCATGTTGTCCCTTAGTATTTCACGTTTTTTAGGATAATTGAAATTGCAGTGTTTAAATTTTAGTGAGCAGTAGTTCACTGCTAATCTGTAAGTGTACAATAGTATTTGGGTGTGTTCAGTTTGTACCATGCAGTCTGACTAAACATGGCTATTTATTTTGGAAGTTGATATTTATCGTTAAATTTTCTACATAGAGCCTCAGCAGTCTTAGTAGATTGATTCTTTGTCTTTCCCCCTTTGCAGCCTTAATATATTTATTTTTTCTTTTGTGCAGCACACAGAACCTGCAATGCAAAAGTGAACAACGTCCATCCTGGATGCATGCATAGGTTTTGGATTTGGAGCCTCTGGCTGCGCATGTAATCACCCTGAACAACGTTCATCATAGAAGACCTGCCTTCATACAGATGGGTAAAATCCATACCTAGATAACACATTTGCAAACACAAACATCATTTGCTGACTGGAAACTAATGCAGGAGTCCCAGTACAGAGTTTATTCCTTTCTGACCAGTTTCTTCCCTTCTCACAATATCTATAGGGGGAAAAGAGAAAGAGTGAAAGAAAAACAATATGAATTCTAGTAACTACCATGACTCTCATTCTTTTTGTTTCAAATTTTATTTGTTCACTTAAATAAAAAATAAAAACCAAAAGAAAAGCTTATCCATTAAAGTGTTTTTTGTACAAATCTCAGCAGCCTTTTTCATGGGCAAGTATCTGCAGTGGCTACAGTTGATATTCCTCATGGGCAGTTGCTTCTTGTATATGGAGCCTTATCTAGGGAAGAATGTAATTTCACACCTGAAAGGGGAAATGGAAGGATTCTTGTGTGGCCACCACATCTGTGCCAGTGAGATCAGAAGTTGCCAGGCAGTAGCCTAGGACTAGGTGGGTTCCCAGGTGCACATGACACAGCTGTAGGAGGAAAAGGCAGTGGTTCCCACATTGACCAAGGGCCTGAAGGGTTTTAGGTGGCAGATAACACTAGGCCGTGGGGAGGGATACTGAGTCATGTAATCCTAATAGTGGTGACCATGGGACTGTCAAATGTGCACTGAGACTTGAAAAGTGGAAGCTGAAAAAGGGCAGCAGGTGAGTTTGGAGCACCTGTTAGTGTTCTGGACTGCCCAGCGCCCCTCCCCCCAGAAGTGTGAGAGTAGGGCATTGTGATGTCCCAGCCTGGCCAGGGCTCTCATTGACTGAGTGATGCTATAAAGCTAGGGTGAGGTGTCCTAGCCAGCCAGAGTTACACCAGAGCTCCAAGAAGAAGCAGGAAGGTGGACTGAGCTCCAGAGGGCCTCATACTTAAGCATGGATAAAGAAATTCATCAGGTACGGGGCAAATGGCTGGTTAATCGTATGAAAGCACTAAAACCCATCAACCAGCCTGAAGAACTTGGAAATGCCTTCCAGAACAAGGAGAAAGCAGAGTGGTCAGCTGAGGGAGAGAAGTGGGCTAAGTATGAGAGCTCAACCCTGGATGACAGCTTCACTAACACAGATAGCTCTGAGTCAGAAGCAGATATTTTTGCTTACACAGACACCTCCACTGAGTCCGAGACCTCTGATGATGAAAACAGCTTAGCTGAGTCTGAAGGCCAGGAAACAGACCATGTAAGTAGACTCTAGCTGCATCCTGTTCTAGGCCTTGGGGTCCCAGGTCCTGGCCCCTAGCCCATAGCCCCTGGCCATCCAGCCCTCCTGGACCTAACCCATCTTCCTGGTCCCATGCCCTTCTGCTGGGCAGGGATGGGCAGGGCAGGGCAGGGCAGGGTGGAGTAGGGCCCTCCAGGCCCAGACTAATCAGATTTCTCTTCTTTCCTTCCAGGGGAAACGAGTTGTATCAGTGATATCAGTGCTGGACCCGATTCCCAACAGAAATCTTAAACACTCTTTGGCGGTATCATACAAGAGGGTCAAAAAGAGGAGGGAAAATAGGAGCAAAAATGAGGAGTATTCTGTGATTGAGCTTTTGGAGCCACCACCTGAAGACTGGGAGGAAAATGTTCTCACTGAGATACATAAGACAACCTCTGAGGACTCAATGGATCTGGCCAGACATCTGGGATCCCTGACCTGCGGGGTTGCAAGAGCCCTGGGGAAAAGACCCTGACAAAGAACATGAGGAAGTAAGAACTGCAGTCCAGAAAGACCAGGAGGGAGTAAGAATAAGAACACTCCTCCAGTGAACTTGATTGGGACAAAGACTGAGCAATAAAGCACCACTGTGTTGCTGAAGGAGGAATCTGTGTGCATTTGTGCCTGTTCCTGGTGTTGGTGGTGGGTTGGGGAAGCTTAAGATGAGGAAGGGAGGGTAGAGGGTTGTGGAGGGTGAGAAGATGGAGAGGTCGGGAGGCAAAGGGGGAGTGGAAGGAGAGGAGGGGGAAGGTGTTAGGAATACAGGGAAGTGAGAGGATGGTGAGTAAAAGGAAATACAAGGAGGAGGAGGGAAGGCAAGGGAAAGGAAAGAGAATGGAAGAGAGGGAAGGAAGTGGACAAGGGAGAAGGGAAAGGGTGGGTGAGGGATTGGAATGAGGGGTTGGAAAGGAAGTGACATCAGAGGGGAATGAAATGGGAAGGGAGATGGAAGGGAAAGGAAGGAAGGAACAGGGAAGGTGGTGGAAGGGTGGAAGAGGAGAGAGGGAAGGGAAGGGGATAGGAAGGTAGCAGGTTGAAAAGAGGTAAAGGCAGGGGAGGGCAGGATAGGGTAAAGGAAGGAAGAGAAGGGAGGTGAGGAGCAGGAAGGGAAAGCGGAAGAGAGAGTGGGGGGAGAGAGGCAGACAAGGCACAGAGCAAGCTTTGTTGAGAGGAGGGACTTGGGGAACCCATCTTCGGGGAGAATCTCAGGGAGACCTCTACCAACAAATGTGAGGCAGTGAATCAGAGTCAAAATTCTCCTTCCATCATCAAGTCCAGGCTCCAGCCTTACTCTGCCAAATGTTGGTCTTTGAGTGCACTTTTCTGGAAAAGAATCACTGTTTTAATCAAGGGCAGTGATGGATGGAAAGAGATATGGAAGGAAGGAAGGATAGAAGGAAGGAAGAGAGGAAGAGAGGAAGGAAGGAAGGAAGGAAGGAAGGAAGGAAGGAAGGAAGGAAGGAAGAGAGGAAGGAAGGAAGGAAGGGAGGGAGGGAGGGAGGAAGGAAGGAAGGAGGAAGGAAGGAAGGAAGGAAGGAAGGAAGGGAGGGAGGAAGGGAGGGAGGGAGGGAGGGAGGGAGGAAGGAAGGAAGGAAGGAAGGAAGGAAGGAAGGAAGGAAGGAAGGAAGGAAGAAACACTGCCAAGGAGAAGGGTGAATTTGGAGAAAGGAGGGAATTGGGGTGCCAAGCATAGAGGACAAACTTGACATAGGGAAATGCAACTCCCAACTGCTAGATGTCCTGTATGGGTTTCTGTCATCTAAAATTAAAGAATTTTGAATTTTAGCCATAATGGAGGTTAAAAGCAAAATATATTTTTGGAGAGAAAGTAAGCTGCTGTCTGGGAGAGAGACAGAAGAGGTCCCCCAGTGGGTTGACAAAGACTCTGTTTATCTTTGGGAATTTTATAGAGCAAAACGCCAAGGTGAGATGTGTCCAAGGTGGGGAAAGCATGGAAACACACAAGGCACATGGGCGTGAGGTGGGACAGAACTTCGGCCAACCAATAAGATGAGTTGCTCAGGTAAAACTGACCAAATTGGACACAAATGGGGAAGGGAGTCAGGTAACAAGTGGGCCTGCTTAAAGAGCAGTGCCTCTTTGGGTAAGGGGTTGGGATGGTGACTCCTGGCTTTCTCAAAGTGAGGCACACCTATGAAGAATAGCAATACTTAGGACATGGTTGCATTATTTTTTTGTCTTTTGTCCTGAGAACTGACCCAGAACAGAGGTGTCTGTCTCCTGCTAAAGTGTAAGGTATCTGGACCTGTGTACTGGCTCCTTTGAGGGCCTAGGCATGTCTGACTGCCTATAACAGTTCTAACTAACTCAGCTGCATGTACCATTGACTCCTCTGAGGAAGTAACCTAAACAGCTGTGAGGGTGTAATGGATGATGACTGATCTGGCAAAAGCAGATCTTAGTTTTTGATGGACAGTTAGGGATACTCTGCAGACGTTCTATCTAATGGCTCAGCAGATACCAGTGAATCTTATGTTGTGTAGGTGTGCAGTGTTAAGTCTGGAGGAGACAAAGGCAAAGAAACAGCTAAGTATGCATGGACCAAATAATATTATCAACAAGATAATTACAAGGACACGTAACAAAAGTGTTTACCAGGAGGAACTGGAATTGATTCCAGAAGAAAAAGGTCCAGGGAATTTTAGAATCTGACATTTCATTCATTTGTTGTCTAATATCTTGCACAGCTATTGAGATATTCACAGAAAGATCAGGAATGTACACTTTTACTTTTACAATTGCATATGGAGCCCCTGTGCAGTTGTTAGAATGTCTAATGTCTTCTGCTTTTGGAAGATGACCTGCCTCATTGATTTTAATATTTTTAGGAGAGAGAGATCAGCTGCGGTTCTACTTAAAGTCCACTATGTAGAATTTGTTAAGCCCTCAATATTTGTCATATAGTTTCTTCTCTGGACAAGATGTGATGAATTCTAGTAAAAGGAATCTAAAGGAATCTAACATATGTTATTGGTCTCATCTGTATGATGCTTTGGTTTTGACACTTTTTAGGAAACAAAAAACTTAAAGTGCTGCATAATCAAAGTTTGTATACAAAAGCATGTGGAATCAAACCTTAAGCATTAGAGTGAGTGGTAAGTTTAGAAACTGTTTCTAAGGGATAACATAAACATAAATCATTGACACATAGGGCCCTTTTTTGTTGGAGTCTCACATTTTGTCATAAATCCCTAAAACTTTAGTTTTGATTATCTCTAAATTTTTGATAAGATATGAGAACCAGATTTTTGACCAGAGAAAATCATTCTTTAAGGTTTTATATATGAACAAAATTATGTACTGTACTTGAAACAACCAGTCTCCATATCATTTTGATTATCTGGCAACTTGGACATATATATATATATATATATATATATATATATATAGATATAGATATGATTAATACAGGATAAAATCTCTCCAGGGTTGGAATCTTTCAGGGACAACTGAAAGAAATGGTAAAGAGAATGTTATCCCAGTTGCAGTTTAAACAATACACATTTTGGTGATTTATTGAGATACGATATCTGGAAAAAAGACCAGAGTTGAGAAGGACAGAGACATGCACCAATGTGCAACATTGGCTGTTTTTTTCCACTCCTTATGATTACTCAGTGCCCCTCTGCAGCGATGACAGGCACAGGTGACAGTCTGGCCAGAGGAAGGAGTTCAGTGCCCCAAGGTCCTTCATTTTGTTGGACTAACTGATAGATTGGTCTGAACTCTGGGCCCTGGGCCTCAGAGTTCAACCTCCAGTGGTCACCTTTTAGAATCAGAGCACGCTTGTGGGGGCCTCTTAAATCAGTCCCGCTTAAGGCATCCTGGCTTGTGGTGGTGGTAACAGGTCAGTGTGGTCTTTGCTGTGCTTTTCTTGAAGCCCCAAGAATCTGACTTAAGGTCTATTGCATTTAAGGCCAGAACAAGGGCAGCTGCTTTTGTTTTCTTAGTTTTCTCTCTTTGGTGCTCTGCCAGTTGTGATTATAGAATACTAAGGAGGCAGTTTCTACTAAACTATCAAGTGCACTATCTGGAGCAAAGGCTATCTTCTGCAGCTTTTTCTAATGTCTGCAGCTGGGTAGCAAACATGTCATTTAACAACACCTGGCCCCAATTGAATCAGGATCTGTGGACATAAGGTAAACTAGTGCCTCTCATACAATATTATGCTCAAAAATTAGTCAAATTTTGGGATCTGAAGGAATTAACAAATTCAACTAATGGAGCAGTTCCCCACCCAGGGCAGAGTCACAAATGGGAAAAACCAATTGACTCTGTCCTCGGGAGTTTTCACTCCCCAAATTAAGGGCGTCCCCTTCCTAACGGAGCGGTTCCCCACTCGGGGCAGAGTCACAGACAAATTGACTCTGTCCTCGAGAGGTTCCCACTGCCAAATTGAGGGCGTCCCAGTCAAATTACAAATTGACCATGGCCCAAACAAACCCTCCAGAGTACTTACTTTCAGATGTTCAGAAATGGGTCTGGGTTCTTGCTTCCATCCCGGATGAGCCCCCAAATGTGATAACTCAGACCCCGGTATAAAATCCAAGGAAGCAAGAAATTAAAATTTGAGAAGCAAAGGCTTTATTAGGTAAAATCCAGGTCTGGTGATGAGTCTCTGGGAGCCAATTTGGAGACTGCGCACCTCACAGCTAAAAGTCAGGACTTTTTATCTTGTAAATCCACAAACAGCTGCTGGTCACACAATGTAAGGAGGGGGATGGGGGTGTGACGCACTACAAAGCAGAAACAGCAATTGCAAGTCTCCCTGCATACTAGCAAGTTTAGATAAGAAGAAATCTTGTTTTCCTTAGCAAAGAATAGAAAAGTCTAACAGCAATTAACAACCTTATTACCTTACTTTAGCACCACAACTGTTCTATTTGTAGAGGGCAACAATGGTTAACATATCAATCAGGTAAGATTTTACAATTCTTTACAGAGGAGAGCATTGATTAACATATCAATCCTTTGCCCAGAGGGAAAGGAAAACACACATTTACAGTACGGCCAAGTTACAGGTATTGCTATGATATAAACGAAGCTATTTTGTGACGAATGTACAATTTAATACAATCTAATGCAGTTAACACAATTTGTGACGGCTACCGGGTAGGGAAGACCCGGGTTGTCAGGAGCTATTACCTCGGGCCTTTGTTTTATGGCCTTTAGGAAGTTAAAACTTAACCTAGTTAGATTTGACGGGAGAAGGGGAGGGGAAGCTGCAGGTGGGCTTATACAGAACAGACCTTATGGTGCGATAGTTAGGGGACTTAGGTTATAACAGCTCCATGTTATCAATGCACAATGCAAAATAACTTAAAAAATGTTGGCCGCAGGAGATGTGCGGCACATTGTGGATTACGTCTTCATCATTGCAAATATGGAATTGTGTATTGGGTTAATAAATTATTGTCTTTATATTTCACATAAATAATAATCCCAACTAAATTATTAATATAGAATAGTCTGTTGTGTGTAAGAGATTATATTTTCATCAAGTAGTTTAGCATTATTATTATTTCTAAGTGGCTTTGTAATGTACTAATTATTATTTAATTATTATTATTATTATTTCTAAGTGGCTTTGTAATGTACTAATTTCCAACCAGTTTCATTTTGAAATTTTATCGATTTGACACCATTGTGTTAATTTTTCCTTAATAATACATATCTAAATGTGTTATACAAGGGATTTCAAATTGTATATTACAGGTATAAAATTTTAGCTTGTCAATCTAACTTTATTTTTTCCTTATATAGTCCCATCTGCCAGTGTATATCACACAAGATATACACTTGTGTGACCAGCAGCATCCTCAGCGGAGGAGATGAGAGATTAAGAAGAAATAAGACACATAAAGAAAAGCTTGAGCTTGCTGGGACCTGAGCTCTCTGATAGAGGCAGTGTCATGGCCCCAGGGTCTTTATTTATACAACATTTTAAAAAGCAAAATAAAAAAAGAAGAGCACATAGGAGATCCAGAGCACAAGATCTCAGCATTTGCTAAAAACAAGGAAAGCAAAATATTCTCAAAACTATCTGTACTATAGTTAAAATGGAAATACACCAAGGCCAGACAGCTGTTGATATGCAACTGAGCTAGAGGTAAGTCTGTTTACACAGTCTGCCTCTGGCATTCTGTGTCCTTGGAATGGGCTTTGCTCTAGTCTCAGTGAGTTTGCAGATCTCAGTCTCAGCTGTGGTTCAACTGCTCCCCACTCCCTTCTCTTTGTTATATATGTCTTGTGTATCAAAAAATAGAAAGCAAATAAGTTAAGGTTGCTCAACTTCCAGTGTGATTTGTTTTTTAAATAAAAACAGAACTTCAATTCTCCTTTTTCCCTCCATCCTAACCCCATATACAATACAAAAACTAAGGTATAAATGTTGGATATTTCTGTCACAGATGTAGGGCAATGAAACTGCAAACATACTTGGTGCACCAGGATGAGTTTGAATTCTCTAAAATCAAAGAATGAATTTTAGGAAGAAGGGAGGCTAAGAGTAAAAGATATACATGAACCGAATAAGGTTTCTATCTTAGAGAGAGACAGAAAGGGTTGAAGTAGGATGCAAACACCCCATCCTTTCTAGGGAATTTTGTAGATCAAAAGCATGAGGTGAGATGGGACCAAGGTGGCTAAAACATGGAAACTCAAAAAACACATGGGCATGAGGTGGGGCAGAGCTATGATCAGTCAATAAAATGAATTGTCCAGGTAAAATGGACCAAATTGGAGACAAATGGGGATGTGAGTCATGTCACAAGGGAGCATGCTTAAAAGCTGTGACTGTTTCTGTAGGGGGTTGCAATGATGACTTCTGGCTTGTTCAAGGTGATCCACACTTATTTAGAATATCAGTACTCATGATGTGGTTGCATCCTTTGTTCTCTTTTGCCTGGGATCTGGTCCTTAGCAGAGGTGTCTGTCTACTTCAAGGTAGCAAGGTATCTGGTCTTCTGTACTGGGTCCTTTGAGAACCCTACCCTGTCTGACTGACTGTAGCATTTTTAACTAATAGAGTGGTCTGTACTAGTAGCCTCTGGCATGTGGGCAAATGGGACAACTTTTTGAGAAGGAACACCTGATTGCACAGTCTCTTACACAGATGGGTCCCATGTACACCCAGACAGCACATTTGCAGACATGAACATGGTACCATGTTGGCAACCAAGAAAAGTAGACCTCAGAAAAATATACTTCTTGCTGGGCTTTTTGTACAGATCTCAGCAGTGTTTTATGTTTTATTAGCAAGTATTTGCAGGGGTTGCAGTTGACATTTCTCTTGACAGTTGGTCCTTGTACCTGGAGCCTTGCCAGAGGGAAGCATGGATTCCACACCTGAAAGGGGAAATGGAGGGATTCTTGTGTGGCCACCTCATCCATGCCAGTGAGGTCAAAAGTTGCCAGGCAGTAGCCTAGGACTAGGTGGGTTCCCAAGTGCACATGACACAGCTGTAGGAGGAAAAGGCAGTGGTACTCACATTGACCAAGGGCCTGGAGGGGTTTTAGACACATAATACCAGGCCATGGGGAAAGATAGTGAACCACATAATACTAATATTGGTGACAATGGGACTGTCATGTGTGCACTGAGAGTTGAAAAGCAGAAGAGGAGAAAGGGCAGCAGGTGACTTTGAGCACCTGCTAGTGTCCTGGCCTGCCCAGTGCCCCTCCCTTCAGAGGTGTCAGAGTAGGGCATTGTGATGTCCCATTGGCTGGCGCTAAGCTGAGTGAAGCTATAAAGGCAGGGTGAGGCCCCCTCACCCTCCAAAGCCACATGAGCATTCAAAAAGCAAGCAGGGGTGGTGGCCTGAGGTCCAAAGGGCTGAAAACTTAAGCATGGAAGAAATGTACCAAGTAAAAGACAACCGGCTGGTTACTTGGGTACAAGTCGGGAACTCCGTCAACTCCCCTGAAGAAAGTGGAAGTGGCTCGCCGAGAAACGAACCAGCAGGGACCTCCAACGAGCTGGCAGGGACCTCCAACGAGCCGGCAGGGACCTCCAAGGAGCCGGCAGGGACCTCCAACGAGCCGGCAGGGACCTTGAATGAGCCGGCAGGGACCTCCAAGGAGCCGGCAGGGACCTCCAATGAGCCCACAGGGACCTCCAACGAGCAGGCAGGGACCTCCACTGAGTCTGAGCACAAGGAAGCAGAGCACGTGAGTAGATTCTGGCTGTGTCCTGCTCTTGAGCTGATGGTCCCAGGTCCCTGGACTCTGGCCCATAGTGCCTCACCCTCCTTGACTCAGCCTTTCCTCCTGGGCAGGGCAGGTCAGGGCAGGACAGGGCAGGAAAGAGCGAGGCTTCTGAGGCCTAGACTAATCAGACTTCTCTTCTTTCCTTCCAGATGCAAAGGGTTACAGACAGGGTACCATCTGTGCTGGAACAAAGTCCCAACAGACCCCACAAGCGCTCTGTGGTGGCGCTCAACCAGAGAGTGAAGAAGAGGAGGGAAGACCAGAGCTTAAATGAGGAGGATCCTGTGATTGAGTTTTTTGACCCATCTCCTGAGGAGCCAGAGGCTGAGCCCCCAACAAAGATTCATGAGGTAATCCCTGAGGCCACAATGGTGAACCCTAGACTCCCCAGAGTTATGCCCCGCAGGCCTCCAGGTGCCCTGGGGAAGAGGCCCAGAAGAAGACCACGAGGGAGTAAGAAGAGGGTCAAGTGAACATCACCCGGTCCATGTCTGAGCAATAAAGCACCATGGAGATGCTAATGAAGGAGTCTGTGTACATTTGTGCTGGGGAGTGGTTAAGAATGGGAGAGGAGAGGGAGGGGGAGAAGGAGAAGAGGGAGGCACAGGGGAGGCAAAGAGAATGGCAGAAAAGGGGAGGGAAGGTTTCTGGAAGATAGGGAAGCAAGAAGAGGGTGAAGAAAGGGAAAGGCAGGGCAGGGGAGGGCAGGTAAAGGAAAGGAAGGGGAATGGAAGAAAGGGAAGAGAGTGGACAAGAGAGAAGGGAAAGGGTGGGTGAGGGGCTGGAACAATGGAGGGAAGGGAAGGCACAGGGGAAGGGGATGGGAAGGGAGATGGAGAGGAGAGGGAAGGGAAGGAGCAGGGAACAGGGAGGGATGGGAGGAGGAGTGGAGAGGGAAGGGGAGAGGAAGCAGGAGGGCAGCAGAGTGAAAAGACTTAAGAGAGAGGGAAAGGAAGGGGAAGGCAGGAGAGGGGAAAGGGAGGAAGAGAATGGAGGGCAGGGGAGGGGCAGGAAGGGGGGAGAGAGGCAGACAAGGCACAGGGCAAGCTTTGTTGAGAGGAGGGACTCGGGGTACCCATCTTCGGGGATAATCTCAGGGAGACCTCTATCCACAAATGTGAGGCAGTGAATCAGAGTCAAGAATTCTCCTTCCATCATCAGGTCCAGGCTCCAGCCTTACTCTGCCAAATGTTGGTCTTAGCTTTGTCTTTAACATTCTGAAGAAAAGTACAACTACAAGAGGTGGAAAACAATGCCATAGTGAAATGTCATCTATAGAAGAAACATAAATAACTCAAATATTCTGACAATATCCCGCTACCCCAGTAACTGATTCCTGTTATGTATTAATCGAATATATGGGTTTAAATCATTGAATGCAGAACCTTAATACCCTTGGACTGAAAATCTTAAGCTTACATGAGTATGTGCACTCAGAATGGAGAGGATGTGAGAATGAGATGATTTTCTACAGGGTCCTCCAAACACAGCTCCTCCCACTTCAAATGGCCAGTCACTTGTAAGGACAAAAAGAAAAGGGGGAGTAGTGGGGAATGGCTGAAACTGGAGCTTGACTGAACAGACTGGGCTAAAGCAACGTCATACCTGAGAATACTGAGAGCCTGAGGTGAGCCAAATAAACAACCTGTTCCAGCTCAAGAGCTCAGGTGAGTCATACAAAATGTTAAAGAGGAGGGCTTTAAAAAAGACATCAGGCTCTTGAGTGTATGAGTAAATGTGCAGTGGTGGTAGAGCAGTTCCTTCCCTCTCTTCTACAGAGAGGGCTCCACCTGATCCCAGATTTCTGTGGATTGTCCTTATTTGTGCACCATCTCACCACTCTTTGTGGTCCTCACTCAAGGAAGTTCAAGAACCACATGAATCACAGCAGGTGTATGCAGCAAAGTTCTGTGTATCTGCCTCCTCCAAAAGTATAGTATCTCACAGTAGGTTCTCAGAAGTACATTTACACTGATTAGCTCCAAGTAATATAATCAGATTTTACACTTTATACTCATTTTGGATACTTAAAGTTTCTTGAAATTTCACATGAATATTAAAATCAACTAGCAATTTACGTTACAAAAGCCTTTCTGAGATTTTGCTTGACATTGGGTTGAATATGCATATGAATCAGGGAAGCATTGGTGTCACATAACATCATATCTGCTAACCCATAAATGAGGTATATGTTCCTAATTAGATCCAGAGTGTCCACCCAAGTCTCACATATTTGGAAGTGGGGCTCTGGAAAGATGATTGTGTCAGTGTGGTGCTGTATTCATCAATAGATTAAGCCATGAGTGTGATTCTAGCTGCATGTGATTATGTTGTAGGAACTACTTGAAACAGTTGGGTCACTGGAGTGAGAGTGTTGCAGGATTGGTCTCCCTTCCTAGCTTCTACCTCTTCTCAGATTCCTGACTGCTGCTTTCCTTCATGGCCGGCTCTCAGAACACGCCATTCTTGCCTTGGAGTTGGGCAACCACAGACTGAAAACATGAGCCTAGGTAGACCTCTCCTGCTTTAATTGGAGGGTGTTGCATATTTTGTTCCAGGGATGAGAGAGTGTCTTGAACTATGAATACCTCTACTGATTTCTTTATGCTATTAATTTATCCCTGCAGGGTTATGTAGTTTTTAGTGAGCAAGCATTTTTTCCAGATTCTCCCTAAGTATTTCACATTTTTAGGATAATTTAAATTGCAGTGTTTAAATTCAATGAGCAGTTGTTCACTGCGAATCTATTAGTGCACAATGGTTTTTGTGTATAATCTCCTTGTATCATGCAGTCTGCCTAAACTCAGTTATTTATTTTGGAAATATCTTTTTCTCTTCTAATTTTCAGTATATATATATATATATATATATATATATATATATACTCTCAGGTAGTTTTGAGAGAGTCTTGTCTGTTTCCCATTCCTGTGTTAATGCTGGATTTCTCTTTTGCACCAGACAAATCCTGCAATGCAAAGAGAACCACATTGTTACTTGATGCTCACATAGGTTTTGGGTTATAGCATTGCCTGTGTAACAACAAGTTTCATCATAGGAGCACCTGCTTCTGCACCCTTTACACATATAGGTACAATCCATTCCCAGACAACACATTTGGGAACTCAAATATTTTACTCTGGGTTGAAACAACAACAAGAAGCCCAGTACAAGTAGTTTATGTCTTTGTGAACAGTTTCTTTCCATTACACAGTACCAAGAAGGAAAAGGAGAAAGCACAGTAGGGAAGAGGAAAATATATACGTATATATTTAAATATGTTATTAATGTAGTTATGTAACTAGTTTATCTTAGTTCATCAAAAAGAAAGGCTTGCGGCAATTTACTTTGGGAAAATTTTCGTACCTATATCTGTACTTTGAATTACTACCTTGAAGACAATGGTATGCGATGTGTTCACTATTGTTACTGTCCTCTTATGTTGATTCCAAATTTTGTTTATATTTCCCTTAAATAAAAACAAAAAAGAAAAGCTATTCATTGAGGTGTGTTTTATAATTCTTACCTATCTTTTTACGCTTTTGTAGTAGGTATTTTCAGTCCTTAATGTTTGTGTTCCTTGGGGGGAGTTAGTACTTCTACATGAAGTCTTAACAGAGGGAGGGATGTGGTTTCAGATGCAACACAGGAAACTGAGAAATGCTGTGGGGCCACTTGAGCAAAGCAGTGAGGCAGAACAGTTGCCTGGTTTTAGCCAAAAGTAGGTAGGTTTCAAGGTGCATGTGACAAATTTATAAGAGGCAAAATCACTGGTTCCCAAGCTCACCAAGGGCATGGAGGCACTTCAGATACCATAAAACACTAGGAAATTGAGGAGGTAGCTAATGAACTGTGAATTGGGGCGAGCATGGGATTGTCAAGTGGGTGAGTTTGGAACACCTGATAATATCCTGTCCGGCTCAGAGCCTCTTTCCCCAGAGGTGTCAGTGTAGGGCATTGTGATGTCCCAGCCTGGCCAAAGCTCTCATTGGCTATCACTAGGCTAAGTGATTCTATAAAGGTAATTTGTGTCTTCTACACCACCAGAGCCATCTCTGAGCTCAAAGAGGAAGTAGGAAGGTGGCCTGAGGTCTGGAGATCCCAGACCTTAACCATGAATGAAGAATTTCATCAGGTGCATCAGGGTAATTGGCTGGTTACTTGGGTAAAAGTCCAGAATCCCATCAACCAGCCAGAAGAACGAGGAAATGCCTCCAGGAGGCAGAATGCTGAAAGCAATGCTGAATCTCAACACACGGAAGCCGAGAACGTGAGTAGTCTGTGGTTGTGTCCTGCACTTGGCCTTGCAATCCCAGATCCCAGGACCATGGCCCCTAGCCTGTGGCCCTCCTACCCTTCCAGACCCAGCCCTTCCTCCTCTTCCCACCCTCTTCAGCTGGGCAGGGCAGGGCAGCACAGGGCAGGGCAGAGCAGGGCAGGGGCCTCCAGGCATAAACTAATCAGACTTTTTTCCCTTGCATTCCAGAGGCAGAAAGTCATTAATGACATGTTGTCCATTCTGAACCAGAGTGCCAGCAGATACCGCCAGCGTCAGGCAGTGTTGCTCCGCTACAGGCGTGTTAGGATAAGTGAAAGAGAGAGCGGGGAAGAGGAGGAGCCTGTGACTGAGTTCCAGGAGCCAGAGGAGATTCCCAAAACCACCCCTGAGGCCACAAAGGAGGATGCCAAACTCTCAGGAACCGTGCCCTGCAGGATTCCAGGAGTCATGGGGAAGAAGCCCAAAAGAAGACCACTAAGGAAAAAGAATAAGAAGAGAGGTCATCTGTGAACTGACAAGGATGGAGCCTGAGTAATAAAGCACCAAGGTGTTGCTGAAGGAAGACTCTGTGTGCATTTGGGTCTGTCCTCTGGCGTTGGGGGGAAGGGAAATTGGGGAAGGAAGAGGCTAGAGCTCTGGAGGGAGAGGAGAGGGAGCATTAAAGGTTGGGAGTGGAGTGGGACAGAGGAGAGGGGAGGGGAAGGCAATGGGAGGAGGGAAAGCAAGGGGAAGGGTGGAGGGGAGGGAAGAGACTAGTGGAAATGTGAGGAGGGGTAGGGCAGGGAGAAGAAAGGGGTGGACTGTAGGAGGGCAAAAGGATGGCTAGGGAAGGGAAGGACAGAGACAGGATGGGGAGGTGAGGCAGGGCAAAGGGAAAGGGATACCAGGGAGAGAAAGGAGGGGAGGAGAAGGGAGGGCAAGGGACTGGAGTGCATCTGTCTCAGTTACTTTTCACACAGTGCTGAGACAAAATACGTGATGCCCAAAATTAAGGAAAGAAAGGTTTATTTCTTACAGTTCTTGGAGTTTTCAGTCCTTACTCAGTCGGTTCCAAGGCAGCATGGTATGGCAGGGCAGCCACCCATGGTTGCTGCAAACAGCAAGGCATTACTCAGCAAAAACAGCAAGACACAGCTTCTTAACACAAATACAACACATCCTTGCTCCACCCCTGGGGGGCACTCACACCACCAACCTCTGTGCTAGGCAATGAAGAAAGCACCAAAGCATAATTTCATGAGGCTGGGGATCACTAACCTAAAACATGACAAGTCACAGGAAATGAGGGAGGGGGGGAGAGGAAGGCGGAAGAAAGGGACAAAGAATGTGTGGCAAGTGAATGGTTGGCCAAGTGCAAAGTTATGGAGGAGAGAAGAGGGGAGGGAGAGGGGAGAGAGGGGGAGGGGGGAAGATGAGGAGAGGCAGGGGGAAGGCTTTGGGGAAGCTGCAGAGAGAAGAGGGGGAAGAAAAGCAGGGGGACAGCCTGGAGGGGAGGGAGGGGAGGGAAAGAGACTTTGAGGGACTGGAATGAAGGGGGAGAAAGAGACAGGAACCAGAGGGAAAGGGGGAAGGATTGGGAGGAGGTAGAAAGGAAGGGAAAAGGAAGGGGGAGAGAGCAGGGAAAGGAAGGTGAGGAGAGAGGAAGAAAAGAGGTTTAGGTAGTGAGGTGAGGGGGAGGGAATTGAGGGAATGTAGGGGAGCCAGAGGGGAGAGCAATGGGAGTGTAGGGGAATGGACAGGGCAGGGAAAAATTCTGTGATGGGAGGAGGGAATTGAGGAAGAGAAAAGGCAGGGAATAGACAGGGCAGGAAGGAGCAAGGGGTGAGCAGTAAAGGGAAGGGGGAGCCAGAGGGTAGGGAGGAGAGGAGAAGAGAAGAGGATAAAAGAAACAGGAGGCTGGGTGTGAAAAGGAGCAAGGAGAGGAGAAAGGGAAGGGGAGCAGGGGAGAAGGTCAAGGTAGGAAGAGAAGGGAGGGAAGGGGAGGGAAACTGGAGGGGAGGAGGGGGAAAGGAGTCTCGGAGCAGGGCCAGGAGCTGTGCAACGGAAGGGGCACCTAATGGGCAAAGTCCATGCTCTGGGAACAGACTGAGAGCCGCAGCTAGCCAGACCCTGGAGACCTCCAATGCAAGAGTAGAGACTCCCCCTTTCAGCTGCAGCTCCAGGCTGCAGCCATCCTCTCACCCTGATGCACAGTGATGGAGGAGGTTGCCTGCCTTGCCCTGCAAAGGAAGCACCTTCTGTGTGCACTGCTCCAGAGGACAGTGGAGCCCCTTCAGGTGTCCTTGGCCCTTGGCCTCTTGGCTCAGCACCCTGTCCTCCCTTAGTCACTGCTCCCCTCTCAACTCACTCCTAAATTCCTTTCCCTTTCCCTCTATGGAAGAAAACTCAGTGGTTTCTACACTGACCAAGGGCCTGGAGGGTTTTAGACATGGGGAAGGACATTGAACCACATAATACTAATAGGGCTGACCACGGGACTGTCATTTTTTTTCACTGAGACTTGAAACCCTGAAGCTGAAAAGGACAGCAGGTGAGTTTAAATGACCTGACTTGCCATGAATGTCTCCCCACAGAGGTGTCAGGGTAGGCTTTGTGATTTCCCAGCTTGGCCAGAGCTCACTGGCTGGTGCCAGACAGAGTGATGGTACAGAGGTATGGTGAGGCTCCTTAGCCCACCCAAGCCACAGGAAGGATGAAAACAGAGAGGGAAGGAAGGAGAGACAATAGTAATGAAGGAAGGAAAGAAGGAAGGAAGGAATGAAGGAAGGAAGGAGGAAGGAAGGAAGGAAGGAAGGACGGAAGGAAGGAAGGAAGGAAGGAAGGAAGGAAGGAAGGAAGGAAGGAAGGAAGACTGGCAAGGGGAAGGGTGAATTAGGACAAAGGAGGGAATTGGGGTGCCAAGCATAGAGGATAAACTTAATATAAGGAAATGAAACTCCCAACCTAGAGGTCCTGTATAAGTTTCTGTCATTTAAAATTGAAGAATTTTGAATTTTAGCCATAATGGAGGTTAAAAGCAAAATGTATTTTTCGAGAGAAACAAGCTGCTGTCTGGGAGAGAGACAGAAGAGGTACTCAGTGGGTTGACAAAGACTGTTTATATCTTAGAGAATTTAATATGGCAAAACCACAAGTTGAGATGTGTCCAAGTTGGGGAAAGCATGGAAATTCACAAGTCACATGGGCATGAGTTGGAACAGAACTATGGCCAACCAGTAAGATGAATTGCTCAGATAGAATTGACCAAATTGGAGACAAACGTGGAAGTGAGTCAGGTAGCCAATGGGCCTGCTTAAAGAGTAGTGCCTCTTTGGGTAAGGGGTTGGGATGGTGACTCCTGGCTTGATCAGGTGAGCCACACTTATGAAGAATGTGAATACTTAGGATGTGGTTGCATTTCTTTTTTTGCTTTTCCCCTGAGATCTTGCCCAGAACAGAGGTGTCTGTATCCTGCCAGATTTTAAGGTATCTGGACCTGTGTACTGGCTCCTTTGAGGGCCCATGCATGTCTGACTGCCTATAATAGTTCTAACTAACTCAGCTGCCTGTATTCTTGACTCCTCTGAAAAAGCAACCTAAACTGCTGTGAGGGTGTAATGAGTGATGGCTGACCTGGCTTCTTCAGGCAGAAAGGGATCTTAGTCTTTGATGGACAGTTAGCGATACTCTGCAGAGGTTCTATCTAATGGCCCTCAGCAGATCCCAGGCATTTTTAAAGTGTATGGGTGAACAGCATTCAGGCTTCAGGATTCAAAGGCAAAGAAACAGCTAAGTATGCATGGACCAAATAATAGCAGCAACAGGATAATTATAAGTGCACTTAACAAACATATTTACTAATAGGAGCTGGAATCAATTCCCATAAGAATAAGGTCCAGGGAATTTTAGAATCTGACATGTCATTAATTTGTTGTCTACTATCTTGCACAGATATTGAGGTATTAGCAGAAGTATCAGGAATGTACAATTTTACTAGTTGTTAGAAAGTCTAATGTCGTCTGATTTTGGAAGATGACCTGTCTCATTAATTTTAATTTTTTAGGAGAGAGATATCAGCTGTGGAGTTATTTAAGGCCCACTGCGTAGAGTTCATTAAGCCCTCAATATTTGTCAAATAGCCTCTTCTCTGGAGAAGATCTGATAGATCCCAGTAAAAGGAATCTAAAATGATCTAGCATATGTTATTGGTCTCATCTGTGGGATCCTTGGGGTTTGACACCTTTTAGGAAACAACAAACTTCAGTCAAAGTGCTGTATAATCAAAGTTTGTATACAAACGCATGTGGAACCAAATCATAAGGATTAGAGTGAGAGGTAAGTTTATAAACTGTTTCTAAGGGATAACAAACATAACCCATTGACACATAGGTCACTTTTTGATGGAGTCTCACATTTTGGCATAAATCCCTAAAACTTTAGTTTTCTTTATCTCTAATTTTTTGATAAGCTATGAGAACCAGATTTTTGACCAGTGAAAATCTTTAAGTTTTTATATATGAACAAAAATATGTACTGTATTTGTAAAAACCAGTCTCCATATCATTTTGATTATTTGGCAACATGGATATATATATATATATATATATATATATATATATATATATATATAATTTACACAGGATAAAATCTCTCCAGGATTGGAATCTGACTTTCAGGGAAAACTGAAAGAAATTGTAAAGGAATATTATCTCAGTTACAGTTAAAACAATACACATTTTGGTGATTTATTGAGATACAATATCTGGAAAAAAGACCAGAGTTGAGAAGGACAAAGAGATGTGCACCAATGTCCCACAATGGACTGGTTTGTACTGCTCCTCATGATTACTCAGGGCTCCTCTGCGGCACTGACAGGCAGAGGTGACACTGGCCAGAGGAAGGAGTTCAGTGCCCCAAGGCCCTTCAGTTTTGTTGGACTGGTAGATTGGTCTGAAGCCTGGGCCCTGTGCCTCAGAGGGAGTCCAACCTCCAGTGGTCACCATGTAGAGTCAGGGCACGCTTGTGGGGGCCTCTTAAAGCAGTTTTTCTTAAGGCAGCCCAGCTTGTGGTGTTGGTAACTGGTCCCTGTGGTCTTCGCTGTGCTCTTCTTGAAGCCCCAAGAATCCGACTTAAGGTCTATTGCATTTAAGGCCAGAACAAAGGCAGCTGCTTTTGTTTTGTTAGTTTTCTGTCTTTGGCTCTCTGCCAGTCATGATTATAGACTACTAAGGAGGCAGTTTCTACTGAACTATTGTGGGCACTATCTGGAGGAAAGGCTATCTTCTTGCAGCTTTTTTAATATCTGGGGCTGACGGGGTACCAAACACGTCATTTAACAACGTTTGTCCCCAGTTGAATCAGGATCTGTGGACATATGCTATAGTAGTGCCTCTCATAGACGATGTAAGAAGTCCAAGATATTTTCTTCCTTCTCCTGAAAAATAGCTGACAGTTTTAAATATGTAAAAATATTTGTTTTGTCCTTCTTAGAACTTCAAGAATACACACTTGAAAATGTTTCCTGCTCCAAAATCCTGTCTGGTTGCTAACAGAGTAGTGGTCTTGGGTGGGAACTGCTTGTGCTCCAGTGAGAACTGGCTGTTTGTCTTTTGGTTCTGTAAAATTAACAACATGATGTGCATCTTCAAAGGCAACAGAAGCCTTTAATGTTGCCTGTCTCTCCCTAGAAGTCAATGTTTAAACAAAGAGTAACATTACATCTTTTCAATCTACCTCATAGGTCTAGTTAATCCTCTAAAGACATTAATGTACTTATCAGAGTCATCTGAAAATTTTCCTCCCTCTAACTTAATTTGCTTTAAGTCACTGAGAGAAGAAGACCTATGAATGTAAATATTCTCATAAGGATTATAATTATACCTGGTGCATAAGTAAGAATAATCTCCTAATGTAAAAAATGTTTTAACATAAGGCATCATAACCATTTTTTCTTTTTACAGTATGCCCCTTAATGTAAAATAGTATCATGATTAATACTTCCTTCTGAGTTTCATTTTGGATCTAGAGGATAGGCAGTCCATAGACATATGCAGAGAAATATCAAAGGGCTGTTTTTCACCATGGAAGGTTTGAACATGTTCCAGCACTTAACAATGCGTGCCAAAGGAGACAGGAGCTTTAGCATTGAGGTTCCATGTTCATAATGTAAAAGCAAGGCATGAGGCTATGAAATTTTGCATACCAGGAATAGAATCTAGGACTTTTTGCTGAGCTGTGTTTTTAGCCTTGTGAGCAAGAAACTTAGACATTGAGCTACCTAAGTATGCAAAAAAGGAAATAATTTAAGTATCCCTTTGTTATTCCGGTTTGTAAGTATTCTCAAGGCATCCCTCAGGTTGATTCCACTCACAGGCAGGTGCATCTGATCTGGGCAAAGTAGAAGTTAAATTTGGCCAGCCTATTTATCCTGGAAGGGGTGTGTATTGTACCCAAAAATGAGACTCTGAGATATTGTACAAAAATAGGGCAAGACATCTTTTAAAAGAAAAAGAAGCACATTATTTAAGTTGGCACCAGTGACACAGTGCAGTTGGAGTCTGCAAAGCTGTGTAACTAGATAAGATTTTTGTCAAGCTTATAAAAGAGAAAACCACAAAGTCAGTCATGGGAGGGGGACAAAGTTGAGGAAGACCTTTGTTTCCTTTTTGCTTGAGGACAGAGTTCTTAAGGGAAATTTCACAATTAGTAATCAACAAGTTCCTCCTTTACAGGAATATGCAGCTTCTGGTCAGTTAGTTCCAGGAATGACTATCTTCACAAAAGGGGGACAAAGATTGAGACAGAATATAGGTAACTCAAGGGCAACTGGTTCCAGAAACAATTGTCCCTCACAAAGAGAACAAAGGTTAACACAGCAAACCGGTTATCAGGGTGACTGTGCATACAGAACAGTATGGTGGCACTCTTTAGTTAGAGTATAATATTCACCACTGATTTTCGTTAGTGAACCAAATCATTGGCTCATGGGGATTTCAGACAGTAGTACCTGCTCATAGCCTTGTGTGTTTATCATAACCTTTACAATTTGAACTCGGTCTTTAACATAGCTTATCAATTTGTTTACAATGCAAGGTCAAATTGTTACACAGGCAAGTAGGATTAACAGAGGTCCTGTGGCTTGCCATAATTAACATTGTCAACCAGGTGGATAGAGACAACCAATGTTCAAACCAATTTTATTCAGCTTGTCTTGCTTGTTCTCATTCCTGTAGCCACATTTTAAGGCTGGCCACACTTTTTCAGAATGTTTGGCATACAAGCAACAATTTTCTCCTAAGGCTAGACTGAGGCCTCCTTCCTTTAAGAACAGAGGATCTAGTCCCCGCTGGTTCTGCAAAACCATTTCCACCAGGAAGCTTAAGGTATCCCTTAGTTTGGAGACTACGAGTCACTAAGGGCTGCTAGGTCTTGTTCAATAAGTGCACTTAAGTGCCTATAATGTTGGTCTCCAACTATCAGGCTAGACACTCCTCAACTGATTGACCCTGCCACCCCAATTCCCAATAATATAGGTATGATCACAGGATTTCTCTTTAATTGAACAGGGCTCTCTAGGTTAAAGCCAGGGAACAAATGGCTCCTACCATTATCTCCAGAGTACCAGTACACTTGTGGAAAAATATGGACTAATACGCAAAGCTCAGGTTGCTGGGTGAACAGGTGATGCATAGAACAAGGAGTTATACTAGAAGTACAGGTAAACCAGGTTCCATTGGGAGCAAAAAGGTGCTGATTAGCAGGATAGATGAAAATATAAATCAAGACTGAAGAAGTAAGATTACAGAGTGTAGCATAAGGGGAAGTGCACAAGGGGTAGAAGACAGAGTAAACACAGGTTCCTGGAGTACCCTGTACATTGTTCAGTGTGAGCAGGGGCCTAGCACCCCACCAAAAACTGGGGTCATCTGCAGAGGAATTTGAAAGCTGATTTACCATAATAGTCACAAGGGTGCCCCTATGGAAGAGTGGTCCAGATGGGAGACATACCCAGCAGTCAATAGTGAAATTTGGGGCACTAAGTTTGAAGAACTGGTAAGCAATGTCCAGAGGCAAGAATGGGTTCAAGGGTGGTGCAAGAGCAGCAGGAAGCAAAATGTGTCTGTTCTGGGAAGAGGAGCAGAAATTCTAGTGGAGGAGGACTGAAGATGGGTGGTAGGAGGAGGTTGAGGTGGCTGGGGAGCCTGAGGCCCTATCGGTCTGGTGGGGGCTTTCCAGATGGGTCCAGGAATGAACTGGATAGTAAAGGTGCTTCGGGGTGATCTGCTGAGACCCATAGCATAATTCTATAATGTAGCTATGCTCTCCATATCAAATCGGTTGGAACTTTGAGTTTGAATGTCATACGATTAGATAGGTTGAGAGTACAGGAAGGTGGGGTTTCCCAAGTAAGGAAAAGGCAACGGTCTTCCTTGTTTCTCTGCCAAGGAGATATAGTCTCACAATCCCAATATCTACAAAAATATTCTCTCTACAGACTGTGAACATCTACTGGTGTAATAATCTCTGGGTACTCTGAGGTCAGTATCTGGCTGTTGTTTTGGTGGACAAAGATACCAGCCAGTCTATTATAACTTTCTTTGGTTTTCTAAGTCTCTATAAAGGATATTTTTTCCTGTCTATGGCTCTTGGATTAGGGCTCTCCTTTATATAATGTTTGGTGAGTTTGGACCTCTATTTAATAACATACATAAATCTATTACAATTACCCCATGGACAGTGGTGTTGATTGCCAACACCTCACCAGTGTTGTAGTCAGTTATTTTCTAAGTTACAAGTTGAGGGTTATGTGATATACCTTTGGGGTCTCCATAAGGGAGAACACACAGGATCAAAATTATTAAATACATTTGGCAATCTTTAGCTTAAAAGGGTCCTTGGAGGGGACAACAGTCCACTTATCTGTAGGTTGATCATTGTCAGAGGCTGGGACTGGGTGAAGTGTGAATGATGGATCCAGGCATGTTTCCCAAGGACTTTGATGGCAGTTGGAGTACTGAGGACCACAGTGTAGGGGCCTTCCCTCTGTGGTTCGAGGGATTCTTAGTGATGTCTTCTGATGAGGACTAGTGTTCCAGGTTCCACTGTAGTGCATTTGTCATCTGCAGGCTGCAGGCAGAGGATGTTGTTGTCAGAATAACTGGTGGATGCAAGTCAGAACTGGCTGAAGGGCCTGGAGGGACTTAATAAGATCTTGGTTAGCTAGATCATCTAGTTTTTCTTCAGAAATCTTAGGTATGAGGGGAGGGAGTCTTCCATACAAAGCCTTGAAAGGGGAATTACCAGCAACATAGGGGGTACATCGCACACTCAAGAGGGTAAAAGGAAGGAGACTCACCCAGTTCTCACCAGTTTCCAAGGCCATCTTAGTTATTACCATTTTTAAAGTTGAGTTCATACTTTCCACTTTTCCTGAACTTTGAGGCTGGTAAGCACAATGGAGTTTCCAATCAATCTGCAAGGCTTGGGTCAGTTTTTGAGTTATCTGGGCTATAAAAGCTGGGACATTGCCAGACCCCATGGATAAGGGGAGACCAAATTGGGGGATAATCTCATATAAGATCCTTTAACTACTATCAGGGCTGACTCAGACTTAGGAAAGTCTTCAATCCATCCAGTGAAAGTATCAACCATTACTAATATTTACTGATTTTGAAGTCTAGGCTTTTCTATTTCTGTGAAATCTACTTACCAATATTCTCCAACTATGGTCCCATGGTAGCAAGTGATTTCTATTTGTTGCAGTATCTTTGGGTTCACTAATTGACACTGAGGGCATCTGAGGCTCACAAACTGGATAAGCTTTGATACCAGTCCCCCAGAATATTAGGCTTTGCTCAAAGTTGAGCCACCTGATGCAAGTCTTTTCAGGTGTAAATGGGCTCTAACAAAGTAAGTGGGAACAGCAGTAATGTCAGGGCTGTCTCAACCCTCACTGATTTTGAGGAAGAGGAGTCAGGCAATTCTGAATGCTGATGACTCCTAGTCCAGATGGGGATGAGAATTATAGTCCATTTTAATTTTTATTTCCATTGGCAAATATATTTTATATAATGATCAACACTGACTTATCATTATTATATAAACTTGAGATCACAAAGGGCTGTAGGTTGTCCTTCCCCCTTTGGAGTATAATCTCATTCTAATGGAAACATTTTGCAGTAAAGGTTTACCGATCTAATTCTGTCAAATTCTAAACACATTTGTTTTTCTTTTTTTTAAAAAAAAACTTGTCATTTACAGGTACTATAAACCATAGCAAACAAAATTTACATCCCCTCCAGCTTGCTAGTACTTACTACACATCCTCAACTTGAGCTTTTTCTACTCTCTTTCACATTCAGGCACAGCCAGACAATTTTACTTGAAGACAAAACCACTTTTTTGTCCCTTTTTTTACTTATTACCAGTCAATTACCTTCTCTCTCACTTTTCAGACAACATAACTTTCAACAAAATCCTTGAAGTGACATTCATTCAGTAGTCTAAAATATATTGAATCAATTCATGTTTTTACCACCTTAAAATGCTACACTTTAAAAACTGTAACTTTCTTAACTGGCTCAATAGCAGTATGACCTGGTTTCACTTGGTAAAGTTAATAGGATTTTAAAAACCCTATATATATATATATATATATATATATATATATGTGTGTGTGTGTGTGTGTGTGTGTGTGTGTGTGTGTGTGTGTCTGTGTGCATGTTGTAGTCAGAAGTTGTACACAGAGAACAATTCAGATCAGGACATGGAGTTTATAATATTTTTATAATGGTCACTGGGAGTTAACACAGGAAAATGCAGGAAATCTATCCACAACACCAAAAACACAGATCATTTAGTCAAGAGCCTAAACCCCACAGTAATGTTCCACATGAGTCCAGTTAACAACCCAGAGCTCAGGACAATGCCTCCATGAGTCGAACTGGAAGTCCAGAGCCCACAAGAAGGACTCATGCCCATCTCTTTTATGGATCCATGCCAGGAAGACCCAAGGGTCAGCAGTGGAAGCCAGAAAGTCTATGCCAGCAGGATGAAGGAACTGTGCTAGTGGGATGAGGGTTCTACACTGGAACTGAGAAGTCACACTCACAACAAACAGCAGGGCTAACCTGAAAGGCACCACAGTTGTCCTCAGTGACATGGAGGCCCTGAGCTCCTCTGACGACAAGCACAGTCGGGTACATGCCAGGAAGGAGAGTGACAAGTTCATCCTGGAGATCAAGCAGCACATGTCTTCCCCTCTGGAGCCAGGAAGCAATGCTTGATGTGAGGACCAAAGCTTCTCCAGGAGAACCAACAGCTCAGACAACAACTCATAGGAGAACCCACAATGCCTCCTTAATGCCTCAACCCCTCAACACCTCCCTTCTTCTCCACCTATTTATCCTGGCAACCCTCCTCAGGTGGAGCATCTTCTCTCAATGCATG
Source organism: Cavia porcellus (assembly GCF_034190915.1). Lineage (NCBI taxonomy): Eukaryota > Metazoa > Chordata > Mammalia > Rodentia > Caviidae > Cavia > Cavia porcellus. The sequence goes on from NW_026947486.1 coordinate 110,999,418, forward strand.
CTGATGTAATGCAGCTGGCGTTAAGTTGACCACCAGTTCTCAAACCATAACAGTGTGCATATATACATATATATATATATATATATATATATATATACACATTTTAATCAGAAAGAAAAATACTTTTTAAAAGGCATACTGAGGTTGCAAGTAATCAATTGAGGACTAAAACATTAAATAAGTTGCCACAAAAGACAAGACTGACATTAAAGACACAAAGGTTTTTCAGTCTGTGGTCTGGTGACCTAAAAGGAAACAATTTTCATTATGATTCTTGACTCTAATAGGCCACATGGAGCCTGCAACAGAAATCAAGGACAAGTTCAAATGGGCAACAAACCCCTAAGTTAGAAACAAATACAACAATTTCAAATGAGCAAAATAACCCCAAAGTTAGCAACAGATTCAAATGGGCAGACAGCCCCAAAGTACAAAAACACTGAACATAGAGTCAAATGGGCAAATGCCCCAAATTAGAAACATGCAAAACCCCCCAAATTACAAACAGGCAAAAAGGCCCTGGAAGGCATTCCACTCTGGTGCAGATAGACCATTAGGCTCATCTGCAGTTACAAATGTGCACACTCAAATGGGCAAAAAGCCCCAAATTACAAACAGAATACTTACAGATGTTAAGCCTATCAGTAAAAAATAAGTTGCAGAGGGGTCCTCAAGATATCCTAGATGAACCCCCAAATGTTTCATCTCAAAAATGAGACCCCAAGATGTTGTCCAAAAATGGGGCAAGATGTCTTCTAAAAGAAAAAGAAGCACTTTATTTAAGCTGACCCCAGCAACACAGTGCAGTTGGAGTTTGCAAAGCTGTGAAACTAAGTTAGAGTTTTGTCAGGCTTATAAAGGAAAAAGCAAAGGTTGGGAAGAGGACAAATTTGAGGAAGACCTTTGTTCCCTTTTTGCTTGAGGACAGAGTTTTTATGGGAAGTTTCACAGTTGGTGGTCAACAAGTTCCTCCTTTACAGAAACTTGCAGCTTGTGGTTGGCTAACTTCAGGAATGATTATCTGTCTCAAAAGATGGAAAGTGATTGAGATAGAATATACGTAATTTGAGGTCGACTGATTCGAGGAACAATTGTCCCTTCCAAAGGGAGCAAAAGTTAACACAGCAAACAGGTTACCAGGGTGACAGCACATACAAAACAGTATGGCTGCATTCTTTAGTTACAGCACAACAGTGTGAAATCCTTTCTTCCCAGGTAGCTCACGAATTTTCCATAAGCCTCACTGTGACGGGCATGCTCAAATAAATAAGCATAACTTTGTAATAAACTACTGACTTTTGTTTATCACAAACATTTATTGCATTTCTCTGGCTGTTCTCTGGAGGAGATTCCTTCAGAAATAGAAAAAGACAACAAACTACTTTGAGAAATTCCACTCTGGGCCCTTGGGAAAATTCTCCAAGGCATTTGTGCCCATGATCTACATACTTGGGCAATCTTTTCTAGCAATGGGATATGGCTATGCTTTATTTGAAGCACACAGGTTAAACGTATTTAGCATCTATCAACTAAATTTTGTCTGTTATTAAAGGCACATTAGTCTTTTAAGTACACAGAAAAGGTTGATGGAAGTATTTTTCTCTCTTAATTATCACATGTAAAGCACAAGTGCAAATCATTCCCACTATTAGTTTCTTTCAAAGTTAAGCAGCTATTTCAGGCTGCCTCAGTCTAATATCTAAGACAGTTAGTCTGACTTCTTGCAAAGTTTAGGAAACATATTTAGATTACTATCAGAGAGACCAAAGTAAATAGCTAAGAGGAAATTTTCTGTGGTTATGAGCCAATTTCTACCGAAGAGGCTGGGTGATCACCAGAGAATTGCTGTGGCCAAGAACCCTGAATTGTTTTCAGTTTCTATTGGCTCAGATAACAAGAGTTCACTCTTCAGAAAGGAATACAGCTGTCTGTCTGATCAGCATTCTACAGATTCCATTGGCCACTGGCTTCAAGGGGGATCACCAGAGATGCTGGGGAAAAAGCTCTCCTCTGCTTTTAAGACTGGCAGATACTACAGAAGTGATGAATTCACTGGCAGAGTAACTATTGTCTGTCAGACTTCTGTAATAGATAGGTAAAAGTCTGAGCAAGATCATTATCCACTGTTCTATAAATTTACAATAAAAAATTTAAAGTCCAGAACTTACAAGTTTGGAGAACCTCCTTAGTCTAAATGGGTTTCGGTGCCTGAAGTGTGCTGCTTTTAGAAATAGCTCCTTTTGTTTTGACCCAGAAATTGATTCTTTCCACTGTATTTCAGGTTCTATCTCTGGAGAAGACCCATCCAAAACATTAATCTGGGGCTTGGCTTTTGTGTGTGTTCTCCTGGATGGGCAAAATTCCAATGTGTCATCTGATACAGAGCTGATGTATGTGAGCCTCATCTAAGATGACTTCCCTGTCTTTGGTGTACCAAGCTCTCATTCTTTGTGGAGGTAACATAGGAGGGAAAGGTTTCAAGTCTACAGTTCTTTTTTTTCTAAATGTACATGTCTCTGAAAAGTAAAGTACAAAGTGTGGAAAAGATACGAAGTAAAGTCAAAGACAAGAAACTGAAGCAGAACAGGCTTGATATTTCCTCTAGCATGAAAAAGCCAGCCTGTCTCAGTGAAACCTGTACTCCAAAACTTCAAGGCTGGCCACTACACTAGCAGTCTTTCCATGTTGGAAGGAGTCCAAAGTTTATGTTAGGCATGTATATTTTCTAAGTCTCATCTAGATTTTATTTAAAACCCACTAGACAGAAGTTTATATCAAAATTCTATAGGAGGTGTTCTAACATAATTTTCTCTAGCATTAATTTCTAAATAAGTCGCAAAAGGAGTACTAGTAAATATATTATCTAATTCAAGTGCAACATACACAATAACAAAATAATAAAAATGTTCCTTTAAGAAATATCATAACCTTAAAACTTTCCCATGTTTTAAGTTAGATTTATTATTATTTTAACAAAACTATATAAGAACAAGGCAATCATAAGTAATGGACAAAGACAATGCACAGATATTTATAAGAAATGGGCAAAGACAAATTAAATCATTAAAAGCAGTGCATAAAGATAACACAAAATTTGAAGCAGAAAGCTTTGTTATTTAAAAGAGTCCCAGTCCTGAGTCTACAAAACAAAAGCAAACCCTTACCCTTATCAAATGATCTCAATGGAAGACCTCCAAATGATACAGGGAAATGAAAGTGTAAACATACTTGGTGTCCCAAGGATGAGTTTGTGTTCTCTAAAATCAAAGAATGAATTTCAGGAACAAACGAGGTTGAGAGTGAAATACATTAATGATGGTAAAAAAAAAAAGCTACTGTCAGAGAGAGAGAGAGAGAGAGAGAGAGAGAGAGAGAGAGAGGCTGTTCAAAGTGGGTTGTAAAACAACCTGTCCTTTCTAGAGAATTTTGTAGATCAAAAAATGAAGTGAGATGGGACCAAGGTGGGGAAAACATGGGACCTCCCAAGGCACATGGGCATGAGGTGGGACAGAGCTATGGTCAGTGAATAAGACAAACTGTTCAGGTAAAATTGGCCAAATTGGAGACAAATGGGGAAGCGAGTCATGTCTCAAGCGAGCATGCTTAAAGAGCAGTGATTCTGTATGGGGTTGGAATGGTGACTCCTTGCTTGCTCCAGGTGATCCACACCTATTTAGAACATCAGGACTCATGATGTGGTTGCATTCATTTGTTCTTTTTTGCCTGAGAGCTATTCCATAGCAGAGGTGTCTGTCTACTGTAAGGTAGCGACTTATCTGGTCTTGTGTACTGGCTCCTTTAAGAGCCCTTACCTGTCTCACTGCCTATAGTATTTCTCATTAATACAGTGGCCTGTATCAGTAGCCTCAGGCATGTGGACAAATGGGAGAACTTTCTGAGAAGGAACACCTGATTGCACAGCCTCTTACACAGATGGGTCCCATGTACACCCAGACAGCACAATTGCAGAAATGAACATGGTACCCGGTTGGCAACTAAGAGCAGCAGACATGGGAAAATCCTTGCCAGAGGGAGGGATGGATTTCATACCTGAAAGAGGAAATGGAGGGATTCTTGTGTGGCCACCTCATCCATGCCAGTGAGGTCAAAAGTTGCCAGGTAGTAGCCTAGTACTAGGTGGGTTCAAAGGTACACATGACACAGTTGTAGGAAGAAAGGACAGTGGTTCCCATGTTGACCAAAGGCCTGAAGAGGTTTTGGGGAGCAGATAACACCAGGCTGTGGGAAGGGATATGGAGTCACATAATCCTAATAGTGGTGACCGTGAGACTGTCAAATGTGTACTGAGACTTGAAAACCAGAAGCTGAGAAAGGGCATCAGGTGAGTTTGGAGCAACTGTTAGTGTTCTGGCTTGCCCAGCACCCCTCTCCCCAGAGGTGTCAGAGTAGTGCATTGTGATGTCCCAGCCTGGCCAGGGCTTTCATTGGCTCAGTGATGCTATAAAGTTAGGGTGAGCTTCCCTAGCCCACCAGAGTTACAGCAGAGCTCCAAGCAGAATCAGGAAGGGGGTCTGAGGTCCGGAGTGCCTAATATGTCAACATAGATGAAGAAATTCATCAGGCACAGGCAACTGGCTGCTTAATTGGATAAAAGCCATCAATCCCTTCAGCCAGCCTGAAGAAGCTTTCCAGAGCATGGAGGAGGCAGAGAGCTCAGTGGAGGAGAAGTGCTCAGCTGAAGCGAACATTTCCAAGTCTAAACCAGAGAGTGTGACTGATTTGGACGTCCCTGCTGAGGCAGAGATCTCTGATAAAGGAGCGAGCTCCGTTGATTCTGAGCACCAGGAGGAAGCAGAGCATGTGAGTAGACTCTGGCTGTGTTGTGCTCTAGGCCTGGGATTCCCAGATCCCTGGAACTTAGCCCATATCCCTGGCTGTCCAGCCCTCCTGGACCCAACACTTCCTCCTCCCACTCCCTCCTACTGGGCAGTGCTGGGAAGAGGAGGGCAGCGCAGAGCCCTCAAGGCCCAGACTAATGAGACTTCTCTTCTTTCCTTCCAGAGGCAACCTATCATCAAGCAAGTGGTTTGGGTGCTTGGCCAGAGTGCATACACAGGCCGCAAGCGCTCTAGTGTGCTTATGTACAACAAAGTGAAGAAGAGGAGGGAAGAGGGGAATGTTCAGGAGGAGGACCCTGTGGTTCAGCTTTTGGGGCCGCCACCAGAAGAGCAAGTGGACAATCATCACACTGAGATTCATGGGACAATCACTGAGGTCACAATGGAGGAGGCCAGAGGCCCAGAAGCCCTGCCCTGTGGGGCTCCAGGACTCCTAGGGGAAAGACCCCAAGGAAGACCATGATGGAGTAAGAATAAGATGAGGAGGCACTAAAAACAAAGAGTCAACCTGACCTGGAGGGAGCCTGAGCAATAAAGTGCCATGGTGTTGCTGAAGGAGGACTTTGAGTGCATTTGTGCCTGATCTCTGGGGTGGGGGTGAGGTGGAGTGGGGTGAGTTGGGGGAGCACAAGAAGGGGAAGTGAGAGGAGAGAGTTGTGAAGGGTGAGGAGATGGGGGTGTAGGGGAGGCAACCGGAGAGTGGAAAGAGAGGAAAGGATGGGGAGGCATTGGGAAGGTAGGGGAAGGAGAAGAGGGGGAGTGAATGGGAGGGGAGGGGAGAGAAGGGAAGGAACAGAGGCTGAGGAGGTAGGAGGAGGCCAGGGAAGGGGGATGGAAGTCCAAGGATTGCCATGAGGGAGAGGGAAGTGAGAGCAGGGAATGAAGAAGTGGAGGGGGAGGAAAGGATGAAGGAGTGAATGAAGGGAGAGTCGGACCTAATGGGAGGGGAGGAGAGTGGGGAGGAAGGATAAGGGAGGGGAGGAGGAAGAGAGGTGTGGGTATGCAGACACCCCAGGGAGGGGAAAGGGCAGGGCCAGGGGTAGAGAAGGTAAGGGAAAGAAGACATGGGTGGGGAGGGAGGGAAAGGAGGGGGAAATGGGAAGGGAATGGAGCAGCAGGGATACAAACGGTAAGGGAAAGAAGAAAAGGGAGGGGAAGGTAGGGAAGGGGTGGGAGGGGAGTGGAGGGAAGGGGTTGGAGGGGGAGAGGAGGAAAGGGGTGGGAGGGGGAGGGGTATGAGGGGGAGGGGAGGGGAAGGAAAAGGAGGGGAGGGGAAGGGAGGGGCCCTGGTGGAAAGGGTGAGGGAAAGAAGACAAGGGAGGGGAGGGGAGGGATGGGGAGGGGAGGGGAGGGGAGGGGAGGGAAGTGCGGGGAGAACAGGGAATGAGAATCTCAGAAAGGGGTCCATTTTGGACAAAAGGCAGGCTTTGGGAACAGACTGAGAGCCACAGCTAGCCAGACCCTGGAGACCACCAGTGCAAGAGTAGAGACTCCCCCTTTGAGCAGCAGGTCCAGGCTGCAGCCATCCTCTCTCCCTGATGCAGGGTGATGGAGGAGGTGGCCTGCCTTGCCCTGCAAAGGAAGCACCTTCTGTGTGAGGCGGGCAGCGGTGCCCTGCTCCAGAGGGCAGTGGAGCCCCTTCAGGTGTCCTTGGCCCTTGGCCTCTTGGCTCAGCACCCTGTCCTACCTTTGTCACTGGCCCCCTCTCAGCCCACTCCTCAGTTCCTTTCCCTTTCCCTCTATGGAGGAAAATTCAGTAGTTCCTACACTGACCAAGGGCCTGGAGGGTTTTAGACATGGGGAAGGACATTGAACCACATAATACTAATAGGGCTGACCACGGGACTGTCATTTTTTTTTTTCACTGAGACTTGAAACCCTGAAGCTGAAAAGGACAGCAGGTGAGGTTAAATGACCTGACTTGCCATGAATGTCTCCCCACAGAGGTGTCATTGTAGGCATTGTGATTTTGCAGCTTGGCCAGAGCTAACTGGCTGGTGCCAGACAGAGTGATGGTACAGAGGTATGGTGAGGCTCCTTAGCCCACCCAAGCCACAGGAAGGATGAAAAGAGAGAGGGAAGGAAGGAGAACGGATGAAAGGAAGGAAGGAATGAAGGAAGGAGGGAGGGAGGGAGGGAGGGTGGAAGGGAAGGAAGGAACGAAGGAACAAAGGAAGGAAAGAGAGATGGAAGGAAGGAAGGAAGGAAGGAAGGAAGGAAGGAAGGAAAGAAGGAAGGAAGGAAGACTGGCAAGGGGAAGCGTAAATGTGGAGAAAGGAGGGAATTGGCGTGCCAAGCACAGAGGATAAACTTGATAGAAGGAAATGAAACTCCCAACCTGCTAGACGTCCTGTATGGGTTTCTGTCATCTAAAATTGAAGAATGAATTTTAGCAATAATGGAGTTTAAAAGCAAAATATATATTTTGGAGAGAAAGCAAGCTGCTGTCTGGGAGAGAGACAGAAGTGGTCCCAAGTGTGTTGACAAAGACTCTGTTTATCTTCGGGAATTTTATAGAGCAAAAGCACCAGGTGAGATGTGTCCAAGGTGGGGAAAGCATGTAAACACACAAGGCACATGGGTGTAAGGTGGGACAGAACTACAGCCAACCAATAAGATGAATTGCTCAGGTAAAAGTGACCAAATAGGATACAAATGAGGAATGGAGTCAGGTAGCAAGGGGGCCTCCTTAAAGAGCAGTGCCTCTTTGTATAAGGGTTTGGGATGGTGACTTCTCGCTTGCTCAAGCTGAGCCACACCTATGAAGAATGTGAATACTTAGGGCATGGTTGCTTCTATGTTCCATGACACCCCCCACTCAAATGCTTCTGTTTTATAAAGATGCTTACATTTAACTCAGTAACAGACTCAACAAATTTTTAAATAATATTTCTCCTGTGTAATAGCTTTTACCTCATGCTCTACAAGGAGTAGTTCTCAGTGATTACATCATAATCATCTCTGGGAAATGGAACTAACTCACGTTCCTGTTTTTGGTTTTTTATTCTGGGTTCATTTCTCATTAGATACATTCTCCTGATTTATTTTCACTTCTTTTCTCACTGGAACAGTTGCTGATGGTGTCATTGCTCATTGTTTGTATAGCTTCAGGGCCTTTGCTGCCTGTGAGTACTTAAGACTGACAATAGCCCAGGCTATACAAGTGCTACCTTCCAAATATTTTGTAAAACTTTTCATATTTCCCTTACCAAAGGAATTTCTTATAACTCTTGAGATCGAAGAATTGTTGAACATTCCAACATATGCTCAAAATTCAATTACAAATTCAAAAGGGGAATCCTTCCCCACAAAATTTATAACTCCTAATAGACTTCACTTGGCACTATATACTACTTACTCTTTAAATCCTACTAGGGATGGGACTACAGGAGCAGAATGACAATTCAGTAAAGTAAAAGAAAAAATACAGAAAGGTTCCTTTGGAAAGATTTTCATACTGGACAGTGTAAGGAGCCCATCTGGTACTAATTTGACGGTTATGGTATGCTTGTGTCTTTGCAGAGAATGCTGAATGGACTATCTAGGAAACAGAACGTGCTGTCCAGCTATATCATGCGCCTAGTGCTGGAAAAGGAGTCCGAACATTCACGAAGTTGATGCTTGATACTGTAACAGTGCTGTACTGGAAATTGCTCTATATACAGTAGGCAAGTATGGAGCTAGAGCCTATTTGGGGCCAATTGAAGAAACTGACTCAGCATTCTTAGGTCATTGTAATCAAAAATAAGACTCACAGGTCTGAGTAGGAAATAGACTATTTTGCAGTAAATTTACATGAAATGAAAGGACATGGAAGTTACCAGTATTCTAAAGTATAGTATCCCAGTAGGTTGTCAGAAGTACATTTACACTGATTCCCTCAAAGCAATATAATCAGATTTTACACTTTAAACTCATTTTGGATATTTAAAGTTTCTTGAAATTTCACATAAATGTTAAAATCAACTTGCAATTTACATTACAAAACACTTATTGGGATTTTGCTTGAGATTGGGTTGAATATACATATGAATCAGGGAAGCATTGCTATCTCATAACATTGTATCTGCTAACCCATAGATGAGGTATATGTTACCAATTAGATCCAGAGTTTCCACCCAAGTCTCACATATTTGGAAGTGGGGCTCTGGGAAGATGATTAGGTCATTGTGGTGCTCTATTCATCAATAGATTAAGCCGTGAGTGTGTTTCTAGCTGCATGTGATTATGGTGTAGGAACTACTTGAAACAGCTGGGTCACTGGAGTAAGAGTGTTGGAGGATAGGTCTCCCTTCCCAGCTTCTACCTCGTCTCAGTTTCCTGACTGCTGCTTTCCTTCATGGCCGGCTCTCAGAACACGCCATTCTTGCCTTGGAGTTGGGCAACCACAGACTGAAAACATGAGCCTAGGTAGACCTCTCCTGCTTTAATTGGAGGGTGTTAGATATTTTGTTCGAGGGATGAGAAAGTGTCTTTAACTATGAATATCTCTACTGATTTCTTTATGCTATTAATTTATCCCTGCAGGATTTTGTAGCTTTTAGTGAGCAAGCATTTTTTCCAGATTCTCCCTAAGTATTTCACATTTTTAGGATAATTTAAATTGCAGCGTTTAAATTCAATGAGCAGTTGTTCACTGCGAATCTATTAGTGCACAATGGTTTTTGTGTATAATCTCCTTGTATCATGCAGTCAGCCTAAACTCAGTTATTTATTTTGGAAATATCTTTTTCTCATCTAATTTTCTATACATATACTCTCAGGTAGTTTTGAGAGAGTCTTGTCTGTTTCCCATTCCTGTGTTAATGCTGGATTTCTCTTTTGCACCAGACAAATCCTGCAATGCAAAGAGAACCACATCCATACTGGATGCTCACATAGGTTTTGGGTTATAGAATTGCCTGTGTAAGCATACAGAACAAGTTTCATCATAGGAGCACCTGCTTCTGTACCCTTTACACGTATAGGTAGAATCCATCCCCAGACAACACATTTGGGAACTCAAATATTTTCCTGTGGGTCCAAACAAGAGCAAGAAGCCCAGTACAAATAGTTTGTCTTTTTGAACACTTTCTTTCCATTTCACAGTACCAAGAATGAAAAGGAGAAAGCACAGTAGGGAAGAGGATAATATATACGTATATATTTAAGAATGTTATTAAGGTAGTTACCTAACTAGTTTATCTTAGTTCATCAAAAAGCAGGGCTTGCGGCAATTTACTTTGGGAAATTTTTCGTACCTATATCTTTACTTTGAATTACTATGTTGAAGACAGCAGTATGCAATGTGTTCACTATTGTTACTGTCCTCTTACACTGAATCCAAGTTTTGTTTTATATTTTCCTTAAATAAAAACAAACAAAAAAAAAGCTATTCATTGAGGTGTGTTTTACACTCCTTACTAGCCTTTTACGCTTTTGTAGTAGGCATTTTCAGTCCTTAATATTTGTGTTCCATAGGGGAACTTAGTACTTGTACATGAAGTCTTGACAGAGGAAGGGATGTGGTTTCAGATGCAACATAGGAAACTGAGGAATGCTGTGGAGCCAATGGAGCAAAGCAGGTGAGGTGAAACAGTTGCCTGGTTTTAGCCCAAAGTAGGTGGGTTTCAAGGTGCATATGACAGATTTCTAGGAGGCAAAATCAGTGGTTCCCAAACTCAACAAGGGCCTGGAGGGACTTCAGATACCATAAAACACTGGGAAATTGAGGGGTAATGAACTGTATAATGGGGGTGAGCATGGGATTGTCACGTGGGTGAGTTTGGAACACTCCTTAATATCGTGGCCAGCTCAGCACCCCTTTCCCCAGAGGTGTCAGGGTAGGGCATTGTGATGTCCCAGCCTGGCCAGGGCTCTCATTGGCTGTCACTAGGCTGAGTGATTCTATAAAGGTAAGTTGAGTCTCCTAGACCACCAGAGGCACCTCTGAGCTCAAAGAGGAAGTAGGAAGGTGGCCTGAGGTCCAGAGATCCCAGACCTTAACCATGAATGAAGAATTTCATCAGGTACATCAGGGTAATTGGCTGGTTACTTGGGTAAAAATTCAGAATCCCATCAACCAGCCAGAAGAACGAGGAAATGCCTCCAGGAGGCAGAATGCTGAAAGCAATGCTGAATCTCAACACATGGAAGCCGAGAACATGAGTAGTCTGTGGTTGTGTCCTGCTCTTGGCCTTGCAATCCCAGGTCCCAGGACCATGGCCCCTAGCCTGTGGCCCTCCTACCCTTCCAGACCCAGCCCTTCCTCCTCTTCCCACCCTCTTCAGGTGGGCAGGGCAGGGCAGCACAGGGCAGGGCAGAGCAGGGCAGGGGCCTCCAGGCATAAACTAATCAGATTTCTTTTCTCCTTGCATTCCAGAGGAAGAAAGTCATTAATGACATGTTGTCCATTCCAAACCAGAGTGCCAGCAGATACCGCCAGCGTCGGGCAGTGTTGCTCCGCTACAGGCATACTCCAATAAGTTCAAGAGAGAGTGTTGAAGAGCAGGAGCCTGTGACTGAGTTCCAGGAGCCAGAGGAGATTCCCAAAACCACCCCTGAGGCCACAAAGGAGGATGCCAAACTCTCAGGAACCGTGCCCTGTGGGATTCCAGGAGTCATGGGGAAGAAGCCCAAAAGAAGGCCACTAAGGAAAAAGAATAAGAAGAGAGGTCATCTGTGAACTGACAAGGATGGAGCCTGAGTAATAAAGCACGAAGGTGTTGCTGAAGGAAGACTCTGTGTGCATTTGGGTCTGTCCTCTGGCATTGAGGGGAAGGGAAAGTGGGGAAGGAAGAGGCTAGAGTTGTGGAGGGAGAGGAGAGGGAGCATTAAAGGTTGGGAATGGAGTGGGACAGAGGAGAGGGGAGGGGAAGGCAATGGGAGGCTAGAAAGCAAGGGGAAGGGAGGAGGGGAGGGAAGAGACTAGTGGAAATGTGAGGAGGGGTAGGGCAGGGAGAAGAAAGGGGTGGATTGTAGGAGGGCAAAAGGATGGCTAGGGAAGGGAAGGACAGAGACAGGATGGGGAGGTGAGGCAGGGCAAAGGGAAAGGGATACCAGGGAGAGAAAGGAGGGGAGGAGAAGGGAGGGCAAGGGACTGGAGTGCATCTGTCTCAGTTACTTTTCACACAGTGCTGAGACAAAATACGTGATGCCCAAAATTAAGGAAAGAAAGGTTTATTTCTTACAGGTCTTGGAGGTTTCAGTCCTTACTCAGTTGGTTCCAAGTCAGCATGTTATGGCAGGGCAGCCACCCATGGTTGCTGCAAACAGCAAGGCATTACTCAGCAAAAACAGCAAGACACAGCTTCTTAACACAAATACAACACATCCTTGCTCCACCCCTGGGGGGCACTCACACCACCAACCTCTGTGCTAGGCAATGAAGAAAGCACCAAAGCATAATTTCATGAGGCTGGGGATCACTAACCTAAAACATGACAAGTCACAGGAAATGAGGGAGGGGGGGAGAGGAAGGCGGAAGAAAGGGACAAAGAATGTGTGGCAAGTGAATGGTTGGCCAAGTGCAAAGTTATGGAGGAGAGAAGAGGGGAGGGAGAGGGGAGAGAGGGGGAGGGGGGAAGATGAGGAGAGGCAGGGGGAAGGCTTTGGGGAAGCTGCAGAGAGAAGAGGGGGAAGAAAAGCAGGGGGACAGCCTGGAGGGGAGGGAGGGGAGGGAAAGAGACTTTGAGGGACTGGAATGAAGGGGGAGAAAGAGACAGGAACCAGAGGGAAAGGGGGAAGGATTGGGAGGAGGTAGAAAGGAAGGGAAAAGGAAGGGGGAGAGAGCAGGGAAAGGAAGGTGAGGAGAGAGGAAGAAAAGAGGTTTAGGTAGTGAGGTGAGGGGGAGGGAATTGAGGGAATGTAGGGGAGCCAGAGGGGAGAGCAATGGGAGTGTAGGGGAATGGACAGGGCAGGGAAAAATTCTGTGATGGGAGGAGGGAATTGAGGAAGAGAAAAGGCAGGGAATAGACAGGGCAGGAAGGAGCAAGGGGTGAGCAGTAAAGGGAAGGGGGAGCCAGAGGGTAGGGAGGAGAGGAGAAGAGAGGAGGATAAAAGAAACAGGAGGCTGGGTGTGAAAAGGAGCAAGGAGCGGAGAAAGGGAAGGGGAGCAGGGGAGAAGGTCAAGGTAGGAAGAGAAGGGAGGGAAGGGGAGGGAAACTGGAGGGGAGGAGGGGGAAAGGAGTCTCGGAGCAGGGCCAGGAGCTGTGCAACGGAAGGGGCACCTAATGGGCAAAGTCCATGCTCTGGGAACAGACTGAGAGCCGCAGCTAGCCAGACCCTGGAGACCTCCAATGCAAGAGTAGAGACTCCCCCTTTCAGCTGCAGCTCCAGGCTGCAGCCATCCTCTCACCCTGATGCACAGTGATGGAGGAGGTTGCCTGCCTTGCCCTGCAAAGGAAGCACCTTCTGTGTGCACTGCTCCAGAGGACAGTGGAGCCCCTTCAGGTGTCCTTGGCCCTTGGCCTCTTGGCTCAGCACCCTGTCCTCCCTTAGTCACTGCTCCCCTCTCAACTCACTCCTAAGTTCCTCTCCCTTTCCCTCAAGTCCAGCATTCTCAGGCATCAGAGGCCAGTGCTCTTCCAGGAAGTGGGAACACAATGCATAGGGCCCTTGGCGGACTCTTGAGGCTTTGTCTTCCTCTGGTGCATATGTAATTTTTCTCCCAACCCATAGGTAGGATCCATCTGTGCTCCTAAGTCTGTCTTTTCCCTGTGAATCGATACGTTGTCAATTTTAGAATTATATTTAGATATTTAAGATTCACCATCATTCTCTTATCCATTTTGTTTATTTTATAACTTTGTTTTGAATTTTCATTTAATGACTCTAAATATTGTTATATGTGTGATTTGCATATCCAAAAATGGGAGATAGTGAGGTCTGACTGATTTTTCTTTTTACTTTTAAATTTGTGCTTTAAGATAATTTCCTGTTAAAACTCCAAAGTGACAAATGTAATAAACTTTATGTGAAGTGCAACAAAGACCTGTTTAGGAACATAACTTGTCCAGATTCTGGATATCACATCCATACATAGGAAAATATGCTTCAAAAGTTATAGAAAACTCCTTTATTATTTAGAGTTTTTTTTGTTGGAAATGTTTTTTGCTACATAAAAATTATTTAGCATTTTGCATTTGTAAAATACAGTACTGAATTTACCAACCAAATCTTGGACCTCTGAGAATCATAACTTTGGAAAAATGGTTTAACTTCTCTTAGTGTTATTGTTTTGTCTGTAAAATAGGACTAGTGTATTCTTATTTTTCCCCGGAGGCTTAAATGAGGAAATGTCTTCTATCATGTAGATTAATGATTTCTCATTGATTTTGTAAGGATGACTAGAAGGTAATTTTATATATCACCAGCATGTTGTGTTCATGAAGAAGCTGATGAATGATCAAGGTGATCTGTAACTTAAATATCTTAATCTGAAGAATGTGCAATGTGTAAATGTGCCCAAGGATCACAGTTTACACATAAAGATGTACAATTTTTTTTTTGTCTCTAAACACGAAATGAATAAAAATATGGCTCCTATGGCAGAGGATAGGTCAAGAATGTAAATAATCACTTTAAATGATAATTTTCTAAGTCTTCCATTTAGATAACAGAAAGAGATTTTATTCAAAATCAAATTACAGATATCTGTCGGCTGGTAGGAAACCACTTTACAGAGAGCATAACACATTTTTTGTCTTAAAGGTTCATAAACATAACTGTCTCAAACCCATCTCTTTTCTTTAGACTACTTCTATGTAGGAAATATTCATTTTTAAATGTATGCATTTTATTATATTAAACAATGAATGCTTAACAGGAAATGACATCACCAAAACAAGTATTGCATTTTTAATATTTATTGAGTATTTCTAGAAATGCATCAAAATCTTCAACATTGATGGGCTTTTGGTGTACAAAGTCTAAAAAATTACTACATAAATTCCCATATAACCTATGCTGAAAATACAAATCACACGCTACAAAAAATAATCTCTACTTAAATTATCACACCCAAGACAGCCTTCACATGTGACTATAGCACATTCCATGCACATGTAATGTTTACACTAATAGTACACAGTTTTTCTGCTGTTTTGAATAGCTTACTTGACATTTCTCTGTTTCATCAGGAGGCTTATATTATTATATTATGCAATGTGTAGTGGACAGGAATATAAAACATCAGTAAAATAAGCATCAAATTCTTAATGTGCATTGAGCATTTAAAATAAATATTAACATTTTCACATCAACTGTTTATGTGCTCATAAAGCCTAAGTAATAACATCAGAAATAAAGACATATGTGTGCTACAATGTAACACAAACAAGCAACTACCACAGCAATAACCTTTGCTTCAAGTGTCAAAACCAAAGTAGTCTTCATATATGAAAACTGTACATTACATCCACAAGGCTCACTCTTACACTGATAGCACATGTGCTTAGTTTTCTTTTCCTATATGGCAGGCCATTCTTTTTCACCTCTTCCTACTTTGTCAGAAGGTCCCCACTATGTTCCATTTGTAAGGACATAAAATGTCAATAAAATAAAATATCAGGTATATAATGAATGCTTAGAATAAGCCTCAATATTTTCACATCAACTATGTACTTACAAAATCTAAGAGATAATATCAGAAATAAATTTCTATGCAGACTACAACGAAAACACCAATAGAACCCTATGGTAAAAATAATCTTTACTTGCACTACCACACCAAAGGCAGTCTTCATGCATGAAAATTGTGCCTTATGCACAAGTATTGCTTACACTGAGAGCATGTATGTTTTGTCTTCCTGTCCTATCTTGTAGGATTTAGTTGCCATGTTTCTTGTTTTTCTGTTGTCATGGTAGATCTTTGGGATGTCATAGCTGCCTGTTCACCTATCAGCTCAGCAGTATGCTCCACCTATTTTTTGATTAGTTCCCTGGACAGAAACATTTTGTTTTGCCTCTAGTATAAATCATTCCTTATAAGCTTTGGTCCTAGTCTTCAATTTCTCCATAGTATTTGCACTTGCTGTTTTCTTTGTATACTATCAGGCTCTTTATGCCACACATGTAAAACACAACCATTGTCCAGTGCTTTCTGTTTTGAGTGACATAACAGTTTCTGCATAATGCCCCAACATATGCTCGTCTTTTGGTTTACATATAAAAAGTTTCAATCAGGCTCCCTTTATAGAGGTTTCCTGACCAGTATTTCCATCATGGTGCAGTGGTGACATCAACAATACCACTTTAACTTTCTTTGCCATAAATGAGGCAAATGTAAATGTTTCTGAAATCCAAAGATTGCATTGTGCAACTCTCTGTTTCTAAATTGCAACATTTCATTTGGAATCTCTGCTTTGTTCCTGCATACAGTTCCCACATTGGTCAACTCACACTCTGTTAGCAAATGTAACATTGATTGAAAACCAGTAAACCAATTGTCCAATGTCACATTCTGGTTAGTTTGGGAGATGGGAGCAACAAGTGTCTTCACAAAATCTTTTGGTTTATTATTATATAAATAATGTTCTTATGGCTGTGTTCCAGGATAAATTTTAAAATTTAAGACATAATCAAGTCTTTACATCTATAAGAGCGTATATTCCTATGCAATATTTTGACCCATTGCTCATCCATAAATCTTTTACAATCCTGCAATTGCCATGAAAATCCCTTGCTATTTACAGTACACCTATGAATGCTTTCAGTTCAGCTAGCAAGGTGTTGTAATACATACTTTTTCAATATGGGCATTGTTGCATAGAGAATGTTTTGCTTTTATTTCAGTCTTTGCCTCTTGAAGCATTGCATCCATTATAATTTCTAGGACTTAATGGCAGTGGTGACATTCTGCCCAATACACTTCATCACTTCCAACATCCTCAATATATTTTTGGACCTAGTTCCAACATTAGATCATTCCATTTTATGCATGATAATTCTGCAACTTTTGACTAAAGATGTATTCACATTGCTGTTTTCCTCATCATCTGAATCAAAGAGGTCTGCTTTGCCTGTGTCTGTATCAGTCAATTCTTGCTCTATTTTATACTCACAGGGACTTTGGCTCACATGGCCAATGTCAAGGTCTTGATCATCATCATCATCATCCACACACACCATTCTTCTGTTATGAAAACATCTATTTAACCAAAATGCATCATTATCCATACATAAGTAATCTGATGATTCACTTTTGACCTCTTCCAGAACTTGCAAATCTGATCTTTCATGTGCCATTGTACTGAACTGGGCTACTTCTACCTGAATAATCAAAAGACAACTTTTTTCTAAAACAAATCCAACAGTGGGGTGGGTGTATTTTATCATTTGTGATACTCAGATAAACATAAGTCAAACCTATTAGATGGAACACAATGTTGATGAATATCCTAGTTTAACACTTTTGCACAAATGAACACACCTCCTTGTTTTGTGTATCCTTCAGGCAAAGATTTTATGATGCAAGGAGGCTACTATTGTGTTAAACTAAAATCTTACAGTAGGAAAGCAACAGATGTGTTTGTAGAATCCAGTGTTGTATGCCGTATGCTGCACCTAAAAAAATAGAAATAATAAACTGGAGAAAGTTATGTTGTGATAACACTGATAAATTAAAGCTGAAATAGCTACATTTATTTCAATCAAACTGGACTCCATCGAGTAACTGAAATTCTCAGGACAATAGGTTCAATTGTCCAAGAAGACATAATGACACAGAATATGTGCATCCCTTGAAAGTGAATGCCTTAGATTCAAGAGAAGAGAATGGTTCTGTAATAGTTTGAGGTTTCTATTTGAAGTGAATGGACTGCATTCATAATACTTTGGCCAATTTAGAACGAGTACACTTTCTTATTTTCTTGCCTTTTTGAGAAAGAGTTTGACTACATAGTTGTGCAGGTAAGACTGATCTTGAACGTACTTTGTAGCCCATGTTAACCTCTAACAAGCATCCCCCTGCCTCAGCCTCCCAAGTACTGGGATTACAGATATACACCACCACTCATGGATAATGTACTAACAAAGATATTTGTAGTACACATAATTTAGCAAACAATTATAAAAAGTGTTGGAGAGCTGTTATTCCAAAAGCTGTAAATCAGCGTTTGACCTGCCTTATTTGATACAGTACACTTGTGTAGTTGTGTTTGTTGTTTGTTCATTTATGGGTGAAGTTTTCAGTATTAATTGAAGACAAAAATTCCTCCATTCTTCAGAAAAATAACAACTGAGAAGTTGGCTTATAAGTATGCCAAATTAAAGAAATAATTAATTGTTCACCAGCCTGTGGGGTTCACAAGAAAAATAAAGAAAAATATGTAATTTGTAGTTTGGTCAGGTATTGTCTTGGAGCAACAGGAAAGTTGACCAATGCAATATATATATATATATATATATATATATATATATATATATATATATATGTTAAGAATTTAATAAAACTGAATTTTGAGTACAAATTATTTCAGAAATTGCCATATGTTTAATGATAAGGTGATTGCATTTGATTCCTTTAAAAAGAGTAGACTTATCCACTGTAGCAGTAAATGGTAGCTATTGTAAATAAAAACTCAACACACTTATACATTGCATATTAGTACACTGAATATATAAGAATACTTACAATATAAAAAAGTTGATCAAATGATAAAAAATTCATTTATGGAAGATAAAATTAATTATGGGCTACTAATATAAAATAATATGAAATATATAAAATATGATGACTATAGTTAATAATACTCTGCCGCAAACTGGAAATTTCTTAAGAAGCTACATCTTGTTTCACCACATTCACTAAAAGAGTAAGGAAAGCAAAAAGATAACTTTGACATGTATGGGGATGTGTATGTTAGTTCATTTGATTATTGCAATCATTTTATATCACATACATATATCAAAACATCAAGTTGTAAACATTTTGTTGATTGTACTTAATCCAACTTGGAAAAAAGAGGTCAGCACTCAGTATTATTAAAAATTTTTGAAGAAAATTAAAAACTTGAAAATATGGTTTAGAAGTAAGCCTTTAAGAAAATGGTCAACATACTGAGGAATAATCTCCAGTCTTGAAGGAATTATTAAACTTTTGTATAAGCATCAATATATACTGTTTGTTATCCAAAATGTCCCCCCAAAAGACTAATCATGTTGAAACCTTAGTTGATGAACCTTTGGAGAAGTAATTTGATATTTGGAGTCCAGCTTCACCAAGTAGATTGATCCACTGATATAATCATATTTAGGTGGCACAGTAGGGAGGTGATAGTAAAGGAAGGCAGAGCCTTTTGAAAAGAATGGGTAAAGGAATGTTACCTTGGGAACAGTATCTGCTCCTCAGCCAACTCTTCTCTGCATCTTTCTTCTGATTTCTTCTTGATGAGTAGTATGAAGTGAGCAGCCTTGTTTTAGCATGGATTTCCCATCATGATACTCTGCCTCACTGAAGTTCCAAAAGTGACCATGGCCTCTGAAACTGTGAACCGAAGTAATTCCTTCATCCTTTAAACTGTTTTTCCTAGGGACTTGGTCAATGTAGTAAAGAGCAGACTAACAGTAACACAATATATTTCTATCCATAATTTAATAGTATTAAAATAAAAGTGTCTAAATAAACATGTATATTCTAAGGGTATATATTTGGTCTTAATTGTACTTGAGTAGTCAGGGTGATATTCATGCAAATTATGTCATATTAAACATATCCTGGAACTAGATTTTGAGGCAATTTAAAAATTATTTTTCACTTCTGTGTGGAATGCATTTTCTGTTTTGGGGGGAATGCATTTTCAAACAGCCAAGTGAATTGTTAGAGCAAGATTATATTAATAAATTGAATTTTAATATGACAAATGAACCGTTTCACAAATAAAAGCACATTTCTATGCTTTATAGAGAAATATAATAATTATCAAAATAAAATGGACTCAGCACTTCTTCATGAGGAAGTGGACAGGAGGAAAACGTGCAATTTCTACTTTGCAATAAAGATAGTGGGGAAAAATCTTCAAATCATAATTATTCATTAGCTATGAGAGATGTGTTATAGTCAGAAAATACCTGTTCCAAAATCAGACGAGAGAACATGAGTATTGGCCTATTTAGATAACACTTAAAAATGTGACATATATAAAATTGACTCAGCATGATTAGTGAATTAGCAATGACTGAAAGTACATTGGCAAAACTTAGAATACCATGAAGAGAAGAAAACTGAGAGAAATCTGGAATTCCTTGAAAGCACTGAATGTGTCCAACACCTAAAACTTAATGGAGAAATTTATTTTGGCTCAGAGTTTCCATAGGTTCAGTCTGTAGTTAACAACACACATGCCATGCCAGAATAGCATAGTCGAGGAAAGTAGCTTATCTCTATGTGACCAAGGAAAAGAGGTAAGAAAAAATGCTCAGGGTAAAGAATACTCCCTTTCAGGTTACTTTCCCAGAGACTTGTGTCTCCTGAGTAGGCTTTGCCTACTAACAACACAGCTCTGAACTCAGTGGAATAATCTACTGATGAATAGCATGCCACCACGATCCAATCATTTTCACACACATGACAACTGGGGGGATACTTTAGATCTAAACCATAACAGGAGAAGAAAAGGGGAGCATTAAATATGAAGGTTGGGTCCAAAACAGACCCGGATGAAAAAGAAGGAAAATAAGAAGAACATAATTCCCGAGAATAAAGGATATACTTTTCCTGTGTGTGATGCATTGAGAAAAATACCATACTATTAACATCATATCTGTGATAGTTTTGCAAAAACTGAATAATTTCAATGAATTCCTGAAAAGGCATCAGATAAAGTTAAAGTGAATTGCAATTAACAAATTACTCAATTAGCACTCTTCAAATTTTCAATGTTTTAAAAGACAAGGAAAGACTGAAGAATAATCATGGATTGGAAGAAACTAAAGCAAGTGACAATTGCATACAAGGTACTCTCATGGATTACAACATTAATGGAAAAAAATCATAAAATCCTAAGAAACTCAGTCCAAAAATGGGCATCTGAGATGAATACACAGTTCTCAGATGAAGAAATACAAATGGCAAATAAATACATGAAAAAATGTTCTTCATCATTACTCATTAGAGAAATGCAAATTAAAAACACACTGAGATTCCATCTCACTCCAGAAAGAATGGCCAGGATCAAGATAACTACCAACAACAAATGCTGGAGAGGCTGCGGGGAAAAAGTAACTCTCCTGCACTGTTGGCGGGAGTGTAGAATGGTGCAACCATTATGGAGGTCAGTCTGGAGGTTCTTCACAAAGCTGGGATTGGAAGTCCAATTTGTTCCAGCTATTCCATTTCTAGGCATATTCCCAGAAGAACTGAAAACATCATACCACAGTGATATATGTGCACCCATGTTTATAGCAGCACAATTTGTAATAACCAGATCTTGGAAACAACCTAAGTGTCCATCAACTGAGGAATGGATAAAAAAAATGTTGTGGTATTTTTATACAATGGAGTACTACTCAGCTATTATAATGAACATATTGAGATATTTATAAATAAATGGACACAACTAGAGACCATACTCATTAGCGAAATAAATCAAATTCACATGTATAAATACCAAATAGTCTCCCTAGTGTAAGAAATGGTAAGAGTACATAAGAGTTGCTGGGCATGGTGGCTCATGCCTGTAATCTCAGCACTTGGAGGCTGAAGCAGGAGGATTGCTGCAAGTTCGAGACCAGCCTGGGTTACAAACTGAGTTCAAGGCCAGCCTGAACTGCATAGTGAGACCCTATCTCAAAAAAGACAAAAAAGAGTACATAAGAGTTTATAGTAATCATGATTCCCCATTACATTGCTCTGAAGCCTTATAATGTCTGCATTCATTAGTTGGAATGGTTTTATCCTAGTTTGTTTGATTGTACTATCTGTGATAGTACAAACAGCTATTTTAAAGAAAAGAAGACATGAGAATAGCCAGAACTGATTTAATATCATCTTACTCTGAAGTCCTACTATGCTTTTGTTTTTCTGTTGCCTTTGGTTCTATCATATTGTATCTTATTGGATATTTTTATGTGTGATAATACTAACAAATTTTCTATGGAAAATGAGACAATACAGTAGCCATTGTTCTCTGCTATTTGGTTCTGAAAGCTCTGTAGTGCTTTCATTTCCTTGAATGGTTTTATACTGTTTTGTTATGCTTGATACTATCCTATATAAAGCTATGCTAAACTATTTCAAAGAAAGAGACACTGGTAGTTACTGTTAATTATGGATTGTCTTGTGGTAAAATGCTGTTACTTGCATTGTTCTGATATGATCTGCTTTGTTATGTCTTCTTTTGTCTTAATCTCTTTAAAATAAAATAAAAAATTAAAAATCCCAAGAAAATCTATAGCTAAATATACAGCTCAAATTGAAATTTTGTACTTTTTACACTTGCACTATGGATAATGTGAGACACTGTCATTGGAGAATCTGGATGAAGGTTGCATAGAAATTTTGTGCACTATATTTACAACTCTCCACAAGTTTAAAGTTATCTCAGCTGCTTCAGAGACCTTGTGGTCTCAACTCTATATTTCAAGGACATTATTTTGTTTTTCCTTGCATGGCTATGCATTTTGCGGTAGTGGCTTTTTCAGTTTGCTATCCATTTATACTGATGAATTTGCTATTTGGTATCCACTAAATGGTGCTGACAATGAACTGAGGTTACCAGTGATTTATCTGATATTGAATCCACTAATGATAATTAAATTCCTTCGCAGTATTTCTTGATACACTTCAGCTTTTCTTCCATTTTCCTTAAACACTCTTTCCTTTTTGATTCTATAAGATCACACTCTCTTACTTTCTTTATCACTTATCTCCAGCCCTACATTCATGAGATTCTCCACAGATAAGTTTGTTCACTGTACCTAACCCAGAAACATGTCCTCTGTCTGTCTCTGTTGAGTATTTCATACAGCACTTTTTTAATATTTATCTTCTGTATCCAATAAATCATATGGTCTTGTGTATTTTACTTCCTCAATTTTTGTATTATTCAGATATCTCCACTACCAGTGATCCAATATTTGATCAGGAAAATATCATCTCAAATATCCAAATAGTGTCTTCACTGTTATCTGGCTCATTCATCCCCCAGAATGGTAACTGTTAAAATAAACAAGCCTGATTGTGATAAATCCCTGCTTAAAAATCACCCATTGCCTTCAGTATGGTTTTAAATACTTTTAATGTGTCCCTGAATTACTCAGCTTTCTAGTCTCATTACTCTCCTCTTTAGATTTTCATTTTTTTTTATCCCCTCAACCCCTAGACTTTCTTTTATAAGTATGCCAGAAATGTGTTATCTATACTACATATGAACCTTCCCACATACAGTGTTAGTCACTTTTGTTCTCTGTACACTCTTTCTTGCTCTTCTTGCTTTGTTATCTGGCTAATGCTTACTCTATTTTTGCATCTTTCCTTTAACATATGTCCTTTGGAGTTTGTCTCAGTTGTCAGAACAGAGTTAAATGGCCTATTATGAAAAATGTTGTCATATTCTCTGCCTGTCTCTGTTGAGTATTTCATACAGGAGTTTTAGCTACTTTTTTGTTTGTATTTCTCAACAATTTATAAATTCCTGAAGATCAGCATCTCTTTTTCACTATCATTCCCTGAAGCTGACAGTATGGGGTACATCGTTAACATTTAGGGCTTACTTGTTGAGTGAATAAATACAACATTATCCCTGGAGTGACACTGAAAATGAGGTGTTGAGCTTTGCTTAGCTGCCATCATAAGTCTTCCCTTAATGATTCAGGGAATAGACTTTCACTGCATTACTAAAGAATGAGTGCTCATTCCCTGTACTCCCTTTGACATGCAGCTTTTTCCTACTTCTACCATACCTGGAGTGTCAACTTAATATTGCATTTCCTCAGTTAGCATAGTTCAACATTAATTGGTATGGAATCTTTGGTTGTTTTTTTGAGCATCTCATAAAATATCATACTACCACGGAGAGACAGGAGGGAATCTATGGTAAAAGCATATCTTGTTACAGTGTGCCCTTTAGAGAACAACACTTAGGGCTTTTTGTCCTTGGCAGTCATTTTCTATCAGTTAAATGGAGAAGTTGCCCTTCTGTCAATAAATTAGTAATTGCTTCAATCTCTTAATTTTAGGGACAGTTTTTATAAGATGGTCACACACAGATTCATGCCAAGGGGATGAAGTCATTTTGCTTGGACATATTAACGTATTCCAATGTTTCTGTTCCTCAGCCAAGAAGCTATGGAGTTTTCAAGAAGATTGAGCAGTTGTTACGCTTTTCACATAACAACCACTTAATAAATATTTGGAGATAAAGATCATCTGTTGTATATCATGTTATTTTATGCAATAATAAATATTAGTATTATCATTTACCACACAAAATACATGACTTATTCTTAGGTACCTAGATGTGTGCTATCATTCAGATCCAAAAGATATCTGTGTTGTTATTTTGCTCCATGTTCCACAGATAGGAAAACTGAAGCTTAGTGAATTTCTTAGTATATTTAGGCTGCTCTATGAAAACAGCATAAACTAGTTGGATTATAAACAACAAAAGTTTATGTTTTTAAATTGCGGAGGCTGCAAAGCCGAAGATCAAAACACTGATATATTTAACAGCAGGTAACTGTCTGCATCCTGGTTCATAGATGACCATCATCTTGTATTTTCACATGGATCAACAATCACCCAGTAACCCTTTATAAGACCACTAACCCCACTGATAATAATTAGCCCTCATAGCTTAATCATCTATCGAAGGTCCTACTTCTAAATATTAACACAGTGAAAATTATATATCGTTGTGCAAATTTGGGGTGGATACAAGCATCCATTCCTGAGCAGAGATAAGTCATTTGGATGCAGACAAGATTCAAATCTAAATCTGTCTGACTTCAAAACCTGTGCTCATTATACAACCAAGTGATTTAAAAATAGTAAGTTTTCTCATAGAAACTTTTAAAACAAACTCTTATCCAAGTAGAGCTTAAAAGGTAAATTAAGAACTTCTCTCTTAAAGTAAGGAGTGAGACTTGATTTTAGGGTATTGTCTCTCTCACTCTCAATGGTGGCCTGTGTAACTCAAATACAGATTTTCTAGGACTCGAGAGTGTAATGTCGGTGTACCTTTCACTTGCTACCTTCAATTACCCTAACCATTTCATATTTGGATGATGAAAAGATTATAGTGATGCAATGAAATTACATCTTATTCTTGTAATGGGAAAACTTTTTTATGTTTTTGTTTTGTTTTGTTTTTGCGGGCAACTGGTTCAGCCAGTGCTATAAAGTAGTTAATAATGATTAGAATTGCAGGTTTTGTTTCCCTCAGCAGGAGTTTCAATGAAAATCACACTTGTATTTCTCAGTAATGAGAAATACCTAGGGAAAACATGGAAAAATTGTAATACTCTGCAAATTAAATTTAGATGACTTCAAAAATGTAATATAGCATGAGAAAAATGCAGTATATATTGTCAAACTGATTTGTAAAAAAAAAGCCATAAAATTGACTTCACTTTTTAGCCTACAGAAAAAAATGCAGTCTCTGATATGTGTCCCATATGGGATCCTTTGGGGTAAATTGCAGTTACTTTGAGGTTAATCTGAATGAAAGATATATCAACCTAAAATCACAACAGTCAAGGCAGATACAGGGAAAGGGTACAGTTTTGACAGAGGGCCACAAACATGCAGCATGATCTCAAAAGGTCAAAGTTCTGCCTAGTTTATATACATATTTTTGTTTTATAGTTTTCTTTAATATCACATTATTTTGGTTATATACAAAGGTATATGAAAAGATCACTTATTGTGACCCATGAACATGTCTGCAACACCTTTTCCTCTTGTTGATCTTTATGGTGTACAAATAGTTACAGAAATATTTTGACAAAACAGTAATGAAAAGAAGTCAAGAAAGTTTAAAAAAGCATGCTTCTTCTAGCCCTCATGAATTTCAAAACTCATGAGCTATATGATTACAAAAAAATCTCTAACTTTATTTTTTTCCTTTAGAAAAAGAGCGGTATTTTGAGGCTGAGCACATGATGGTGGCCAGAAACTACTAAAATCTCTTAGAGCCCCTAGTTGAAAGTATTATCATGAAACTGCCCCTCATAGTTTCAACAAGCCTTATGGTCAAAGCAGAAGCCAATGGACTATAGGAGTATATTCTGCTCATAGGTAAGCCATTATCGTGACTTGAAGGGAATGATTGTGTATAAGCAGTTCTATCACAGAATGAAGATAAGCTTTGTTAAAATGTGTATATAACTTTCCCAGTTTCATGATTAAATTTATAAATCCATACTAACGTTGCATAGCTATGAATCATACAAGAGAATACAATGTTACCACATGCATGGTTTCCCTCCTTTCCCTCACACTCTAGGTTTTTTTCCCCCTTTGGGGCACATATATTTCTAATTTATGGGTCAATATGCATCCTATTTCTGCTTTCCTTCTTTCCTCCCTTTTCTATATTATCTACTTTCCCATCTCTAGAAATCTACCTTATGGCTTTTTGTCCTCTTTCCTTTCCTTTATTTATTAATGCATGTATAATTTTCATGCTATGAATATTCAAAGTGAATTTTGGTGGACATCACAAATATTGTCCTTCACCCAATAAATTATATATTCTTATCAGGTTCATAGATCTGCTCTATAATTGCACTGAAAATACTTTTTTCTGCAAGTATAGATTCAAACTGGATTTAAATAAACTTTGGAATATCTTAAATGGGAGGTAAGTTCAAGCTAATACCTATTTCTTCCACTGTATTCCTTTAATTGTAAAGTATTGGCAATTTGAAAAAAATAAGTTAGCTGCCTAACCATTTCTATACCAGCCTTCAACATGTATTGTGAAAGTTACAGCAAGACAAGTGGCAGATAAATCCATCCTGATTAGCAATGGCACACTTGACTTCATTGCTTGCATTCTAAAATAAGGAGTTTGCAGAAGAGATTTATTTGACATGTTCTCTCAGTACTATATGTGTAACTATGCACTCTGAAACAATGTGTTCTCAATGTAAATACTAAATGAGGAAAGGTGAGTTTCTTGAGAAAAATTAATGATGCA
This sequence comes from Cavia porcellus, assembly GCF_034190915.1. NCBI lineage: Eukaryota > Metazoa > Chordata > Mammalia > Rodentia > Caviidae > Cavia > Cavia porcellus. The sequence goes on from NW_026947486.1 coordinate 111,026,395, forward strand.
TTTGCCAATCCCTCCTTGAAAACGCTTTCACAAATACCAATTTCATTCATTTTTTTTATTTGTAAAAGCTATACTGAAAGCCAAAAAGATCCACATGCTGTGAAGAGAAGACTTTAAAAAAAACTTCAAACCGAATGCAAGTGCACCTTCTGGAAAGTCCTGTGCAATAGATTATGTAATAGACACTAGCACTCATTCCTGGGACGAGAGTGTGGGGAAAATCTGTGACTGATCATTCCATCCCTCTGAACTGAGGACTTACTGTACTAATATAGTGTTATAAATAACAATCTCAAACGGAATTTGCACTACAAACCGGTGATATATACTAGTGATTATCACCTTGGAATGCAGTTTCTTCATTCTAGCTTTGATATCAAAGTACCCCTGAGCCTTGATCAAACCTCAGTTTCCTTTCTATGAAATAAAAATAATGGTGTGGAGAAAACCTACAGAACGTGAGAATAGAGTTATCAACTACATACTGACAAGGACTCATTGTCAGTATCTAGGATATCTGTATAATTGGAAAATCTCAAGAACAACAACAACAAAAAAAATAAAAACCTGGAATTGAAAATGAGCAATAGATTTAAAATGTCATCTCACCCAGTAAGAACAGCATATACCGAAAACATTAAAACTAATTGTTGACAAGGTTGTGTAGCAGACTGTTGGTGGGATGTGAATTTGTACAATCATTATGGAAACCAACATGTAGACTTCTCAAAACTATTGAGCTATACCATGTGACCCAGAAATCCCATTCCCACATAGTAAGAGATAATAAAATTAGCATGTCAAGGAGATACAAGCACGCCATGTTTATTGCGGTATTATTCACATGAGCCCAAAACGGAGTCACTCAAGTGTTCATCATCCATTTTATTCCTAAAGAATTGTGGCACATATACCTAATAGAATATTATTCAGTCATTAAAAAGTACAGAATCCTGTCATTCATGACAACATGAATGCAACTGGGGATCATTATATTAAGTGAAATATTCCAGGCACAGAAAGATAAGTAATCTATGATCTCACTTAGTGAGGATTTAAAAAAAAAACTGAGACCATAGAATTTAGGGTACAAATGATGCTCTCCAGAGGTTAGGCGTGGTAGGAGAGAGGGAGAGGTGAGAAAAAGATGAAAAATGGATAGTCAGTTATAGTTAAATCAGAGAAAGAACAAAGAAGCTCTTGTGTACTATTGCCCATGAGGGTGAGTATAGATAACAATAACATACTGAATCCTTCAAAAAACTAAGAAAAATATTTTTCAATGTTTTCATCATTAAGAAAAGACAGCTTTTGGGGGATATAAAATATAGAAAAGCTGATTTAAACATTGCACAATAACATATGCATTGAAACATCACATTACTTTATTAGTATATAATTTTCTGCTTTTACATACCAGCCAAAAATATTTAACTTTAAAAATATATTACAAGCCAGGCGTGGTTACACACTCCTGTAATTCCAACATTATGGAAGCTGAGGCAGGTGGATTGTGGCAAGTTTGAGACCAGCATGAGCTAAAAACTGAGCCCAAGGCCAGCCTGAACCATATAGTGAGACCCTGTCTCAAAAAGACAATATAAAAAAATAAAAATTAAATTAAAATACAAATAAAAGTTAGCTTATCTCTCTATTGTGAAGCTTTTGTGATTGTCACAATGCACGGTGTATTACAAACACACTTTAAACTGTAAGTTACTAAGCAAATGTTAAAAGGAGAATATGTGCAGCTTACTTGAAAATATTGTGGGAAAATGTGAATCAATTTATGTCCATGAATGAATAAATGAGTGGGTAATAAAAAAGATATCTTTCCCTACCTTTATCTTTCCCATTTTTTCCTTTGTTACTTTTTCTATAATCTGCCATACAGTGCAGATATTTATGTTTCTGTCCTTTCCAATAGTTTCTGGGTAATTGAAGGGCTTGCCCATTTTATTTTATTTATGTCTTTGTTTCCTGTAATACACATGGTGGATACCCTATATGCTGAGTTATGATGTGTCAGACACTGTAGGAATTGCATTACTTGTATCAGTATTTTTAATCTTTGAATGTTTAAACAAGAATTATGTAAACTTAGGTGAATGCAAAGACAGTGTGAATGGATTATTTTGATGAATGTAAACAGGTGAGCATGCAAGTATTCTTAACAAGTTTTTTAAATCTACTATCAAATTTAAAACAATATGTTGGATACTATTTCATCCAAGCTAAATTTTAGAATTTATTATCTCAGATTTTTTTTGTGTGTGATACAGTGGACTTGATCCCAGAGTCTTTGTATTCAGGTACATCTCTACATCTCCAGCCTTTTAAAATTTTATTTTGAGAGACGATCTTACTAAGTCACTGCATTACTCAGTCCGGGCTTCAATTTACAATCCTCCTGCCCCAGGCTTCCAGATTGCTGAGACTGTAAGCGTGTGCCACCATGCCCATTTTATTTTACATAATTTTATGCTATGTTCTTTATGATATGTTTTTGTCCTATGGGAAAAAAATGACTAAGGTGTAAATTTCCAAGTCTTTTGAATTTTAATTCAAAGCTACTGAGATAGATAAATTCTGTGTTAAGACAAAATACATCCCATTTTCACCTGCATTTCTTAACGAACTTTAGACAAATCATTCTCTCATGTGTTTCTCTGTATGTTACTAAACAGTAGAAAAAGCCGTAATTCACAGCTGTATTAGAGACTCTCTTGGAGCAATCCACTATCCCTGAGTATGACTGCCATGTGGCATATATTTCCTTAGTGGAAGAAAATATATTTTTGTATTGCAAGTTCATATCCAAATATTAAATGTTAAGCAGACACAGAGAAATTTCAAGCAATCCAGCATGTTATCAACAGTTTCATAGGCTACTCAACACTTATTTTCAAAATTATTACTAGGAAAACACTCTTAATTTTGCACGAGGAAGGCTCCCTTCTTATCCCAAAACTTTGCCATCAGTAAGCAGGAAGGGAAGGTTGTTTATGTTATAATCTCTGAATTGGCAGCCAGAGCAACAATGACTCGGTTTCACTTATTTATCCCCATGAGATTCCTGGGCACCTTGGAGCAGGACTCACGGCAACAACTTGTCTTTAAAAGATATAAAATTTAGCCTCAGGAGCTTCCAGTAGTTGAAACTAGCAGAACAGTGTCTTTTTCATTATATTATGGATCTAGCACTGGCAGAATTCCAGGGCTTCAATCCAATCATGGTCTATTTTTCTGTTTTGTTTTGCCCTGCTGGAATATATATTGTACTCAAATAATTGGTTTGAAATTGGAAAATCCAAACAAACTCATGACCTAATAATAGATTGGCTGCCAAAATCTCATGGTCGTTTTGCTAAAATCAGTCTTTTGGTTAGCGGGTTTTGCAGAATTTTCTTTATCTAAGGAGAAAAAAATCGGCTTGAAATCTCCTGGTAGCACATTACAATGACTGTCTCATAATGGGAAACTGTTGTAAGAGCTGACAAAGTATAAGAAAGACTGCTTATGTTTTACAGTTTTATATGAAAAGTGCTGGCATTAAATATTTTTTCACTACTAATGGCCTTACCCTTGTTATTGCATCGATTTTCATTTCTATGCATTATTTATAAAGATGTGAACAAAGGCTAAATGGTCTTACAGAATTAAAAATAAATTTGAAGGAATTCAAATTGTGAAAAATCTTGGAATGCAAGTTAAACTTGGAATACATGGAGTGTACCCTAAAACTAAGGTGATTGATTGTACCATGTGAAGTCAACCTTATCCACTCAAATCAGTGTCATCCTCTTCTAAGTAGCCCACATGGGAGACATAAGGAGATTTCAGTGATGAGACCACTGCTCTAAGTATTCATGAAACCACTTTTAGAGTTATCTCTGGAGTCTATGTTTCACTCATTCATCTATAAAAAAGGAATTCTGGATCATTTATGTGCCAGTAACACATTTTTCTTATTTGCATCATTTACAGGTAGATATGTTTTCCACAAAAAGTAAAAATTGATATGAATTTAATATATGTGAAACTGAAAAACATTTTGAGCTAAAATAAGACAACAATTGGTCAGAGCTTTTTTCTTCAGTGTCTCTCAAAATCCAGTAAAATTCCAAAAAATGACTTACAAATTTGCTGTGAGCACTGACAATCATATTGGTATACAAGTTACCAGAAACAACACTTTCATTGGATGTACAACTTAGTATTATTATAATTAGAATACAAAACATATATAAAAATTTAAATATGTACATGTGAAAGCTAAATTATTTTCAATTATCAGATTACATTTTACAATGTATTTTGCTTCATAAAAATCATTTTCTATCATCCTTATAATCTATTTAATTCATGATAGCATAAACCATATTCTAGATATTTTTATCAGAGTTGTATTGCAAGGTACACTCATTTCTTAAAGATTTCCTAGCCTGTAATAGCATTGTAAAAAATCTCCTCATCAAGCTAAGACTATCAACTTGCAAGTCAAGCCAGTATAGTAAATAAAGCTGAAGAATTATGCTTCCAATTCCAAAATTTTAAAATAGATTCTTCATTATGAGGTGATAGCATATCCTCAGTGGAACTCATTGGTTTATTAGTAGTATCTACTGGTAATTTATGACTCGATTGTTTTTGTTGGGTACTTTCTCATCAGCATGGTAGTTAATCTTGGAACTTTAAATTATGTTAATCTTGTTTTCTCCCAATAGCAGCTGAAAGATATAATTCAGTTGTCTTTGATTTTATTTTTCTTTTCCACATATCAAATAGTTTGTCAATATGTCAACAGCAAAACAATTAATATTGTTTGTTGAAACATCAGGAGTATTAATAGTCCTGTTAAAATGAGGTGAGTTATAAATTTTTCCAGTGTTGATCAATGCAGCATATCATTATAAAAAGAATTCTAGCTGACTAGAGAATTTAAACATATTTTTCTCCAACATCGAGTATAAGCAGGACGACGAGGTAAATTTCATTTGCAGCAGCAGCTCTACATTTCTAATTACAAGAATAAACATATTACTTTTTAAAATTTACACATGCCAGTCAGTGAAATAAGGCAGACATGGAAAGACAAGTATTCCATGATTTTACTCATGGAGTGGAAATGTCAATTTTACAGTAATAGAAAGTAGAATATTGGTTACAGATGTGAAAGAGGATGGGAGAATTTGGTCAAAAAAGTTACACTTACAGAAATTTCTAGCGTTCTGTGGCAGAAGGTTGCCTATGGTTAAAGATTAAAGGATTATGTACTTCAAAATCGCTAGAAGAAAGAATTTTATACACACCTAAATGAGAAAAGTTTGAGATAATGGATATGCTATTCATGTATTTGATCATACATCACATCATCCCCATGCATTTTACAATTATTTTGTCAATTAAAAATTAAACAGAACTTTAAAAATATCTCCAACATAGTGTAGATCACATTCTTTCCAATTAGAATAATCTGACTACAAAACCAAAAAGTTTGTTAAAAGTATAAGAAAAGGATGAGAATTATAGAAAGGCGAAAACTCTGTTACTGAACAGAAGTTTCCATAATTTCTCACCATGTTAAAGAAAAAATATGGCAGCCATCAAATGCATGATATCAGTTCTTGGTTTATTATGGTCTAATTGTATAATGTATATAGAATACTATTTCACTTCCTTTATTCATTCATTAGTTTGATGGGCATTTGGTTTAATCTTGTTTCTTGGCTGTTATCAGTAGTGCCTCAATGAACATGAAAATACAGATGATTTCTCTTCAATACACAGATTTCATTTCCTTTGGACATATATGAAGAAGTGGGATTTCTGAGGACATCATATGGTACTTTTATTTTTAGCTTTTGTAGGAATCTCCATATTGTCATAGTGTTGCTATAATGGCTGGACTATTTTACATTCCCACCAACAGTGTGCACATTCTCCCCAGAAGTGTTATCTTTACACTTTTTTTGGACTATCTATTCTTACTAGGGTGAGACAACATCTCATTATGATTTCAATTTCCGTGTTCCTGAAGACTGGTGATGTTTAACATTTTTTTCATGTCTCCAGCAGCATTTGTATGTATTCTTTGGAGAAATGTCTACTTAGGTCTACTGATTATTTTAAATCAAACTATTGTTATTGCTGTAGTTTTTGTTACTGAGTTGTTTGAGTTCTTTACATTGCCCAGATATCAAAATTTTGTCAGATGTATAGCTCGAAATCTTTTATCCATTCTGTAGGTAGGCTCTGACCTGTGTTGGTTGTTTCTTTTATTCTACAGAAGCTTCTTAGTTTTTTGTAATCACCTTCATCTTTATTTGTTTTTGTTTCCTATGCATTTTAGATCTTGTCTGAAATAATCTCTGCCCACTCCAATGTTCTGAAAGAAGCATTTCTCCTATATTTTCTTGTATCAGTTTCATAGTTTTGAACTTACATTTAAGTCTTTATTAAATTTTGAGTTGCTTGTTGTAACTCGTGAGAAAGGTAATCAAATATCATTCTTATTTTCCCTTCTGTTGACTCCACCATATCATTATATGATGTCCTTCCTTAACTCTCGTTAACATGTTTGATTTAAATAAAATCTTACATACTTGAATTATGGTGTTTCTGGGAAAAATGCTTCACAAGCCAGCATGGACTTTGGAAATGCATACAGCTTCTGTCTGTGCAATTGCTCTTGTATAAAATTTGCATGCAAATGTAATATTCCCACTGTTAATTTATCTACTTAAACATCTTTTGTGCTTAAAGATCTTTTGTGATAAAACTGATGACAGATAAAAATTATATATAAATTGTGACTAACTCAGAAAGAATATTTTGTGAAAAACATAAGATTTAAGTTTTTAAAATCACAAAGTTCCAAGGGATTAAATCACAGTATATAAATTAAAAATCAAAATAAAGCATTATGGACTTTTTGCGACAAACACAAGTTTAAACTGTGCTCTTAGCCATACCCTAACTATGTAGCTTTAAAAGTATTGCAAAGGAACAACAAACACCATGAGAAATAGATGATGGTGTAAGGCCAAGGGAAAACTCTTACTGGGTAGGACCCAAATGTTTCAATAAAATATAGGCATGCAATGCACTGAAATACAGATAACAGTATAAAAACATCAAATTATGTCAACTTAATTTTGGAGTCTTTGAATTAAAGGCAACTTCTTTGTTTTTGATAGGTCACAAATTTTGTGGATTTTTCTTATTACTTTTGTAGCTAGAGGTTGAAATAATATTTTGAAGGTTCTTAACTTAGGAGTTACATAGAGAAAAAGCTAGTATAACAATCATTTATGAGGATATGCTGATCCAGCCCCCCAATGTGCATTGCTGGCTTTATAATGGGTTTCTCTGCCAGTAAAATACATTAATGCTTCAATAATAGAAATTGCTTCCAGAAGATTTGGCAATAATTCTATGATATCTTAGGGAAAAGTTGAAAAAGTTCCTAAAATGAATTACAGATTTGGGATTTTTACATTTCTGTTCTCTACAGTATGAAAATAATGAACTGATTATAAGCCTTAAACATTCATGAATGTTTCAAGTCCTTTCTGAAGTAGAACTGAAACAGGAACCACTATGGAAACAATTTGGATATACAGAGAATAATGCCGTTGAGAAAACTATGTGTTGATTAACAAAGCCTTCATTTCCAAATTCTATGACACATTGAAAAGCAATTATAGATCACATAGGTGCAGTTACTTTCTTAAGGAAACCTATCAAAGATTCAGGAGTCAATGAATCCTTAAAGTATGTTGAATTTAAAAATAAAAAGTTAAATAAATTTCAGACAGTACCATCCAGCATGGAGCAAATAAACATGAAAAAATAGCTGCAGCTAAGGAACTCCTTGGAGAATGTTGTTAACAAACTGACTGATAAACAGTCACCATTTGGGGCATAGTTTTAACAGTTTCTTTCCCAATTTCTTATAATATTGGAATTGTACAATTTCTTATGATTTAAAACTGGACATGAAATTTGGCAGCAAAACATAGAATGAACAGAGAAAAATTAGTTTTTGATGACAAAATTTAGATTCCAGCCTAAGATGGAAGCTTGTAGCCACCCCTGGCCAACACACACAGTGATCTTGCAAAGGGCAAATGGAGCTTTTGGCCATGGTTTGTTATGAGCATCCACAGTCTTCACTACACATCTTTCCAACACACAACACATGACCTCAGCACCCCACTAAGCAGGAATGTGGTACTATTGTCTCAAATATTGTGATTGCACCCGCAGAACCTTCTTTTTATCCTATTACTGTATGAAAATTGCATCTTCATTTGCCTCTCAATTTTTCCATAATTATTCTATGACTTATGATTCCTTAATAATTACTGACAGTGGCTTAAAATTCTTATCAGAAAGTCCTTTCTATAAGCTGGGATATCATTTATCATATCAGAAACTTCCACTTTGAAAGCAGTGGTGTTCTGAGAGGAATATATGCAGATGAAAAAAAGAGAGGTCAGAGGACATATATTGAGAAAATAAAGTAGCTTAAGTATGAGATAAACTAACGTGATGTGTTTTAATTTTTATTTCACAATGCAAAATTAAGACAAAAGTGAGGCAAAAATTTCTGTGCTGATAAACCTAAAAGGACCATATTTTTAAAACAGAAGAATATTTTGATCAAAAACAGGTTATATCTACTTGTGCATGCATTTTATGTGCAATTGGATGTTGGGAAGTTTATCCATTTAGTGTATCTGTTTATCTCTTTGTATAGTAAAGGTAAAATATATTCTCACAGAGTTGCTTTAATATGCAAGATAATTTATTAAAGTCTTCAGCAAAATTATTCAGAATTAACGTAAGAAAACTAAATGGAATTAATTACAGAAGAAACTCCAAAAACCCCACAAACACATGGAAATTGAATACTACACTCCTGAGCAATCGGTGGGTCACAGAGGAAATTAAAGAAGAAATTAAACAATACTTACAGGCAAAGGAAAATACAAATACATCTTACCAGAACATGTGGGATGCAATGAAAGCAGTCCTCTGAGGCAAATTTATTGTGCTGAACTCCCACATCAAGAAAACAGAATGAACACAAACAACCTGATGTTACACCTCAAACATCTAGAAAAAGAAGAGCAAATCAAACCCAAAGCAAAAAGAAGGGAGGAAATTATAAAATTGATAAGCCCCTACCAACCTTATTTGAAAAGGAAATAAAAAAAACTCAAATTCATGCAATAAGGAATGAAAAGGGTGAAATCACTACAGACCCTGTGGAAATGCAACAGATAACCAATAACAATTTTGAAAATCTCTACACTCATAGGCTTGATAACATAGAAGAAATGGAAAGATTCCCAGAAACATACGAAGTACCAAAGCTGGATCAACAAGATGAAAAACTTCTGAATAACCCAATCTCTATTAATGAATTTGAAAATGTAATTAAATCCCTACTAACAAAGAAAAGCCCAGGTCCAGATGGATTCACTGTAGAATTCTACAAGAAATTCAAAGAAGATTTAATGCCAACACTCCTGAAAGTCTTCAATGAAATTTAAAGGGAAAGAATCCTCCCAAACTCACTCCTAGAAGCAAAAATTACTCTAATACCAAAACCTGAGAAAGACTAAAAAAGAGAACTATAGGCCGATCTCCCTGATGAACATAGATGCTAAAATTCTCAATAAAATTTTGGCAAATAGAATGCATCAAGTCATCAAGAAGATTATACAGCATGAACAAGTGGGATTAATCCCAGGAATACAGGGATGGTTCAACATATGCAAATCAATAAATATAATGCACCATATCAATAAAGCCAAAAATAAGAATCACATGATCATTTCTATAGATGCAAACAAAAAAGCTTCTGATAAGGCCAAACAATTATTCATGAGAAAAACTTACAGAAAATAGGAATAGATGGCCTTTACCTCAATATGATAAAAGCCATCTATGACAAACCAACAGCCAACATCATATTAAATGGCCAAAAACTGAAAGCCTTTACCCTAAAATCAGGCACAAGACAAGGATGTCCATAATTACCACTCCTATTTAACATTGGGTTGGGAATACTAACCAAAGCAATTGGGCAAGAGAGAGAAATAAAAGGAGTAAGGATAGGAAAAAAGAAATTAAATTATTATTTCCAGATAACATAATACTATACACAGAAGACCCCCAAAGCCCCATTGAAAGACTCCTAGATATAATAAATAAATTTAGTAATGTAGCTGAATACAAAATCAACACTTAAAAATCAATAGCATTCTTATAAACTGACAACAAAATATCTGAGAGAGAAATAAGAGAAGCTGCATCCTTCACACTAGCAACCAAAAGATGAAATACTTAGGAATAAATCTAATGAAAGAAGTAAAGATCTATTGAGGAAAAATTATAATAACCTGAAAAAAGAATCGAAGAGGATTTCAGAAAATGGAAATACATCCCTTGTTCATGGATAGGAAAAAGAAACATTGTGAAAATGGTCATACTCATAAATGAAATAAATCGAACTCACGTGTAAATACCATATAGTCCCCCTAGTATAAAACATGGTAAGAGTACATACCACACAAAAAACTCAATAATTATAGAGAAAGGATAAGAATCTGCTTAAAGGGGAAAATAATATCTCAGGGAAAATGAGGAAAAAGAAAAAGTAAGGGATAAGAAAAATGTGTAAAATCATACAAACACACTTTAGATATATAAGATGATTGTGCTACAAATTCTATAAGTTCTTGGAACAAAACAGTTAACATTCATAGGATTGGAACAATTTTGCATGTTAGTGTCTGATAGTCTGAGGAACTCTTGAAGATCATTACATAAAATAACAACCCTAGTTATGCTCATACCACCTTGTTTTGAAGGCCTATATTGTCAGTGACCTGGGCTCTTTGCTACTGTTGTTTATATGTCTTTTTAAATTCATGTTTTTCTATGAGTTTATTTTGTCTTGTTTTGTTTTGTTTTTCCCTCTCACATAGAAAGAATAGGTATGCATGTGGAGACTCATGTGTGCGTAGAACTTCTAAACAGTTTATGAGAATCAATTATATAATGCATGATGAAATGAATAACTATTTTGAAGAAAAAGAGACACTAAGCTACCCAGTGCTGATTCTGTAACATCATGATGTGAAATCCAGCAATACTAGTATTCTTTGTTCAGAGTAATTTTAATGTGTTTTGTTTTGTTCAATTTCAACATATGTGCAGATATGGACAGCTATTTTGAAGAGAATGAGAGATTATGGCAGCCATTGCTGACTTCGCTATTGTCTGGTCTTGAAAACCTAAAATGCCTTTATCATCCTGTTCTGATCAGTTCTATACTATTTTGTTTTGTATGAATACTTTGTATGCGAAGATATGGACAACTATTTGGAAGAAAATCAGAGACAATATGATATATTGAAGATCTCTGGTCATCTTGCTTTGAAATCTGTGTCTCTTACATTGTTTTCTTGTGATCTGTTTTGCTCTGTTTAATTTTGCCCTCTTTAACACAAAATTAAAAAATAAAACTAAATGGATTAATTTTTGATTTACATTTTTCTGAGTTTTAAATGGAATCATATATTTTAATGGCTCAGTATTTAACATATTTTAATAGAATTTTTCTTAGAACATATTCATATCTTTGATTTGCAATATTCTTAATGAGTTATTTATTGCTTTGTTTAGAATTTGGAAGAAAAATTGGTTTTTGAAATGTTTGTTCTCTTTCACTGACATTTCTAATAAAGATTTGAAAACAATGTTAAATTATTTAAAATACTATCATATTAAAATATTGCCTGAGCAAGACTGACTTCTTAGTTTCTTTTCAGATGCCGAAGTGTTCCTCCCACTACCCAAATTTGCTTCCCTTTGAGGATTATCTCAGACTTAAAATGTGTCATGCTTTAAATCAGTAAATATTTTAGATGAGCAGCATAGACTTTTCTATGATACACATCTTTGAGTCCTTGCATTGCTTTATGACAATATCTGCTGTCAGTGCTGCAGCCAGGTTAGCACTGTCTTCTGGGAAACAAATGAGCTGACTAAACTCCCATGCCAGGTCTGACTAATAATAGGAGTCTCGATTTCCCAATTAGTCTTAAATGGGATTGCCTTGTATTCCAGGGAACACATACACACACACACACACACACACACACACACACACACACACACACACATACACACACACACACACCATGGCTCTAATTAGACTGCTTGCTTTTGCCTTTTTTTTTGTTTCATTTTGTTTTTAATCAATAATCCTGCTGTATTCAGGGTTTATTATGTGTCTGCATTGTCTACTATCATATGATAGTCACCCAAAGAATAACGGAAAAAATGTGCAGGAAATATGTCCATATACTTAAGACTGACGGCCTGGATCCCATGAAAATATCCTACTTGAGTCCAGCTAAAGACTTAGGCTGCATGACAGTGTCTCATGCAAGTGTGTTTCAAGGATCTATGCTGGGGAGACCCAAAGGTCAGAGGTGGAAGCTAGAAAGTGTGTGCCAGTGGGGTGAAGGATCTGTGCCAGCAGGCTGAGAGTTTTGCACTGGAGCCAGGAAGTGACACTCAAAGTAAGGACCACAGGGCTGCTGTGAAGAGTACTACAGCCATCCTCAGTAACAACAAGGTCATGAGCTTACATGATGAGGAGAACAGCGCAGTTCATGTCAGGAAAGAAGCTGGATAAGCTCCTCAAGGAGAACCCATGGCAATAGGAGATCCAACAACACCCGGAAGAATGAACGGTGACACTGCTTCCTCCGCAGGTCTCCTTTTGCTTAGGGCAACAGTCCTCAGGCGGGCCATCCATGCTCAGCACCACGCTGATTCAGTTCAGCTGGTTATTAAGTTGATCACCAGTCGTAAATCCACTATAGATCCTTTTGTATTGCTTGCTATTCCACACCGCTTTCAGAACAATGTTTGAGCCCCGTAGCAATGAAGAGGAAGAAGGAGTTGGGAACTGGCATGATGAACACACTACCATTAGGCAGGGCCACACTCTAGGTTCTGTCACTTATTCAAACCTGAATCTTGCCGTCTATACACCTATGTGTGAGGGTTAGTCATCAACTTTTCTGTGTTGAGAATAGAACTTAACAGATACAGAATGCAATTCAGAAGCCAAAGTAGGGCGATGACAAACTTTGAAATCTCTCTTCATCTTTTTTAGCAATGATTATTGTGTGTCTAACTTAGACTCTTCTGTGTAAGTTTATTACCATACAAATGGGTTCATTTGCCTTTCATTAAAGCATTTCTATTTTTCAACTATAGATATTATTTTGCACTGACACTTCAAGAAGTGGTAACACTCCAAACAAGAAAATACTTCAGGAATGTTTTAAAAGCATAAACTGCAGGCTATGATCTTCCAGGAGTTTTGAATGGCCCAAAGGGGAGAGATCATGATTAATTACTCAGAAAAAATGTCCCTGGCCCCCAAACCATATGAGCATCAGATACTCTGCATTTTATTTTGAAATAATTTGAAATTTACAAAATAGTTGCATAAATATTACAAGAAAGTCCTGAAAATGCTTTATCCACACTTGCTAGTTGTTTATCTTTTATTTCATGCGTTGGGCATCTTTTCCTTCTGCTTTATTCTCCTTCTTTCCACTCCTTTCCTCTCCATTCACCTCTTTTTTCCTTTCATCCCCTCCATCATGTGAGAGTCAGTTGCTCACAAAACTGACCCCTAAAAATTTAAGTTTCCTTTCCCTAAGATACTTTTTACATGAACACTATTGCCACAGTAGTGTTGCTATGATCATAACTTTTAATGCTGACATTGTTATTGTCTAAATCATAGTATAAATTCAAATGCTGTAAAATGTCATATTGCTCTTATTTATAGCTATTCTTTTTTCTCCCTCCTATCATGGGAAATGTTATGGCTTATATCTACATGCCGCCCCTCCCCAACTACATGTGTTGCTATGGGCTCTGTGATACTGAATCATGGGTGTGTTTTCCTGGGTTAACTAATTATAGGTTTATAAGCATAGTTCTGATGTAAATGATGATTTTACTGAAGCAGGAAGACTCATCCTGGGTGTGGGTGGCACCATCCAATAGGCCTGCATGGAAGAAGGAGCAACTCTCACCCCTTGCTGCCTGGTATGCCATGATGGTTCCTTCTCTGCCATGCCCATCTGCCATGCTGTTTGGCTTTGGAGCCAGAGAATTACGAGTGGAGACCTCTGCAAACCAAGCTAAACCATGTATTTCCTCCTTCGCACATTATGGGTGTTAGTTATTTTGTCCCAGCGATGGGAAAGTAACTGAGACAGGAATCAATGAAGACTCAAGAGTTGTGTTTAGCTGCCTTATCTCTTTAGTCTGAAATCATTTCTCAGGCTTATTTTTTGCTTCCTTGACTTTGAGCTCTCTGAAGAGTAGAAAATAGTTTGTTAATAGAACACCTCTCTATTTGAGTTTGCCTAGCTAAATTTGAGTATAGCATTTGTGATTCTAACAGCCTAGAAATGAAGAAGTACCTTTCTCCATGCTTCACATAAGCAGTCATGTGATATCTGTGTGTTCCTTCACTCAAATTTTGGTCAGTTGATGAAAGTTGTATTCATCAGTTTCATCCGTTCTAATGTCATTAATGTCTTTATAATTCCTAAATCAACTGATCATTCCTAAGATATATGTAAAGAGTTTGCTGAAATCATGTAATTGACCTATTCTTTATCTATCATTGACTACTTTAACATTCATTGATTTCATTATTTCTTAAACATTTATTATAGACTTTCCACTGAGAGAAAAAGCTTTTCCTTTTCCATTACTTATCTATTTAAATCTCATATAAACTGGTATACAGCTATTAAATAATAATCTGTTCAAGGTTTACAATTCTTTAAAATTATTGCTTATTTTGAAGCTCAAAATATTCCAAGACTGGACAATCTCATAGGCTGTACCTGTGATATATCCCTAGAAATACTGAATACTTAATTAATTTTAGGCACCAAGAATCCTGTGTTCTACTTCTTTTTATCACTACAAGGATTGAACCTAAGGGAGCTCTATCGCGGAGCTACATCACCAGACCTTTTTTAATATGTATTTGAGACAAAGTCTGAATGTAAAAGACAGATTGTCATTAATGCACTCAAAATACTCCCCCTTGCTTCAAACACATTTATCAGTAGAACTTCTCACTTTCTAGAGCAGTTCAGGAAGTTCTCTTTCAAGAATGTCTTTAAAAGGGGTGATCAAAAAATACAGTGAATGTGGTTATGTGACATCTAACAAAAAGGAAGGCTCATAAAAACATTACCGGGTGCTCATTGTGTTCATTCATGGTTCTGGCACCATGAGACTTTAGGCTCATTTTTACTTCAGAGATGACGTCAAAATGTCCACAAAAGGTAAATGCCATATATCAGTTCTGGACATCAGGCAGCTGTGACAGTACAATTAAAAGCCATTCCCAAAAAAGCACTTCCACAAGTGCTTCAGGAAGTGGCAAGTGTTATGGGATACATATCTTCAGAAAGTATTTTGAGAGGGAGTAAGAGCAATGTGTATATTCTGGAGTTTTCTTTTTTTTAGAATTTTTTACTTGGTACATTTTAGAGGTACATAATGATAACATTCATCATATGGAATTTGTCCCTGTGCGTGGCACATCTTGCTTCTTTTTCCCATTACTCTCCTCTCACATTACCCTTCTTTCTCTCCTAATATACAAAATCTTTGTTTCCATTTTTTCATTTGATTATTGTTTCTGGTCCCTTCTTTCCTTTCTCCTTCAGCATACTTTGTCTTCTCATTTGAACATTTTATTCTCATTTCCCAATATTTTTGTACATTTTGTTTCTTATTTCAACATGCTAGGCTTCTCACACTACAGAAACCAAGTGATATATGAACATATGTGCTTGATTTATTTCTCTTAAGATGATCCATTTAGCTAGAACTATCTCAAGACTATCCTTCTTTATGGTGGAGAATACATATCTGTATCTATATCTCTATATCTCTATCTATACCTAGCGCTCTCTCTCTCTCTCTCTCTCTCTCTCTCTCTATATATATATATATATATATATATATATATATATATATCATATCTTTATCTGTTCATCAGTTGATGGGCATTTGGGCTGTTTCCAAGGTTTAGCTACTGGAAACTGTGCTGTTATACACAGGGGTATGCATATTTCACTGTGGTAAGACACTTGTAATTATTTTGGGAAGAAGAGGAATAACTGGACCAAATGGAAGCTCTAGTTTTATCTTTTTGAGGAATCTTCCTCACCGAATTCCACAAAAGTGGCACCAATATGAACTCCCACCAAGAGTAAAGAAGGATTCCTTTGCCCTCACAGGCCAGCAAGTGATTGTTATTGGGGTTTTTTTGTCTTTTTTGAGACAGGGTTTTGCTATGCATTTCAGGCTGGCCTTGAACTCACTTTGTAGCCCAGGCTGGTCTTGAACTCACAACGATTCTCCTGGCTCAGTCTTCCGAGTGCTGGGATTACAGGCATGAGCCACCACGCCTGGCTTATTGGTTGATTTTTTGATAACAATCATTATTTCTAGAGTGATATGGAATCTCAGCGTTGTTTAAATTTATACCTTTTGAATGCCCAGTGATGGTGAATATTTTTCCATATGTTTACTTGCTGTTTCTACTTCTTTATCTGAAAAAATGAGCATTTTTTTCAAATGTCTATTTTAGGTCTGGGTTTTAAATTTGGAAGATCTTAATTTTTTGAGTTATTTATATTATAGATATTTATTCATCTGAGGAACAGATAGCAAATTTTTCCCACACTGGGGTTGTCTTTTCACCATTGGTGATGTCTCTTGCTATGTAAGAGATTTTTAATGACTCTTTAGATGTTGATTCTTTGTGATATTTCATTTGTGATCAGTGTTTTGTTCATAGAGTCTTTGCTCAAACCAGTGTCTCACCTATTCTCTCTTCCAATATATGTAGTGTTTCTGTTTTAATATTTAGATCTTTGGTCCATTTATATGTTAGTTTAGTGCATGGTGAGAGATACGGGGATAAGTTTAATCCTCAGCCTGCCGAAAGCCAGCTTTTCAAGTATCATTAATGAAAGAGACTATCTTTCTTCCTGTGATGGTGTTTTATTCCCTTGTCAAAGATAAGCCAGATAAATATGATTGGACTTGTCTCTGAATCTTCTCAATTGTTCTGTTGATTTTCAGGCCTATTTTTAAAATTTTTATTTTTTGCCAGTGTCATTTTTTTCTTACCACAGTGGCTTTGTAGACTGATTTCAAGTCAGGGAGTGTGGTGCCTCCTGCCTTGCCTTTCTTGCCCAGCTTTGCTTTTGCTATTCTAAGTCTCTTCTAGTTCCAGATGAATTTTTGGGTTATTTGTTCTAATTCTGTGACTTACGCTTTTGTATTTTGATTGGGAATGCATTAAATCTGTATAACAATTTTGGAAATGTGACCATTTTCACTGCATTTCCTTTTCCTACTCAAGAGCAAGGAATATCTTTCCTTTTTTGATATCTTCTTTGATCTCCTTTTTCAGAGTATCATAGATTTCAATCTAGACATCTTTGACTTGATTTGTTAGATTGCTTCCTAGATATTTCATTTTTTAGATATTATTTTGGAAGGTATGGTCTTACTAAATTTTCTCTCAGTAAGATTTTTGTTTGTGTAATTGACTTTTGTGTGTTAACTTTGATGCAGCCAGACTACTGAATTTGGTAAGTAAATCTAGTTTTAATTGGAATTTTTGGAGTCTACCATGTAGAATATCATGTCATCTACAAATAATTGATAACATAACATCTTCCTTACTTTTCTGTATGCTTTTTATTTATTTCTCTTGTCCAATTGATCTGGCTAATGTTTCCAGAATCATACTGAGTAGTAGTTCTTGATTTTAAAGTGAAATCTTTCAGGTTTTGTCCGTTTAGTATGATCTCGGCTGTTGGTTTGTCGTTTATGGTTTTTACCTGATGTGTATTTTAATGTAATACATTTTTAAAAATGTAAACATTCACTTTAATTTTATATTACATCTCATATGTGACCTCTCTCAAATTAATTTTTATGAACAGTGTAAGGTATGAACTGGTGTTTATGTATTTCTATATCAAGTTATTCCAGCATCATTTATTTATAATGATTTCTTAATTTAATTTCTTATGCATGTTTATGCAAAATAAACTGACATTATGAACATGACTTTATTTTTTTCTCTATGTTCTATATGTTTCACTACTGACCTATCTTCATGCCAATGTTTCCTGTCTTGATCACTGTGGCTTTTCACTACATCTTGAAGACAGTCACTGTAAATACCCCATTAGCATTCTACATCTTAGTATTACCTTGGTTATGGTAGCTTTTAGATTTTCATATAAATTTTACATTAAACCTGGGGATTTAGCTCTGTGGCACAAGCATGTGCCTGCCAAGTGCAGGGTCGTGAGCTCAATCCCCAGTACCTCGAAAAGAAACTTTAAAAATAAAATATAATTTACAAATAAAACTTGTTGGGATTTAATTAGTATTCTATTAGGAAAAATTGGAAATCAAAACTGTTAAGCACTCCATTAGCAAAAATATTATATGGCTCTCCTTCAATTCTCAGAAATGATTTTTATTAGCAATGTACAAATCCTGCACATAGTTTGCAAACTTATTCCTAAATAGCTCATACTTATTGATACTTCCTATTCTCCTTTTAAAAATAGCTCATGGAGAATAGTACTGTTTTCTTCTACAATTCTTGACAAAATTCACCAATGATGCTCACTGGAGTTTCCGCTTCAAGAAGTTTATTTAAAATTTTCTTCTATTTCTGTAATATGTACACAGGCATTCTGATTTTCTTTACTTCAATATGAGTATTGTTTATCAATCTTTTTTTCATTTCACCAAATTGTTTACATAATTAACATAAAGACAGTGTGTACTGAAAACAGTAGGAAGCAGTTGCTGAAGTCAAAAGTGCTTATTAAGAAATAATACCTGTGGGGAATAGAAGGACATAATTGATTCAAACAGTGGGAGCCATCATGCTATTCTGCAGGCAAAACGGTTTCTTCTAAGCAACAGAGAATATACAGCAGAAATTTTTCATCATAAGAATCCCACATGGGAAGAAAAACACATTAGAAGTTCCTTGTACTACTGCCTCACTCAATGGTCAGGAATGTCCTGAGATTTGCTAACATCCCAACTTGGAAGTTGAGACCCACCCTACAGGAAGTAACAGTTGAATGCTCTCAGCTACCCATACCCTTTGTATCTTTGTACTAGGTCTTTCCTTGACATGGAATGTGAGGGTAAAATTTCAGTTTCTTCCCCAGGTCACCTCTTACACGGGGAGCATCCATTTGTATAGATCTGAGAAGCTGCTACTCTAGGGTTTTACTGGACTCTATTTCTAAGCACAGGTAGAGAGTAAACAAGTATTTGAAACACACTGCAGCCCCTTTTGCTGAAGTTGGTTTTGAGGCTACAGTAGGAACTGTTCGTCATCCTCTTCTACTCAGCTATTACACCTTCTGTCCTTGGGGTTTAGTATGTGATACTAAGGGATAACTAAAGCAGTTTAACTCATTTACACATATAATTCTACTCTTTGCTTAGTATCAGCCATAATTTTTTCCTGATAATCAGAATCATTTTCTGTGATGCAATAGTGATGTCTCTTCTTTCTGCTGATCTGGGAAGTCAAAAGCCCAGAGTATCCCAGGGGATCTCCAAGGCTTATGCCAACTTTGCTGTTTCCATTTAAAAGGAGATGCTATAACCCCAGAGATAAGACAACAGAAAGTGCAGCCTTTCTCTATGTGTTACAAGGGGCGGTAACAATTGCAGTTAGTTCTGTCCTCTCATTGCATCCCATTCCCATTCCTGTATTGATTTTCTGGTACTGTTGTAAAAATTCACCATAAGTGTAGTGGCTTCTGGTGGCACAAAGATGTTCTCTAACAGAGACCTGCATTCCATTTTGCTGGGCTGCAGTTGATGCCTTGAGAGGACTGGTTCCCTCAGGAGGTTCTGAGGGAACACGGTTTCCTCAACCCATTCAGCCTTTAGTGAGCAGCTGGATCCCCTTGCTTCTGATCCATTCCCTCATCAACCAGGCAACACTCTGATCTCTGCTTCTCTTATCACACCGGCTTCTTCTCTTTTAAAGCCAAATATCCTTTTATTTCAGGCTTTTAAAAGCATGTGTGTTTCTATTGAAATCCCATAGGACAATCCAACCTAATCTCACCACCTCAAAATTCCGTAATCTCAGCTGCAAAGTACCTTTTGCTGTAAGGAGACATTCACAGAAGCTGGGGATTAAAATGCGCAAATGGAATGTGTGTATTATTACTGCATCCACCGCAGGAACATTGAACTATGTCAAGATGACTGACTCAGTCTACAGTCTTGAACCAACAGGATGCAAGCCCATTCTCACAGAATGGTAGCGGGTACTTTAGCTGTCTCTTCAGCTCTTTATTTCTCTAATTGCATAATGGAAAAAAAAAACTTTCCAGCTATCATTTCAATAGTTACTTGTCTTATTGTTGGAACAAAACGCCTGACACCTACAGGTTAAAAAAAAGAAAAAATTATTTTGGCTGACAGTGTGTAGAGGTTTAAGTAGATAGTTGGCTGGTTCCAAAGCGGACTGGCATGGCAGACAGCATTGCAGAAGGGAAACACTCATGACTTGGCAGATAGGAAGCAGAAAGAAGGTACAGGGATGAGCGGGAAAATGACAAGCCATTCAAGGCCACACCCTCAGTAACTCATCTCTTCTGAACAGATTCCATCTCCTAGCAAGTAATCGGCCATAAATTTATCAGTGAATTAATCCATTGATGATTATTACAGGTTCATGATCCAATATCCTCCCAAAAGCCAGAGGAAGAGATGAACATGGAAGGTTTTGGGGAAACATCTACATACAGTGCATAACAATCCGTTTCCCATTTTAATGTTTTTCATATATATTAAAGCTTTGTTTTTAAGAGCTGTATTGTTCCATCCTCTGACGAACCATACTATTTATCTGTGTGAAATCCAACCTTTCATCCATATAGAGACTTTTGTAGGAGTCAACATTTTCTGATATTTATAAAGGAAATGCAGCTCTCATACATTTATTGTTTGTATGATACAACTTTTTCCAGTCTTTTACTTTGAACTGATCTTTCTTAACATTCACATGATGCTGGGTTGAGACTATAGCTCAGCAGCACTGCACGTGCCTGGCAAGTTTGAGGTCCTGAGTTCAATTCCTGGTACCTCCGCCCAAAGAAAACACTTATGTGATACTCTTTTGAGTAACATGTAGTAGGGCTTTGTTTCTGTGTATAGTCTGATAATCTGATTTTTGCGTGAATCTTTTAATGTACTTACACTTCAGGTATCATCCAATACCTTCCTCTTTGCTTTCTATTTTTCTTATCTGTTTTGTATTCCTTTGTTTATCGTTTTTGTCATTTGGTGGGAGTTAATACATTCTATGTTGTTCAATTTTAATTTCTCAATTGACCTTAAGCATTGGTCTTGGTAACATTCTTTACTGTTTGTTCTCAGAATTGCAACAAGCATCTTCACTTCATCACAGTCTACTTAAGTATTATGTTGGATTATTACACAAACATACACATTTTTCAGAAACATTATTCAATTTTATTATACCATCCCTTCCTGTGTGCTATAGCTGTCATATGCATGTGTCTAATAACATCACAATACAATTTTATAATTTTCTTATGTATTTTTTCAAAGAAATTAAGGATGAAGGTTATTCTTTCATATTTACACATATAATATTTATAGTGAACTATTTTCTCATTTTAGATTCAAGTTCTAGACAGATTAATTTATATTAAAGCAGAATAATTTCTTCTATCATATTTTAAAGTTTAGATGACTATTCATTTTTCACTTACATAAATTGTCTTCAGTTTGCATTCATTTTAAAAGGCATCGTGCCTAGATATATACTTCTGAATCCTTTTCAGTATTTTAAAAATATTATCTTATAAATTTGGACTCTTTTTTTATGAAGAAAGAGGATAAGGAGACAGCCATTATTTATTTCATTTTGCCTACATGTCACAATTTGTCATTTTTTTCTGGTTCCTCTCAAACTTTTTTCCTTTTTCTTTGAATTTTAAAGCATTGAGAAGAGAATGCCATTCAATATCATCCAGTGTAGAACTGTTTGTATTCTTCTTGGAAATATCTGAATTTGCAAGTTTATGTTTATCACTAATTTCTGTCTCTTCAAATTTTTTCCTCACCTATATATTCCTTGCATCAACCTGACTTTCTTCTTTTTAACTGCATGAAATGTAAGTTACACCACATTGTTACCTGAACACCAGGTTTGGGTTCCACAGTGAGGAAGAAGGAAAACACAGATGCAGATGGACTAGGTAGAGCGCAAGCCAAAGTGTTTAAAAGATGTAAAAGTTAAGAAAGGAGACTGTGATTTGAGCAACTATTTCCAAGATGATAATATGTAATCTATTAACAGGTGATTTCTTACTGTTATTTTTTTTTTTTTTTTTTTTTTTGTAGTTCTGTATTATGTGTACCCTTACACCGGTTTGTTTTGTTTCGTGTTTTTCTCTTTTTCCTCTTAAATAAAATTTAAAAAAAAAAAAAAAAAAGAGATTAGGTTTTAAGATCAGCAAGCATGCTAACTACTTTTAACTGTTCCACAGGATACCCTTATTATTTTGAGCAGAAAATGCAAAGTCAAAGAGTGTGGGAAACTTTAGACTTTATTTGCCTCCTCTTGGGATTCCGAATAAGCCTCTAAATGAGGTGCGATCCAGCTCTAGCGACAGTGAATGAAACAAAGGTGAAGAAAGAAAAGTAAACAAATTATTTGAAAGGTATAAAAGTAAGGAACTAAAAGATATAAAGGCAAAAAAGTAAAACTCCTGCTAGCCCTGAAGGAGTCCTGAATATGAGACCCAAGAAGCCTCTTTGTCTATGGGTTTTTGAATGACTTAGAAAAAATCTTGGGCCGTTGTCCATGGTAACCGAGCTCTACAAAAGACTATGTATATTTTAGAGTCAAATCTATGGAGTGTTCACACAGTGTTCATGCAGGAGTCACGCACCCGTCACTCAATGTCCTCACTGGCCCTGCTTTGAGGAGGTCCCTGGGAGCCAAACAATGCTTAGCCGATGTTCTTGTAAGGTCCCTGGGGGATAGCTAAGCAGACTCCATTTTGTGGCCACTGTCTTTACTGCCTAATAGAGCCTAACTTCTGCCACAGCTCACCTTGTCTCATTATATTAGTGTCTTACAAGTCATTTTTGTTCTGCTACTTTTTGATTTTTTGTGCACTTTGAATTATATTGTTTTATTGATATACATTGAAATTAGCTACCTTTCAATCAGTCTTCTCTATTCATCTGTTAATGCAATCTAGTGAATTTGTTATTTAAATGACATTTTTTCTTTTTCAGGATTTTTTTTCTAAGTCTTTATTAGGTTTTCATATGAGTTGTGATCAAAAAATACAGTAAATAATAAAATTTTAAAAATGTGTCACAGTAAAAGATATATGACCACTAATTCCCCAGAATACATTCCATTTTGCTTCAAACAAACTTATAATTCTGGCCAATTACATTTTCATGTATGTATAAATTTGTAAAAACTTTTATAGGCACATGTTTTCAATACATAATGATTGCAGTCATTGCTGAAAATTGGTCCACATACATAATACATCTCACTTTTCCCCTTTCCTTTCCATCCCATTTTTGCCACCATTGGGTTGATTTATTTATGATATCATGTGATACTTAAGATTATGTTCAGTTTACAGCATGATAGTCTCAAGGTGCATTCATATAAATAACTGCTATTGACTGCCCTGCTTTAATCATGAACATGCATATATCCCTGAGTTATGATATATTTAACTGTTCAGGGAAAATACCTAGAAGGTGAATAGCTGCATTTATTGATACTTAAAATTGTGTCCTGTGCTTATTTCATAAGGCTTTTCTCTACATCTGTATCTTCAAGTCTTTTAACTGTTTTATCTTCCAGCAGTCTCTTCCTGTTCTAATGTTCTTCAATACATTTGTGTTTCAGTTTAGTGCATGGTGAGAGATATGGTCTTTGACGTGTTCATAGCTAGTATTCCCAGCTCCATTTGTTAAAGAGGTTATCTTTCCTCCAGCAAAGTATTTGCCCCTTTGTCAAAAGACAAGATAGCTGAGTCTGCTTGACATTGATTCCATATCTTGTACTCTGTTTCATTGATCCACAATTCAGGTTTTTATTTATTTGCTTGTTTGTTTGTTTTCTCCAATACTATGCTGGTTTTTTTTTTTTTTTTTTTTGAATCACTGTAGCTTTGCAGTATAACTTGAAGTCAAGGATGTGATGCTCCTGTCTTACCTTGTTGCCTAGGATTGATTTTGCTATTCTAAATCCCTTCTCATTCCATATGAATTTAATATTCTTTTTCCAATTATGTAAGGAATATTGTTGGTATTTTGATTTGGATTGCATCAAATCTGTGTAATGGGTTTTGAAGTCAATCATTTCTGACTATACTGATTCTGCCTATCCAGGAACAAGGTGGTATCTTTTCATTTTCAGATATCTTCTGAAAACTGCTTTTTCAGAGTTACAGTTTTCATTTAACATATCTTTCACTTTCTTGTTTAGGTTAATTCCTAAGTACTTCATTTTTTTTTGAGATACTATGGAAGATTATTTTCCTCATTTCTCTCCCAGTGAGTTTATTGGTGTAGAGAAATGATATTGATTTCTGAGTGTTATATCCCGCTGTGCTGCTGGTGTTTTTTACTAATTATGTGAGACTTCTATTGAAAATTTCTGGATTTTCCATGTAAAGGATCTAGCAGTCTTCAAGCAATAATAATTTAACTTCTTCTTTTCTCATTTAGAATCATTTTTATTGTAATACTTTTTCTCATCCTCCTCACCGTTTTGAGAAATTTTATATTTGTAATCTCAATGAAATGTCAACGAAATCCTAGAGAATTAATTTCAATCTACCACTTCCAGTGAAGCCCACAGTGAGAATAAAGATACAAAGACGTATTCAAAGTTACCAGCAGGCAAGGGACCCTGAGTCCAGTCCAGGTGAGGATACAAGGAACAAAAGCTGTGATCCAAGACCTCCTGCACAATTTATTATCTTGTGAAGAAGAGAGTGACTCGAGGATCAGTGATGGTGAGGTTGGCAGGAGTTACAGTGAGCAATGTGAACTGGACTGGACTGGTGGAGAGCAAGCATCTCTGCAATACACAGGGAGAAGGGTATGTAGAAAGACCAATCTGCATAACTACACTGAAGTAGCATTTGAATGATTTAGGAGCATGTTGCTTCAGTTTCTGATATGTAAAGTTTTGTGCCCTGGGAAGTCATAGTCTCTTATCTTGTGGTTTGAACCCAGTTGATAGTCCTGGAGCTATTTGGCTCTGCCATCCCACTGTGTTCAAACATATATAGGGCACACAGTGCAAGGCAACAGGAAACTGTCAGCTTGTATCAAGGATTACAGATCGGTACCTTAGTGAGTGTTATTTACATTGCTTAGAGCCAACTGAAGGGAGAAGGAAATAGCCAGCTGTATACATATCAGTACATGGAGACTGGATTTGGTTTAACTAATGCTGAAGCAAGTGATTCATACTTGGTCATTTCTTACACATTTCATTTATTTCTCTCATGCCTAATTGCTCTAGTGAATATATCAAGACCTATACTGAACAAGAATGATGCTAGGGGACATCCTTGACTTCTTCTTGGCTTTAGAAGGAAAGCATTCAGCTTCTTTTCATTTACTATGGTAGTGACCATTGTTTTGTCTTAGATGGTTTTTATCAGATTAAGATTCCTATTTTTTTCAGCGTTTTCATCATAAATGAATGATGGATTTTTCTCAAATGCTTTTTTTGGCATCAAATGAGATGGTCATGTGACATTTATCCTTGTTTTCTTTTACGTGGCATATAATGCTTGTTAATTTACATATTTGAACCATCCCTATATCTCTGGAATGAAATAAAATTGGTCATGACACATGATTTTTGGTGGATTACTACATTGTGTTTGTCAATAAGTTATTGAGGGTTTTGATATCTATGTTCATTAAGAGAATGGTTTGTGGTAGTCTTTATTGATTGGGTCTTTTTCTGGCTTTGGAATCAGGTAATGCTTGCTTCCAGGAATGATTTTCAAGTGCAGTTTTCCTTTTGATTTCATTAAAGAGTTGGAGTGTTGGCATACAAGCATGTCTAAAGATCTTATAGAATTGAACAGTGAATTCCTTTGGACCTGGATATTTTTCAATTGTCAGGTTTTTTTCTAATCACTTCTTGTTTTTCACTGTAATTGGATTTTTCAGGATTTTTACATCTTCTTGGTTTAATTTTGTATATATATATATATATATATATATATATATATGAATTTTCCTTTTGATTTATTTTCTTCATTTTTTGTAAGACAGATTTTCAAAGTGGATGCCAGTAATCATCTGGATATTGGCACTAACTGTTGTGATTTTTGCCTTTTTCTTTTCTAGTTGTATGAATTTGGGTCTCTCTTTCCTAGTTGTGGAAAAATTGACAAAGGGTGTGTATATCTCCCGTTTGTGATTCTTTGTGTTTTTAAGTCAGTTTCAGTAATTTCTTTTCTCCGATCATTAGAATTCTTTCCTCACACTAGCTTTGGTTTTGGATTTGGGCTGCTTTTATTTTTCTAGGGTTTTGAACTTTACGATTAGGTTATGTATTTAAGCTCACTGTTTTACTAATGTGGGAGTTCACCATTTATAAACTTTCCTCTTAGTACTCTTTTCATTATGTCCCATATGTTACAGTATGTCATACTGTAATTATTGTTTTATTTTAGAAACTATCTACTTTCTTCTTTAATTATATATCTGACCCCTTGATTATTCAAGGTATAATTTAATTTCCATATGTTTGCCTGGTTTCTTTGGTGTCTTTCACCATTAATTTCTAATTTCCTTGCTCTATAACCCAATAATATACATGAGATAATTTTGATTCATTTTCATTTATATAAGCATGATTTATGGGCTATTATATGGTCTATTTTGAAGAATGTCCCACATGCTACAAAGGACAATGTGTAGTCCATTTTTGGATGGAACAATCTGTAAATATCTTTCAGTATTTTTATTCAAAGATTCCGTTCAATACTGACATTTCTTTGTTGATTTTTTCTCTAGTTGATCTATTTGTGACAGCAGGATATTGAGATCCTCTATTAAGAATTGTTATTTATTTGATTTTTCATTTACATTAGTGTTTACTTTTTAATTGGGTGTGCCAGTATTTGTTGCATACCTGTTTACGATTGTTAAGTTTCCTTGTTGAATTTTTCCCTTAACTAGTATGTAGTGACCTTTGTTTCTTCCAGTCAGTCTTGGCTTGAAACCTGCCTTGCTTAAACTAAGATAGCAATTCCTGTTTTTTCCAGGTTCCTGTTGCATGGAACACTATATGCCACCCATTGATTTTTAATCTGAATCTCTTTTTGAATGAAACACATTTATTGCATATTCCATGTGTTGAAAGAGATCCTCTGTCACCATAGACCTCAGAAAGGCTATGATGAGATAGGAAAGACTGTGCTTTTAAGCATAATACAGATATAAGAAGAGAAATAAGTATTTAAAGAAACACACAAGGTATTGATATCCATGATAAAGGTTGATTCTTTAAAAGCACATATACTAACAGAAAACTACAAAGAAAACAGAAAACCAAAAAAAAAAAAAAAGCCAAATATGTGAACGAAAATAAATATAAAGGGACTAACCGTAACAAGGAAAATATTATTACTTTGCAAAAATTCAAAATAATCATCCAAAATTTCTCTGTGATTAGAAGAGTACACAATGGAAAGCTAAGTGCATCAGGCAAATGATGCACTAACAAAATGAAAACAGCAAGAAAGCACTAACAAAACACTAAATAGAGCCTCTGAAGGTGGAGAATAAAATAACATGAGGGATTCACTGGAGGGCTTGACCACTGGATTTGACCATTTGAAATTATTCAGGGGAGCAATTTAAAAAAAATTAAAAACTTGAAGAAAAACTATAAGCATTATAAGATTCTATGAAGTTAAGCAATATATGAAACATGGTAATCTCAGAAAAAGTAGAGAGAAAGAAAGGTGAAGAATGCTTATTTAAAGAGATGCTTACCCAAACTCCCCAAATCCGAGGAGGGAAACAGACATTGAGATTCATAAAACCTAACAGATTCCAAACAATATAACCCCAAAGAAGCCTGCACCAATACCTACTGCATTCAGTTTGTCAAAGGTCAAAGAAACAAAGATAATTTAAAAACTGATCACATGCAAGGTAGCCTTCATATGATCATTAAGATTTCTCAGCAGAAACCTTGCAGGCCAATAAAGAATGAAATTATATATTCAGAGTGCTAAAAGGAAAAAATAACCTACCATCCAATAATATTACACCTAACAAAAAATCTTTGAAAAATAAAAAATAGATCAAGGCTTTTCAGGACATGATATAGCTCAGGGAGTTTATCAATACTTGATCTGCTGAAAAGAAATGCTATACTGAGTTGTTAAAAATGAAATGATAGAAACTAAATGGAAACACCAAAATGCATAAAATAGATAAATCAATGGTAAAATTACTAATGCACACAAAAATTTAAAATAATGTAATTATAAGTTGTAAATAACTTTTAAATCTAGCATAAAATATAAAAGGCAAAATTATTGAAATAACTGCAACTGTGGAAATATATTGATGTATATCCTATATGAAAAGAAATTATAAAGTATTCTACATAAAGATAGAAATAAAATTATGTGGGTAAATTCAAATTGTTGTGTTAAAATATGATGTTATAAGATGCTTTAGGCAAGTCTCCTGGTAACCACAAAACAAAAATCTGTAGTAGATACACAAAAGAAAACCAGAAAAGAATTACTACATTTCACTGTAAAACACAAGTAAATCACAAAAGTATACAATAAAAGAAAAAAAAAGTGAGGACTATGAAACACATGGAAAACAAGTAACAAAATAACATACGTAATCAATAATTGCTTTAAATGTAAATGTATTAAATTTTTCAAGCAAAAGACATAAAGTGGCTAAAAGGATTTATCTTTGAGCTTAATTGAAAAATAAAATAAAACCTTTAAGGGGAAAACATAATGTTTTGAGATACATGGATATTGAGAAATAATTCTTATGATCAAGTTAATTAACATATCTATCATTTTATATGCTTGTAGCAATTTTTACTTTCCCCGCTTAGAACATTTCCTAACAGCATAGTTAAAAATACTTTTAAACAAAGGAAGTGTGTTTAGCATGTTACAGTTTCTATTTAGAATATCCCACAATGCCGCAAGCACTCATAGGTGGGGTTTTGGATGGTGATTGAATCGTGGGAACAATACGACAAAATTCTTGTAATGAGGTCGGGCTGGTCATAAGAGGCAGGCTACTGGGTTCATAAGCTCAGTGGATATATCGCCTTCTCTGGCTTTTCCTTTGTCTCTCCACTTCCTAGTCCCCATGATATGAGCACCTTTCTTTCACTCAGACCCTTCCACCATATACTTCCTGCCTTGGAGTCAATCAAGTATGAACTGTAACTCTGGGCCAAAACCAACCTCCTCTTTAAATGTATTGCTATTTGGAATTGTGTCTCAGTCACAATAAAGTGACTAAGACAGACTATACATTATCGCATTTTTGAAAATAAAATTGGGCAACATTATATGTACTGGTTTGTAACCAGCTGTTTTGACACTATAGTAAACATCTTTTTGTCTCAGTAAGTTCATATCAACATCATAATACCTTAGTGTTATACTTAGTGTAATTGCACGTATTTCCATTCCCTCTTTACCCTCCCTCACACTCTCTCCCACTTTCCTTTTATTTACTTTTTGTTGTCTGAGAATACTCTCCAATCTACTTTCATGCTATCTTTTAAAGCTTCCATGCAATAAGGAATGCATGCAATATTTGTCTTTCTGAGCCTGGCTTAATTCATTCAACACTATGATCTCTAGTTCCATCTGTTTACCTGAAAGTGTTAAAATTTAGTTTCTCCTGGTATTTCAATTATAATGTATGTATGTACATATAATATATATAGGTATATATATTTATATGGATGCCACATTTTTCACATCCATTTATCTGCTGACAGGCATTGATTTAGATCTATAGCGTGTCTGTTGTGAATCGTCTTACAGTACACATGAGTATGCAGGTATCTCTATGTACACTGACTTTCATTGCTTTGCGTGTATAACAAGGAGTGGTACAGCTGGGTCAACTGGCAGTTTAATTTTTGGTAATTTTTTGGTTTTCTGAGGAATCTCCCAACTGATCTGCACAGTGGTTGTACTGATTTACATTCCCACCAGCGGTGTGGAAGGCTTCCTCCCTCCCCCACGTCCTTACCAGCATTGATCTCTTTTTCCAGTTGTGACAATTGCTATTTTGACCGGGATGAGATGGAATCTCAGTGAAGATTTGGTTTTCCTTTCCCTAAAAACTACTTTTCATCACGTACTGATTGGTCATGGGTGCTCCTTTTGAGAACAGTCTGTTCCATTCCTTTGCACTTTTATGGACTGCACTACTGTAGTGGTGCATTGGTTCTCAAATTAATTCATTAAAGATCCTGGAAAACGTGGCCATGTTCATGTTCATGTGGGAAACATGGCCCCAGTCACATTCATCAGTGGATGCAGTTTGCAAACAAAAGAAAAGAAAAAAAGAACTGTCAAAAGTTCTTGTTTTGTAGTTTCATTGCTATTGCTATTATTTTCTGTGCTATTTAATTCCTGTTCAGGAAGGTTTTGGCTGTGTCTGCTACATCATGTGTTTCCGCCATGTTTTCTTCCAGCACCCTCAAAGTTTCCAATTCTATGTGTCTGTCTTCAATCTATTTTCAATTGGCTTTTGAGTGGGATACGAATCTGGTTTCAGTAGTGCACATGAATATTCGGTTTTCACAGCACTTTTGTGAAAGAGTTTGTTTTATTCTCCAACATATGTTTTGGCAACTTTGTCAAGAATCAGACAGTTTAAAAGTATATGTAAAACCCCACAAAATCCAGATATAGTTTACTTTGATTTTAAGTATATAGAAAAGCTGAATATTGCAGGATACAGGAGATAGTCCATGAAAATAGTAACCAAAAGAGTGCCAGGCTGGCTATATTCATATGTGAAAAAATTAAAATTTGAGTCTAAAACTGTCAAAAGAAGAAAAGAATATATATGTGCTGTACATCAGAATCTACATAAACAGCAAGACATGCCTACAGTGAAAACACAACCAATTTAATAGCAAGACATAACAATGATAAAAATACATTTTCAGATAACATCAGAATACCTTACATAAAAAGATAAACATTGGCAAGTCGAAAGGGAGAAATAGATACGAACACAGTAATAATGAGAGACTTTAACCCAACGCAATGAAGAGATAACCCAGGCAGGAAACCAATGGTGAAATAGTGAGTGAGAATGAAATCATAGGCCAAGGATGCAATTCAATGGCACAGCACCTGATTGGCAAGCATGAGGTCCTGAGTTCAATTCCTGGTACCAAAATAATAATAATAATAATAATAATAATAATAATAATAAAATAATGTCATAGACCAAATGAAACTAAAAGATATTTTTAGAACACGCCATTCAACAAGTAGCAGCATATGCATTCTTCATAAGTACAGGTGAACTATTCGCATACATAGATTATGTATTAGGTCACATCACAATTTAGAATTTATTTAGGATGATGAAAACCAGGCCAACTATCTTAGTATCTTTTCTAAAGATAATAGCATGAATCTTAGAGATCAACAACAGAAGAAAATGGAACAATTCACAAAGATGTGGAAATTCAGCATATTCATGTACAACCAAGAAGTGCAGAAGCAAATCAGAATGGAAAGTTGAAATATCTACTGAGAAAAATTAAAATAGAGTGATAGGGTAAGGAAGCATAAAGGAGAAATAGTGCTAGACTGGAGCTTTACTGCAACAATGGCTTGAAAGAACTAGAAGATCAACAAACTCAATGCAAAGTGAGCAGAAGAAAGGAAAGAATAAAGATGAAGGCAAAACAGATGAAACAGAGTAGAGTAAAATGTTCCTAAAGAACCAAGGAAACAGAGACACGGCTTTTTAAAAACATCAGCAAAATTGACAAAACTTTAGCTA
This sequence comes from Cavia porcellus, assembly GCF_034190915.1. Classification (NCBI taxonomy): domain Eukaryota; kingdom Metazoa; phylum Chordata; class Mammalia; order Rodentia; family Caviidae; genus Cavia; species Cavia porcellus. The sequence continues at coordinate 111,058,693 of NW_026947486.1, forward strand.
GAATAACTGTAAAACGAAGAGGGAAGATAAAATCCAAATTGAAGAGACGTTGCAAATGATACCACAGCTGTTAGTCACTATGTGCCAACACATTGAGAAATCTAGAAGAAACTGATAAATTCCCGGAAACATGTCACCTACCAATACTTAAGCGTGAAGAAATAAAATCTATTCCAGCCAATATGTACAAAGCACATTGAAAACTCCCAACAGAGAAAATCTCAGAACTCCATGATCTACTAGTTCACAGTATCCAACATTTAAAGAAAAATTCACACTAATTTTTCTCAAATTGTTCCAAAAACAAAATAAGAAGTATCTTTTCCATGTTCTTTTTTTTTTCAATCAGCTTTACCATGATCCCAAAGCAAGATAAAGACACAACAAGAAATGCAAAGTATAAAGCAGCCTCTGGCCCTAAGGCACCTAGATGCCAAATCCTTAAGAAAGTTGAAATACAATTCGAAAGCATATTAAAAGTATCGTACATCACGGTAAAATGGCATTCTCCCTGGAGTATAGAGATGCTGCAATGTAAATGAATCTATTGAACGGCATAAGCAATAATTTTTCCAATGTTTATGTTTTTATTAGTCCATGCTTGCTGTGCAAAATGATTATGTTCCTCATGAGAGTTGATACAATTGCATAACACATTTGAATTTTTTTTCTTACCCTTTTCCTCTCATCCTTCACCATCTCTCCAACTTCTTGGTCCTCTTTCAGGTAGATGAAGAAATTAGGTAGATGATAAATTCAAACATGTTTCATAACAAAAAAATCTCAACAATCTGTTTTATAGAAGAATGTTAGCACAATGTAATACCCAAAAGGGGTGAAATCTGGAGAAGGTAGTTGCACTCCCATCTTCACTGTAGCATTAGGCACAGTACTCAAGATATAGAAATAATTTGAATATCCATTGGATAAGAAGATGTACTGTGTATAACTGGATATTAGATTGACATAAGAAGAAAAGGCTCTCATATGTACAACACGGATAAACCTACAGGAAATTATGCTCAGTGAAATTAGTCAACATTTGAAGGACACATATTACATGATTCTAACAAATCACTGAAAATACTCAATTAAAACCTATAAAATGGAGAATGCAATAGTCAGTGTTAGGGTCTGAGGAGAAGGAAAACCGGGATGTGCTATTCAGTGCATTTACCCAAAATAAGTAAATTCTAAAGCTTTGCTACACAACACCGTCTAAAAATAAAAATACTTCACAGTGAACTTAAGAAAGTGTTTAGATGATAGATTGCACATTAGTGCTGCTACCACACACCAAAAAGAGAAAAACAAAGGGTTTTCTATTTCAGTGCTACAGATTAGGGGAAACATCCTAAATTTTTAAGTGTTTTAGTGGAAATCAAAATTGTTTTAAATTATATATTCTGTATTGTCAATGTAGAAAATCACAAGAGTAACTGAAAGATTACTGTGAAAAAAGAAAACATTTCAGTGCCATGCTTCTGTGCAAACAAATACGAGTACATGTGACTGATAAGTATTTGATATGTCTGTAGTTAAAATGAAGATGTTTTGTAACATAAATGTGGATTTTGTAAAGATTTTGTATGAAATGCTAAAGGGAAAATAATTTCTGTAAGTTAAAAGTCACAGTTATAGTAATGTAAATATACTGTATTAATTGATACGCATTTCAATAACTTAGCAAAAAGGTACTCAAACATGTACTGTAGTTCTGCATCCTGGAATGAACAGCAAGAGCATCTTTGATGTTGACTGTGTGTAATTGATTTTACGGAACACTTCTCAGGGTTTCCTGGATGCCTAGGGAATTGTGGTCTGCATTATTGGTGGCCTCCGCTAGAGGGCACTCATTTCCTCTGAAATACACTTTTCTTTGTAACACAGTTTTCTTTATATGGACATACGACTATCAAATTCAGCTGCAAAAATAGCTGAAAAGACCAAAATTCTGGATTTTGCTATAAAACAACAGGGCTTTTCAGCACCCTGAGGCTGTCGTATGTTCCACACACATGCTAGAGACTTGATCTATTTATTGATCTTTCTACCTCAGAAGTGACAAGTCTAAAATATTTTTCATTACTGGCCAACGATCTCAAAAGTAATCTCACATTGTGATTCGTGTTCACAGTCAGCTGCAGGGTAAAGGTTAATCTGCTTAGGCTTATATACCTGTTATTGCTGAGGGTTTAATTAGTGTTTGGCTTTTTAAAATAGCACTGACCAAGCATTTGTGCTATCCTAACCTAAACAACAGTAAAACCTATTTTTTTTTTCCTTTTGGAGTCTAATTATTCCACTATGGCATTAATGTCCCCTTCTTAAATGCAAACTAGAATCCTTGGGCTAGACAAGTGGAGTAAGACCACCCTAGCATCTTTCTCCTCCTGATTGCTACTAAGAACTTCATAAAAAGCAACTACCAGTGGACCTGGAAAATGAAGGAATAGCAGGCTGTCGCCAGAGCAATGCCAAAGGGTGAACTCTGGTGGTTATTCTTTTTCATAATTTGTGGTTTTTCTTTTTACTTCCCAGCTTTTATTCAAGTCACCAAAACACAGAGAAAAGTCACATAGTTGTGGACTGAGGAGCAAAGGAAGGTCTTTCTGAGAGTAGAGGAGAGGGGAAGAATCAACCTTCCTAGCTTTTCTTATTATCAAGTTTAAAATGTGGAAAGAGTTTGTCTCCGAAAAGTGATGATAGAGGAATCTGGACTTGTGATGGAGCTGCTCTCTTGTTGGCTGTGGTCGTGGTTACAGGCTCTGTGCATGCATCAAAACTCAGAAATCCAAATAGCGTGAATTTTCCTGTATGTAAATTCAAAAGTAAATTACTGAAATCTCATAAGTAGTCCTGGAATGCATGTTGTTTTCAATAGGACATGAAACTTTAATTTGGTTACTCAGATATCCAAATGTAATTCTGCTATTCCCCAACTTTGTGATGTTTCATCAATTACTTACCTCCTGGAGCCTCAGTTTCCAATTCTGTGTTTTATTAAATAAGAATATACATGTACTCAGGGTATAATCAGTCTCTCCTCTCTCTCTCGTTCACTCTCTTCTTCCTTACCACTTCCTTTCCTTTCCTTCTCTCTCTCTCTCTCTCTCTCTCTCTCTCTCTCTCTCTCTCTCTCTCTCTCAATGAAGAGAAGATCTTGTCTGCATACATAATAATCACATTCATCATAGGACACCTGGACCTGTACGTTATATATCTTGGTGCTTCTTTTCTTTTCACTATAATTTTTGATTCCCTTCAACTCCATTCTCCTCTCCATTTACAAAAACCTTGTTTCCACTTTACCTTTCCATCTTTTTAAGCACCTTTTTCCTTCCTTCCCTCCCCTCTTCCCCCTCCCTTATCCCCTTCCTATTTGAATATGCCCTTCCTACTTCCCAATATATCTAGTCTCCATTTTGCTCCTTATTTACCCTTTGGGTTTCCTCACACAAAAGAAAATAGTGTGTCTGATTTATTTCAATAAGATTATGGTCTCCAAATGCAACTGTTTACACCAAAATGCCTCACATATGTCCTTCTTTATGTAGAGTAATATACCATTGTATATAAGTTCACATCTTTATCCATTCATCTGTTGATGGGCATTTTGTCTGTTTCCAGGATTTAGCTATTCTAAACCACGCTGCTATAAACACAGGTGTGTATATATCACTGCAGTGTGATGCTTCTCACTCCCTCAGGAAGATACCTAGAAGGGAAATAGCAAAGTTGAATGCAAGCTCTAGTTTTAGTTTTCTGATGAATCACCAAACTGATTTCCATAGTGGGTGAACAAATTTGCACTCCCACCAACAATGGAGAGTGTTCCTTTCTCCCCACAGCCCCACCAGCATTTGTTAATGGTTGATTTCTTGATAGCCATTCTTCGTTGAGTGAGATTGAATCTCAGTGCTGTTTAATGACCAGTCATGTGGAACATTTTTAATATATTATAGTTGATCAACCTTGCTAGGATTCATCCGTTACTATACAATACTCACAGGGAGAATATGTACCCTTTAGCCCAGTCATTCTGCTATGCGATACAGTAAATGAACTGAAAACTCAATGGAATCTTCTTGCCTTTATATTTCTGCGTGGCTTTTCAAGCTAAATTTGCAAGAAAAGTCTCTCATTTAAAAACGAACTATATTTAATGTTAACATTCAGTTTACATATGTAAGCTTGTGTCACTAAGGAAGAGCTAAATACTGCTGCATTGCCAGTACAAAACAGCAGAATTATCAGGAACCTTGTTGTTAATAATAAAAATAATTAATGTGATACGCATGACATGATACATGGTAGGTGTGATATACTATAAATAAGGCAGAACAAGACAAATATTTATATGGCACCTCCTCCATACTCGACAGTGGTTGGTTGGGGTCAGAAAAGAGCTTAATTACTGTTGATTAGGTGCTGAAATAAACCTAAAAAGGTTTCAGTTACATTTATTTTTCTCAGTACTTTTGATTAGCTTTTCAATGGGAAGTTTAATCTTTTATGAGTTGCGGGGGAGGGTTCTTTCTGTGTAGATGAAACTAGCTGAGACATACTTAAAGTTTTGGTGCACTGCTTTATCCTAACATTTTGCAAAGTTCTGGGCCGGTGAAAAATAAACAAAGATTTTAAAAATTTCAAGTCATACAGAAACTACTTGGCATTCAGACAAGAACAATCTTTGATCATAAACTTCCACTGAATTTCTTCCTAAACCTGGACATAAACAAAGATACTTTGTGTAATCTTATCTTTAATTCAGACTATCTCCATTTTTAATAACTTCATCTATTAATAATGTTCATCACAAAAGAGTAAGAGAGACAGTATATTGCTCTGACCCAACATAATTTCCATTCGTTTTTTTTTTTTTTTTTTTTTTTCTGATTCAGTGATTAAAAAATGGCATATTTTCTAGGAAATTACGTGATCTCTGAAGAATGTACTCAGGGCCTAGGAGAGCTGCCAGAAGGGAACAGCATCCAATTTACATACCGCATAGCTTCTGTAATGGTCCATTTGACCTCCCATGGTGCAACAATGATGTCCCTTTTCTCCATTTTGCTTGGAAAAATATTCTGTTGTTGGCAGTGGATGTAATTTCATAAGTCCTCAATTGTCTTACAAAAGTGAAGGGGCAAGTTGAAGGGAATCCCTTCTGAATGATGAGACTACTTCTCCTGCACAACTTCCACCACACTTGGTCTAAGAAGGAAGTGCACAGAGTTTGGCCATGGTGACTAGTGAAAAGGGCTGATATCACTGCTATGTTGGGATGTGCTTGGATGGCCGCACTTCAGTTATGTAGAAGACTCAAGGACTCTTAGGTGGAAGCAGCCTTAGGGAACAGCCCTAATTCATTTTCTTTTCTACAGCAGAATTTTTTTTAAAGTGGTTGACAAATTCATGCCTAGTCTTTGTTTCATACCGCTCAGTCATAAAGGGTTCTCTGACTTGACTTTCTGCAAGGCATTAGCTTCCCTTTATAATGCCAAAAAAACTTGCACCTTAATCATACTTACAAAACAGAACTCCATCACCAAATGTAAATCCATTAAGAAAGGCAGGTCTCATCATGCGTATTAATACATTGAAGAATTAAAGCCCATATGGATTTGAGAAGCATGGAAGAAATTGTTAGAAGCTAACATGGAATCATAAATAGTGATGAAGTGATGTGTATTGGATATTCTGTGTATCACTTATATTTTGATAACCAGACAATTCTGAAATGGTTATCCTTCTGCTGTTAAAGTTTTTCATTGGCTTTCTGCTGGATTATTTTACTGATTTAACATGTATTTTTTGAGTTTTTCTGGGCTTTCATGAGTGTGGAAAACAAAGAATACTGGTTGAATATTTTTCACTGGTTATTGAGCAACCAGAATTTAAACAATCCATTCAACTTTGAATATGACTCCACTCAAAGTTAACATTCAGATTTACAAATCAGACCATATATTCTAACAGACATAACTTATCCAGTACATGAATATGAACTGTCATATAAAACAGCATTAGTAAAATCTTCTGAAATATGGGAAATGATTTCTGTGATATTTTAGTCCAAAATATTTCATGCAAAAAACCCCAAAGTATTCATGCATATTACATAATAATAAAATCATTTAGAAAACATGAGACTAAGTAGGACCTGAGGGCTTACAATGCTACTTTATGTGATTGCGTTTCTCCTTGACGATATCCCTATTAAAAGCCACAGTATAAGGAGCCAATGAGAGTCCCTAGGAGTAAGGGCTCTGTACTGGCTCGTACTGACTCAAATTTACTGCTTTACAATTTATCATCTTACAATTAAGGCAGTGAGAAATCCGGGAAGTCCAGAGGTGAATCCACTTTCCTCACTTCTCTACCTCCTAGAGGGTGCTCATGTGCCTTGCCTCCTGGCTTCTTCCTGAACAACCTTCCTGGTCTTGCTGGAAACCAGAAGAATAGCATCTTTACATCATTCTCTTCCTCACCTACTTCTGCCTCTCTCGCTTTGGTTTCTCTGTCACACACAAACACACCCACATACCCACTCTGCTTCCACCATCCCAACTTCTATTCTGACTTGGAGCCTCTTGATTTTATTTTATAAGGAATCTTGGAACCACTTAGATAATACAAGATCTCTCCCTAATTCAGGATCCTGAATCATATTGGCAAAGTCCCTTTTATTGTGTAAATTAAGGTTTTCATAAATTCTGGGCTCTAGGTATAGACATCATGGGGAAGTCATTATTCTGTCATAGTCCCTGCAGTCTTCCTGAATGACCTAGGTCAGTGATGGGAACCTTTTAGAGTTTTCAATGATAGCAAACAGCCTGTCACCAAGGTTCACCACCACTGAAATAGATGATTTAAATGCAGAAGTTGTGTGTCTTAAAAGGCATTCTGCTTTGTAAAGTAAAAAACAATGATATTATAATAATATATATTGTATTATAATATATAAGCATATGTATTATATATGCTTATTTAGGTCATATTTTAAGAAATGCATCCTATGAGAATACTTCTTAGTGATTTTTATGCACTTAAATATTGATATGAATAGTCCTACAAGAAAAACACATTCAGAATTACGATAAAATGATAGAAGTTCACTGTCACTGATTGCATATATGAAATACAGTTATCACATGTTTATTGAAACATATATCTGAATGTAGCTCCCTACATGACTCATATACTGTACTCTTTGCCACATGTTAGTACAACATTGACTAATATTTGAAGAGTAATCATTTGTTGCAGTACATATAGATTTAAAATACGAAGATAGTGCCTTCTATTAGGTATTATATTGTCTGAACCACATATGTTTTCCAGTCAGTCTTCCCTTCTAACTGTGCAAATGATATACTTTTGATGATTAACTGGTCTTGCATACTGTATTTTAACAACATATGTTTTCCACAGATAACTGTAGTCTAACTGGTTCGAATCAGGCCACTGACACAAGTACGCAAATACAGGCAGAATAGAAAATACTTCTACCCTGGCTCCCTTTTACTCTATTGATTGAAATATGAATGCTTAAAAATATTTCTGTGGAGCTATTTGAATACTTTGTAATTACATCCATTTTCAACTGTCTACATTCAGGAATCTGCCACTAACAAGGAAAAATGACTGACCAAGTGCATTTATTTAAGACAGTATCAGCTCTAAAAGAGCGTTAAGCTTGTGATTATTTGTATTTCATTAGCACGAATCAAATGTTCCTCAGGAAAACCGCTGTTAAGGGTACACTGTTGTATGACAAAATTCGATGCCATTAAGCTAGTGTTAGATTCCACTCTTGGTAAAATTATTTTTTAGAGGAACCGTTATTATGGAAACAATTTTTCTTCCTTTCCTTTTGTGTGGCTTCATTCCATTTGATTCTTGCAGAAAACTGAGTGGAGTTGCTTTAATTAAGATCTCTAGCTGGTTCCAGCCCTGTGTTATTTGCTATCATCTTTTTTCTTTGCTTCGGACCGTCCACAGTCTGTTCATGCTTAGCATGAGGGGAGCATGTCACTGACGAGCCTATTTTCATTTGAATTCCTGCCTTTCCGTTCTGTTAGTTCAAAAGGTTTTTTCGTATGAGGACACGGTCTTAGAAAACTCAACAAAACTGAAGGTTGGAAGAGGAGGAACATATTCCATGTCATGATTCTCTCCAAAGCACGGAGCATGAAGCTGCACATGTAATAAATTTAACAAATGCTGATCACTGTCAGCCCAGATACAGCCACAGTCTATGACAAAATAATTCACCGTATCAGTCAATTTCCCCTAGTATGTATTCAGTCTCTATACAAGTTTTAGGGTTTCATGGGGGGCTATTTTACTTAGGTCACTGAGTTAACATTAATGAACCACTTTATATTGTCAGCTAATTAACACTTTAATATAATAGTTTAAGGTAATTGTTAGGCGGAATCTACAATGTCAAAATTCCTTATTAAAATATCTAAGGTCTTCAGAAGCTAATTTCCCCCTTCAGGTGGTTAACATAGAAAGCTAATGTGAAGTCTCTCATCTCCCCTACCTTTTCTGGGAAAAAAAAATAATAACCTATGTCTAGAGTCTCTCAGTGAATTTGCACCTCATTTAAAATTGATCTGTCATTAAAGTACAAAGATAAGCAGAGATCAAAACAGTTCAATTAAATAAATTATTTGAATTAATCACCTTCCATCTGAATGAGAGTGAATAATATGGTTTCCAGCATAATCTTGATATTATTTTTTGGTTACAATGGCTCTATACAAACTGTCACACATTCTAGAGATTTGAAAGACTCACTATTACATTTTGGGTACTTTTTCTCTCTGAGGAATATAAATTATTTTTCTTTAAGATCCATTGGCCAATATTTTTGTTAACACTGAATCACTTCTTAATTTCTCTTTTATATCCAGGCAGTATTTTCAATAAAGTTGGTGATTCTTTCAATGACAAGTGTTAAATGTCCAAGATAAAATAAAAAGCATACTGGAAAAGCCTTGTAAAGAACGCGATTTCCTTTGACCTCCGTACTTAGAAAATTGCTGCTAGAGTCATTTGATTTATATATATATATATATATATATATATATATATATATATAATGCATATATAATACATAATATATATGATGTAAAAATTATTGTCCATGAACTACAAATAATTATATTCATACAGAACTGTGTGCTTTCACATTTCAGAATATGCCTAAGGTATTTTCTATGTTTAAACTGGCTGAGAAGCAGACCACTGAATGCTGAATTAATGCTATTTGACACAGAAACCAGATGGAGGAGTGAGAAAGGTTACGTGTAATGACCCTAATATACACAGGGACAGCTCCACTTTTTGCCAAGATTCACTTTGAATTCTCACTGGGGAATCATACTCACTTCTGTATCCTCATGTGCCATCTGAGCTTTGTCCATCTGTGACTCACCTTCAAGCCAAGAATCACTTGTGTTTTCCAGCCTAATGAAAAAGCCCCTATCATATAGATTCTTGCCTTTCCTAGGGCATGTTTTCATGTGGAGTCTGCTCCATTGCAACAGTATTCTTTGTAACGCCTCGAGTTAGGAAAAGATAAAGAATCCATCTATCTGTCATCCAAGGAGAAACCATTGCCATGATGACAGATGATATTTAGCATTAAATGTCTTACAGTGTCCCAGGAGTTACACCACACATGACACCTCCCAGCTCACAGACATGGCCCATGAAAGCACCCATATGGACCACAACTTATTGGCATCAGTTCTGAATTGTGTGTGTAGCCAACTGACAGGGAAAATAATAGGTACTCATAATGATTGTGAGAGCTACAATCCTCATTATAAACGGAGACTATTGCAGTAATTTTGTGAGACATAGATATTCAACATCCAGTAAATCTTCAATATCTATAAAGTGTCTCTAACAAATAACTAGCTTGATACATGTGGAACATTGCTATTATTGTTTTTTTAATTGGTGTTATTTCATCTTAAAGGGAGCCATTAGTCAAAACTTGGTCAGGAAGTTAAGCTTCCCAATTGTTACTGCAGTGAACACTGCATTACATGTAACCCTTCTGAAGCCTTCTTATCGGAAGTGAAAGATAGCTGTGTTCCCTGCTAGGGTTCATCAAACAAAATTACAAGGTACTTTAACTTATTCCTATAAAACTTGGTCAAATAGCAAGTGTAATATGGACACCAGTTAAGAGCATATCCATACAATAGCAAAATCATGCATCTCAGTAATTACCATGCAAACAAAACAAATATAAAAACCAAGCTAGCAGTTGCTATAAAAATCATTTAGCTTTTTAAAAATTCTAGTTAGAAATTGTAATTTCAATTGTACAGTTTTCATCATGTCATTGTTTGCTTAGAATTTTTCACGTTTTCTCTGAGATATAAAGAAATGTGTATCTTTTCTCTGCGTATAATCTCTATATCTTATTTCAGTATTGAGACACTACCAGTAACTCTTTCTTATTCTGAGTCCACTTTAATACTTCTTTTCATGGTCTTGATGATGTCACCCTATGTTGTTTAGGTCATTACTAGAAATATTTGTTACCAAAGATAGTTGTTCTATTTTTAAAAACATGTACAGGATGGTAACCCCCACTGACCTTAATTATTGAGTCAGATTTGTGGTATGTAATTAAAGAGGACATTAAGCAAAAGACTTTGGCAGTGAAGAGGGGGGCATGATTAATTTCGATGCTGTAATTGGGAAGCACTTGACAGAAGACACATTTGAATGGAGTCTTGCATCGTGAGTTGATTCATTCATAGTAAAGAACGTCTGAAGAAATTGGATGAATTGCACGTGTGTGCGTGTGTGTGTGTGTGTGTGTGTGTGTGTGTGTACTCTTGATGCTCTGGTAGCTTAAGGTCTTGATGACCACTGAGGAAAAACTGCCCCTCCAGGGTTAGCTAATTCCTGGGGAATCAAGCAGCTTGTGAAGGAGCATGGCTTTCATATGCAAAGTAACCAGCTCCAATTCCAGTCTACTAATCAATCCCCTTTTCCAATCTCTTATACTTTAGGCCATTATCCATCTGTCCTAATCATCTCAGTGCCAGGTACCTGAAAATTTGGAGGACCTGTTTACATCAAAGACCCCAGAAATTCTTCAACAAGCCAGTGTTAAATCTGCTTACCCAGTCTTCTCTTTCCTGCAGATACTACAATAAAAACTGCTGCCTGCACGTTCCCTGCTCCCTCTGCCTTCTGACTGACCCAGCGTCTTCTGCCCCAGGGACCTGTATGATGTACTAGATCTCTTTTTCTAGGGATCAGTGAGTAAACACTTCATTCACGACAGTTATTTTCATGTGTGTTTGTCATTCCATACCTGATTGAAAGAAATCGTAACTGTATTTTGAAAGAGGAACAGTGCAATGCCAAACCAAAGACACATGATACTGCGTGCCATGTTCAGTGAATGGCTAGAGGGTGGATTCCTGACGAGGAGGTGAGCACTAGTCACAAGAAGTGTTCCGGAAAAAACTGAGAGATATGAATGGCCGAGTGTGGTACACCACACATCCTGATCCAGCGAGTATGGGAAAGAAAAAGAGAAGACACAATTTGTGTGCATGTTCAAAAATTAAGTATAGGAAAATACTGTGTACTCAATATTTTATCAAATCTGAATATGAGCTGTTGGAATGTATACTCATTGTGCCCTGTCCTTTTCAATGAAGCCAGAATGGCCTAAACCAACAAATTTGATTGTGTGGTTTCCCTAAAACAAATTTCTGCCAGCTGCTAGTTGTGTGTAGATTTCTGAACCATACCACACACTTCCCTATGTCTCTTATACACCAACTCTCGGAGCAAACTTAGTTAACAGCAGCTTTCTGAGAAAGGCTGCTTGTTATCTCACTTCTGCTCCTCCCCATCCTGCTCAGTGTGGTCTAACCCTGAAAACTTCTGGGGTTCTTGCTCTAAGTCACAAGACACACTCCTGCCTCAGGGTTTACACTCTCTTCTCCTTCTGCTTCTCCTCCTCTTCCCTTTCCTCCTTCTCCTTCTGCTTCTCTTTCTTCTTCTATCTCTTTGTCTCTGTCTCTCTCTGTATCTCTCTCTGACTGTCTCTGTCTTTCTGCTTCTGTCTGCCTGTCTCTATCTCTGTCTCTGTTTCTGTCTCTCTTTCTCTCTCTGTCTCTCCCTCTCCTCCAGAAAAAAGTGATTGAATTAAGGACCTTCATATTGCTCTATATCCCTCACCCTTTTTAATTTCTAAAATTTGCCAGTACAAAACTCTTATGAATTTTAATTACCCCTTGCACCTAGAACACAGTATGTAAGAAAATATAAATACAGTGATATCAACAATTTTTAACATGAAAATAGACTGAAAAAAATGCAAAGGAGAAGTAATTCTTCACTGTATTTCACCATATAGATTACCTTAAAAAATGACAAGTAAATTCAACCAGATTCCCTGCCTGATATCACTACTCTCTTTACTTTTTAATTTATGTTGTCATTCATTTATATATCTAATGACATTTTTTCAAAATCACACAAAAGAAAGAGCACATCATCCCAACTCATTAATTAGAAACCATGATATAATTAAGCAAATTTAGGTTTCTAAAAATGACTTGATATAGGATGGGTGATAGGAAACCAGAAAGAACTCTTCCTGGGCTACACTTACTGACAAAACTGGTACAGAGAAAACCATAGACAAATCATTAATTTAATTCAGCACTGTATTGTGCATGGGGAAATAGTATTCAGAAAAACATACATTTCTATCAGACAGACAATTACTTATTAGACAACTGAGTATAACTTGCTCTTTTCCCATTTGTATTCTTACTAGACCACTAGCTGTACAATTCAATTGATCCTTCTAAATTAGTTGATAAAATTAAGAGCTCTGTATGAAAGTTATTAGCAACATAAAACAATGGCCCAGTTGAATTGCCTAGTTAATGAGAGCAGGAGCCTCGCCTCTATGCAAACAAGAAGAAAGATCTGCTATTATGCTATGTTTACCTTCAGAAGCAAACCCATCTCCCATTGTGGGATTCCACTTATCAGAAGAGTATTTCCTGCCTTTTGACAAGTTGATGTAGGGATTTTTCTTGTCAGATACCAAGAATTTTGCAAGGTTGCAAGTATATTTGTTCACATTTTCAATTTCATGTAGGGAAAAAAAAACCAGGAATGCTCCTCACCAAACACTCATCTTTCTGATTGCTTCCTATGATTAGCCACCATTTCAGTGATAGGAAATCCAGGGCAAGGAACATAGCATGATTTGAAATTTTTCAAATTTAATGGAATTTTTTAACGAATCTGATTTACAAATATAAATATGTTCCAGACTGTGAGCTATTCAAGGGCAACTTATAATGTCAACTTTTAAATATGATCACAAAGGTCAGAATTAAAATTCCTCCTTGATCCTGTGGCTTAAGTATGTAACAATTCCAGTGAACTCTTTACTGTGGAGCACTGCCGTCTAATTCACAGTGGAGAGAAAATTAACTTGAAATTGAAGTTGCATTTCTCAAAGAAAAATGGACAGGTAGCAGTTGAGTTTAATCTCCCTGTGGCCACAGAGATCACCAGCAATTTGTATAACTATATGGTATTCACTCAGAATTGGAAAATAGCTCTGAAGTGTCTGCTTCATCTCATTATTTTAATCTATCTACTCTCAAAAGGCATAGGAGGGGAAATATGCCATTCAAAAAATAGATGTAGAGAACAAATGACTTAGGATAACATCAGACAAGAGTTTAGAGATTACAGAGAGAAGGAGAGAGATAATTGACTGGAATCCATGACGTAAATGACAGAAGATGTAATTAATGAAAATTCAATCACCTTCAGGACAGGAAAAGCTACATCTTCAACAACAAAACAAAAAAGAAAGTAAAATATAAAGTACAAAAAAGCCCTCACCATAGACTAGAGTTCTCATTATTGGATCATATGTGTATATATATTGAGAGAGATGTATACATGTATCTCTCTCTCTCTCTCTCTCTCTCTCTCTCTATATATATATATATATATATATATATATATATATTTTTTTTTTTTTTCTGGAAAAGTCAAGCAAGCAGTTTTAGGATAGGTTGCTATTTTTACAATGTATATAATTTGTAGGATTATGGATAATTCTTAATGTGGAATATGGAGACTGGTATTTAAATTTCTTTTACTTTTACTGTCCATAAAATCACATGCTGCAGGACAGAGAGTTGGCTATTTGGGGAACAGGCCCCAGGACTCTGCCAGGTACTTCCGAAACCTCATGCTCAGCCTGGTTCAGCAGTAGAGCATCTTCCTGTCTGCCTGTTGACACTGCCCTCTATTGACTGGGAGGATCTGCTGCCCCCATGCCTTCCATTTCTAAAAGCAGGTTTTCCAAAAGTAGATAATCATTATAATTAAAGAGCTCAAAGAGCTAGAAGGTTTAGGAATTGTTTCAACCACTCTTTTTTTTTGTTTTCAATTTTTGCCTTTTCTAATGCAGATTGCAGAACTTTAGGATAAAAAATGATATCAATCTTTTGCATTGATTTACTTTAATATTACAAGGAAGATACATTTTAAATATTTTAAAATAATTTCAGAAGTAGTTCAAATTATACTTCTATTTTTTAAAATAGCTTTTCAAGGAATTAAAAAATATACAGGAATGTTTTAACAGAAAAATAGCTGAGAGATGAAGCTCATTCGGTGGCCTACTTTACAAAATTCTTCCCAGAGATGTCTACAGTTAGAATTTTCTTTCCCTTCAGCAATATTGTTGACCAAATTTTAAATGCACTTTTAAATTGTATAAATTACATAAAATGTATTAACATCTTATTAGTTGCCTGTAAGACCTTTCAGAATGCCATAACTTTTGTTCTATTTATCGTTTTTCCAATATAACTTTCTTTTAATTCTCTTTTTGTATATTTTCCACTATAATAGTGTACTCATGCTGTGTGCATCAGGGTATTTACTGTCATTTTTATTACAGATAGCCCACATTTATCAATTTAATAGCTACAAAGCATTGTGATTTTTTTCCTTAACTGTTTTTGCTATCGTTGGAAATTTGGGAGGGGTTATTTCTGAATGCTATGATGCCATAACTGGGGTGTTTATAGAGAGAGCTTTATTCCAAGTTTTCCAATGCAAAAACAGAGTTTTTTCAATTCATGAGTTGTAAGAAGTGCATGCCAAGACAGAGTTAGACATGTGACCAATTGGTAGACGGGACAGTATAGGCAGGGTGGCCTCAGGTCACAATGTTTAACAGCTGTGAGAGGAGAGAGAAGAGGAGGATCATTTGGGAGCAGTGCTCAGACTGCCTAGCAGCTCAGAGGAGACACTGGCCAAACCCAAAGAGAAACTCAGGACTGCCCACACAAATACCCATATTGGACAGAAATGGAAAATGCCTGATAGTCCCACCACACTCAGTCAGCTGCCAGGAAAGAGTAAACCTTAGTAAAACATTGCTGTAAATCACCAAGTGCTTCAGCTCAAGCCAGTCAGCTGATTGTGATTCTCTTACTGAGTTGGAAATTCTTTCTCAGCTGTCCACAGTTGCCCTGACAGACGTGGACATTTTAAATTAAACAGCAGTATCAAATTATTTTTACAAAATGTAAAAATTCATGCTGTATCACCAGCTTTCATTATCGATAAAACAGTAACTTGTAGTATTTTATTTAGTATCTAATTGTTACTTTTGTGTGTAATTTGGAATAGTGCTGTGCTTTTTTCCATTAGTTTAACCAGTTACTGTTTTGTGATTATTCATATCCTAATAGAGACTGAATGTTATCAAAAATTCATCCTTACTTACTTTCATATGTAATAAGTTACAGTTTTCTAGTAGTCAGCTTTTATGTGTGTGTGTGTGTGTGTGTGTGTGTGTGTGTGTGTGTGTGTAGTATTGGGAACTGAACTATTGGACCTTATGCACGTAAGCATATGCTGCACCACTGAGTTATATCCCTAGTCATTTTTAATATTATTTTGAGAATGTCGCTTGTTAAGTTGCCCAGGAAAGACTGAAAACATTTGTTCAGCCTTTCTCGGCCTCCCATATAGCTGGGATTACAAGTGTGTGTCACTCATTTGAATTTCTTTATTTTTTCATTATTCTTCAATGAGTTAAATCTATAGATTTACTTTTAGTGATTTTTGTCTCTTATGTAACAGCAGAAAGTATTCACTTCATAGGCCTGAAATATGTTTGCTTCTGATTACTATTTATTAAACTATAATTTGATTTCAGAAGTCCGTCTAAGAAGTTATATTGCTATGCTTATGGCAATCTCAATTTAGTATATCCTAAACTGATAAATAATGTTCCCAATATCACTTATTGAATACACCTTCATTTCTTCACTAGTTTTAGTATTAGATTCAATAAATTTAGATTCTTATGAATGAGACCACACATGACCCATCTCTTGAAACCATAATGGGTAACATTGACATTTATACCTACATAGTATGGCTATGAATGATTTTTTTTATTTAACTTCATTGTTATTACCTTATTTTCACTGCAAGTGACACTATATACCTTTTCTTCCATTTGTTGGTTCATTCAAGAAATATTTATTAAGTAACACAGCAAATCCAAAATTGCAAATATCCCTTGTCCTTGTGTTGAATGCTTGTATTAATTAATCAGTTTTATCTCTTCCTTTATTACTTAATAATTCACATTTTTTTACTCTTATAATTAAAAATAACTTTTTCTTATGGTTTACTGGATCTTCTTTGTATTCTACAAGAGCTGCCATTTTCCCATTTTGACAGTGTTAATAGTTTCTTCCAGGTTTTTTACATACAGTAGTTTTAAACTTTCTTGGTATGTTATCCAGATATACAGGCAAAATAACATATTAATTCATAATATAATGATGTTACATAAATGATACATACAATATAACAGAAAAAGATACAAATATTAATACAGTGAGCACGATGAGTGGATTCTCCCCTCAGCTCAAAAGCTTAGCTTTTAACAAAGATCTTGTAACTCTCTTTGTATTTCACACCTAAGTCATTTAAATGCCTCCTCCTCTCCACAGCAGCATCTTGTAGTTTTGCTTATCATTTTCTAAAGGCATGTTTGTTTTTCATTAGCTGAAGGCTCTACATTTCCAAAATTGCTTACGATTTAAATGCATTTGTAATGATTGTTGTACTTTCAAGGTTATTTGCAGACAAACACAGATTGGTGTCTAGGATGTGCTCCCAGCTGTGACCCAACAGGGCAGTGTCCCAGCTCTCTTCTTTCAGGACTCATGATGTAAACAGTGCTCTTCTTGTTTTCTGTTTAGCGCTGTTTCTTCTGCATTTTGGATTTTTTTTGAGGGGTGTAATTTCTTTGCTTAAAGTGGCCCCCAAATATAATGCTACAATGTTGCCTTGTCTCCCTAGCAGCAAGAAGACTATGAGGTGCCTTAAATGGAAGACACACGGTAGATTAGCTTCGGTAAAACATGAGCTTCAGTGCTGTTGGCCATGAATCCAGTGTTAATATACCATGTTACAGGGCATCTAGAGAGAGGAAGAGAAATTCACTGGTTTGCATGGGGGGTCACTCCAGAAAGTGCTGAAGTAACATTTTTTGTGCAAGATGAAGCTGTATAAAAGTGGTTAAATTTGCAGATTCATAAGACGATGCCTGAAAAATATCTGTGGTGCTCAACAATTTATGGACAAATTACCAGAGTCAGAATAGCATGACAACGCCCCTAGCTAGTGTTTGAACCTGAAGAATTACTGAAACATATACTTCGTAATTTTTCCTTAAATATATACACCTAGAAGCCAGGGCTAGTACTGCTCAGGTGGGGGAAATACTGAGCAGGGGCTGGATGGAAGCAAACTCACTATTTTCCTAGGAGCAATGGCTTGGTTTTGGCTATCTTACAGTGAAGTCATACAAAGCATAACTGGCCAAATAGAGAATTAGCTGCATTTTCTGATTGTTCACAAACTTTGCCTATTGTTTTAGTTATTTGTTTCATACCTATTTCAGAGTTGTTTGTATCCATGAAGTGTGTCTAATTTACCTCCATCCGTGCAGCTTTCTTCTACCAGTTCTACCCTTGCTGACCATTAGTTTTTATCATGATTTGTTTAATGCTGGGGATTGAACCCAGCACTTTCTAGATGCTAAGCATAGGCAATACCAGTGAGAGAGCGACATTAAATAGCCTATAATTTCTCTGTCATATTGCAAGGAGCTCCCTTGTATATATCAAGCTTCCATATAATGATTTTTTTCTGGGATTCCAATGCTAATCCAATTGACTATTTATCTATGAAGACCATGCTTTTAGTTATATATTTTAAAATCTGGTAGGATATGTGTCCTCCGCTTGATTGTTTTCTTTGTTTATCATCATTGCCATTGTTAACATATTTTACTTTTCTTCCTCTTCTTCCTATCTTTTTCTATTCTTTGAGAAAAAATGGTGACATAAATTTGGAATCTATTATTTTTGTCCTTTCAATGTATTTCACTACTAAAACTGTACAGAGCTGTAAGAAGATTGTTCATTTGTTTTGTTTGTTTTGCTCCATTCATCTGGAACCACATTCTTTGTTATGGCAGACTTCTATTTCTGCATATCCTTCCAGAATTCTAAAAAGTTTATCTTGTCTGATTTGGGGGATTAGCAAGATCCCAGCTAACTAATGACTTCTGTCTACTCAGTTCTTTGTGACAGTATTCTAATTTTGCTTCTCAGAGACACTTGGGTCCCTGAACATATACATTTTATTTTTAAAATATTTGATATGTTACTAGTTCATGATAGGAATATATATGTGCATGCATAAACTCACAAAGACATATTGACCAAACATTCAATATACTGGTTTTATTTTCATTAAATACTAGCATTTTGTGATAACTAGTTATAAATTAAGAAGTTAATCAGAAACCATTAAGGTTCCCCTTTTTTGAAATATTATGTATATCAGATATAGGTACTATTTTAGATTTAGCCATATGTATAAAAACATTTAAAAAGCTGTTAGTATTTTGGGCAAAGATGGAAAACCATATATTTAAGAAAAGAGAGAATGAGATATACTCAGTTGACCCTGTTAGTTAAATTAGATGAGAGCGAACTAGTTTAATTTTCTGTTATGATTTCTTCATCTGTCTGTGAAGTTATGTTGTACCAGAGAAAATTGATCACATAATCACGAGAATAGATTCTTAATGAGAGTGAACTTCCCATTGTGATAGTAACAGCTCATGTAAGAGGAAAATAGAAGCCAATACTATAGAGTAACCAAGATTTATAACCAATTGTGACACAACATTCACATCCAGGAATCTGCTCTCTCTCTCTCTCTCTCTCTCTCTCTCTCTCTCTCTCTCTCTCTCTCTCTCTCTCATCACAAAAATTAGATTTACACAAAGTTCATCATTGTGTCACAAATAAAGAATGAGTAACCAAGCAGAGGGGACAAATAAAGAAAAACCATGATATATCCATAAGTACAGTATGTTTGAGTCCTACAAAAAGATGCTTATACTAAGCCCATTAGGAAATAACACAAGAGGAAATTACAGTGATAAAAGTAATGATGATAATAACAATAAACATCACTGGCTTATACTGAGCAATAAGTATGTGCCAGTGATCATTGCAAATCATTTACATTTTTTTATTATTTAAGTCTCACAGCACCTTTTTGAGGTAGGTAAAATTATTTCCCCCATTTTACAAATGAGGAATGCAAAATTTGTGAAAATACCATGATTCAGTTGTGTTTATATCACTGAAAATCAGTAGGGCTGTACTTGGCACGTATAAATGTGTGTAGGGATGTGTGTGTGAGAGTGTGTAGGGGTGTGTGTTTGTGTGTATGATATGTAGGGAAGAAAAACGGAATGAAATACCCTCAAAAGTTAAAAGGTCATTATCGATATAATGGATTATTTTGCTCAAATAGATATAAACATATACACACATGATATATATGTATATATATATATATATATGTATATGTGTGTGTACATTTTTATGTCTATAAATATCTATATAGAGAGTCTGCCAAAAAAAGTAAGCACACTTAAGGAAAAGAAACACTTGTGTAAATATTTTAACGCTAAAATTATTAAGACATCATGAGATTACTATGAGTACCTTTGGCCTCTGTAGTCACAAGAGGAGCTCAGAGCAGTGGCCATTAGCTCCCAGGCATTTATTCGTACAGTGAACTCCTGCATGGGTAACCTTGGTCCCTGAGATTGCTGCACATGCATTTTCGGTTTTTTCTCTAAGGGCTAGCAATGTAGTGAGCTTTCTGTGATATATGACATCCTCCAGGGTACCCCGTATGAGGACACACCATGTGTTGAAAAAAGCAACATACCATTTGTCTTTTCCTGAAGTGAGTATACATTTTTGGCAGACCATATATTTTTCAAGTTATCTACAGTGATGAAAAGTATTACACATTTTCTCTGACTGTCACACATCTGTTTCTTTGCTTTTACCTTCTTGGGTTGGTTCAAGTTAAAGACTTTTTTCATTAGGCCTTTTGTTTCTTTCTACAAAAGGAAATCCAAAAACTGGGAGTGAATTCACTATAAATTTTTTGTGTATGTGTTTTTCGTTTTTATCGGTACCAGTATCGAACTCACGACCGCACACTTGCAAGGCAGGTGCTTAGGCTGCTGAGCTAAATCCCCAGCCCCCACTATAGATTTTTATTAAGCATGCATTTTATAATTTGTTGACACTCGTGTGTGTGTGTGTGTGTGTGTGTGTGTGTGTGTGTGTGTGTGTAGATGGGTAGAACAAGCAGGTGCATTTCAGTCAAGGACTCCACATTTGGGATGCCATCTACAAAAACACAGTATGACATTGTGGTGCAGAATACCAACTTCTGAGCTAGAGAGAGGGGACAGCAAGTGATGCTATAAATCAATTGCTATCAAATGTGAGGGTGTATTTGTAGACAAGGATTTGGTTGGAATGTATTAAGATATGAAGTGGAGTGGGAACTAATAGTAGCCCAATAAGACACAAGACTACTGAAAGTTTTGAGATAGGAGTTTTATCATACAAAATATTATTAAGAAATGTATGGAGATTACTTTAATCTCCGTGTCCATTTGAATAATTACAGGGAATCAGGCAACCTCACTCACCCATTGCATCCCTTTTATCTAATGCTTTGAATACATACAAGCTATGATAAATGCTAGATTAACCAAAATATGTGTGTTTAATTTTCATGAAATTCATACATGGACTGCTTAAAAATGTGCAATTATTGTTCTAAAACTTCTTGCACAAGAATAATTCAAGACCTTTCCCTTATCTTACTGCAGAAAACAATTACTCTGATACTATTGAATGTAATGTGACAAACTAGATGCAAGACAGAGGTTTGGACTTTCATCATAAATTATTCTTGTACAAAAGGAATTATCCTTGTATAATTGAAAGGAATTATCCTTATACAAAACATTAGAATGGTCCTGGAGGACAGGAACGCATAGGGCCTCTGGATGTGGCCTCTGATTTACTAAGGGTATCTCGCTTCTGAAATGGGTTTTTCTCAGCTCCCCTCGACCTGTGACTGCATGGCTGAAGCTCTAAATAATACAAATTTCCCTGGTCTATTGTTTGCTTATATACTGGTGATTATGGATAACAGTAAATGGTTATAAGAGAAATAGCAAATGTGCATACATTGTTATCATTCAGGCAAAATTAATTCTGGACAAATAAGAAAAAAAAATGTATGATGGCAGAAAACTAAAGTCTGAAATCTACCAGAATGTTCTTTTATAGATTCTGAAACTGTTCAAATTAAGCTGTTCTGAAACTGTTCAAATTAAGCTAATGGAAAATAACAAGTTGTTCCAGATCCAATTAGTGTATGTCAGCTAACAAGAACATGTCTGCCAATATACGTAGGCTACAATAGACTAAAATATGCCCTAATACTATTGATGTTTCCATGACAGAATGTAGTTTTGGAGTAGTGCGCCTTAATGAAAGGTGTATAGGCTTTGGAATTACACACCATTGGTGCTGAATGCTAGCACCAACACTTCTTGAGAACTTGTTCATATGCTCTTCATCTAGGAGCCTATTTCCCAATCTTTGAAAAGGGTATAAATAATAGGTATCTCGGGCTAGCTGTGAGAATTTGAAAGCATTTAAAACCTCTTATCTGAGCTCTCGGTAAACAGCAACTACATCTGATTATCACCCTGGGGCCAATGTTTATGTGTGCCAGTGTGATCCATTCATGGTAATTATTCAAACTATTGCACAAATTGAAGTATTTCTTAACACTGGGATAAAAAGCCCATGCTTTATTCTACACACGATGGGGGAATTATTGAAGAGTTCTCTCTTTTCCTCTCCTCTTATTTTTTATGTGAATGAAAACAAAACAAAATAAACTAATGGGAAATAACAAGAAATTATGTCATTACTGCAAATTTAGATGGATTTTATTCTCTTCTCCAAGCCTCAGGTTTTGGTGTTTTTTCACGTGAATGTCTTAGCACTGACAAGATCTCTATCACAGCTAGTGTTTCCATCACTACTGGGTCAAGTTGTGGGCCACTGTTCCTAATATTCAAAGTTGCCAGACTCACTCATGAAAACACGGGCTGCAGTATTTGACAAAGAAAGCACTTGGAATATGTGAAGTTTACATGAGACATATTTCCTTTACCACAGAAATTGTAATTACTGGAATCCTCTTCAAATGACCTACATAGGGAACTGAAGTCTACATAAGGAAACTGAGTCAGGAGAGTTGCCTTGGTAATACAGCAAGACAGCAGCAGATTTGGAGGCAGGACACAGGCATGAAGCATGGACTTTCCTTCTATCACTATGAAATGTCAGTGATACCGTGGGAGGGGGCAGGATCTATTCCGCCAACAAATATTCGAGTTCCTTCTATTAAAGGTAGATCATTCATTTATTCAGTAAATATGTAAGTACCTAGGATATGCCAGAGACCACACTAAATAAACAGGTTAGACAAACACAGCTACATGAAGCTGATAGGCTGAGATGAGTGAAGACAGTAGAGAGTATGTATACTGATTTAGTAATAATGAATTCTAACACAAGTTTATAAATTCTGTAAAAGATTTGTCTATCTAGGAAAATATCTTCACGGATAGAGGACTCTTCCAGTACCAACTAGCTCACAATTTGTTGGCATGCTTTAGAAAACCGCAATTCTAATATGATGTCTCAACCTATAGGTTACCTAACTTACCTTTTTGTTGTCATTACATAATCTTGGTCCACAAATGGGTCAATTATCCCCTAGACTTCCATTTGTGAATTCATTGGTTTGAGCTATTAACTTCGTCAGCAGTGATCTGGGCAGATCTGACCACTAGGGGCCGCCATGACCTAGGGTAGCAACGAAAGGAACTCTGTCCTACATCTTTAGCTTATCAGTGAGAATAAAACACTGTTTAGGATTAGAATAGGGCCTAGAAAATGGGGAAGGTTTTAAACACACAGTATTGGAACTGAGAGGAAGTTCGGTCATTCTAATCTTAACAAATTCATAGGGGAATATGTGGGAAGTGAATGGAAATATTGACTGAATGAGTTGGGCAAGAAATTCAGAATGTGAATGATACATGACTGAGGGATAGTTTGACATAGAATTTTTCAAGTTTTAAAAACATGGCTCAGGAGTTTTAACTTGTTCATTTTAACAAGTCAGAGTTTTTTCTTTCTCTTTTAAGGAAAGGTATATAAGGGCAATGTTTAAATACAATGGGCAGTGTTTAAGGATACTGTTCATATATCACAGGGGGAGATATGGAAATAATGATCACTAATATTCACAATATAGAGCACAGAAAAAGGAGGAGGGCTGGGGAAAGTTTGATCTGAACAAAGCAGCTTGATGCACCTACATGTCATCCTGATGAAATATAAAAGGGGCAGTTTGAAATGAAAAATTGCACCCTGATAGAAAGTGAGAGCAATCAAAAAAAATCAAGTAAAATAGGCTTGAATACAATGGATAATGTGCCAGCTTAGCACAGAAGAATAAGAGCAGAGAAAACCTGGAATAGACATTCGGAGAACCGTCAGTATTTGTATCAGTATATGACATGCTGATGGAGCTATAGAGACCAAAAAAAAAAAAAAAAGTGATCAGAAAGATACTGATTCTGCCAAAAATAATCCATGTGAGAGCACGCGGGCAAAAAATAATTTTTATGTGCATTATAGAGTTTCAAAATGACAATTAAGAATACAAGACAATGAAAAGGAAGCCTGGGTTCTACAGTTTTGAGAGACATAGACAAAGCCTAACTAATCAGGCTTAGTAACCATACATAGTGAGGGTAATAGAAGATATTCATAGATAAGGAAGCTGAGTCCAACAGGCTGAAGATGGAATTCCACTGTGCCATGTGCCCTTACAAAACTGACTCTCTCTTTATCATCCTACTCTTAAGTAAAATATAGGTACTTGTTATAGCTACATTATGAGGGTTTGTGATAAATACATATTATAGTGCAGATATGAAGTATTTAATGTAACATTTAGCACATGGTAATATTTACTGAAGATTATCCTGTGTTTTTTATGACATTTGATAAAAAGGAAATGATTTATTCACCTAAAAATTTCTCCTTAAAGGTTACGTGAGAATATGGTATCATGAAAGACTATGTTGGATTTCCTTGAAAATTGACCGCTTCCTCTTTATTTACTTTTTTTGCAATAATAAGACTCATGCAAATTTCCAAAAGTGTTCACAGATCTGTCTCCTTTTGAATTGGTTTCCTGAAATATTAGGACTAAATTTGAACTTGAATTCAACAAATAAATTAATTCATACTTTTCATATTTTGTTTTGTCTTCATTTCCATGCTCCTGATTTTACATTTTTAATATAGTTCATAGTTGGTTTTCTATGGTACTGGCATCAAATTTAAGGCTTCACACATGTTAGACAAGAGTTCTACTCACCAATATACCTCTAGACTATCTCTTGGTTTTTAGCGATCACTTTTAATATACTGGTTTGTGTTTGTAGTAATTATAACTGTCCTATTTTACAATAATAATTGCTACTATGCACCCTAAAAGCATCCTTGTAAAGTAAAAAAAGTTAGTCCTACATTATATGTAAGTAAGCTAAAGTTTAGGG
Organism: Cavia porcellus; assembly: GCF_034190915.1. Classification (NCBI taxonomy): domain Eukaryota; kingdom Metazoa; phylum Chordata; class Mammalia; order Rodentia; family Caviidae; genus Cavia; species Cavia porcellus. The sequence continues at coordinate 111,083,882 of NW_026947486.1, forward strand.
CAAAGGACTTACTTTCAAAGTCACACAGTTCATAAGTGTAGGAATTTGAAAATGTATTCCTCAGATCCTCAAGCTTGTTTGCATCTCTTATGATTGTGATGAGTCTTGAGAGTGAGTAAAAGAGTAAAAGAAAAATATGTAAATTAAAGTTAGTGTGTGTGGAAAAAATGGCTGGAGATTTAAATGGCATTGTACATAAAATGTGAACTCTATGCTATGACTACTAAAAAGTTGTCACCTGGGATCCATCCACTTCTTTATGGTCTGGCTATTTTCAGTTCTAGGCACTGTATGTCAGATGCTGTGTACTCAAGCGAGACTGTGTTGAAAGAGGCTGACCAGAAGGTAATGAGACCTCAGACCATGCCACAGCAACTTGAGAACTCTGCCAGAGAAAGACGCATGGTGCGAGTATCGCTTTTGTTATGTGCTTGCCGAGTATTGAGGGACTAAACTTGCTGTATATGACACACATACACAGTACAGGAGATCCAGGGAAGATTTGACTGGAGGCTAAGGTGCATTTTCTAGTATTAAACACTTTTCATTAATAGAAAGGGGTACTTCAAGAAACAATGAACTTTGGAGCATTTGAGGTAACTTCATTTTAAAACACTTATGTGTATATGGTTGTGATTCAAGATAAATATACTCATTATGGAGAAGGGATATGTCTATGTTTCATCTTGATCGTTTTTCCTTCCCCTTCCCCACAACTTTCTAGCTCTGCATCCCCAGAATACCTGCCCATTTCCAGAGTCTGTCTACTGTTTCCTATCATCTATCCTTTACTTTATCCCTTATCTAAATTATTGATATTTTGGGTTACTCACATAAGAGAAATCACGTGGTATTCACCCTTTTTCATCTGATTTATTTCATTTAGCCTTATAGACTCGAGGTGCATCTATCTTCTTACAAATGACCCATATTCGTCCTTTTTGTACATCTGAGGTTCTTGTTTGCTTTTTTGTCGTAGGTTTTTGCAGGTTTTGAGGATTAAACCAAAAACCTTCACAATGAAGGTCATCGCTTGAACCTCTTTCTCACATATATATATATATATATATATATATATATATATATATATATATTTTTTTTTTTTTTTTGAGACAAGGCCTCGCTAAACTGCTCAATTGCTTGAGCCAGGCTTAGTCTTTCAATCTTGCCTTAAGTCTCCTAGAATACAACATTCTCATTACAGGTGTACGGGGCACCATGCCTGGCTGCATTTGAGATTTTAAGGAAAAGGTTGGACAACCACTTATCTGGGATCTTACACTCAGGAATTTCAAGGAATGAGTATGGCATTCAACTAGAAGCCTATAAGGCTTCACTGCCCATGAGTCTGGGATTGTATATAATGAGAGAAAAATACAGCTCTACCATATGTTTTCTGTCAGATGTTTCTGCTTCATAAATATAAATCAGGATAGGCAAAGCAGTCCAAAATCCTCAAATCTCTATTGTGTAAAGGAAAAACAAAGCTTTATTTCGTCTCATACAAGAGGTCTGTCATGGATCAAGATGGAAACTCTGGTCAGCCTAATCATGCAGTGCACTGATTTCTTCTGTGTTGAGCAAAATTTTGTACATTAAAGACACAGTGTTCCTTAAGATGGCATTTTAAGCATCAGCCAGAAATTTGCAGATTCCCAAGGCCTTTACAGTTCTGACCAACTGAAAATTTAAGGATCCTACAATACTCTGAATTCAATAATTTGCTAGAAGAACTCACAGAAGTCAGCAAAACACTGTGTTTAAAATTACAGTTCATTATAGCAAAATGTATTTAAATTGGAACCATTCAAAAGAAGAGACATATAAAGTAAGGCCATAAAGTGACTGAAACACAAAAAGTGTCTAAAAGTGTCTCCTTCCTATAAAGTTAGGATACAACACCCTTGCAGCACAGAGTATTTTTTTTTTTTTTTGTCTCTTTTGTTTTTATCGGTACCAGGGACCGAACTCATGACTGCCTGCTTGCAAGGCAGGTGCTTATGCTGCTGAGCTAAATCCCCAGCCCAGTACAGGTATTCTTCACCAGTGAGGCTCATCTGAACTTACAAGGGGAGCATTTTTGTTGGGATTGTAATTCACATTTAATGCTAATTGGTTCATTGTCTGAGTTGAATTCAGTCTTCACCTCCCTTTCCTACTCTTGAGTTTGGCTGATGTCATGAGTCAGTGCTTAACTCTAATCATGGAGTTGATCTTTCTGACCTGGTCACTCCCTGACTAAGGTCACTTTTTTGGTATAAACACTCTAGAGATCCACTATGATCCATTTCATTAACATAAACTTTTAAGTGGAATCTGAGGTGCTTATCATGCATAATAAGACATTTTTAGTACTTGAGAATTTCCAAGGGTTTAGAGGTTGCTTATCAAGAATGAAGAACAAATACTTGATAGACTATTTATCACATGACACTCAGATATCCCAGAAGCCAACAACATGTTGATGTGTGTTGCAGTGATAAACCGATTTAGATAGTCTGACACTAGTAATTGCATATCCTGGTTCAGAAGTGACACATTCTTTGTGTTCACAACCCAACTCCAAAGGAACCACATGGCTCTTCCAACCATAAGAGCAATCTTTTCCACTTTCCCACACTTCCAACAAAGTGCAATCTTTTCATGGTACTAGAAAAGAAGAGTAAAAGTCTACTATGAAAGAACTCAATAAATTAACTCCCAGGAGCCAAGGGTTTAGCTCAATGGCACAGTATCTGCCTGGCAAACATGAGGCCTTGAGTTTGATTCCCAGTACCCTACACCCCCAAAAAAGTTAACTCCCGCACACAAATGATTGAAAGAAATATGAGCCAATGAACTGAATAGACTTGCAGTCATGCAAGAAGAATAAATGGCCAGTAAGCCACAAGAAAAATGTTGAGCATATTTAGCATTAGGGAGAGACAAAGGAAAAACTCTGAGATTCCATCTGCACTCCAGTCAGAGTATCTATTAGCAAGAACACTATGAAATGATCGCACAGATGTGGGTAAAAAAGAATATTTCAATGTTGTAGGTGGAAACATAAAGGTGGAAATCAGTCTCCATCTGATATATTTTTGCTGGGTATACTACCGAACAATTTAGAGTCATTATGTTATAGTGATACATGCATCGTATGATTATAGCAACACAATTCACAATAGTTAAGGTCTAGAAACAGCCTAGACACCCATCAACAAATATATGGATAAAGAAAGTGTGGGATTTTCCTCAATGGAATGGAATTTCGTTCAACCACAAATAAGAGCTAATTTAAGTCATTTGTAGGAAAATGGATTTTGATCGAATAATGTTGTCAGTTAAACCAGATGAGTAATCTTACAAGAAAAACAAAAAATGTAAATAAATTAGAGTGTAAAACAGAGATAGTAGGAAATAAAGAGACAGACTTTTTGGAGAAAAAGAAAGAGACTCAAGGGAAGAGAAGAGATGGGAGGAGGAGAGAGGACACAGAATCAAAATAATCAAGATACAATATGTTTATGTGCCAGTTCCTCAAAAGTAGTATAGATAGTATGTATCACAAATGTACATTAATAAAAAGATTTACCATATAAATATTTCAATTACACAGTCATTTTCATAGCATGGTTATATTTTACCGGTATTTTCATTCACAAATTAATTTTTCCCATAAATATGGTCTTTACATCTAACTTAAAATACATTATAATGAATTATTTAAAGACTCATGATTATTTTCATAGGCTTGATAGTGATGTACAATGATTTCCATATATAACACTTGTGTTCTTTTATTTCCATTAACCAAGTTAATTTTAACTTGTGTGTTGAAAATATAAATTACTTTTGTTAAATAAAACTTATGCTTGAGGTACAAATGTTTCTCTTTTATTTGTTAACTAATCTAGACTACTATCTAGTTTCATTTCACTATCATAAATGCTGAGGAATAAAGCAATCTCCAACTATCACCCATAATCTCACGCAAACATATAAATAAGCAGTTATTAATATGACTTCAGGAGGTAATAGAATTTTTTCTTTGTAAAATAGAACTTATAAATAGATTAAATGAATTAAGAAACTCAAAAGCGGTATTCAAGGCCAGTCATCTGTCATTTGGTGCTCAGTATATATAACCACTTCTGGATGATGTCAAGGATATCACATCTGTGGAGAAGAATGGAAAGTGCTGAAAAGGGAAAAGATGATTATTTTGGAGAACAGACTCACTCTTGTTTAGAGACTTAGAATAGTTGAACCTCGTCCCTTTCTCTATGCCCTGACCCCATGTGACTAATTGGGGGATAATACTGCACATCAGTCATTACCTAATGACATGGCACTTATAGAATGTTCCCGAAAATGCACCACACTTTCATCACAGCTTCTGCTAGGAATTTGAGGAAGGAAATACCTAACTAGTAAGGCAGTGTAGGAATCTGCATTAATTTTAAAAAGGCTCATACATTATTATAAATTTCATTGAGGATTTCAGTTAAAAAGAAAGGATTACATCAGCTGAATTCTTTCTAGTCAAGCGATCTGAAAAAGTTACAACATAACTTAGTAACCACAAAAACTTTAATGAGACTATTCCCATCTGCCTTAAATATCAGTAATGAAAAGAATAATGAAGAGAATAGATCTAGGGTGTAATATGTGTGATTTATATTTCACATTTCTAATCACAATAACATTTGACATAAATGTTAAAATCCTTAATTTTAATATTATCAAATAGAAGGTACAAATAGTTAATTACCTGATCAAACTTGTAAGTTTTGGATCCAGTGGCAGACCATATTCACATCTAAAATCATTGCTATTTTCCTCTCACAGGGAGTTTGTTAGAGTTGACCCATACTGGTATGAAAGAAGTACCAACTGTCACATTTTCAGGAATTTTGCAAGCCATTTATTAAACAGAGCTATGATTGGAATTAAATACAAATGTTTATAAAATAAACTACATCAAATATGCAATATATATAAAAAATTCTTCTTTTGTATGATGCTTTTTTATATCTATGTTCTTGAACTTATTACAAATTAATGCATCCCTGAAACCATTATATTGTGAATAACAACAATTAATAAAATAGTCTTCAAATGCTTGAGAACTCTCACCCATTCTAGCAAAATTAACTCATTTCCTTGAGAAAACAAGTGAAGCTTCAACACTCAGTTTTAATGTTTCATTTGCATCTCACACTCATTATAGATGAAAACATAAGCCAACATTTACATCAGAAAGATATTAATCACCAGGTTTGGTGAAAAAACAAGAGTTTTGTAATAGCAAAAATATTACCTAAGAACACCAACTGTACAGAAGTACAAATAAAAGCACTGTATAATTTATTGGTATTTGTAAATTACACTCTATACAACCTTTATATCAATGTATTGAACGTTAAAAATGTGCCAGAGTAGAACGAATTTGTCAAACTTTAGTGAAACTGTTTTTGTCCACATATCTGATAAAGTTGGTACTTGTTAAATTCAATTCCTTTTTATTTGATTTCCTTGTGGCTTTTGTCACTTTAGCATAAATTTTTGAGTGAATCAGTCTTAGCTTCCCAGACCTACTCTTTTTTCAGTCTGAGTCCCTTATTCCAATTCTTCCTGTTGGTGCTTCCTAAATATGGGTAGCGCAAGAAGCTATGTAATTAGGTTTCTACTGTCACAATACTCTCTCTTCAGGCATGTCAGATACTCATAAGGTTTTAACAGTGATTAATCTCTTGATATCTGCCAAATCTGTACATCTTATGTAGATATATCTCTCTTAGCATATATAAGCAAACTTGTAGACATCCTAAATTAATAAGTGTTTATACCACTGTCCTCATGACAGTCAAAACCAGATAGCTCTTCCCTTGTGAATGTGCTACCCCTCTGTCTTTTTCGAATGTAATTGATAACGTTACACAACTGTGCAAGAATTTTTTTTCTTTTGTACCTGGGATTGAACTCACTACCTGGTGCCTGCAAGGCCAGCGCTTACACTGTGGAACTAAATCCCCGGCCCTTAACTCTATCTCTTATTAGGACTATTGTAATAAGTTTGTAACTCATATCTACTTTGGCCCACAAGTATTCAGCAGCATTTCAAAAATGCAAAATATAATTACATTATTTTGCTTCATGAAATGCCATTTTCTCTAGCTGTGTTTCAGTATTTTTCACTGCAACCTATGAAAAGTGTTCGTTGCTTTTTAAGCCCTAATTTTTGCATATATGCATGTGAGCAGGCATTTACAATGACACTGATGGAGTCTGATAGAGGGAGAAGCATTTTCAATGAATGAGACTGAAATAATTGGGCAACTATGAGGAAAAGAAATGAACCTCATTCCAGCCTCCCAGTGTACATAATAAATGATGGAAGTAAATTGCAGCTTTTACTGTAAAATCTAATACTGTACTTTTAGAAGAAATTCTAAAGGAACATTTTCATGATTGGATAGTCATGGAAAACAATGATAATAAATATTCATAAATTGTTTTATGTCAAATGTTAATATTTAATTTATTTATATATTCATGAAATTAATACATCAAGAAACTAAAAAGGCATGTTCCAGCCCAAGGGAAAAAGAAAGCTGTCAGTATATGCCACAAATAAATTGATTTAATATAAATAAAGTGGTCATATAATTCAATAATCGAAATAAAAGCAAACTAAAAGAAATCAAGAAAATCTTACATATATACTACTCAAAATAAAATATATGTGAACATTATCAACATAAAAAGTTATCCAATCTTATTAATCATCAGGGAAATACAATGTAAAACTACAATGTATAAATTCTACACATCTACCAGAACACCTAAACCTTAAACACATAGGCCATACCAAATGTTGGTAAGAATGTGAGGCAGCTTTTACTCTCAAACATTGTTGGGTAGAGTAGTAAAATCCTTTGGAAATCAGGCTTGCAGATTTATTTTTATTTGGCAAAACAACTATGCTCTGTCCCAGAAATGAATATACTAGGTATTTCACAAAAATGCCCACATAAAAATGTACATGGAAGTTTAATTAATAATCACAAACTTAAAATATTTTCTGCATTGGTCAGCATTCTGTTGCTGTGACAAAATATGTACCATACAGGGAATAAAAAGAATCAATGTTTGTTTTGGCTCCTGGTTTCTGAGACTTCAGTCTGTGGTTGCTGGTCTCATTTTTTCTGGCCTGAGGTGATGCAGTAGTGTAAGGTGACAGCAGGATATGGGAGGAGAAAGTAGCTCACTTCACAGTGTTGAGGAAACAGAGAGTTTACTAGCTACCCTTAGATTCTCCAATCTTCAGAACTGTGAGAAATTTATTTCTATTTCTTAAGCTAGTCATATGATAGTAGGTTGTTATAGCAGCTTTAACTGACTAAAATAAAATTCATAATTTTAATATGCACGAAAATGTTCTTAATATATGTTTCTAAAATCACACTTTGTGGAAGAAAACAGACAATAATACATATTTTATAATTTTATTTACATAGTATTCAAGGGCAGTTAAAACGATCGATGAGGAGAACACATTAAGAATGCTTAACTGCAGGAAAAGGATTGACTGGGAGAGATAAAAGAAAATGTTTTGGAGTGACAAAAATGCTGCAAACTAGGATACTGATGACAATGCATACATTTATCTAAATTAGTGAATCTAATTACTATCTGCACATTTTGCACTACATAAACATTCTATGAATAAAAACAAATTTTAAGTCATGTGGGCAGTGCATACCTGTGACCCTAAAAGGGAGGCTGAGGCAGGAGGGTCTCCGGGGATTGGAAACCAAGCTGGGCTATAACCAGTTCAAGGCAAACTTGAAATCTGCATAGTGAGAACCTGTTTCAAAAACAACAATAACTCCCTCACCAGAATAATAATAATAATAACAACAATAATGCCCCTAAGAAAACAACACATATTTTATAAACCATATTTTATAAACCACCTTAACATTCAATTCAGAGACAAAAGTGTTTAATGAATCGTACTTCACAATGAGAAAGTGAACAAATCACAGCGTATATCGTAGGTTAGGATATTGATGTACTAAGTTAAACAGCACTAACATTTACAGTGCAATTACACATGTGCTATAAAGTCCGAATCTATTAGTGTGTTTCACTGCTGACCGTTTTCTTGCCTCACTAATCCTCTTGCCCTTCTGCCAGCTATCAGGGCAAAATGACAGGAAAGTGTGGGTGCCGCCTCCCACCGCTGTTGGTAAGAGGTCCATACCTCACAGGGCTCTTCTCCGCTCCCCATGCCTTGCAGCCCCACACTCTAACCACGGTAAAACACACAAAGTCTCCTTTCTCTGCCCTACCAAGTCAATTTTGTCCCTGCTTGAGTGTCACATCATTCTCTCAGAAAAGCCTCATTATATGACTCATAAATCATATCACAGCATTGCATGGTATATGTGCCATTATACGTGTCAACATGGGTGAGTGAGTTTATCTTACCTTCATATAGTGAGCACTTACAGCAGGGACTGTAATAGAAAGAGATCATAAGGCTATGTTTTAATTGACCTAGTTTGCCCTTGAAATTGTGTATAAATAACAAGAGACAAGGTGTTTCTCCCACATTTTGCTGTAGATAGAAAATCCATTTACTTCCCGGTATAAAAATAATGATTATGACATCACAGTGGTCGCAATTCTTACTGGTACCTGACTTCCAAGAGATCATCAGACTTGTTAGATACTGTGCCTTGGACTGTAATAAGGCCTTTTCTGGCCTATTTGATTGGGCAAAGCGGTCTCTGAACATTCCCAGGTCTAGAAACTTAAGGAGGAAGTAACTTCTTCTTGCAGGAAGAGTAACAAATGTCACTTCAGAAGAGGATAAATATAATAGCTGCTATTGTAACTATTTTTGGAAAACGTTATATATCTGCCACAAAAAATTTAAAAGATAGAATGACATAATGTAAAATAGAATCAATACAAGTGGAACTCTATAACATGAAATCTGGAGCTATCAAACACAGGCATCCCCCCCCCACACACACACCCACACCCCACACACACATTCACTACATTGACCACAAATATAATACATTCCAAATGCTTCAAATAAAACAGGACCTCAATACCTTAGTGTCGCAAGTAGACAGATCAACTAGAAAAAAAAGTCAACAAAGAATTATAACTGAAACATTTCTTTGAACAAATGGATTCAGTAGATGTCTACAGTGTTCTAACAACCTCAGAACACACATTCTTCTCAGCTGTACATAGGATGGTCTCCAAAACACATTACATACTGGCCAACAGGAAATGCTTAAGTAAATGCAAAGGAATTGAAATTATCCCATGAATATTAACTGGCCATCATGGTATGAAACTGGAAATCAGCAGCAAAAGAAAGCAATAAAAAGATACATTAACATCTGGAAATTAAATGACACCTTCTTGAACAACCAGTGAGCCACAGATGAAATTAAACAGTATCTATAGTTAAAGAATAAGGCTGATAAAACATAACAGGGCACTATGAAAGTATTTCTAAGAGGGAAATTTATAGCAATGACTTCTCACATCAGGAAAACAGAATGAGCTCAAATAAACAACTTACTTTTGAACCTCAAATTTCTAGAAAAAGAATAAATGAAAACCAAAGCTTATGATGGAGGAAATTATAAAGAGCAGACATTAATGCAATTCAGACTACACATGAAGATTCAAGAAGAGAAGAAATGGTTCTTTGAAAGACTAAATAAAATTGATAAATACTTGGCCAATGTTATCAAAAAAAGAAAGGGAAAGACTCAAATTCAAGCAATTAGGAATGAAAAGAATGAAATGACAATGCATCCTGTGGAAATCCAGAAAAACATCAGTACCTACTATGAGAACCTTTACTCTAGGAGAATGGAAAACACAGAAGAAAGGGACAGATTCTTAGATACATATCCATTGCCAAAACTGAATCAAGAAGATATAAAAATTCCAAATAACCTATATCAGTCAATGAAATTGAAAATGTAATTAAAACTTACCAACAGAGAAAAATACAAGTCCTGATGGATTCAAAGCTGAATTTAACAAGAAATTTAGAGAATATCTAATGCCACTATTGACGAAACTCTAATAAAACTGAAGGGGATACAATGCTCTCAAAGGCCATCCTGGAAGCAAGTATTACCCAGATATCAAAACCAGAGAAGGATGAGAGAGAGAGAGAGAGAGAGAGAGAGAGAGAGAGAGAGAGAGAGAGAGAAGAGAGAGAGAGAAACTGTAGATCAATCTCCCTAATGAATACAGAAACAAAGATTCTTAATAAGATACTGGCAAACAAATTGCAGCAAATCACAGAGATTATACAGCATGATCAAGTATTATTCATCAACAGGGATGTAGAGATGGTTTCTCAACAATATACCTGAACAATAATACATTTTGTTGATTACAGGACCAGAAATGGAAAATTTCTCCACACTGGAAAATTGAAATGCTACAAAAATTAAACCCTCTACTAAATAATTTGATTCACAGAGCAGAATGAAAATCAAATGTTGAATCCTCAATAAACAACAGCATAACAATGCTACAAATAAGATATTTTATGAAACAGCCCAGAGCCCAGAAGTGAATTCATACATAAATATTTATGTCTTATGATAAACTACTAAATATAGTAAATGATCTACATGTGTAATCACCCAATACAAAAGGAATCTGTCTTTCCCCTAAGTAAAAGTTCACAATGGGTGAAGATTTTGTAGGGACGGTCTCCTTCACATGGTAATTTGGAGTTTGTAAGTAATAGAAATCAGGCCCTATTTAGTTTCTGACTTTCAAGTTTTCAATGGATCTCACTCATTTTCGTTATATTCACCTAGAAGAGAAAAAGAGCAAAGGGAATTGTTGCTGAAAGTTAGGAGGAGGTTACTATAGTCCATGGCTGAAAGGTGTAAAAATCATTTTGACTTACATTTCATGGGCTAGAAGTCAGTCATACAACTATGTATCACTATAGGTCTAGGGAAGATAAGCTAAAGAAACAGTCAGTTCTTAAGAATGTAACTGATCAGATAAAAAGTGCTTGTTGAGCTCCTACTAATTTTTCAGTACTGTGCTAGGAACTGGAGATATAAAGACTAATATATAAATGAGACACATCATTGTCTTAATCTTAGAATCTAATGAGAAAGAAAGTAAGTAAAATAATATTTGAATTGTGATATGGCCTTAAAATTAAATAGTTTCATAGAAATATAATAAAATGTTTGTATCAATAAAAACAAATTTCAGCAGTATTCTACATGTAATGGTATTAAAAACATACTGCATAAATCATAATCAAGTTATATTTTCCATGATATGCAAATATAAACATATGTATTAATAAGGAATTTGAGATTAGTAAACAAAAGCATCGATGCAAAAGGTAATCTCTGAACTCAGGATAATAGCACTGAGAACACAGAAGGATGAAAAGAAAAAGCGAGTCTCATTAAAGGGAGATAAACAGCATTAATTGAATTTGCGCTACTATATTTTTGCTCAGGTCACAGGAACCAAGGTGTTCATTGTATGATACTTTGAGTGTTTTCTATACCAAAGATAGTCACAATGGGAAGAAAATTCTTAAAAATCTTAAGCATATAACAAGTAATGTATCCATATATAAATATATTTATCATTATCATCAGTAAATATTTATGGAAAGCAGTTTTAACAGACACCTAAAAGATATGCCACATCCATTGTTCACTGGTTGAAAATCTGGTTGTGTTATGCTAGGCTGGGATGGAAGTTTCAGTACTCCAATAGGTGATTTTTATGGTAACACTCCAGTGGTGAGATTAGTTCCTTGTACGGCAAGCCTGATCATTTCTAATTTTGCCTACTATGCTCATTTCTCTTGTAAAGTGTCCCTCAAAGATACTAACAATTTGGTAAGGTTTTTCCCATAGCTGGAGTAAGGTGGGATTTTCTATTAATTTAGAGGGTCATTCTTCATGCCAGACTAAGGGTTTGATTTAGAGATTGTTCAATCACGCAGCATTTGCCAGACTTATTCTTTGAAACTACAAATAAAATAAAAAACCATTTGTTGGAAAATTCATTTTGAAGCAATCTGTTGATACTGTCAAATGCTGAAAGCACCATTGGGTTACATTATTCGAATTCCTGAGTGAACAAATTAAAAAAACCCAGGACAAGCTGTGATTCTTTTTTTGCTCCTGGATACAATACCCTTTTTGTCTCAATCATTTAATACTTATCCTCACTATTTCATTAAAAGGCAACAAACTGGAAAATTGGCTTGAGAGACATCTTTTATGTTGCTTGAAATGTGACACTGACATCTATGTTGGTCTGTTTTTCATTGCTATGTTAAAATACCTGAGGCTGGGATAATTTTGTAAGGAATATAAGTTTCTTTTCTTCTACATTTATGTTTTACATTTGTGGATCACATCAGTTGATGGCCTGTTTTCTGGCAAAGTCCTAAATTGTCAGGCAAGGGGCAGGGAGGCTGTATGTACATGCTTACCTAATCTTCTTGTGAAGCCACCAAGATTCAATCCTGTGGCCTGACCCTTGTTGATGTTAGATAATGCTAATCATCCCTTAAAGCCCTTGACTCTAAACACAATTGTCAGATTTAACCTTCCACGTTTTAATAACTTATATTGGTGACTGAATGCCAGCACCTGAACCTTTATGGAACGCACTTATGCCACATCTAAGCCATAGAAATCTTCATGCTGATTCCATCGCATCTATTATGCCTTTCTTTTATTTAGAGAAAGCTGTACGTGAGATGCACTGGAGAGGTCTTGCATTCCAGGCTCTCCGTTTCCTCTGCCTCCTCCCATATAACCTCACATGAGTTGTATATTTACCTAGTCAGCACAACTAAACTTAATGCAAAAATTGGCTCCAGATGAGAATTGACTGCTGCTGTTCAACAAATTTCATTATTACATTCATGTTGCAATCTCAGAAGCACTGGGTACAGTCAGAGGGCCCTTCCTAAACACAGCTTTCCATGTGTTGCATTCTGTTTTGAGCACTCACTATTTAACATCTTTATCTCTGACCGCTCTAACAAGATTTGATGACTTGCTCAAAATGAGTAAGAAAAAAATTGTAAGGTAACTATTTGTAGAGTTACATAGATGGTTTAAGAAAACTAACCATGGAATGTGTAGTACCCTAGAGTTAGTAGCAACATGGAAATGTAATGATCAATAAACTTAAAAATTCAAAACGAGGTATAGTTACAGAATCTTAATAGGTAATTGTATAGGTTTCCAAAGAGGGACTACACCATCATGACCAAATGGAGGAAAAATCAGGGTACTACATGACCTGATCTGGCTTTCCTCCTTCTGCCCATTTTATTTTTGTACAAAATATTTTTATACAAAATATTTCAAGGATCAAGGGAAATCACTGACACTAAAGGTCAGGCCACGGTGGAGGATGAAGTAGGGTTCTAAATAGACAAATATAAGTTACTGAAGATCACAAGACTAGGTTAGAGTCTGAAAGAATAATGATTTACTGGAAGTTCTCCTTAAACCTTATCCAAAGCAGGCATATAATCTGGGTGACATACACATTGAAAAGTCCTCACAAAGACTATATGTGACAAATGTAGGAGACCGAAGAAAGTGTGATTTAGAGAGTGGCATGGCCAGTTTTATACCAGCAAGTAGCTATTCAATAATAGTTGTGTGTGTGTGTGTGTGTGTGTGTGTGTGTGTGTGTGTGTGTGTGTTTTCCTGTGTGCCATGATTTGAATTTTCTCCAGGAAATACATGGTGACTCTTAAGCCTAAAATTCATATGTTGATAGTATTTGGTGGCGGTAATTGGGATTATATAAGATCACCATCACCAGTATGTGTCCTTCATGAGGGAACTTGGTAATTTTATAAGAGAAAGAAAAATATGAGCTGAAGCATACCTACATGGTCTTGTCATGTGACACTCTCCACATCTCATGATTCAGAAAGCACACCCTCACAAGATACCAAGCAGGTGCCAGTACCATGGTCTTGGACTTCCAAACCTTCATAACTATGAGGAAAATAAACTCTTTTATAAATTATGCTGCCTCAAGTATTTTGCTATAGCAAGTGAAAGCAAATCAAGAAAATGGGATATATTCTTCTATAATATAAATTGTTATGATATAGTGAAATATTATCTAGACTTAGGTATATAAAATTTGTTTTAGATCACTATTATATGACTTGCAAGCCATGATTTATTCAATAATTCAGGAACTTTTTTGAACATCAACTGATTATCTCTCAAATTATCTTTAACATTATCTGTTCCATCTATTCATTGAATTTTCATGGCCAAAATATTATGTCATTTATTGCCAATATTTTAAATGACTAAAATTTTTTATGCATGTGAAAGTTCTTCCAGGAATTTTAAGTTGTTTGCATTATTTAATTTAAACCAACTCAACTATTAATTTTGTTGTTCTTTTGCTAACTCAAGTAGGTTCCATAGATTGTTTATTGTTAGTCTTTCTTCATTTTAAAGATAAAATTCACTTCCGTTCATGTCTTTTAAATGTGAGAACTGAATCTCATGAGATCCAATATATTCAATTTTCATTAGCATTTAGTTCTAAATTTCCTAGTATCCGCTAGTATATATTATCTCTTTCATGAGTTGTTCCAGACATGGCCTTTTAAATTTCCAAAATTGTGAATTTATAAAGTTTACATTTTCCTTCTAACTTTCTTCATTGTTGCCAGAAAACGAAGTCTGTATTCTGTGAGGTGTATCTTGACAGATTGTAACTTGTTGGATCATGCTGACCCACAGTTCTCTTTGTTCATTCTCTTCTATAATATGCCTGCCATATTAACTCTAGGCTTGACCATCTGACAAGTGGTTAGCAAAAAATCTTAGCTATCTCATGATGTATGAGATGTGAGTGAAAAATATGGTGTGCTTTTAAATTTTCAAAAAATTATGACAGTAGAAATACATTACTGTTAATCTTCCTCAAAACACTCCCCCTCACTTTAAACAAATGCGTCTTTTATTTTTGCTAGTATGTTTGTAGTACATAATGATTATTTTCATCACTGAGACTTGCTACATGTACGTAACACATCTTAATTCTTTTTCCATCCTTTTCCCCTCAAAGTCGTGACTGAGTGTCTTTAGTTCTGATGTTTCCACCACCTCAATGCCCTAAATCAATTCAAAGCATTTACCTTTCATGTCAATTTTGGCTTTGGGTAAGAAACAAAAGTGCAGGATGGAAGATCTTGTGAATGAAGTAGGTGAGGACACAATAACTTTTTTTGTGAGCCTGTCTTTCCAGCGAATGGCAGTCTGCAGCAGCAACTATTGCATTTTAAAGTCATTTCTCAAAGAGATACTCATAAAACAGTACTTCCAGAACAGTTTCAGAAAGCAGCAAGAATGATGCAAGGCATCTGGATTGAAAGGGAATGCTCTGAGCGGGCTAACAGCATTATGGCTTTTACTATAATTTTTAAAAGTTTAAACACTCACCATATTTGTGATCTCCTTTCGTAGGATGACACTTTGTAAGCACCAGTTATCATGGCTTGTTCATTTCTTCAGGGAACCCAGTTCCATTCTGTGCAAAGAAAGAGAGCCCATGTGTTTTGATTCCCTGCTGCTGTGCAGCAAACTGCCCTGAATTTAATGACTTAAAACAACAATTTTTATTTTCTGGGTTGCTAAGTGGTTTTTCTACTTAATGTGATATTGGAAGCTGAGGCACCGGGACAACTGCAAAGTCCAAAGTGGCTTCATTCACAAAGCTGGCAGGAGCTCCTGGCAGATGCCTGGGAACACAGCTGGGGATGTTAGCCAGGGGCCTCTACTCTTCTATGAGAATATTCCCAAATAGTTGTTGGGATTCTCTCAGTTTGGCAGCTGTGTTCCAAGAAGGAATGTTTCAAAGGACCTAATACTACTTAATAGTAGAGCTGAATATTTCAAGCGATAAATATGCTCATAGGTAAAGATAGCTATGTATTTGAGAAACAAATATTTTGAAAAATATAGAGTATTGGATATAGATCCCAGAAAGATATTAGGAAGGGATTGTAATAGTATATGATTAGTCCAATAAACATGCAAAAAGATTCAAAAATATAAAAAGGACGCGACAAGAACACAAGAACATGAAGAAGGAAATAATAGTAAGCAGAAAAATATTATCATCTAAACAGCTGTAAAGTAAATAAGATAGAGTCCACAATGGAAATAGGAAGAAAATGGAAAACTTCAGTGGATTACTTCAGTCTCATAGAAAGTAAAAGGAAATGTAAAAGGATAGCTATGAAATAGAGAGGATGGAAATTCATATCAAAGCAGAAAAACACCAGTGAAAAGATAAAAACAGAAATGAAATTTCGATGAATACAAGAAAAGCCTTGGAGCAAAAAGCTTTATAGAGAGCCAAAGCAAAAAGATAAAATAATCACATCTGCATAAACTTAGAGAACAGCATATTAAAAGAAAACAGGAAAATGAAATCTTTAGGCAATTGAAGATCATATATAATTGAAAAAATTCAAACTGACATCACATTTTCAACAGTAAAATTAGATGTCGGAAAACAGTGGAAACAATTTTTATATACAAGAAGTAAAGTAACTTGGCATGTGCAATTTATAAGCAAATTTTACTCCAAATGTAAAATCACTGTTAGAAAAACCTTATGTTCAAATCCCACCAGACTATAAAGCCTCACACTGTAAGCAATTTTGTGTGACATGTTTAAATAAAAGAGAAAATATAAGTGATATCATAAGATATAATTGAAACTGAGGTGATCAAAAATCCTGATGAAATAATTGATATAATCTAAAACTCTAAGGCCAAGGAATAACAGAAACAAAATACATTCGTAGTATCTCAGAAGAAATTTTTACCATAGCGTTTACATAATGAACATTAAGAGTAAAGTAAAACAATAAATGTGAAATCATAATAAAATTCTTATCTTTATAAAGGGACAAAATGGCATTTTAAAAATAAGAGTAGACAGCCATGGTGGTACAATACCTATAACTTTAGCACACAAGAGGCTGATACAACAGAATCATGAGTTCAGAGCCAGCCTGAACTTCATAGGAACCCTGGGGGGGGGGACAAATGAACAACAAAGTAATAAAGGAAAAGAAGAAACAGAAAAAATGTCCAAAAAATTGAAATAAAACATAAGAGTGACAGAAGAAAGCAAGTAAGCAAGTTCAAGGCAAATCTAAGTTAGATAAAAACGCTATCTCAAATAAACAAAAACCTGAAGAAATAAATAATAGAAATACCATGCAACAAATAGAAGTCATAAGTGAGTATGCTAGAAATAGGTCAAATATATCAATAATCATAATAAATACAGTAAACTGACCTTTTAAAAAGCAAAAATTTGAACATAATGATAAGGCCAAGTATAGTCATAAGCCCAAGGAAAGCTACTTTAGGCATATTGATACCAGAGAATGTCTTAGTTAATTTTCACATTGCTGAAACAAAATATCTAACACCCAGAGTCAAAGGAGCAAAGCTTTATTTCAGCCCACAGTTATAGAGATTTCAGATCATAGTCGTTTGGCTCCAAGACAGAGTGGCATGGCAAAGAGGCATTTCACAGAAGAAATAGTATACACACAGCAGGCATAAGGCAGCAAAGCAGCAATGAGGCAGAAGACCTCCCTTTCCCTTTTATCTCGCCCAGGCTACAGTAGACAGCCATGGTGGTACAATACCTATAACTTTAGCACACAAGAGGATGATACAACAGAATCATGAGTTCAGAGCCAGCCTGAGCTTCATAGGAACCTTGGGGGAAATGGCAGAGAGGCATTTCACAGAAGTGTAGTTTCACACAGTAGTGTCACCCACACTCAAGGTGGGCCTTCCAATTATCCACACACAGAACTATGCTAAATCTATCAGTGGACTAATGTAGAACCACATCCTTAATCTCAGAATTGTATATCCTATATCAGTGATGCCGAACCTACTGTACACATGCAACAGTGTATGTCCAAAGGCTTCTCTGTTGGCATACAAACCAAGTTATCATGATGTTTTTTTCTAACTAAAACCTTGGTATTCAGGTTTAATTGCAGTGTTGAAAATCTGCAATAAGTGAATTTTTGAATGCAGTTTGGGCCCTTAGTCTCTAAAAGGTTCACCATCACTACCCGAGATCCAATCAGCTTTAAAATGCCCACCTATGACTTCACAAGTCTTTGGTGGAACATCTAGACACAAGTCATAACAAATAAGCATTACCTCATTGCTCCCCACACAAACACTCATAGCAAATTAGGAATGGTAAAGGTCACCACGTACAAAAATAATGCTTACATTTAAGAATAATCTCCAACAATGTTAAA
Organism: Cavia porcellus; assembly: GCF_034190915.1. Taxonomy (NCBI): domain Eukaryota; kingdom Metazoa; phylum Chordata; class Mammalia; order Rodentia; family Caviidae; genus Cavia; species Cavia porcellus. Next base: position 111,102,276 of record NW_026947486.1, read on the forward strand.
TATGTAAACATCTACTAAAATGGCCTCAAAATTTACAAATAAAAATGTGGTAGAACTGCAAAGATAAACTTTGTGAAAGCAAGACTGTAGGTGTGACTTATTGATACTCTGTTTGCTTAGTAAGGCCCAGGTTCCATACTCTACACTTACAATTTCTACATTTTCTCAAGTCCAGTGGGAAAATAAAACACTGACCATATAATAAGCTATACAATAAAGAAGGTTTCAGCAAATTTCAAAGATACACTGCATCATATAAACCATGATTTAAGGTATCATTTACATTTCTTTAGAGACTAATAAGGAAAATGCATCCATCTGTACATGGATATTAAAATCAAACTACCAGCTAAGACATGACTTGCAATGGTTTGTACTTAGGTGCCCCCCCCAAAGGCTCATGCAGTCATATGTGGGACTTTTTGGATGTGGTTGGATCTAGGATGTGTGCTTCTGGTACCAAGGGTATAATGATGAGATTGAATCATATCATGATGCTAATATGAAGATAGCCCCACCTTGGGTGTGAGTGCTACCCTCTTTACAGGTAGCATTGGATAAGATATAAGGGCCAAAAAGATGGTTGCTGTTTGTCCCTTGTCACTTGTTGCTTCTTATTTGCTGCCATGAACACTTTCTCCTTTGCAATGTCCCTCTACTCTGCTGTCCAGTCTTGGAGCCAGCCAACTATTGCCAGAAACCCCTAGAAATTGTGAGTCAAATAAATCTTCCTTTAACTTTGGGAGTCAAGTACTTTGTCTCAGCAATGAGAAAAACAACTAAGACATGAGTTACCAAAAATTAAAATTAAAATTTAACTATGTATAGAAAACTGAAACATGTCCCAACACTAACACATTATAAGTTCCTTAACTTAGGTAAAATCACAATGGACACTGCCAAAATCAAGAGGATTAGAAGAAATAATTTTGAAAACTTATATTCAAATAAATTAGAAAGCAAAAAATGGAGAAACTGCTGGATATATATAAATCACATAAATTGAACCAGGAATATATAAAAGCTATAAATAGACTAATAACCGGCAATGAAATAGAGATAATAATAAGAAATCTATCAACTAGCAAAATTCAGGACCAGATGGTTCCTTGGAGAATTCTACCACAACTTTAGGAAAAATCTAATGCTATTGTTTCTCAGAGTCTTTGATATATTTAAAGAGAAGGTGCATGGCCAAACTTACCCCTCCATTACCTTAGTGCCAAGTTCAGAAAAGAATGTAACAAAAGAAGGGAGCAAAGAGGGAGGGAGGGAGGGCGGGAAGGAGGGAAGGAGGGAGGGAGAGAGACAAAGACAGAGAGAGAAGGGTAAAGGAAAAATAAAAGGGACAAGAAAAGGGAAAGAGAAAGAAAAAGAGAGAGAGAAAGAAAGTAAAAAAGAAAGAAAGAAAGAAAGAAAGAAAGAAAGAAAGAAAGAAAGAAAGAAAGAGAAAAAGAAAGAAAGAAAAAGAAAGAAAGAAAGAAAGAAAGGAAGGAAGGAAGGAAGGAAGGAAGGAAGGAAGGAAGAAAGAAAGAAAGAAAGAAAGAAAGAAAGAAAGAAAGAAAGAAAGAAAGAAATACAGGCCAACATTCTTAATGAACATAGATGTAAAACTCCACAAGGTACTGACAAATAACATTCAACATATCATTAAAAAGTCATAACCACTTTGGTTTTATCCCAGGGCTGCAATGATAGATCAACATTTGTAAATCAATAAGCATAATATATAAACAGAAGAAAGGACAAATGCCATATGATCATTTCAATACATACTAAAAAAGCCTTTAAAAATTCAACATACATTCAAAATTATTGAAACAACTTAATGCAAATAAGTACAGAAGGACTTTATCTCTAACTGCTAACACGCATTTATGACAAAGCAAATCCCAGTTTATAATAAATAGGGGAAAACTGAAAGTTTTACCCATAACATCAGGAATAAAAGAAAGTCAGTCACTGTCACCAATCCTGTTTAATATAGTTCTTTGAAATTTAGTCAGAGAAATCAAAGAGCAAAAAGAAATAATAGGGAAACATGTAGAAAATAAAAATTAAAACTATATTGTCATATGAAAGGATTTTTTTATAAAGATGATCCCAAAAATCTCATCACAACACACTTAGAACTAACAAATAAATTCAGCAAAGCAGCGGGATATAAAATAAATTCACAAAAATTAATTACTGTACATCAACAATGAACCCAATGAGAAAAATAAATAAAACAATTCCACTCAAAATAAGTAAATATTGAAGAATTATCTTAACCAGGAAAGTGTGAAATCTACATAAGGAAAAACTATATTACTCTGAAAAAAAGATGGAAGAGGAAGTATAAAAATGGAAAGACCTCTAATGCTCCTGAATAAACAGAAAAAGCATTGACAAAATAACCATTTACCAAAAATGATACATGATGTAATGAGATTCTGAACTAAACACTAATGGCATTTTTCACAGAACTACAAAAAATATCCTTAAATTTATATGGAACCATTGAAGACCCAAAATCACTAGAGCAATCCTAAGCAACAAGAGCAAAGCAGAAAATAACACAATTCCAAGTTATATTACAAAGCTACAATGACACAAACAGGTTGGCACAAACATGGGCGTGTAGAACGGTCAAAATTGAGGCTGCAGAAACAATTTTGGGCACCCTCAGGTATCAGAGTTTTACAAAGGACCAAAAATATACTCTGGAGGAAAAGCAACTTCTTTAACAAATGGTAGTTGGAAAAGTGACTACATGCATTTAAATAAACCTAGAGACTGTACTGAATCAAAACTGATCAAAGACCTAGATATAAAGACAGAAATCCTAAATATGAATAGCAAAGGAAATAGTTGAATGATCATTATTTGCAAATGATGAGATCCTTTACAAAGGAGACCCCAACAATTTCAACAAAATTCTCCTATAACTAATAACTAAATTCAGCAGGGTACCATGTTACAATGCAACACTCAAAAATGAAAAGCACTCTTGTACAAGAATAATAAATTCATTGAGAAAGACATGAGAGAAATGACATCTTTCACAACAGCATCGGGAAAATTAGCTAGTTAGGAAATAACCTAAACAAGAAAGTAAATGACCTATACAATGAAAACCATCTCTGAAAAAGGAAATTGAAGAGAGTATTAGCAAGTAGTAAGATATCTCCAATTCCCAAAAAGACAGAGATAATTGAGTCAAAATGGTAATATTTCAGAACTGATACATATAATGTAATGAAATTTCAATGAAAATACCAATAACATTCCTCAAAGAACAGAAGTGAGCAGTCCTAAAATTTGTATGGAGTCAAAAGAGACCTAGAACAAAAGCAATCCTTGGCAACCAGGGCATGGCAGGGAGCACTGCAATCCCAGATTTCAAGTTATACTTAAAATCTACAGTGATAAGAACTGGATGGTACTGACAAGAAAACAGATTTGTGGATCAGTAGAACACAATACAGTGTGCAGAAACAACTCCACTCAGCCACACTCAGATGCACTGTCATTGATAAGGGAGACAAGATTTTTGCTGGTAAAAAGACTGCCTCTTTAGTGTTACTGCTTGGAAAACTATCTATTCACATGCCAAAGATTGAACCTAGACCCATACCTCTTAATATGCTCTAAACTAAAGTCAAAGTGAACACAAAATCTAATTAAAACAGAAACAATCTGAAGAAGATAGAAAAGGTACATATATGTAACATAGCTTAATTCTTTTTGTATTCCTTTCTTCTCTCCTTCCTAACCCTTCCCTCCATGGCTTGGCCACTTAACTGACAGAATTGCACTGTCTTTATGACTGAATAATATTCCATTATGCATATATACCACATTTTCTTTATTCATCATAAATAGATTGCTTTCATTTCTTGGCTATTATAAATATGCTGAAATTAGTATGGTGAAGAGATGATTCCTCAACATACTAAACTTAATATATTTGCATATATACACAGTAAAGAGATTGCCAGGAAAATCATATAGTAGTTATAGTTTTAATTTTGTGAGAACCTCTCTTCTATTTTCCACAATGACTGTAGTAATTTGCATTCATACCAACTGTGTGAATTGCTCACTTTTCTCCACATTCTTGCCAGTGTTAGATACCTTTCCTTTTTGATAGTAACCTTTTTTACAGTGACAAGGTGAGATCCCATTGTGGGTTTAATTTGCATTTACCTGATGATAGTAATTTTGAATATTTATCAGGTACTCCAGCAGGGTTTGTCTGAGGATATCGTGAATAATGAAATTTGAGGGTGAATGCTTCTGAGAAGTTTTTATGAGGGCGTATGCCTCTGAGAAGTTTTTATTTTCTTCTGAAAATTTCTGGTAAAATTCTCAGGTACAGTTTATGTTAGTTACTCAGTATAAGGATTTCTAGAAAAGACAAGTGGTATTCATTTGGAACTTTAAATCAATTAGAGATCAGGCCCACATTTATTACTTCTTCAGTTATGAACAGACTAAGTTAATCAAAATTTCTTGTTGTTTTACTCCATATGTATATTTTCTATCATTTAACTAAGAGTGTAACTCTTTTAGGAACTTAGCCTTTTATGATTGTTTCATTTCTAAATCCCTTTGGCATATGTGCTCAATGACTCTTCTAGTCATGAATTTTTAAATACAAGTCACATTATGATCAACAAATTCCTCCAATTATTTTATTGTGAATTTGTGTTCCTTCTTTCATATTTCCTGTGGAGACTTCACAATTTTTTACTATTTCAGTTATCAATTTAAAATAGTGTTTCTTATTTTTTCAGCATTTCTTTATAAGTTTAGCTTTGATTTGTATTTAGCTGGAGAATTTTCAGAGTCTCTACTCTGCCATATAACTCAAAATGGAAATCTGTACTTTTTATTCATTCACACAAAGCCAACTATCTTATTTTCAAACATAAATTGCAAGGTACAATATTTTCACTACATGTTATTTAACAGGAAAAATCTAATGTAATTATAAAAACATTGCCTCTACAAAATACATAGAATAAATGCTCTAAAAACAAATTTAAAGATACATGTTAAAACTAATTGAAAAATACCAGCACTTTCATCCATAGCCATATGATGCTTGGTAATTCATGTCTGATCTATTTCTTGCTTTCTTGATACCTCCTAGATTTTGTCATATATTATGTGCAGTTCCTGCCGCTGGCACAGTGCGAAATGTAAGCCAATTGGGATTTTCAATGCTATGACTGTGAATCAAATTACTTTGTCATCTGGACCAGAAATTGAACAATAAACTCGATGACAGTTAAGGAAACTAAGGTCTTGACAGATAACCACAACCCCCCCTCCCCCTCAGCACATGGAGCTGAGCAGTCTGTGTCAGAGGTCTGAAATGTCAAAGCTTACTGCTCAGCATGTGGAAGGAAAACACATGCCTGACCTTGAGTCTGGCAGTAAAACGAATGCTAAGAGTGGTTTTCGGATATTTTTGATGTGATAGTGCCTTTTTTTATCTCAAGAAGCACCGCCCAAAATTTCTAAATCAAAGAAAATTTGTCTCTGCTGCCTGGAAGTGGTCTCTGACTACAGGCAGAGGACAGCATCTTGTACAAATATGCTTCCTTATAAAGTCAGTGAATGGATATGAATTTTCAAGGACAAGATGCATTAATACCCTAATGCGATTGATTTATGCGTGGCAGCATTAAGCCAGTAGGTTGGCATGCACTCAGAATGTCTTCATGCCTCTCAGAACAGTTAAAGGTTGCCACAGAGAATGAACCCTTCTCCCCATTAGAAAACAAGGAGGATCAAGAAGGTTTAGCTTTTTGAAAGACTTGATTCAGTCTGGATCCGCAGTATCACTGACAGTTGTATGCTCCTGTTTGGAGCCAGAAGAGCTGCATTGTACAAGTGCACCTGTACAGCTCTATCTATGCAGCGATCTTAGATCTGTTAATGTGTTGTAAATTTTACTATAGAATTTGTTTTCTGTGCCTCTGTGTATTGATCTTGTTGTCGGCCTTGTGGCATTTGCTTATGTCTTAGATATTAATAGAGTATAGTAATATTATTTTCATATAGAAATCCCACAACATATTGAAACAGGGTGCTGTTGTCATTTCTAAATATGTTTCTTAGGAATTTGTTTTCTAAATCATATCCATATCTCTAAATAATGCTTCTAATTTAATGTTCTTATTTTCCAAAATGTCTTACCTATATTTCTATTGTCACTGGTGACTATATGACATTTAATGTGTTACTAAATCACTTGTAAAACTTTCATCATTAACAAGATTGAGGTAATTGCACATGTTTAAGTTTGAGACATTCACTCTGATTTTAGAAACAATATATAAACATTTATAGAAAACATTTAATACTAAATCTTCCAAAAATTTGGAATCTAAAGCATATGTCCAGGAGACTAAGGATGTGGCCCTTGTATTAATTCAGAACAGAAATGACAAGGTCCTAAACTTGGAGAGGAAGAGCAGATTCAAGGTGAAAAGTGTAAATGCCATGGTCACGACTGGGATTGAGAAGTAGAGAAATGCGTGATTCCTGCAAAATTTTGACCAGAATCACTATGTCCGTCTTTAGCAAAAATAAAGAACACTAAAAGGACAGAATGATAAATCCATTTCTTTCAGTTTCTAAGTGTGTTGGATTCAAAGTTAAATGCTCTGTCAGGAACATTTCTCTTAAGTCTCCTGGGTTAGTGACATGATTATGCTTATTTTCAAATATAATAAGCTGAAGCTTAGAAAGTTATATTTTACTAGAGTCAGGAAAAAAAATGAAGCATATAACGAAACATCTGCCCAATCCAGGCAAAAACTCTCTTAACTATTACTAGCCTACCATGCCCTGATGAAATCACTGGTGAAAAATGCTATTGCTTATTTTTTAAAGTATCCAAATGTCCAGATGTAGTTAGCCCGTTATTTTTTTAATTAATGTGTAGCCTTTACAACTTTACAAAGTTTTCTGTCACTGTGACTAGAAAATATCCAAAATCACAAACCTTGTTTTTCTTACTAAGTTATTTTGTTTTATTTTATTTATTTATTTATTTTTGATACCAGTGATCAAACTCACAACTTTGTGCTTACGAGGAAGGGGCTGTGCCACTGAGCTAAATCCCTGGCCCTTACTAAGCTATTTTAATTAGTACATTTGAGTTTTAGAGTCATGCCCTCAGATGGACAGAAGATACATTCTTCTGCTACAAAAGACTTTGTTGGCACTCAGTTGTGGAAAAACCATTCAAGCTAATCTGAGATAAACTGAAGCACAACTCAGGATGTATATTTCTTTTCCATTGTAAATTCAGTCTCTGTCTCTGTCTCTGTCTCTCTCTGTCTCTCTGTCTCTCTCTCTCTCTCTCTCTCTCTCTCTCTCTCTCTCTCTCTCTTCATTTCCTTGTCCTTAAGACGGTAAAGGTGGATACGTTTGTCTTGAAATTGGAGGAGGTTGGAGTTTTGAGTCCAATCAGCATTCTATACTGCCATCCTCTGAGATGTAACTAATATCTCTTTTCATTGTATTTTTGTATTTATATTTTGCTTGCTGTTGGTGATGATTGTGGTCCTGCCATGACCATAAGTCACTTAGCCCTTGGCATCCTGGGCCCCTGAATATTTTAGGTTATATTTATGAGGAAGGCTCAGAGCATGTTAACCTAATCTCCGCACTGAGCCATCGCTGATCCACAGATCTGTGTCATGTTAAAGCTTCTGTCGGCAGCTGCCCTCTGCCCCAGGTATTCTAGCCCGTGCTGGGAAGCCACTGTGACCCCTGCCACTATCCGCAGGTTATATGAGTGAAGTGTGGTTCAGTTCTTGAAGCATAGCTGATTCTTTCAGATGTGAGTGCTAATAATATCATCTGGGATTTGGAGCTATGAGAGTGGGATGAGAACCATGAAGCCCATGAAGTAATATGTAAAGGATACATAAAAGAAGCAGAGACCACGAAGCTTATTACGATAGATATGTGCCTGGATGGACTAGTTGACTTGGTTATTTCAGAGTTTAAATAACTGAGTCTAAAACACCTAGAGAAATATTAATGTGGACTGATACAAAGGGTAATATTTTTTTTCAAAAAGTCAGTTGTACATAGTAGCTAAAAATGAGAGAAGTTTGCTTTAGTACAAGTTGCTGTTGACGCTGAGGCTAGCTGACGATATATATACTAACTACCTAGGGTAAGATAAAATCAATCTGATCAAAACTGATTTTTTGCAAATACCTTTCCAGTTTTTCTCCTTTATGTTGTAAGTTCATTTCTCTTAAAATTAGCAGTTATCCACTTTCTAGTTTTTAAGTCTGTATCACCCGTCTGCTACTTTTACCAACATCTGCTTTAAGATTAATGCAATTATCAATTCAAAATGTTGGTATCCTCTTGGCTTCTACCTTCATAGTAAAATTTTTTTTTTTGCTAGTGTGCCTTGTGTTAGTATTTTTTTATGTTATTCATTTTCTGATAGTTTTTAAATAGTGTACCCTATTTTGATTTAGTGGTAATGTTCAGAAATTTTTCTATTCATATAAGCAAGCTGAAGACAGTGATATCTTATAGGTTTATATTTTTCAAGACTGGTAGCAGAGATGCAAGATAGAAATGCTATGTAATGCATCCTTTCGGCAGACTGAGTTGTTAAAAACAGAACAATGGATTACCTTGTTAGCATTGTTATTATTCTGTTAGGTTGTGATATTAAATTTGTAAGCAATAAAATGATTTTTACACTCTACAAATTTAGTTTTTTTTTTCTCATAAATTGAGTTTAGATTTCTCCATATTTGATTAGAATTAATTTAGTTGTCTTCTATGCTTCAGGGAAAAAGCAATACAAACACAATTAAAAATCCAAAGTTTAGAATACTTGTAGCATGACTTTTAGTTTTTGTTTTTGCTAGAGAATAGATTAAACAGAAATTGAAGATCCATGCAAACTGTATTTTTTACTTATACCTTCATTTTGTATTACCATTGATTCATTTTACAAAATTTTGGGTTTTAGTACATTTTGATCATACCTACTCCTCCAGCATATGCCCTTACACCACCCCTCCTTCCTCTTATTGCCTTCCTCTTGTCTAGTTATAGTCTTCTTTCTACTTCTAAGTCATCTTTTTAAGACTCCACATATTAGGGAGAACACAGGGTACTTATTTTTGTGTGTGGCTTATGTCACACAATATGAGAAGGTCTGCTTTTATTCATTTTCCTGCAACTGGTAACAATTTTATTCTTTATGACTGAATAATACACCATTGTTTATATATACTACATTTCCTTTATCCATTCATTTGTTAGTGGGCACCTACACTGGTTCCATATCTTCAATATTGTGAATTGTGCTATACTAATCACAGATATGTAGTTATATCTATAATATGCTGGCTTTAATTCCTTTTGTCACTACCGATGATTGTTAGAGCTAGATCAAGTGATACCTCTATTATTGTTTTTTTTTTTAGAAACATTTGTACTCATTTATACAGTGGCTGTAACTAATTTACCTTCCCACAGGAAGTGCACTCCAGCAGTACTAACCGCTTTTTGTATTCTTGGTAATAGTCATTCTGACTAGGTCGAGATAGAATCTCAATGTAGTTTTGATGTGCTTTAACAATTTTCCTAGTGGTCAAAGATATTGAATGGTTTTCCATATGCTTAGTGGCAAAGTATTTCTTTTTAAGATGTATTTGTTCAATTTATTTATTCATTTATTGACTGAATTGTTTGCTTATTTAATCCTATGATTTGAGTTCTTCATATATTCAAGATAGCATTTCTCTTTGGGAACAATATCTGGCAGAGTTTCTCCCATTCAGTAGATTCTTTACTCTGTTAGTTGTTTTCTTTGCTGTGCAGAAATATTTTAAATTTATGTAGCCCTATTTACTGATTTGTGTTATTATTTCTTGGGTTATCAAGAAAGTCTTTACCTGTGCCTATGGCTTCATTGCTTTGGCCATGTTTACTTTTAGCAGTTTCAGTTTTTGCTCTTGTGTTTAAGTGTTTGACCTATGTTAAATTGATTTTTGTACAAGATGACATATAGGGACCTAGTTTTAATATTCTACAGGTAGATGTCTTGTTTTCCCAGCATCATTTGCTAAAGAGCTTGTCATTTTTCCAAAGTATATTTTTGATATCTTTGTCCAGAATCAGATGGTGGTAGCTGCATAAATTTACTTATATGTGCTGAGTTCCACTGCATTGCTCTATGTGTTTATTTTTGTATCATTACATGCTGTATTAATTACTAAGACTTTGTAGTATAATTTGAAATTAAATATTATGATGTTTCCATCATTACTCTTTTTTCTTATATTTTGGCTACTCTGAGCCTTTAGTGTGTGCATATGAGTTTTAAAATTATTTTTTCTAGTTTTGTGAAGAATATTATCAGATAGGAATTGTACTGTAGTTTACTTTTCATTCTATAGAAAAAACTATAACAATTAATAGGAGAATAATAATAGTTAAAATAAGTTGTTAATTTGAAAGTAGTTGCTCATGTATCATACATGAGCATAAATTTTTCTCTGATTAATATTAGCTCAAACTTTCATTTTGATAAAATAATAGATGCTAATTAGTATAAATACCATGCACTTTCCCTGTATCCTACTGTCCTTTCCCATTTTCAACCTTTTTAAAAAAAATTCTTCCCATTTCACAATATGTATTTTACACTTTAGAACTTATTTATTGAGTTTCTCATACCAGAAAGAGAATATGACATTTCCACATGTGATTCTGATTTATTTCACTTATTCATTTACTTACAATAATTTCAAGTTAATGCTTCTTTATAAATACTGATTAGTACTCTTTTGTATAAAACAACTTTTCAATTTTTTTTTTTATTTTAAAGAAGATAAAACAGAATTAAACCAATAAAAACCAAGCAGTATAAGTGATGTAAGACTTCAAAACATTACAAAATCAACAAGTTACCATAATGCAATCCAGTGTCTTCAAAATAGCTGCAGATAACTTCAGACATAGTAAAAAAATCAAACAGAACAGACTAGAATAGCGTTGTAGTCAGGGGTTGGGGAGGAGAACAATTAGAATTAGGACATGGAGTTTATAATATTATTTTTACAATGGTCACCCAGAGTTAACACAAGAAAATGCAGGAAATCTGTCTACAAAACTAAAGACCTAGAATATTTAGTCAAGGGTCTAAATCCCACAGCAATGTCCCACATGAATCCACATGAAGACCCAGAGCTCATGACAGTGCCTCCCACAAGTCCAGCTGGAGATCAAGAGCCCACAAGAAGGATTCATGCCAGTCTCTTTTACAGATCTGTGCTGGGAAGGCCCAAAGGTCAGCGGTGGAAAGTCTATGCCAGCAGGGTGAAGGAGCTCTGAGGTAGGTTGAGGGATCTATGCTGGAGCCAATAAGTCACACTCTCTACAAAGACCAGGGCTGTCCTGAAAAGCACCACAGCCATCCTCAGCGACACGGAGACCCAACCTCCTCCGACAATAACCACAGTCCAGTACATGCCAGGAAGCCAGAGTGAGGAGTTCATCTTGGAGACCAAGTGGCACAAATCATCCCCTCTGGAGACAGGAATCAATGTCAATGCAAGGACTAGAGCTTCTCCAGGAGAACCAATGTCTCAAACAGCAACTCATAGGAGAACTGACATGCCTCAATGCCTCCTTTCTCCTCCACATCTTTATTTATGCGGGCAACTTTCCTCAGGTGAAACTTCTACACTTTGCACTATGGTGATTTAATTCTGCTGTTGTTAAATTGACCACCAGATTTTAATCTATCACAAATAGTAACAATAAAAACAAAACAATGAATATGATAAAGGACTTCAAAACAAGCCAATAGTAAATCCAAATTGCTACCATAGTATATCTTGCTATCTTTGAAATAGCTGCTCCTGCCATCAGATTTGACATAATGAAACAAAACAAAGAAAATAAAACCCAACCAACAAAACAATGGAAACAATGTAGGAGTTTCAATATAAGACCACAGGGAATCAATAATGGCTGAACTCTCAGAAGGAGATCCACCCTAGATGTCACACTGCATAGCACTGTCCTCTGAACCCATGATCAGACCATTAGCTCTAGACCTTTACAAGGCCAGTGAAACACCATAGCACCAAAGACATCAAATTTCATTTCCCCTCAATAGCTATCATCACATGTTTCTCCAGATAAGCCAATTGCTTCCCGGGGAGAGGGCATTGGTACTTCTTGTTTGCCAGCCCGCACACTGGAAGGGGCTGGGATCTGGCTGTTTCCAGTCTGGCAATAGCCCGTGCATGGTGCTGGTTCCCAGACTGGGCTTGCTTCCTGGTGTATCCTTCTTTCTCTCTCCCTCCAGTTCGTGAGTGGCATTGACTCACAGGGAGAGTTGGGGTCTGGCTCAAAACAATTTTTTTATCTGTTCCTCAGCTGATGGATGTTTGGGTTGCTTTAAAAATTTAGCTGTTACAAATTGTGCTGCTATAAACATGGATGCACACACATCACATTGCTATGATGTTTTCAGTTCTTCTAGGAAGGTAACCAGAAGGGGAATAACAGAGTTGAACAGGATCTCTAATCCTATGTTTTAGAGGAATCTCCACATTGACTTGCACAGTGGTCGTACTGGTCTATACAGCCATCTACAGTGGAAACGAGTTCCTTTTTCCTACAGCACTTGTTATTGGTAGATGTTTTAATGATAGCCATTTTTTCGGGGATGAGATGGAATCTCAGTGTCGTTTTAATTTGCATTTCTTGAATGATCAATAATGTTGAACATTTTTCATATTTTATTTGTCACTTGCATTTATTCATCTGAGAATTGTGTATTTATCTCATGTGCCCACTTTTGGATTGAATCTTTGAAGTTGGGATTCTGATATTTTTCAGTTCTTTACATGTTCTAGATAGAAGTCCTTTGACAGAATAACAATTGGCTAAGCTTTTTTCCCTCTCTGTGAGTTGTATTTTTACTTTCTGTGATTTCTTTTACTGTGCAAAAACTTTTTAACAGGATGAGATCCCAGGTGTTGATTCTTTGAAGTATTTCCCCATGCAGTCTGGGTTTTGTTCGTGAACTTTCTGCCTACCCTTGTGTCTTCTAGTTTTCTGTGTACTTTCTCTGCTACTAGATTTAGTGTTTCTGTTTTAATATTTAGATCTTTGGCAGCTTTTGACTTTAATGCATGATGACAGACATGGGTCTAGTTTTAGACTTCAGCATGTGGACAGCCAGGTTTTCAGCTACTATTCAAGAGGCTATCTTTCTTCCAGTGAACATGTTTGGTACTTTGGTCAAAGATAAGGTGGCTTGAGTGTGTTTGTACTTGTGTCAGCATCTTCTGATCTGTTGCACAGATCCACAGATCTGAGTTTTTTCTAGTACCAACAAAATTTTATGAGACTAGCATTGCCCTGTAATTTCAAATCAGAAATTATGATGCATCCTATCTTGATTTTGATATCTAGGATTGTATTTTGTGTTCTAGGTTTCTTTTGGTTCTACGTGAATTTGAAATATGTTTCTCTAGAACTGTGGATTATAATATAATTCTTCTCATTGGAATTGCATTAAATCCATATAACAATTCTGGGAGAATGATCATTTTCAATATGTTGATTATTCCTACACAAGAGCAAGGGACACTTTTCCATTTTCTGGTATTCAGAGTACTTAATTTTCAATATATACCTCCTTTATTTCTTTTTTAGATTGACCCCTAGGTATCTTTTATTTTTTGGATTCTATTGTGAAGATTATGGTTTCCCTAATGTTTCCCTCAGTGAATTTCTTTTTTGTGTACAGGAATGTTATTGATTTTTGAATGATGACTTATTATCTAGCTGTGATACTGAATTTAGTTATTAAATGTGTAAATCTTTTCATGGAGCTTTTTGTTTCTGCGATGTAGAGAATCATGTCATCTGTGAATAATGATCATTTAATTCCTTCCATTGCTATTCTTATTACACTTACTCTCTCTCTTTGCTAACTGCTCTGACTAGCATTTCCAGAACTCCAGTGGCTAGGAATGGTGACAGTGGACATTCTTGCCTTGTTCCTGATTTCAGTGTCAAAGCTTTTAGTTTTTGTCTATTTAGTGTGATTGTTACCTTTTGGTTTGCCATAGATGGCTTTTATGAGACCAAGAGAAAGACAATTTGCTCTGACTTTATGTAGGTTTTTTTATCACAAATGATTTTTTACTTTGTCAAAAGTATTTTTCTTTAATGAGCAGATTATGTGATTTTTGTCCTTGGTTCTGTTCATGTATTTTAATACATTTATTGATTTGTGTACGCTGAACCATCCCTCCATTTTTGGGATGAATTCTGCTGATCATGGTGTATAACACTCTTGATGATTTCCTCCAATCTGTTTGCTAGTATTTTATTGAATATTTTACATCTATGTTCATTAGGGGTTTGGCTAAAAGATGTCTTTTCTGGCTTGATCTTTCTCTTATTTTGGAATCAGCATAATATTCAAGCTCTGTGAATGAGTTAGGGATCATTGATTTCTCTGGTATTTAATTTTCTCTAAATTTCTTGTAGAAATCAACAGAGAATCCATGAGGATGTAGGCTTTTCTTTGCTGGTAATTTTTAATTATATTTTGAATATAATTGACTAGTAATGGGATAGTCAGAATTTTTACATCTTCTTGGTTCAGTTTTAGTAATTGAATACATATAAGAATATGACAATTGGTTGCATTTTCCATTCTATGAGAATAAACATTTTCAAAGTAGATATTTATGATCTCCTGAATTTCCCCAGGATCCATGTGATTCCACCATTTCATTTCTCCTTGCATCAATTTCAGCCTTTTCTTTCCTTTTTCACCATAAAGTTGACTAAAGGTTTATCAATGTTATTTCTTCTTTACATTTTGGTCCTTTTGATGCACAGTTTCATTATGAAGTTCAGGCTGGCCCTGAGCTCACTTTGTAGCCCAGGCTGGACTCTTGAAATTATCCTCATGCCTCAGCCTCTCGAGTGCTGGGTTTGCAGGCATGCATCACCACACCTGGCTATTTATTCTTTCAAAGAACAAATTCTTCCATTCATTTTCTTTGCATTATATTCTTAGTCTCCATTGCATTGACTTATGCTCTAAACTTTATAATTTCTTCCTTCATATGGGCTTTGTGCTTGACATCCTCTTCTTGTTCTAGAAGTTTGAGGAGCAACATTATGTTTTTTTATGCTCATCCTGTTTTCCTGATGTGTGAATTCACAGCTATGTTTCTCTCTTACGACAGCTTTCATTGAGACTCACAGGTTTCAGCATGTTATATCTGTATTGTCATTTAACTGTAGATATTATTTAATATTTTTATTAAGTTTGCCTCTGACCTATTGGTTATTTGGGGGGTGTATTTAACTTCCATCTTCTTATGGGATTTTTGTCATTTCTTTTACCATTAATTTCCAATTTTATTGCACTATGGACAGACAATATTCATGGGATAATTCAATTCTTTTCCATTTACATATATTCAATGAGATAGTATGTGGCCTATTTTTAGAGAATATACTGTGTGCAACTGAGGAGAATGTGCATTCTGATGTCATTTAGTGGAACACTCTTTAAACATGTACTAAGTTATTTGTTCACAGGTTTGATTCAGTTCCAATATTTCTTTTCTGATTTTTATTCTGCTTGATCTGTCTCCTGTGATAGTGGGATATTAACTTTTCCTATAACACTTGTGTTATTGCTCATTTGATTTTTCATGCCTATTAATATTTGTCTTATATAGTTGGGTGCTCCTGTACTTGGTCTATGCATATTTATGATTATCATCTCTTCCTCTCAAAGTTTTCCCCTAACAAGTATGTAGTGACATTCTTTATCTCTTTTGATCATTGTCTTCAACAAAGTAGCTACCTCTGTCTATTTCTGGGCCCTTGTTAGGTGGAGTGTTGATTTCTATTCTTTGACTTTTAGTTTATGAATCTCTCTTCTAGTTCAATGTGTTTCTGGTATTCTACATTTTGTTTCATCTTATTTCTTGATCCATTCTGCCAGTCTGCTTCTTCTGGCTGGTGAGCTGAATCTTGTTACATTGGTGGTTATAACTGACATGCATTGGCTTATATTCATCATCTTATTTTACTGCTGCTGGTTCACTCATTTCCCCCTCTGTTTAAATATTTGCCCTGCTCTGTAGTTTGTTTCTGATATTTTTCATGGAATTTTGGTGATTTTTGTCTCCATCTAGAATATATGTGAGTACATTTTGTAGTGCTGATTTGGTGGTCACAATTTTCCTCACTTGTTCTTTGTATCATGGAAATATCTTATTTCTCCATTAATTTTGAAAGTTAGGTTTTCAGTTTACATCAGTCTTCTTTAGAAGCTGTTTTCTTTCAGGATTTTAAACACTTCACTCCAAGCTCCTCTTGATTTTAGGGTGTATGTTCAGAAGTCTGTCATTATTCTGGTGGGTTTTCATTTTTGGGCGACCTGCTTCTTTTCTCTGATAAATTTTAACATCATACTGCATTTCTAGGGTCATATGTGGGTGTAATTTTCTTTGGTTATGGCTAATTGGAGTTCTATGTACATAAATCATCTTTATTCAAATACTTTAGCCATACTTGGAAAATTTCCATGTATTATTTCTGCAACTTGTCTTTTTATGCTTATTGTGTTGATCCTTTTTCTCTCACTGACATCAATTATTCTTATATTAGTTTTCGTTGCATAGTCTTGCAGCTGTTGAATTTTTATTTCCTGATCTTTAGTTATTATCAAGTGATCTTTTCTTCCATTATTGTTACCTGTGTTCCTGCCTTGAAGGCCTGAAAGTAGGTTTTCAGTTTCATTCAAGTGGTTTCGCCAGATTTTAATGGCATGCTTAATTTCCTGGATATCTGTGTAAATCCAATTCCTGCATTCTATTCTTTTGCTATATTGATCATTCACAGTTTCCATCCTTTTGTTATCATTATCTATATTTTTGTCTATCTATACTCTAGATTGGCTGAGAAATTCTCCTTATAAATGTGATGTTTCTGTTTTTACATGAGAGATTGTTTGTGATTTGCTTTCCTCTATAGCTTCATGGGTTTATTTCTTTATTCAGTAGCTACCATTTTAGACATATAATGTGTGTGTCTTCCATGTTTCTCTATCTCATTGTCTTCTGCACTTGTTCTGGGTGGGTTGGAAGTCTGAGGTTGCATTTTGCTCCTGTGTCTTTTCATTTTCTATCTCAAATATTTTTATTTTGTTTTCTATATAAGTTTTTATATTAGGTAAATTCATCACTAGTATCAAGGTAGTATCAAGTAGTATCAAGGTCTGTAAGCTAGATTGGTTCTTCATGGATATCTTCTGTGTATAAGAGGTTCTCGGTTTGTGTCTGCTCCAAGATCATACCTTTACTATTAAGTAAGTATGAGATTTGCTGTCTGTTGCGCTCTGTCCCTAGTCTTTTAGTGCTGGGATGTGGTGAGATTATTATTCCAGATCTTCCCTGTATTGTTCCCAAGTGGAGAACAACTGATTACTAAAGATATGTCATTCTAATTAAAGTAGTACAATTAGCAATAACGATAGCATCAATCAGAGTTCAGAAACTGACAAACTGTGGTAACTCTAAATTTTGTACTTTAAACCATAGGAGCAAAATCTACTGTTATACAACAGAGCCAATAATAAATTGGGAGATTGTATACAAAGTGTCTGTCCTTAATAGAGTGTTTTTTCCCTGTGGTGAGGAAATTTCAGAATGATAGTGGATAAAACAATGATAATCTAATAGAATGTACAAACAACTCTGAAAGACGATGGATGGTGATGCAAAGTTTGCAAAAGTAGGGAAGAAGGTAGGAGAGAAATAATGTTGGAGTAAACAAGGGTTTATTTAAGTTAACCAGACTATTTATTCATATGAAAATATGTTTAAATCTAGAGAGGTAAATTGATGAAAGAGGGTAAGGAGACCAATAGATTACAACAAAAATATAGACAACATAAAAAGAAAAAGTAATGATAAACAAATCAGCAACACAAGAAGAAAAATAAAATGAAGTAAAATAAAATAAAATAAAACCAAAAGTGCTCTGGTGTTCACTGAGAGCCTCAAACTATTTCATAACACTGAAGCCAGTAGTAGAATTTGCACTTTATTTGAGAATGATCTTGACCTCCAAGTGCAGTGATATGGGGCCAGGATCTTTAGCCAGTACTTCCTGCGTGTCCTTTAAAAGCCTCCCACTCCTTACTCTGGTCCTTTTGGTAGCCTCTCCTTCCCAATTGTTGTGCTGTTTTCAGACAGGAAAGGGGTTGTTCCCAATCCTAAGTACCTGTGACTCCTCCTGATCCTTGCTGAGCCTTCTGTGTTCCTCGTCCACTGCTAAGTCTCTGTCCTCTCAAGTCATTTGTTGCAGGATGGGTTGGTATGCTGTGATAAGTTCCAGTCATTTGTTCCTGGTTTTTTAGTCCAAAGCTGCTCAGTCCCAGTTTTTCCTCCTCTCTCAAGGTGGGGTACAAGTTTCCCACTCATTGCCACTATCACCAGTCTCTGTTGTAGACTGTAACTTCCTCGGGTGAGATGGAAGGATACTATGGGGTGCCTTTCACCTCCCATCCCTGGCAGTGCGGGGACAGCCCCAGGATGTGCAGGCCTAAAATACAAGGATGTTTAATGCCTAGGGACTCTCTTGTGATAGTCAGGGGAAGGAGTTAGCTGTTTAGTTTACTGTGCACTCTTTATTCTTATTCCTGGTGGCTCCAGTTAACATTCTGGTACACAAAAGGAATGGGAAGAAATGAAAAAGAGAGAGAGAGAAAAGAAAAACAGGACCAAACAAAAAAGCAAGGAAGCAAGCAAGTAATAAAGAAAGAGAGAAAAAGAAAACAGGCCAACCATCAGGGAGAGAAAGAGTTCTGTGTTGGCACAATCTACTGCTGAACTATAGTGTCTTCTGTTTGGAGGGAGCCAAAAGAGTCGAGGGACCTTATGTTCCAAGTTTATCTTGTGTGGCTTGACTTAGTCATGTTTTTAGAATATCCTTTTCTTCTTCTTCTTTTAAGATTCCAAATGTGGTGGGCTGTTGTTCCTATACAGTATCCCACCAACAGCCGAGTGGGCTGGCCATTCATTTTAAGTCCTTTATCTACATGTTACTCTATCTGTTATTCTGTTATGTCAGATTGATTTTAGTTTCAAAGTGTGTCCCTTGCCTTTCTTCTAATTACACGTGCTTTAGTTGACTTTCTCTGAGTGGTTCTGAACAAGGCTCCTCCACCATTCAGCCATGCTACCACTTCTGTGAATGTCATTTTTTGGCCACTTCATCCATATTGAAATTTTCCATTATCAAAAATAAGAAAAGTTCAGCATTGAACGCATTAAGCTCAGACAATTTTGCTTCAGAAATCTAGATCTAATAATTGTCAGACTAATGCCTCAGTACCACACTTCTTTGACCTGCTACTGAATTTGGACTTGCTGCCTTGTCAGTTTTTTAGCTTTCCAATCAACATATTCCAAATAATTTTGATAAATTCAATAATGTGTCCAATATAGACTAAATCCAACAAAAGACAGAATTTTAAGGAGTTGGTTATTAATATTTTTTTAAAATCATTCTTCGTTTGCATGGAGTCTTATAACAAAATACCATAGCCTAAAGATTTACACACACACAAAAAAAACCATTTATGCATAACAGTCCTATGGTCAGGAAAGTACAAAACCAAGGATCTGACAGATTTGGTGTATGATAAGGTTTTATAGCTAATTATCTTCCCCTTGTGTCTGTACACAGTAGATAGGATTAGGGAACTCTCTTACACCACTTTATAAAGGCAATAATCATATTTATGAGAGCCTCACACCTGACCTAATCATCTCCTATGAGGCCACATCTTGCAATTTTATTGCATTGGCATTAGACTTCGACATACTTATTTCTTTTTTCTTTTGTGGTGGGACATAAACATTCAGTCTATAACATACACCAAAATTTGTTACCTAATTATACCGTTTATCTGACATTCACAATTCCCCATGTAATATTTTTTGTGCTGTCTCTCCATCTCAGAGCTAATGCAGACAATCTGAAATTTTCACATTTATTTCTGTATTTATTGTTAATTTTAAACCATCATTGTTTTTGTATCTTTTGTCAGTGTTCTCCAAGACCTATATTTAAATGCAGTATATTTCTGTCATTGAAGTTGCTGATGTTACAATTCTCACGATTACAGCAGTGATCACTTGAACTCACCTCAGTAAAGGTATCAACTTCCATTTGTTAGCCTAATAATGCGTCTGAACATATGTTGATGTTTATAAAATATGCGGAAATTTTCCATCATGTTTTGATTGTTGTAAATACTATTATAGTATGTCCTTCTGACTTTTGAACATTTCAGTTGCAAAATTTCACAGATATGAATGGACTTTGAATTTAGACTTTTTTATTCTGTACATTATATGTTTGCATCAAGGGTATATAAAATTCATTTTGCTGGATTTAAAATGTTCTCCTGGATCAGAATTCTTTAAAATCTTGAACGTGCTGTTCATAGATTCATCAGCCTGTGTCTTTCATGCAAATATATAAATCTTAAAATATATCTACATTGTTGTATTTACCTAGTTCGTTGCTTCTCACTACTAAATATTATTGCGTAGTATGTGAAAATCACATTTTTTTTGTTTTACAAAAACAATGATTAGTACCATGCTTCTGCTCCTTTTCCTAACAAAATTTAATGAAAGAGATATTTCTTGCCTGTTGTCTTCACTTTGTTGCTCATTCTATTCTTAATGTGCAAAAATCAGACTCTTTTTTCCAACACCTGTACTGCACTTTGCATTAAAAACATGCTTATCCAAGTCTCTAATGAATTTTGAGTCCTGAAATCCAGGTTAATCTGTAGGTTAATCTTTCCACTCTCATTTGCTATTCATTTAATAATTTATATGAAATCATAACATATTATTGTACAAAAACTTAATATATCACTACTCTCTTTTCCGTTGTCTGTCTCCTTTCACTGAAATGTAAGCTATCCATGGGGAAGGATTTATTTTCACTTTCTCTTACTGTTATGTCATCAATATCTACCATAATTTTTGGTTCATCATAGATCTTGAGGAAACAAATAACTGAATCATGACACATGAAATACTCTTGTCATTTCCTATAAGAAATATGTTTTGTTCAATCTCTTGTTTACAATTCTCATAATATCAGTAGAATAAAGCAAACCAGACAAATAATATTCTGATTATTACCATTGCGAATCACTTCCACCTGAAGATTATGACATAGTGTTGATCATCTTCCTTCCTACTTGAATCCAGGTTTTCAGTTATGTTCCAAAATCCTGCTTGTAATTCCAGCAGTCTGGGCAGCTGAGGTGGGAGGATCACAAGTTCAGCCATGCCTGGGAAACTTACAGAGACTGTACACAAAATTTTAAAATACTTGAGGTATAGTTCAGTTCAAAGTCTTCATGTTCAATAATTAGTACTGCAATAATAAATAAAAATAATGATTTTTTGTCTACAAATACATTACATTCCATGTAGCAGATATACAGTATTGTGCAGATAATGAAAAAAATTAAAAATTGCATCTCACAGGACAAAGGCCCAAACCAGTGTGGATAAAATTAGAGTTATTACTTACCATCATTTAAATTATACAATAAAACAGAAGAAAAATTAATCATTTTATGTTTCTTGATTCTTGAAATTTCCATGGCATTGCTTAAGTTCAGCCCAAAGAAGGAAAACATGTTTGAATTTGGCAAATGTTAAGAATTATAAATTTCTAAATGAATATATATTATATGTATTATATAAGTAATGAAATTTTCCAGAATATAAAAATTAGCTATTTTTCTTAAAAGAATTCTTCATATGGCAAACTAGATCTACAAACAATGCACTTGCCTCAAAAATAATGGCCTTATTGTATATGTCAAATCATAAACCCAAAGAACAAGCTTGTTGTTTCATGAATGTTTAATGTGTTCTCTCCAAGACAGTACTGCTTCCTCACTAAAGAAATAGCAACTATCAGTACATTATGAATTATGACAGGGCACAATGACCAGATTGAACTCTATCTAGAAAACCTACTAAACCATATCTGGAAAATACAAACTAGTAATTATATCATTTAATTTTGCCAATTGCACTCCGAAATTAAGCTGTCTTAACAGTTTTAGCCCTTGTTATACTAAATGCCATTTGTTCTTGGAACAGATGGGTCCTTGCTAATTAAGAAAACTGCTCTGGTTCATTAAAGAAGTAGCAAATAACCAAATGAAGTGGCAGTACATAGGGTCACTCAATGTACAAAGCTTGATAACATTACTCATTTGTTCCATCTTCCTCTGAACATTGGTGCTATCTATTTGCTATACATTATATATAATGATTTGCTATACATTATGCTTGACTACTTTAATTGCAAAATCCACAGTGTAGTAAGATTCTGAAGTGTGTACTATCTTGGTGGTCAATCCTCCATACATCTTTTATCTGCTACAAAGATGATGCATAAAATGAATCTCATACTTACCAGAAACACTGAGGATCCTTCAGTTTAATGCCTTTCACTCTGTTGCTCAACAATTAACAAACTTGTTATGTTTTTAGATCTTAAGTCGCCCCCAAATCTCGTATGTCTAAAGGGTGATTGAATCATGAAAGTACTATATTTATCAGTAGATTAGTCCATTGATGAGATCATAGGTAACTTGCTGTCAGTATCTTGAGTCTGGCCTCTCTTATCACTCTATTTCCTGGTTGCAATGGAGTGAGCAGGTACTTAACAATTCTTTCCTCCTTGGAACCAACTGACTATAAGTTGAAATCTCCAAACATCATGGGCCAAAATAAAACCTCGCCTTTAAATTTTTGGGACTATCAGTACATTAGTTAAGCATTTTGTTCCAGTGAAAAGAAAGAAACTAACAAATAGTTTGGTACTAGATAAGTGGGATCACTACTGTGATTGCATAGCATAGATATGAGTTTTTTGAAAGCCAGAGGTAAAATGTTATAATTTATGTCTGAAAGGGTCAAAAGTTCCATATGTAGTTTAGCAGTCTTTGGGACCAGTTGTCAAGAAGAATTTGGGAAGGATTAAAGTTGCTGGGTCGAGAAGTCCTTGAATGGTGTAAGCTAATAATGATGGGAAATTCTAGTCATATGTAGTACAGAATGCTGATAGAAATGCAGACAGTGAAGGCCAAACACCAGAGGTTTCAGTTGGGAACAAGGAGTCCATTGGCAGTTGGACTAGACATGCTCTGTATTACCTTCTAGCAGAAAATTTGCTTTCATTTTCCCATTTCCGGATACTTTTCAAGAAACTAAGATAAAAAGCAATGGACTAATAAATCTGGTAGAAAAAATTTCAAGGCATCCCAACACTAAGGCAGGAGAATGAGGGATTCTAGAAGACTTTATGTAAAATGATAGTAAAAATCAGGAGCAAACTGAAAATTTAAATGATCTGAAAATTTTCCAATTTGCAAGAAAGGAAGTAATGGTTAATTAGAGGTAAAAGAGAGCTTGGTTTCATAAAAAATAGTATTTAAAAACTCAATTACTTTACATGAGGACAAAAGGAAAGATGTCTTGATGGTATCTCATGAATTAAAAAATTTTGACCCTTAAAGGGCTCAAGGATCCAAAACTTTAAAGCTTTCGTTGAAGAAGAAAGCTCCTGACTCTTGCTCAAGAAGGGCCACCCAGAGAATTGGTACCCTGGGATTCGTTTAAAGTGCTAAGTCATACAGGTCCTCAGAGACTTATATGTCTGTGTTTCAAGGGTATCTGATTACTGCTTAAGTTGACAGTAGACCTTAGCATCATGTACATGGTGTTACTCTTTCAGGCATAAAGAATGCAAGACTTGTGAGGACGTGCAAATTTCTACCCAGATTTTAAAAGAAATGCTGGGAGGCCATGCAGTGTGATCCAGAGAGTGTAGGGTATAAAATAATGAAAGTTATGAGAAAAGTGAAGTAGACACTCCCAGAAATTGGAGAAAACAGCAATATAAGAATGCCTTCTGTGGGATGCTAAAGAAAGTGAGTGGAGGGGTCAGGGATTTAGTTCAGTGGCTTAAGCGCCTGCCTGGCAAGCACAAGGTTGTGAGTTTGATCCCCGGTGCCAAGAAAAAAAAAAAGCATCAATGAAAGCTACAATTGGCAAAGCCATAAAGGTGGAGTTAAAGAAGCTTTTTAATGCTCATATCTTGCTACAACTTGCCCAGGGTGCTGTACTTAGATATACAGGGTTTCGTGTTTGTCAATTAATGTTTCAAATTTTGGTCCTGTTTCGATTCAGTTTCTTTGTATTTCCATATTCCTCCATTTTGTAATGTTTACTCTATGCCATTGTATGTTTTAAGTATTTCTTTTTATTTATTTAATTATTGCAGGAGCTCAGAGCTGAGAGTTGGTTCTGAATCTCATAAAAACTTTGTATTTTTATTTTTAAGCAATGTTAGAATGGTTTAACTTTGGGGAATTTTATAGATGGACAAAATTCATTTTGCATAACAGGGATATGAGTTTTTTGAAGGCTAGGGGTAGAATGTTATGATTTGTTTATGTCTGAAATGGTCAACATTTTCATGTATTTGGAAAATGACTGAATCATGGGGGCACTATAATTATCAGTACAATAGTACAATGATGAATTCATAGTTAGAAATTGGGTCCTGGTCAGAAGAGGTGGGTCACTGGGTATTTAGTTTGGAAGGTTATATATACCTGCCTGGATCTTCCCTTTCCTTTCTGCTTTCTTGCCAAAGCATTGACAATTCTCCTTCACTCAGACCCTTCCACCAAGCCATTTCTGTTTTGGAGCCAGTCAACTATGGATTAATATTTCTAAAATTTATATCTCAAAGTGAAAATCTCTTGTTTTAAATTCTGAACGTTGACTATTTTGTCCCAAGGACAAATACTGATTAAGTTAAATCCTTTTTTTCTATGATTTGTGGTACATGTTCATGACAAAGATATTAATAGAATTGTGCTTATTCTCAAGGATTTCCATTTATTTGGGAACAAAGATACATATAAAACAATCAAAGTTAAGTACTTTTTGATAATACAGAAATTTTGTGAGTGGAGAAAAAACACCTTTACTAAAGAATGGTTGGGGTGGTTAGATAAGAATTTCAGGGAAGAGAAAATAGTTCAGTTATGACAGATGTAAATGTTTTCTTAGACCAGATATTGGAGAAAGCAGATGGATTGAGGAAGATTTTCAGAAACATGGCACTGCAAATATAAAGGTACTAAATCAGAGAGATCTGGCATGTCACTAGATGAGACTGAAGATAAAGGAAATATTGAGATTTAAAGAGAATATTAAGCCATTTCCTGACATAAGAATTGATTCTTAAGTCATAAAGACCTTTAAAAACTCTAGATAGGGGAACACAACACATGTTCTTATATAAACTGTAGAAATGCTGTCCTGGTAGTAGTATCAAGAATACATTTTCCAGGCATAAAATTATACTTAGAGAAATGAAGGGGAATATTTTTAAAACACTCTAGATTAAAAATGAGAATGTGAAATACATTTAATGTAATATTAGAGAAAGAAATATAGCAATAAGAATATTCCTGGGGTGTTTGAGTAATAGTATTGACACCAAAATATTTGAAATATTGTGAACAACTCTAAGAATAATAATTGCAAACAAATTCCAAACCTGGTAAGAAGCCAGGTTACATAATGCTTTGTTTAGCCTTAGTCAGGTTAAACATTATTCTCTGTGTTATAGGAAGATATTGGAGTGGTGTAGGCACAGAATTGACTTAATACTTTTTTGTAAAAAAAAATCATTCTAATGTGAGACCCAGCCACTTGCCCAAAGAAACCAGATGAGCAGCTCCTGCTCAGTACATTATGGGATCAGGGGACCAATGGAGAACACCAGCAACAAACACAGAAGGGCCCATAGTATGGAAAATATAACAGGTGGAACTAGTGGCATGGAAACATCTGAAGCAACAGTAACAATGCAAGGCAACAAGTTGCATGAACCAGTGTTGTGCTTGGGAACAAATACACAAGTAATAGAAACAAGCTGGAGGAGCCACTTTTTTGTTTTTCCTTTTTCCTTTTCTTTCTTTTTTGCTCTCTTTTCTGAATGACTAGGGAAACCATTAGCCAAAGAAAATCCCACCACTGAAACCTACAGATTAAGTTAAGATAATTCTTTCTATATTCCTTCATTCTGTCTCACCTACCCTCTTCTCTAGTTTTGCAAAGCTTGCATGACTATCCATTGCTTTCTAGTATTTGTCTACTTTTTTGCCAGTTATCTTATTTTATCTACACTTTTTCCTAAACTTCCCCACCACACAATAAAACCACTCTACCAAGGGGAAACATTTTGAATACAATCTCACAATTTATGACTGGTTCTCTTATTTAACAGTAGATTTTCCTCCTGTGGTTCAAAGTACAAAATTCAAAACTGTGCTTGATGCTATTGTTATTGCTAATTATACTACTTTAACTAGGATGACATATCTGTAGTAATCAGTTGTTCTCCCTTTGGGAACAATACTGGGAAGTTCTGAAATAATAACTTCACCACACTCCAGCACCAAAGGACAAGGAACAGAGCTAAACAAACAGAAAATCTCATACTTAATTAGTTGGAAAGGTATGATCTTGGGACATACACACCACAAATCTCTTACATACAGAAGACATTTGAAGAAGAACCAACCTAGCCTAGAGAGACCATGATACTACAGATAAACCTACCTACTAACAAAATAAAAACTTTTGAAATAGAAGCAACAAGAAACAAGGGCAAAATGAAACCTCAGGCTTCTAACCCACCCAGAATAAGTGCAGAAGACAAAGAGATAGAGGAAAATGGAAGACACAGACCTGAAATTACTTAATGATAGCATCTGAATTAAAGAAACAAAATCATGAGGCTGTACAGAAATTCAGATCAGAAATAATCTCAGATAAAAAAATGATGACCGTAGTGAAAGAATTTCTCAGCAAACCTAGAGTAGACAGAGATTCAAAAAAAAATAGAAGAATGCAGGAAAATGATGGAAACCTTGATTGATTAATATCACAAATAAATTCAACACATGAAATGGATTGAAATAGATATAAAGGAAATTAAAGATTCTATTAAAAGATAGCAAAGCCAATGGAACTAAAGTGAAGATATGTATCAGACTTGATAGTACTCAGATAGTGATCATGAAAGGAAAGATATCTAAAATAACAGGTATCAGGAAATAACAATTCAACAGCTTCAAGGCAATGCAAAGAAAAACAATACAATACTGATAAGTGTCAATGTAAAAGCAAGAGACAACAAAAGTGAGAAAAAAGGTCTTCTTGTTGAAGCAATAATTGAAAATTTTCCAAGCATGCAAACAAAACTTGACACACAGATGAGTAAGACATATAGAATTCCAAATAGTCATGACCAAATAATTCCAATATTTCAGCACAAGAAAAAAATTTTAAAAGGTTTTAGATAAAAGAAACAGATAACTTGTTATTTCTTCCTACCTGGATGTTCCCCCAAAACCACATGCATTCATGGGAACATACTTACAGAGTCTGTAATCAATTCACAATTAAGTGCTGGCATTTTGGGTTTCAGTGCTACCCCCAATCTAGGGTGGTATCCTATATGCAATATGAGGGACAGAAAGAATCTTCTTGATCACTCCTCACCCTTTTGAATCTTGTTGTTTTTGTCATCTTCCACCACCATGAACTGTTGCCCCTGTGTCATGCCACCCTCATTTGGAGTCACTTGACTATGGATTAAACGTCCACAAACTGTGAGCTACATAAACATTTATTTCTTGAATTTTGTGCTTCAGGTGTTTTGTCTCAGCAAAGAGAGAAAAGTAACCAAGACATCACCTATAAAGGAAAACACATCAGAATCATGCCAGACTTATCAACAAAAAGTCTCAAGTAAAGAAGAGTTCAGTGTGAAGTGTTTAAGGTGCTGAAACAAAACAACTTCCAATCTTGATTGATATATCCTACAAAATTATTCTTCAAAATTAATGTAGAAAGATGATACTACATGACACAGAACAACTTTAGAAATTCATGTACACCAAACCAACCTACAAAAAAAGTACTGAAAGATATACTAGATAGATATAAAAATTATTCCATGAACAACAATAGAAAGAAATCACTAGGCTGAGCAAGCAAGTAAACAGAGGGGAACACCAGGGAACCAATAGAAGTAAAATGACATGACAAAAATAAGCTAGTATATACCAATCGTAACCATCAATGTAAATTGCTTCAAATTAGAAATCAAAATAAAGAGAGTGGATCAAGAAATAGGATCCGGCAATATTCTATATACAAGAAACACATTTCACTCCAAAAGAAATTCATAGAATGAAAGTCAAAGGATGGAAATCAATACTCCACATAACAGGGACCCAGAAAAAATAAAACAAGGATAGTTACTTTGTTTGCAGGAAATGTGAACTTCAAACCAAGAATGCTCAAAAGACATAAAGAAGGTCACTATGTACTTGTTAGTAGAAAACTTCAAGAGGAAGAAATAATAATAATAATTATGTATGCATCAAATATGGGAGCACCCAACTATGTAAAACAAATATTAATAGACAAGAAGAATCAAATGAACAATAACACATTTGTTATAGGGGACCTTAACACCCATAGTCACAATCAGATAGATGAACCAGAAAAAAGCCAACAAAGAAACATCAGAACTGAACCAAAACTGTGAACAAAATGACTTAGTAGATGTTTAAAGAGTGTTCCATACAACAAAATCAGAATACACATTCATCTCAGTTGCACATGGGATGTTCTCTAAAATAGATCATATACTAGACCAGAGAACATGTTTAAATAAAGGGAAAGGACTGAAATTGCCCCATGTATATTATCTGACTGTAGTGCAAATTAATGGCAAAAGAACACGCAAAATTTTCATAAACATGGAAATCAAATAAAACCCTCATGAACAACCAATGAGTAACTTGCAAAATTAAAGAAGAAATTAAAAAATACCTATAATTGAGTGACAATGGAGATACAGCATGCTGGAACCTGTGAAAAGAATGAAGTCATTACAATCCTGGTGGAAATTCAAAAGAATAGCATACCTGTTTTAAAAATCTGTACTCTCATGGGATGTGAAATGCAGAGGAAATGGGTAGATTCCTAAGTACATATGAATTATCAAAGCTGAATCAAGAAGATAAAAATTCTGAAAAACCTAACATCAGATAATAGAATTGAAAATGTAATTTAAAAATTTCCAACATAGAAATGCCCATTTCCTGGGGCTGGGGATTTCGCTCAGCGGCATAAGCGCCTGCTTTGCAAGCAGGCAGTTGTGAGTTTGATCCCTGGTACTGATAAAAAACGAAAAAGACAAAAAAAAAAAGGAAAAGAAAAAGAAAAAGAAAGAAAAAAAGAAATGCCCATTTCCTAATGAATTCTACCACTGCTGAATTCTACAAGAAATATAGATAAGATTTAATGCCAATACTCCTCAAGATATTTAATGTAATTGAAGAGGAAACAATATTACCTAACTCATTCCTTGAGGCAAGTATTACCCTGATATCAAAATCACAGAAGGAAAGAAACTAAAAGAAAACCTCAGGCTATCTCACTAATGAACATAGATACAAAAGTCTTCATTAAGATACTAGCAAATAAAATGCATCAAATCATAAAGATTATAATTCATGACCCAAAGCAATCCATCCCAGGTATACAGGGATGGTTCAACATATGCAAATCAATAAATGTAATGCAGACTATCAACAGAGCCAAAGACAAAAATCATGTAATCATCTCAATAGATACAGGAAAAAAAATAATTTGACATAGTCCAACACCCATTCATGACATATTGCAAAAGAAAATTTGAATAGATGTTATTTATGCCAACCTGATAAAAGCCATCTATCACAAACCAACAGCCAAAATCACAATAAATGAACAAAAAATAAAAGCCTTCATTTTAAAATCAGGAACAAGATAAAGATGTTCACTGTCACCACTGCTTTTCATTATAGGTCTGGAAACATTAGCCCACACAATTAGACAAGAGAAAAATCTAAAAAAATATAAAGATAAGAAATAAAGAAGTTAAATTATTATATTAGATGACATTCTGCATAGAAGACTCCAAAAATTCCACCAAAAGACTTCTAGGTTTAAGAACTAAATTCAGTTTAGTAGCTGGATAGAAAGTTAACACTCAAAAATCAATAGCATTTCTGTACACAAACAACAAACTCATTAACAGAGAAATTATGGATGCCATACCCTTCACAATAACCTCCAAAAAATGAATCAGTCTAACAAAGGAAGTCAAAGATTTATATAGTGAAATTTACAGTTCTGTGAAAAAAGGGATCTAAGAAGATATCAGATAATGGAAAGATACCACTTGCTCATTGGTAGGAAGAACCAACATTGTGAAAATGGCCATATTCCCAAAACTGTTAAGGCAATTCTGGTGAAAATACCTTTATCATACTTCAGAAAACTAGGGAAAATATTCCTAAAAATCTTTTGGAAACATAAAAGACTTAGAATAGCAAAAGCAAGCCTGGCCAATAAAGGCAAAAGAGGAGGCATCACAATCCCTGACTTGAAATTGTACTACAAGTTTACTCCAAAAAAATCAACTTGGTACAAGCAAAAAAAAAAAAAAAAAAAAAAAAAAAAAAAAAAAAAAAAAAACTGAGGATCAGTGCAACTGATCATAAGATGCTGACACAACTACAAACACACTCAGCCACCTTATCTTTGACCAAGTATACAAACATGTTCACTGAAGAGAAAATAGCCTCATCAATAAATAGTGCTGGAAAAACTGGTTCTCTACACGCTCAAAACTGAAACTAGACCAATGACTGTGACCATGCACTAAAGTCAAAATGCATCGAAGATCTACATATTAAAACAGAAATACTAAATATACTAGAAGAGAAATATCGAGAAATTTTGAAGACATAGATGTATGCAGAGAGTTCATAAATAAAACCCTAAATGCACAGGAAATACTCCAGAGAATCAAAAATTGGGATCTCATTTATTAAAAAGCTTTTTCACATTAAAAGGTGTTTTCAACAGTGAAACAACAACCCACAGAGAGGGGAAAATTTAGACAATTGTCCCTCAGACAAATAATTGCTGTCTAGAATATAAAAAGAATTGAAAAAAAATCAGATCCCCAAAATTTAAAGACTCAATTGAAAAACAGGCATCTGAGATCAATGGTCAACACTCAGATGAAGAAATACAAATGGCATACAGATACATGAAAAAAATGTTCAACATTATTTGGGCATTCAAGAAGTGCAAATTAAAACAACACCGAGGTTCCACCTCACCCCAGAAAGAACGTCTATATTCAATAAATCAAATAATAACGAATGCTAGAAGGGTTGTGGGGGGGGAGCACTGCTCTTCTATTGGAGGGGGTGCAGATTGTTGCAAGCACTGTGGAAATTAATTGGAAATTCCTCTAAAAACTAAGATTAAAGTTTCCATTTGACCCAGTTATTTTCTATCTGCTTATCTTCCCATGAGATTTAAAACCATCATACCACAGCAGTATACGTACAGCCATAGAGGCACAATTTGTAATAGCTAAATCTTGGAAACAACTCAAATGCCCATCAACTGAGGACAGAATAAAGAAAATGTGTATTTTTTGTAATGGAGTGCTACTCAGCCATAAAAGGATAAATCGGAGTCTTTTTTGGTGAAATAGATGCAGTGAACTAAATCAGACTCATGTAAACATATCACTATCTCCATAGTGTGATAAATGGAAAGGGTAAATAAGGGCTAAAATGTAAAATACATATTATGAATTGGAAAGAAATTGTTTAGAAAAAAGAAGGATCTAGAATGGAGAAAAGAGGAAAAGACAGCAGCAAAGAGAAAAATCATTTGAGTTAGTTACATTAGTGTCCCTTAGCTCATTGAAATGCAAGGTTTGTGCTAACATCAACTGAAGAATTTTATGACCCTGTCTTGTACTCTGAGTAACTACTTTGAAAGTGACAATATTCAATGTATTAGCTACTGTTATTCTCCTACTATTTTGTTATGAAACTGTTTTATCTTTTTCAGTAAAATGAAAAGTAGTTGCTTAGGCCTTTGAATGTGAACAGGCTACAAAGGGAAAAGAGGAAAAGGCAGGAAAAGGCTCAGATAAGAACTTATTTCCGTAATCCAGACGAGAGAGGACACTGACTCAATCAAGTGCAGTAACACTATACATATCGAAAAATAGTTGAAATGAGGATATGATTTTTAAACTAGAACTAACAGAATTTAGATAGAGTTGATGCATTTAACAACAAATAAAACAATATACAAAGATATCACCAATTATTCTGAAAACAGAAAGAAAATCATTAATAAGGTACAGTCAGATTTTGGAATGAGGAATCAAGTGTTAAATATTGAGCTTATTAAATTCAATATCATTTCTAAGCATACAAGAGATGTCAACTAGAGTGTAAAATTTAGATATTAGAGAGTAAAATTTAGAGCAAAATTTGGCTGGAGATACAAGTTTGAGGATTACTGATTATATATATACATATAAATACATATATACATATTTTACATAGATGCACATATATATATATATATATATATATATATATATACACATACACACTTATCTAATGTACAATTGACTAGAATTTGGTGTGAAGAGAAACTAGCAAAAGAGATTGAAAAATAAAGTTAGTAATGTAGAAACAAAACTAAGAAAGCATTATAACTGTGAAACCAAGTGAAGAAAGACAATATTGTATTTGATCTGTAAGTAATACACACTTATATAAATGTATTTTAATATAATTGTTTTTTAAATGTAATCATACAGTACTTTATAAATTATTTACAAACTTTACAAGTATACATAAAAACACTGAAAAAAAGCCTAGCAGGGTACAGAGAACTCCCATTACTGGAAAAGGAAATGGTCCAGGAAGAGCTTTCAACTTTGTAGAAAGTTATTAAGAGGTATGTTAAGATCAGGGCTGGCAAAGTACTCATTGGATTTTGTAACGTTGAGATTATTGATAGTCTTGGAAAGAGCAGAATTTGTGGACTAGGATGGATAAAATCCTAATCAAAGTGGATTTGAGAGAGACTAGAAAACAAGCAAAGGCCTTCAACAAAACAATTATTTTTAGAATTTTATGATACACACGGATCATCCTTCATAAGGGAAAAAAGAAATGGGGCATGTTGAGAAATATCATGACCACTTATAAACAGCAAGAGATGCATATATAATAATATAAATAAAAATGTAATACAAATAATATAAATTGTACAAGAATATATGTTTAAAAGTATTCTTAATTAAGCAAAGGAGTGATACTAATTATAATTAGCATCTACTCAAATGTACAACTCGAACTAAGAAACTACTGTATGTGTATGTGAAAGTTTTCCTAACATTGATAAAAGGAAGTTGAATTGCTAGATCTTATATAATGTGAGATTTAAATTGTAATGGATTCTATCCAATCACTCTCCAAAGTTGCTAACCAATTTATTCTCAGGCTATTATGAGGTTATTCATTACCTACACCCTTCATAACATTTTATTTGAAATCTTTACATTTTTGTTTTTGTCCATATCATGAACACCTTTGATTTTAGGAAGCTTATGTGCACTTCAGATAGCTATATCTGTCTTATTTGTGTTTCTTTTTGTGGGAGTCTCTGGTTTGAATTCTTTGCCATTTTGATTATTGCTTTTCCTGATATTTGTAGGAAATATTTACTTGTTTAAGTATATGTTCCTTTGCTTTATATGTTACACAAATCTGCTTTAGCTCAGTTTATGGTTCTTTTTCTGTAAAGAAATTTGTGAACTTAAACCATTTTTCCTCTGAAGGGTTTCCTAATATCAAATTCATAAAATATTCTATGATTTTATTCTAACTTTTTTATCTTGTCAATCTCCTGTGTTATTTACTTAATTTTCAAAAGTGACGTGTGGTAGAAATTTTAAAATAATCTGAAATAATTTGTTAGCCTATTTTCACACATGGTTAAAATAACAGCTTATTGAATATTAAAATGTATATATTTGACATTAATGGAATTATTTGTTTCTTTCCTTTATTTGCCTACTATTGTAAATGTATCACTAAATATCAAATATGTTAACTTTAGGCTTTACTGTACTTAAATAAGAGGTCAAATTTATTTTATTTTTATTTCATAATCATTTTCCTGACTTGGGAATTTATTTTTCTATACAGTACATGAAGCCAGTTGTCAGATTGGGAAATTCATTGTTGCCATCCTGAATTCATAGATTAACTTAGAAGTATTTGGCATTTTTGCAGGTTTTCTTACCTTTAAATCTTATTGTCTTAATGATATATATCTCTCTTTTATTGGCTCTCCTTTATTGGGATCCTTGTCTATGATCTTCAGTAACTGTATTTTTTTAGCCATAGAAGTTTATGTTTTTCTTTGTAGATTTACTTTCAGGTACATTTTCATTACCATTGAAAACCATTACAATTTTTTCTTCTGCATTTATTTGTAATATTTTTAATTGGATATACCTGGCATACAGGAAAGCTTATGACTTTTATATGCTTTTATTGCTACTACTTTGAATACTATGTTATTGGTCTTTTAGTTTAGGGCTAATTGGTTTTTTTAGTTTTATGTATCTATATGTGGATGATAATATTACCCAACGTAGTGATAGTTTTATATCTTTCTTCCTGAAATCTTCAATCTTTTCTTAATTTGATTTCTTGTATGAGTTAAAATATTTAGAGCCTTAATATGGTGTTTCCTGTCGTTACTTCAATTCCATTTTAGAAATAGAAAGTCACAAGTGATTATTCTCACTCTATGTGAAAAACTCAAGTAATACACAAAGTCATAAGATTTTTTCTACCAGGGATCAAACTCACGACCTCTCACTTGCCAAGCAGATGCCCTACTGCTGAGCTATATGCCTGGCACAAAGTCATAAATTTTAAAACCCACAAGAGAGCTGGAAATGTCTCAATGAAGAAAATCGGTAAATTTTCAAAATTTTCTAGATTGTAAGAGAACCTCTCCTATTTCTATTCTTGGCAGATTGGAAAGAAGAGAAGTCCACTAGAAGAAATTAAATACAAAATAGCAAAACTGTAAATGAACTGTTAATGCCTATGTGCAGGCTGGAGTTGGAAAAGTAAATTTTTGAACAGTTCCTCAGACTAAATGTGCATCTACTTATCCGCTCCTTCCCATGGACTTTCAATAAAATCCCATGTGTAGTCCAGCAAACTTGGAGGCAGGTTGGAGAGTGGATCAAGGTCCTGCTCAGAGGCACCTGCAGTGTGATCATTAAAAGGTCAAAGCCTGAATTCGTAATAGGAAGGTGACTCTTCATGCAGGTCATTTCAGTGGCCCTTCATCGTCTTGGTATAAAGCAATACAGACATCTTTCCAGGCGCCGAAATCCAGGAGCAAATTGAAGATGCAAGATAATGTTGACACCCAAGTGTAAAATAGTGAGTGATTTCCCATGCATCTGCAAGCTGGATAACACAAGGGAAAGCATAAAGTGTTCTTTAGAGATTTGCTGGTGTTCTGGTCTGCAATGAAGGGCATGTTCTGATGTCACCCTGAACATATTTGAAATCAGAAGTGCAACCTATCTAACTAAAATTGAAAAAAAAACAGTAAAAACAAAAAAAGCTCATACTCAGCTGAAGTATAATCAATTTAATTCCCTATCAGCAACACCTCAGTGGTCCAACAGAAGGGACACTGTCTTTTCTGTGATAAGTGTATTTATTATTACAATTGAAATAGACCTAGAAATGGTCATATATTGAGACTTCCAGGGAGGGAGTTTACAAGGTCTATGATAAATATGTGAGGCATGTATTTGAAAAGATAGGAAAGGTAGAGTAACAAATGAATAATTTTACCAAAGACATGGAAAGTATACAGGTAAGCCTTTCAAAATGAAAATGCTAAGATTAAAATATACAGCCTCATAAATGAAGAATTTACTTTTTGTGATTAATAGCTAGCTAGACACAGTAGTACAACAGAAATTGTTCAGCAAGAAAAGTATCATAAACTATCAAACATCCCTGGAAAATGTGAAGCAATTTTAAATTGGAAATGCGAGCATAGGACAATGGTAGAGTGCCACAGTGGTAGAGTGCTTTCCTGGCATGTGTAAGGTGATTTGTTTGATTCCAGGGCTCAAAACAAAAAGATTTTGAAGTGTCATTTGTGATTTTATTATGCATATTATATATACATCTATACTATGACCCATTAATTTCATCTACCAAATTCCTATTTATTTATTCAAGAGAATAAGCAACATAGATTGACAAAAATGCCTTTCATAGCAATGATCATGGAAATATTATTCATAACACACAATAACGGAGAACAACTAAAATGCCCATCAATGAAGGAATGAAGGAAGTTTAGTGCATTCAAACTAAAATTCACAACTTAAAAAAATCATGAATTAAATATGGCATATAGATGAGTTTCAAAGTCATTATGTTGAGTAAAGCTAGAAACACAATAGTACATACCATATTATCCCTTTACATATAGTCCATAAAGGACAGATGTGATAAAAATCAGAAAATTGCTCCTTATTGGGTTTAATGAGAAGAGAAGGGAAATTTCAAGAATGAGGGAAGTAACTTATCTTATTTTTGAGATGTGATTAATACAAGATTATAAATTATAAAACTACTAGTTGAATTGCACATTTAAAATGTAATATGTATTACATGAGATTTACATCTCAATCATAAAATATGCCCTGTTAAGTTGATGGTATGAAACAAAGAATCAGTAACATTTAGTGACTTATATAAAATTAAATTTATTTTTCTCACATGTACTGTTCTGAGTAGAAGGAACTACTTTCTTCATTGTAGCTTCTCAAGGAACACGATAGATAAATAGATAGATAGATAGATAGATAGATAGACAGACAGACAGATAGATATGATCCCCTAAGATTGTCTTCATCTAAAAGTCAAAGGAAGTCGGGAGTTGCTTCTATACCCATGTGTACTTTTTCTAGTTCTACTGTAATAAGAAATAAGTTCAAGGAAGTTCATTGTCATTAATTTTAGATGAACTGGAATTCAAGCCCATTACCTCTATTCCCATTCCGAAAACTCAAAACTAGCTATATGGCCGCTCCTACATGATCTTCATTGAGAGTTATGTTAAGGGAGCTATAATAGCATTAAGGAAAGAGAAGATAAAATACAGTTAGTTGATAGGGTGAAAAGTAACCTGAGAAGGGAAAGCAGAAAGATTTCTGATAGTATTGAAGCCTCCCTGGAGATTTATAAGAAAGGAACTTCAAGTGAAGTTATAGTAGTTGTTCTATTTCTACTAATTTTCTTCTCCACTTTATAAAAGTGAAATATTGTGGTATTAAGCCAGGAGTGGCTTAGAGAAAATAGTATCATGAAGTGAGAAAAAAGCAAGGGAATTGTGAATGTATAAAAGAGAGTGATTATTAATGGTTGACCATTTTTTCAGACAGATAAACAGATTTTTAGAAGGTCAGAGTCACCAAAGGTCATAAGCCTGGAATTATGTGGAGGCAAGAGTTGATCTTGGGTCCACTTGATGCAATTTGGGTCCTTACAGCATTACTGCACGATGAAATGTTGGTGTAGGCAAGGCTACAAGAAAAAGTGATTGATTTAGTAACCTCTGTGTATCATGGTAGCTCGTACACAAATTTATACAATAATACTCAACTATTTGACTTCACAAATCAGATACAAATGATGATATTGAATAAAAGTGAATAAAAAGAACTTGCTAATTGATTTACGCAGTAAGACATTTTGCTATCATATAGTGGCAAGTAAGTCCAACCACTTACTTGCGTTAGTGAAGAAACTAAAGTCTAGAAATTATAAGCAAAGCCTGAGCTAGAACAAAGAGCTTTTGATATCTGGGTGCTCATTCCTTCCATTATGCCACTCACTCTGAGGTGGTTTTGGTAAAGTTCAGCCTAATGCCAAGAATATTGAACACTTACCATTCTGTGATTGCGTTCATCTCATTATTTTTAGATATATTCTCTAATTCTGTAATTCCTATACCAAGATTTTAAACACCGATACTTATAACTTTATTCTTTTAGTCTATGTATGACCTTGTATCTTTTATTCTGAAATTTCTTTGAAGCCATGTATTCAATGTGTTAATCAGCCTGGTTTGAGAAGAACCAGGAACAAAAATAAGTAAGAGTTGATAATGAGAAAAGCAGCAAGATTTTCAACAGTCTCCCAAGTAATTTTCAACTGAAAAATCTGAAGATGAGCTTAAGAACTATAACTGGTAGGCGGTGTTGATTGAATTTTTTTCCTTACATTCCTGAATAATTTCACATTACTCAGGTTGTGTCATTATGCATTTCTATCACAATAAGAGAAAAACATTAAACTAATGAATGTCGTGTCTCGTTTGTCAAGATCTGAGTCACTAGCATGCAGCACCCTTCATTATAAATGTAATTTGAAAGATTCAGTCATACTTCTCCTATTTGAAAATATCCAAGTGTTTAGTAGTGAGCCACTTTCCTAATACATTGAACACTGAAAATAATTTGACATATGGAAAAGCTATTTGAGACCAGATTATCATAAAGGAAGGGTAAATGAGAAGCTGCATATTTTACTTGTACAAGTTATAGTATATCCTTTTCTGAAGGGTATCAATGATGTTTTCAAAATGACTACTTATAGAATGTCACAATGCTTAAAATATTATAAAGAAATCGATTCTCATTTTCCTAGATATTTTTGTCAAGATGCTCCTCTTGCCACCATGGAATGATTGTCCTTCATTGCAAACACCTCAGAACTGTTAAAAAGAGCAATAAACTGGTAGTCCACAAGGCAGAAGAGGTTCAAAAAACACTGAAGGAAGAAAGAGGCAGGAGTCAGGCTTCTTTTCATCTCACAGATGAAATTAGGAGCTCAGCGTCCATCAGGAGAGATAAGATAGTAATTGTAGAATAATGGAAAGGAACAGATTTTTTGCAGAATTCCTGAGTTAGTCTATTTTGACAGATATTGGCTGTGAACTTTGACATATTAAAATTCATGCTTAATTATTGAAACATTGTACGTGTAGAAGGGAATAGAGTTCAGATGTACCCGATCACCTACACAGTGTGGTTGGTTGGCGTGCCTACAATTACTGATTTCTGAAGTAGAAATGACACACTTTACCTATGCAGGGGGTGCAAGAATCTTTTCTGTAAAAGGACATCCTGCCAAATTGCCTGTGGTGGACATATCCTCAGGTGGCCTCTAATGATTTCCACTTATCTGTATTCACAACTTTCTCTGAGTTTCTCCAGCTGAGGTGAGCAGAACATGGGTCTTCCTTCTAACAAATCACTTTGGGTAAAGATGAAGAGATGTCACTCACCTGATTAGATTACGTGATATGGCAAGATGAAACATCACACCTATAATTATGTTACAATGTATCAAATGCCATTTATACCAGATGCCATCTTGGCTCACTAGATTTACAGACTGCCGGTCAGAATCATGAAATAGATGGCCATGTAGAAGAAACCTCTGTGGAAAGGAACTGCAGGTGAGTTTTGTGATCTGAGTCTAGTTTCTAGATAATAGCTAATCAAAAGCCAACTTATTCAATAATACAATTGTAAGGAAATGAGTTGGGCAGACATTTGATTGAGATTGGAAATGACTCTTTCCTTAGTGAAGCCTCCGGAAGAAATCTCAATTCTAGCTAGCATTTTAATTGCAGCTTTGTGAGAAACTGAATCAGAACACCCAGGTACTTCATGCCCACACCTCTGATCCACAGAACTGGTGAGATAAGAAGCATATGTGCTGTTTAAGAACATGTCTGGGCTAACTTATTATGCAGCAATAGAAAAATAATGCAATGCAATATGTGAAGTCCTGGAAAACATCATAACT
This sequence comes from Cavia porcellus, assembly GCF_034190915.1. NCBI lineage: Eukaryota > Metazoa > Chordata > Mammalia > Rodentia > Caviidae > Cavia > Cavia porcellus. The sequence continues at coordinate 111,142,342 of NW_026947486.1, forward strand.
CATAAATTTATATGGAATATTAAAGGCTTCATGATGAACAGAGGATTTGGACAGACCATTTTAAAATCATGCAGTTAACAGAGAACCAAATAAAATTTTAAAAAATTCTCCCCAAATTTTAAATGTAATGCAAATTGCTAACAGAAACATAATATTAAATGCTCATAGAAAACTTAAAAATAGTTTGAAGGAAGACAGTATAAGGATGGGAAATGCTAATTTATTTGGGTAGAGGCGTGTTGCACAAAGATCTAGGATGGCACACATAGCTCCCAAGCAGAACAAGCTGTCTAACCTATTAGGAACGCCAGGCTGTAAGTAGATACCATGTGTAGTGCATCAATTTCTTCTGTAGCAAAGCTCCACATCTTGGAATGTTTTACACAACAAACATGTACTGCCTCACAGTTCTGAAATGTGCCCCTCAGGTCCCAATGTGGAGTCACGGAATCAGCATCTGCATTACACAGTGATTCATATGCACAGAATATTTGAGAAACATGGACCTAGCACAGTAGTTATGATGCTTTAGCACTTGGAGGGCTTATAATGTCATCACCACATAAAAAAGAATAAGTTTCTGTCTACTATTTCACAGAAGTGTTGTTATAGTTAACGTGTGATATAATGTAATTCAGAAAAGCCAAAGAAAGAAACTCTAGTGTTCTCATAACAACAAAATGACAAATGTTTGAGATGATGAATAATGTAAATAGCCTGAGACACCCTTACTGCCCTATAAGGGTGAAAAAATTCTAATCCCTGTTCATTAAGAAAATAACAGATTTTGGAGGTCTGCCTCTTGTGTTAAATTAGTTGGCTTGAAAGCTGGACATTTCTAACAAGTTTGTAAATAATTTCGATTCTGATGTTATTGGTCTGTGAGAATTTCAGCCTTAATAAATGTGGAGAGTGAAAGAAACGTAAAGGCTTTGACACGCTCCCTGTTTTATCCAGAATTGACACCAGAGATGAGATAGGACTAAGCTTACATGTAAATTTATAAGTACATCTAATGTCAAGGAGCTAGTAATATTAAAACTTTATGAGGATCAATTGTCCTATCCATGAGCAGATTTACACATTGTTGTTTTAGTAGTTATATTGGTCACTTTCTGATCACTGGTACATAATGCCCAATACCCTAAACTTAAAGGAGAGAAGATTTATCTTGGCTCAGAGTTTCAGAGAATTCAGGCCCTTGCCATCTAACTGCAGGGCAGAAACAGCAGAGTCACATGGCTGAAGAAAACTGTTCACTCTATGGAAGCCAGAAAACAGATAGTGGAGGAGCCAACAACAAGAGCACAGCTTTCAGATCCACCAGTGACCCATCTCCAACCAGGCCCTAACTCATAACAGCACAATCAGCTACTGAACTCCTCTGCAGGTCAATGCACTGATGAGTATAATGCCCTATTGGTCTAATTACCTTACAAACTTATGAGATGGGGGGGTACTTTAGATCTAAACTATAACAGTAATGCTTAGACTGTGATTAATATTGTATATTTTAAAATCATTATTAATTTATTGGATTAAAACATGGTTGGCATCTTAACCTTGAAATCAGAAATCGTGGAAGAAATTTATTCCTAAAACTTCATGTGTGAGGGCTGGGGATTCAGCTCAGTGGCATAAGCACCTGCCTTGCAAGCAGGCAGTCGTGAGTTCGATCCCCAGTACCGATTAAAAAAATACTTCATGTGTGGTTTTCATTTTTCATGAATATAATCATATCAACTACAGGTACTTTTCCTCTTTTCCACCTACATAATAGACATCTTATCGCTTTTCTCTGAAATTTTGACAGTAGCTAGTAGTGTTGAATTTGTAGCCAACTTCCTGAGTTCAATCATAGCTATGGAATTTATGTCATAATCTTAGGTATAAGTAATCTTACCTCAGTTTTTCAACTTCATTATGCTACTTGTGCCTGCTACATATGTTCATATTAGTTGAACTTTTCTTATCAGAAATATGTATTCTAATGAAGTGAAACTAATTCCATGGAAAGTGCTCATAATTTCTCTAGCCTTTCCATCTCTTTCTGGCACAAGTACTACTTTCTCTTCTTTCCCAGCTACATGTGAACCAATTTTGTGTCCAATTCTCCTGTATGTTTCTAACAAGATGGGCCCGCTAGTATTAGTGCATGTCCCTGGATTTCAAGAAGCAGCCTAGAGGGGCTGGGGATTTAGCTCAGTGGTATAAGCGCCTGCCTTGCAAGCAGGCAGTCGTGAGTTCAATCCCTGGTACTGATAAAAATGAAAAAGACAAAAAAAAAAAAAAAAAAAAAGCAGCCTAGAACATTTTTTCTCAAGTTGTAGTCTATATATCTCTGGTACTAAGTCACCCAGAATGCTTATGAAAAAGATGGGTTCCCAGACACTCAAGACCATACATACTATAAAATAATTTTAAAAGAGACATCCTAGTATCTACATTTTCAGCCAGTGGAACCTGTGTACATTCAGGTGTAATAGCCACCTTTTGGGGATTTCCAACCTAGTGCTTTAGAACAGAAAGAACAACCAAAGCCCCATGGAAGGGAAAACACCAATTATATAGGGTTCCTTGCGCAATTTTCTGCATGAATAATTACTGACTCACATAGGCAAGGGGAAGATCCTTAAAATGTCAGAGCTGTTTTCTTTATCCCTGAATTTCAGGGTACTGTTGACTTTATGATTCTGCTCGCCTTAATAATGAATCTGTAAGGGTTTTAGAGCCTCTTGTGGGCATTTCCTACTGGAACCGAAATAAGAAAGGCAACTTCAAGCAGTGTAGAGAAACATTGACCTGTAAATCTGGTTTGGTTTAGGTGAAAAAAGCTTATTGAAGGTTGCAGTGAAAGTGAATTCCATCTGTTTAAAAAAACCTTCTTAGAACAATGAAATATAGCATAATTTAATTAGCTTCCAATAAGTCTAGCCTGTATAATTTAAAGTTGTTTCTTTCAGGAGGCATCTTCTAAACATTATAGTTCAGTGTCTAACCTAGTAAGTTCAATAATTGCTAAACGAATACTCGGTACATATTTAAACTCTCAAAGTTGTACTTTGAATAGATAAAGAGGTGTGGTTAAGATATATAGTCAAGCAGTTGGGAAATCTCTTCTCAGTGTAAGAGAATGATTGCAGGATTTACAGGAGGCACATGCTAAAGACTATGTATTTTTTCTTTAACCAAATTATAGAAAAGAATCCAGTACACTTAGCATTTAGGTTGATGATATTTAACTCTGAGAAAGGCATTCGCCACCTTGTTACTAATTATCGAAGAACTTAAGGCTCTACTAATACAGAGAAAACTCTCATTGCATGGGATCAGCTGAGAATAATGATGAAACTGGGCAATGGAGACCAAGACACTCTCTGGGGCCGTAGAAGAATGTGTAGGAGCAGCTGACACTCACCACACTGAAGGATATGTCCACTTTCTGAAAAAAAAAAAAAAAAACAAAAAAAAAAAACTCACTGTTTTGCTATTTTAGAGTTGTCCATTATTCCCACGTATTCTGATGAGGTGGTATTTCTGCTTACCTATTGGATACCAAAAACTAACAAAATGCCCCCCACCACCTCTCTTTGGTATTTATTTACAAGAAGAGTCTGGATGAATATATTTATTTCCCATCTACAGCATTTCTCTTCAGGAGTAGTCCTCCTTAGGACAAGTTGAGTTTTAGTGTTACACTACAAAATCTTTTCACAGAAAAATACCAGGATATGACAAATTCAAACCATGCTTATGACAATTTGGATAATTTTAAAGGGAAGAATAGAGTTAGAATAAATGCTAGGGTTCAGGGGAAAAGTGCTTGTATTAAGCGGTGACTAGAGTAAGAGTGACTGATAAGAAAGATTAGCACATAAAACATGAAATCCACCTTAAGTCCGTAAGTCATTGAAATTTTGTTATAGATTGCAAAATGTTAGATAGGTCAGTAACATTTATTTATTTAAAGAATAATTGTAATAAAAGAGCATTTGAATATTTTATGTAAAATAAAAAAATCATAATCTGGTACAAAAGTCTGCCATTACACATCATAAAATTTAAGCCTTTATTGCTAAGAAAAACACAGGTACACAGATGGTAAAATATTTCATTTAGCAACATGGTAACCACGAAGGTGCAAGTTTTCCATCCCATTGCCTACACTGCACTTTATTTTTGATCTCTCGCTCAATGTGCGTTGCTTGCAAAGAGACTGGTTGTTTAAAGCATGGAGCTCTTACCAAAGTGTCATGAGGTATAAAATAAATACAGTCAAATTATAAATAAAATGTCTAGGAGAAAAACAAATATTTCCATGTGAAGTCAAATTTATAAAATGATGCAATGTTTGCTACACTCACAGAAAACACATACATATACCACAAACCATTCATTGGAAAGTCCATAAAGAGTGAAATGAGGATTGTAATTTTCCCCTGACTTTTAATCTCTGCTCTAAGTATCTCTGACAAAGTCATAGCTTTAACCACTCTTCCTCCAGGCTCAGCGAAGCTCCAGAGCTGCTATCTGTGCAGGTGACTCAATGTGGTTGCCAAATGAGGAGCTGGCAATCAGTTGAAAAGTGGTGAATAAAGAGGTCTTTTTGCAACAGTGACATTTAAAATTGATCTGTAATACACATCATCGTTTTTGGAACTACCAGGTTTACTTCGAAAATATTGCTCCTAAGAATTACAGTGGTATTTGAAACAGCAACATTTAACCTAAAATGTTTGTAAATCAAAGTAGCCCCTTCATTTAAAAAATTAGGCTAATGATTCTTGCACCTACAAAATTTTAAGGAGTTAAGTACTTGGGGTAATGCAAAAAAAATTCCATTCTAAATTGAAAAATGATGAGTTAGAAAAGTTGAATTGCTTCAGGCCTTTCTAAACAGGAGATCTCTCTATATACAAAGCTTATTCAAATATAAAAGACAGATTCAACTTCTGTATTAGTGAACCATCCCCAAGAGAAGCAATCATATGGGTAAAAAATACTCTATAAAATTTATTTAAAGCCTCTGGAATGTGTCTTAAAGGCATACAGGAAATGAAGAAATATGTACTCATCAAAATCTAAAACTCTTGGGCATAAAAGTTTATAAAACTGAGAATCTGTGGCATTAGAGCTTAACATTTTCTCTTAACATTCACTTCAATATGACAGAAGCTCTACATAAAGCAGATATGATCAAGAAGATGGGGCTCCCTTATCAAGCCCCCCAGCTCCAAGTCAAGGCTGCTGTATCTCCGAGAAAACAGGTCATAAGAATACCCTTTCTCCTCTATTTCAGTGCTGTACAATGGAATGAAGTCAGAAATCTGTGTTACAAAGAAATATGAACAATTTAAACACACATGAAAGGAGAACCATATATCCCTACATAAAGAGTTGATTGCAAAAGAAATCATTTGAGAAATTAAGAAAAATATTAAATGAAAGAAAATGATGAAGTGACATTCCAAATTTTGTGGGAGCCGCTGAAATCAGTACTAAAAAGAATTTATGACTATGAACACATATTTTTAAAAAGAAAACTCTCAAATATATTATCTGAACCGACATCTTAAAATGCACTGAAAATATAGTAAATCTAAGATAAGTGAATGAAGGGAATACCAAAACTTGGATTAGAGGACGTGAAATGAAAACCAAAAAACTAAAATAAAAACCAATGAAATTAAGTTTTGTTTTTATAAATATCAAATGAGAAAAAGAATCTGATGACCAGTTACCAGCTAACTGGAGAGCATATATGAAATGGAAAGTCTTTTACATATATATGATACTATGACATATATATGATATATGATCATATGTGTGATATATATGATGCTGTATATATATACCTGTATGTATGATATACATATGATTTACTAATATATATATGATCTTGAAAATGACCTAAAATGAATAAAAGGAGACAGAAAGTCCCATAGTAAGAGAATTATTTCACAACTTTAAAACTTTGCATAAAGACAGACATGTTGACCATTGGAAGGATGCTTGCTGGACAGGCCTGAGGCTCTGGGGTTTGGCCCCAGCACTGAAGAAATGGCAGGCCCAGAAAGTTTCACTGCAGAATTCTAATAACATTTTTGAAAGTAATAATCAACATCTTTCAAAAATATCCCAATAAGTGTAAGAAAAAAATTTCCAAAGTGATTATGAGGCCAATAATAATTTTACTACATGACACAGTGGCACAACAGGAAAACTACCAAATTCCTAATGCTATAGGAGCAAAAAAAATCCTTAACAAAATGTATCTGAAAATATAAGGGGTATTATACAAAGAATGTTTAAATTGGACATAAAATTGATGACTGTAAAAGACACGTTGCCAAGAACACTGGGATATTTTTTAAGGATGGTCTATATTTAAAGTGAGGAAGAGTGTTTTGAGGGGTAGAATAATGGTCCATCTTTTATTATAAGAAAGAATTTAAATATCAACAATATCTTTATCACACCTTGTTGGTCAACCGTTTGCTGCAATTCTTGTCAAATAAAAAAGTTATGTTTTGGGCTGGGGATTTAGCTCAGTGGCATAAGTGCCTGCCTTGCAAGCAGGCAGTCGTGAGTTCGATCCCCGGTACCGATAAAAAAGAAAAAAGACAAAAAATTTTTAAAAAAACATTGTTTGTTGAGGATTTAGCTCAGTGACATAAGTACCTGCCTGGCAAGTGTAAGGTTGTGAGTCTGATTTCCAGTACCAAAAAAAAAAAAAAAAAAAAAAAAAAAAAAGAAGACAAAACAAAACAACAACTAAAGCAAAGAAACAAAAACCATTATGCTTTGTGCTCATCCTCCTTGTTTTTGGCATTGGGCATCATGAGACTTCTGATCCTTCCTCAAAGTCAAAATGGCCATGAAAAGTGAACTTCTGGAATCCATTCAGGACATTCAGAGTGACACAGCTAAAGACTTCAGAACTGCTTGAGAAAGTCGCAAGTGTGATGAGACTGTGTTCACAGTGAAAGGGAGTATTTTAAAGCAATGTGTGTGTTTACTGTAATAGTTTCTTTTTTGTTTCCTTTACTTTTAACATTGACTATTGATTGTACCACATGCTGAAGACTGAAAATAGACCCAGGCCTATCACTATATACTAAACTAAAGTCAAAAAGGATCAAAGATCTAAATATTAAGACAGAAATACTAAATCTACAGGAGGACAAGGTAGCTAAACCTCTGAGACATAGGGGTAAACAAAAAATTCATGAATGAAATGCAAACTGCACAGGAAATATTTCAAAGAGTCAACAATTGGAATCTCATATTGAAAAGCTTCTGCACTTCAAAAGAAATCACCAACAGAGTGAAAACAAAACCCACAGAATGGGAAAGAATTTTAGCCAACGATCCCTCAGACAAAGGACTTATATCCAGAACATACAGAGAACTGAAAAACATCAAGCACTTCAAATTCAATGACCCTCTGCAAAAATGAGCATCAGAGATGAACATACAATTCTAAGATGGAGATATACAAATGGAAAATAAATATATGAAGAAATGTTCACTGTCACTGGTCATTTGAGAAATGCTAATTAAAACAGCATTGAAACTTCAAATTTCATCCCACCCCAAAAAGAATAGCTACCATCAAGAAAACAACAGATATCAAATGCTGGCGAGGATGCGGGGGAAAAGGAAAACTTCTTCACTGTTGGTGGGAGTGTAGACTGGAGCAACCACTGTGGAAATCAGTATGGAGATTCCTCAAAAAACTAAGATTGGAAGTTCTATTCAATCCAGCTACTCCCCTCCTGAGTATTTTCCCAGGAAATTTGAAAAAGTCATATCATGGTGATATATGTGCACCCATGCTCAAATAGCAGCCCAATTTTTGATAGTAAAATGTTGGAAACAACCAAAATGCCCATCAACCACACAGTGGATAAAAAAATGTGATATTTTTATACAATGGAATACTACTTAGCTATAAAAAAGGAATCAGTACTTGAGGCCTTTATAGGTAAATGGAGGCCATTTGAGAATATCCTCATTAGTGAAATAAACAAGATTTACATTAGTACTTATCACAGTGTCTCTCTAGTTTAAAAAATAATAACTGAGAGATCCAAAAAGTATAATAGATATTATAAAAGTGAAAGGGAAGGAAAGTCCTCTAAAGAATACAAAGGTATGTGTAGTGTATAAGACAGATGACCATATTACTAAATTTCTGTTGGATCATTGAACAGAAGGGCTTGCACTGTCAATGTTTGAGTGTCTAGACACTTTTTTGTGCTTTAGTTTTGTAACTTTAACAACTATTTTTAAGACGACAATGTGTAATGAATCAACTAGAAATTTTATGATGTTAATTTTTTAAAATTCTGTATTGTTCTACCTTTTTACTTTTATATTTTTTATATTTTTTCTTTCTTTGAAAAAAAGATAACTATCTGCAATGTAACAACCATTCTTAAATCTGTTTAACTCTGTTTTCAAAAACAGAGTTAATAAAGTTTAATAAAAAGTATTATGTACCATAAGTAATACAGATCTATTCCAGGTATTAAAGGTTGGTTCGATATACAAAAACCAGTTTTTGTGGTACACCAGGGGGATGATTTAAATATGGCTTGCTCTTCCGAAACTCATGTTGCAATTGAATCAGTACTGTGATATATTAAGAGAGCTGAAAGTCTATCTGACTTTGTCGTTGAGAGGTGAAACCTTAGGGAGGTGATCAGAGTTAGAGAAGGCCATGATTGAATCCTGGTGTCTTTATAAGAACAAAGAGAGAGAACAGAAAAGACACAAAAACACACACGCGTCCTCCATCTTTGTCACTTACATGCTACATCACACCAGGCCTCCATTAGCAAGAAGGCCATCACCAAACAGGGTGCCTCCATCTTGGATTTCTAGAACAGAATCAATTTAAATCCTGTTTGTTCTTCTTGTCTGCACATCACTTTCTTGATGGTGAGAAGTTATCTCCACACGAATTTCTTGAGATAACATATTGAACCTTTTTTCTGCCATGTTATATTTATTCCAATTTGTATACGAGGCAAAGCTTTGTCAGTGCAAAAGAGAGAACAAGAGAACTTGGGAGGTAGTGCAAAGAAGGGACACCCTTTGAAATACTCCTGTCCCGCTAGGCTTCCGGGGTCTCGCAGCTGCTTTTAGCCCTTGTTTTGACCCCTTTACTCTTGAATCTTCTGCTGTATCTCTTCTAACAACCTTTAGGGCTGTTTAGGTGGCTACATAATTTATACTAGGAGGAATAACAGTGTTTGCTTCACAGCTGAGAGGACACTGGGGTGAACTCAAGTGTCCCAGGGGGCCTGAAATATGTCAGTGTCCAGTTGCCCAAGCAACCATGCTGGGGGAAGAGGATGAGCCTATTTCCTGCCCTCTCTACCTGGTCACACAACTCTGTGTTTTTGTACTGTCCAGGAGGCTACTTTACAATTCCAGAGGAAGATATATTAAAGGGTCTTAATGTTTGTCCAAAACTGTCCTTGTCCTTTCGGGTCCAAAATTTGAGCTTTGTGATCCCCTCACGCATTTTCCCCTTGACTGTGTATGTTTATTTCACTTAGTCAGTATGTGCTCTCATGTGCATGTTTTCAGAGTTCTGAAGTGAAATATTATCAATAAAGTGTGCTCAGAGAAGTCGGGTACAGTGGCTCATACTGGTAATCCCAGAATTCTGAAAGTTTGACACAAGAGGAGGTGATTTGAGCAGCATGTTGGTAATGGCTGCAGAAGGGAGTTGGTCAGTTTGTGCTTTTTTGTTTTGTTTTGTTTTTTAATAAGGAGAGGATTAAATGAAGTCTGACAATGACAGAGAACATAGCATTTCCAATACCCATGGAAGAGAAAATAAGAAAAGGAAAGAAAGAAATTAAGGATGACACTAGAAAGGACAAATGTCAACCCAAAATTTTTGTTACAATTGAGTACAGAGTGACAAGTCTGTATGACCTTGGCCAGCATCCCCTAAGGCTTCAGGAAAACACGTGGTAGAGGAGGAGAAAAAGCATTAAATAAAATACATTTCAGGTTTCCTAAGGATGAATAGGGACTCAGAAATGTAAAAATAGAAGCCACAAAGGACTTTAACAAAGTTTATATTAAAATACTTTTCAGTTGTAACAATAAGGCCAGTAACTAAGAAGCACACTAGATTTGTTGCTGTGATGTTATGGAGGGCAATAATCAGACTGATCCTGGCAACCTGGATGAATAGCTCTCTCCAGCCCTCACAGGGGAAAGGCTTCCTACTCAAGCAGTTACTGTGCCTGGGGACACAAACACAGTGCTGTGTAAAAACACAAAATTCAGACACTCTTGCTAAATAGGTGGGTTGTTTTGTTTTTAATAAACAAAGACCAAACAGACAGATGAGGCAGCAGAGCCAGGATAGTTCCCTGCATGAGTGTGGAGACACAGGACAGAGTCTAGGGGGTGTCATGGACCCACAGCAGGAGTAGGCTTTCTGGAAGCTTATACCCAAGCGATTCGGAGATCAGGCTCTGGACTAAAAAAAAAAAAAAAAAAGCGTTGTTGATGGAAACTAAATGATTACTAGTGAAGCCTGGGGAACAAGAACACAAGTTTGAGGCATTCTCTTGGTCGGTGCCTTCCTGTTCCCCAACTCCAGTCCAGACCAATGTTTATGACCTTACAGATGCAATCTATTCTCCCTAAACAGTTCAGACCAAGCAACCCTCATAAAATAGCACCGCACATAAATGCCCCAGGTTGTACCCATTCTTCCAGAAGATATGTCTGTAAGTCCTTCATGTGACAGACTTCAACCAGACATGGTCCAGCAACCCACTGCCTGCAGGACCCATCTCATCATTCCATATTCTTACGATTGTTGGAAAAACCTAATGGAATAGTTTTTTTCTAGGGCAAAACAGTGAACACTGAGCAGAAGCCTCACAAGCATGGAGACTTTCTCCATGCCCAAGTGAGATGGGAGCTTTAAGATCCCAGAAAGCTATGGATAGATTCCTCCCTGGAAAGAAAAGTTAAGAAACCTGCCCAGGGCCACATATCACATTAGTAAGAGAGATTTCACACTGATCAGCCGGGCTCCAGAGCTCAGGCTCCCGAGTGCCACACCAAGGAGGAAATGGCTTGGGACCCACATGGGGCTGGCTGTCTGGATGAATGTGAAGGGGTGGAAGTGGAGAGGGTTTATGCCTCAAACAGCAGGGGGCGGAGGCAGTGGCTGACTCGGAGACTCCCAAACTTTGGCATTTTAAGAACCACCAAAGAGTGAAAATCTGCAAAACCCACAGACAGTTAGCTAAGGACATTTACTGAGACTTCACATTGTTGTAGCTTGGCATAACTGACACCATCTTGAGCCCTGCATTTAACTAGTGCCCTGTATTTGACTCAGGAAAATGGAAAATTACTAAGTGTACAAATCCCATGAGAAATGCCGAATGAGCTGTACCCACAAGAGAAAAATTAACCTGCTCAACAAAAGAAGCAGGATACAGATGTCAACTAAAAGTTAATGTAAGATTCTAGCTAAACTGTTTCCAACAGGATGTCTTTTGTGGCTCTCTATTTTGAAAGCTTTGTGACTTTCCAGTTCAACGCCACTCAGTGAGACTCTCAAACGGGTCCACATGAGTGGTCGCTGAGCTCAGCTAATTAAAAATCCCAAATTTATCAATATGACTGCTAGGATCTCAAAATTGTTCATGAACCCCACTTCAATATAACGTCTTTGCTCACCAGTGTTTCACACAAGACAGGACTTTTAAACCAATAAAAACAGAGGACAATGTATCAGAATCAAGGGTCAGCTAAATTGCAAAATTTAGCAAAATCATCTAAATTTAGCAAAATTTGGCTTTATTTCTATGGACTGAGAAACTTGGAAAATTAAGTGCACCATGACTAGTATCTGGAGAACACTTGATACCTGGCTAGAGTTCATAGAAATTGCTCCTTTTCATATGAAAACACAGGGAGGAGGAAAAGGAAATTTTTTTCTCGGACTGCCTATCAACCTTTCAAGTACCTGTGCGCCCTCCAAGCCCAACTCCTATGCTGTCGGAGAAAGGAAAGACGGCCCCTTTCTGGAGGTCCCTGGAAGCACTGCAAATGAATCTCCAAGACCACATTTGTTTCCAAAAGATTCCAGGTGACAATCCTGGCAAATTTCTCCTGGGCACCTGCCTGACTCACACTCTGTCTCACAGAGGAGCTGATCACCAAGCTTTGCTAACTGGGCCGTGAGCAGCTTCGTGCATGAACCATCTGGGCCAGTCAGCCTCCTCATATGGAAATCTAGGCTAAGGATCTCACATTGAGGCCAGCTTGCAGTGGGCCCTGTGATGAGAGATAAAAGGGGCCATAGCCATAGGCAGCTGTTTCCGGCTGCAGTGATATCCATTCAAGAAATTTTAACTGCATAGGAAGATTGAAGGTAAAGATACAAAAATTTGCAAAGAAAAATAAAGGCAAGGCATTTTGGGGGATCTCTGAGAGTAAGAAATCCTAAATTGTGCTGGGCTTCAGGGAGAATGAGAATTTGCCTTTGGTCAGAATGTGTTTGTTTTAGAGTGAACAAATTTTACAGGGGGGAAATATCTTCCTTGGAGAATGAAACAAACCTATAAGAAACACATGCATCCTGTGAGCATCATAGGAGAGACACTTGAGGACATCAGCAGAAAGAGGAAATCATAGGGAAATGGTCATAATATCAATATTGGGAAAAGTGACAGTCACTGCTGAGTCTCACAGGCCATCCCTGTGTACTTGCATCTATGCTAAGCACTTTACAACCTACACTAACAAGATTAAATGTTCCCAACTCCGAAGCCACACTCCAAAGTTTATGTCCAGCCCTTGAGTATGACAACTGTCAGCTGTATGACCATGGGGAAGTCCCTTCATTTCTCTGAGCTGCAGTTTCCACATCAGTAACGGCCACAGTTTCCACTTCATCAGGTTTTAGTGAAAATCAAAGAGAAAATGCACCCGCTGGAATGTCTGCCACCCAACCATATTTGGTGGGTTTTGTTATTTTTACCAAGCTCCTCTTAGCCGAGGTAAACGCTATCATCATCTCCATGCCACAGGCAGTGACCTCATATTCAGAGAACTCTACCATGTCAGAGAGAGCCACACATCTAATGGGAAGAGGATCTATGTGTGCAGTCTCCATACTCCTCCATCTTCTCAGTGAGGGTGGGATACAAAGCTTGGATCCGCCATCTTGTGCTCCCTTTGGCAGCACATCTACTGCATCTGCCATCTTGCCTTCTGGGGCGTTCTTCTATATGTGGAAGGAGCCCTCATCAGCCACACAGGATCTCCTCTGGCTCCTTGAACAACACATGGCCTTCCCTTTGCCACCATGACTCTTCCCATCTGGAATATTTACTATAGCTTCTTCAGTCCTGAGTCTTCCCCCCAGAAGAAAATCTACAGTCCTTGCTAGGCTGACTTTGGGTTTTACCACCCAGGACCCATTGGCCCACTGTCTTGTGCTCAAGACAAGAGGCCTTTTGGCAGACTTTCTGGAGATGGGAAAAGAGATCAGGATCATGCAGGGGGGAAGGGCTTGAAAATGATCAAGACTTTATAATTATATACTGCATGCAAACGAAAAAGAGCCTGTGGAGGTTCTGGTTGGTAATTTACTTGGTTTGAGTGCCTGCTAGTGAAGAGATATGTGACCTTGGGCAAGTTTCTTAATCTCTCAAAGCATAAAAATTTTCTGCTTTGAAGGCAGAATAATAATAGAATACAGATGAGGGTTAAATGGGATGATATATAGTAATTGCCCTTGAGTATATGGAAAGGACTCAGGCTAGGCCAGCAATTATGGTTGTTTTGTTATTAGTTAGTGTTTTTTCCTATTTGCCTTCTCAGCTGCCTGTAAAGCCTAACCCAGCCTAAGTTTCTGCTCTTGTAACTGTGCCAAATTATCTGTACAAAAATGCCAAAACAAGGACAGGCATGGGTGAGCTATTTTAGGCAGAACTGCCAGGAAAGACCTCTCCAGGATATCACATTTGAGCAGAGCCTGGAAGGATATGAAAGGGCAACCAAGGAGAGAGGTCTGAGGACAGACTGTGCCAGTTAAGAGGAAGTCCACAGGCAAAATCTGGGAAGAGCATGGCACGTTCCAAGTCAATAGGACTGGAGGCAGTGAAAGAGGAAGAAAGGTAGAAGACAAGAGCAAAGATGATTTCCCAGGGTGGGGAGGATTGGCTTCCAGTTAATTGTGAAGAGAGCATCATTTCTTTAGGAGCCATTTATGAAGATCTCGTAACAGACATCACATTGTTCCAGGCTCAAGGGAAGAGTACAAACAAGAATTCCCATTTTGGGGGTGGAGACGGTTCATGAGGAATTACATCAATGAGCAGGAAACTCAGACGGTCCTATGCATTTGAAGAAGATGAATCACGAGTGTGTAAATGTGAGAGATTGGGGGTAACTTCCCATGGAGCAACCATGGAGGGTTTTCTGGAAGGAAGGGTACTGGGGCAAGCCTGGAATGACAGGAGTGTTTGAGCCAGGTAGACAATAAATAAAGGAAGTCCCAATGACAATGGGAGCAATTGTGTTTATAACCAAAGGGATAGCAAGCTCCTGTATGTTATTATTGTAAAAACTATGATAGTTTCACAACTTCAAGTTGAAGTAAACGTGTTCCGTAATAAAGTCTATCCTAACTGTACATGCTGAGACAATTCCACTTGCAACATGATGGAGACTGCAAAGATAATTTCAGTGTCCTTCTTGGTTTTCAGGCTGCATTGTGGGCCTCTTTGCCCTGGCAGATCAGTCATTCCAAAACTGCTGCTTTTACCTAAGCACTGTGCACAGGGCTGAACTCCACCCTAGCCCTCAGCTCTGTACAGACCTGAGGCTATGAAAGTCTGGGCACTGGATATCACTTAAGATGAACCCCTAACTTAGACTGAGGGGCACAGTCTTTGGAGGACATGCTCCCCTGAGTCCATCTCGATTTTGAGCAGCCCCTAGTTCTCCATAGTGTGCTAGAAAGCAGCACACTCCAGCTCTGTGATGAATGGGGATTGCGTTGCTGTCTTACTAATGAGGACACACCCATATTTGCAAAGCTATGTGGGGCAATTCCTCGCCCTGCAAGGTCTCCATAGAATGACCAGTGTTCTGGAGCACAGACCTCAGGGCTCCCAAAATTCACCGCTTCTAAACTGCGATTCATTCCTTCCAAGCAGCGTGACTCTGGAGGAACAGTTTCACAGCTCAGAATATCAAGATCGAAGACATAAAATGAAAAAGAGAAAGACAATAACTTCCTCACAGGGGCTTTGTGAAATAGCATTAATGATTCTTGTAACTCAGCAGTTTCTAAATCATTATCCCTGGACCAACAGTGTTCACACCAGTGTTACATGAGGCTTTGTTGTGAATGCCAATCCCACTTTAGATGAACTGGATCTAACACTCTCATGGTGGCTTCCAGTAATATATACCCTGGCAGGAGGATCCAAGGTTGAATACTCATTCATACTTGAGAACCAATGCTCTAATTCATATCCAATGACTACCATGGCAAAATACTCCAATTTTCTCAAGGAAGTAAATATTAAAAGGTTTATCCCAGGACCTGGTACACAGCACTACACGAAAGTCTTACTATTACTAACAGTGTTATTATCAATATCAACACTGGTGTCACCATCACAAAGCTCTTTTTAAGTGAAGGTTTACCAAGAGAAACTGATGACAGATTAAAGAGGAGGAAAGATACGCAAATTTACTAACATCAGTCGCAGAGGTTAACAGGAGAGGGGTCGCTCAATAGCACAATGAGGTCCAAACATTGATATATCTTTAGCTAGGAGGGAAAGATGGGGAATGTGATGATTTTAAGGGGTTGTAAATGGTTATTGGTAGAATAAATGGGCTTGGAGACAGAGATGAACTTGCAAAATGACTTGCTTTGGACTTTGATTGAACCTGAAAATAAGACTTTTTCTTGTATCAAGGTCTATCTGAGTATGCTTGCAGTTCTATTTTCTCTTCTGAAGATATCAGGCAAAGGATGAAAAGCATTTGCATTCACTTTTTCAGATCTAACCTTAAGGTAGATACAGAATTCCTGAAAGCTGCCCTACGTGTGATTGCAGTGGGGTGGTGAGGGGACTAACGTAACAAGGTCTGCGGGACATGGATTCTGAGGTAGCTTCTCAGGCCTCTCAGCAGGTGAAAGCATCCGCGCTGGAAGTATGTTCTGAGCTCCAGCAGGGGTAGGAGAAGACAGCTCAGAGATGCTGCCTCAGCAGGATGGCAGCACTATTTGTCAAAACAAAAATGTTTTGACTCCTTGACTCAGCAAGTGGCCTCCTAAGTAATGATTAAAAATTTTCCACAAAGCACGCTTTTCTGCCATTTGACATATCTATTGATTTTTTTCTTAAACAGCACATGAGGTGTTCATAAAATACAGGTAGACCTCTTGACACATTCTTACAGGTTACGTGATTCAACACTCAGGGGCACCAGGACAATTTCTCCGACATCCAAGTGGAGAATAGAGTTGAGATGATTTCATGTGCGTAAAGTGGCATGTTGCCAGTCATCTTGACTTCCCAGCAACCAGGACCTGACCCTTTGCTTCCATTCTAGCACCCATGGTAGTGAGAACAAAGTAGAAACATGTGACCTTGAGATGTCCAATCACTCAGAGTCACAAGATTCTGTCTTCATAAGTATCAGCCTTTCCTCTGAACTTAGTCTAAGGCAGCTTTAATAGTGGAAAAGCTTGGGAACTAGAAGCACTCCGTGCCTTCCAGTACAATTCAGTGAGCTTCTGGGACAATTCTGCTGGGTCCAAATCAGAGTGCTGCCCAAACTCTGATAAGGACTTAACTTCTCTGTGCCTTAAAGTTCTCACCTTTCTAATAGGTCTGAAAGTGGAACCCAGGTCATATAACTGTTGTTGATATCAAATGCTTTGGTATGTTCCAAAGTCTATGTGTCAGCTTTTATACTCCACGAGATTAATGCTTTGGTTTTCAGTGCAAATAATTTGAAGAGATTTTGAAAATGTTGAGGATTCTTCCTGCCTTAAAGCACTACTGAAATAATACTTTTTTCATTAACAAGAGAGAGCTTTTATTTATGTTACTTTCTATTTGTTCATGTTTCCATTACTTAGTGTTTACATTCCTTGTGAAGAGCTAGTACTTGTACATAACACATTTTAACTCTCTCTTCATTCCCACACCTTGTCTCCATCTCTTGGTCCACCTTCCCATTGGAAATGCTATATCTCCTTACTTCCCATTACCTATCTTTTATTTTGCTCTTTATTTTTATTTTATTTTATTGTTTTATTGGTACCAGAGATCTAACTCACAACTCCATGCTTGCCAAGCAGATGCTTATGCTGCTGAGCAAAATCATACGCCCACAGCTAATTTTTTTTGGGTGGTGGTACCAGGAATCAAACTCATAACCTTGTACTTGCCAGGGAGGCACTTATGTCACTGAACTAAATCCCTGGCCAATATTGCTCTTTATTTGTATGTTGTATTTCTCATAGTAGAGAAATCATGCAACATTATTGTTTCAAGGTGCATTTATTTTTCTATAAATTATTTAAGCTTGTCCTTCTTTATGGTATGGTGGTGCTCCATTGTATGTAAATGCCACATTCTTTAAATGCAAAAAGAATATTAAACAATGATACAGAATGTCAAAACGAAATTATAGAAGAGTAACAATGGCTAACACATTGTGCATTGTTATCTTCAAAAGTAGTTGCTCAGGTTGCAAGACATGGCTATGAAAACATGTTAAAACAATGAAAGCATATACTACAATGTTAATGACATTCTTAGAACTATCATATTTTTTGAAAAATTTAGAATTTGCTGATGGTATGGTTGCATATGTCAGTTATTCCAGCACTGTGGGAGGCTGCAGAAGGAGGATTGTAAGTTAGAGCTCAGGCCTAGGCAAATTAGCAAGAACCTATTTCAAAAATAAAAGGTGAAAAAGGGTTGCTGGCAATATGGCTGAGTATGGAAACCCTCAGTTCAACTCCCAGTGACATAGAAATTGCATATAGTTAAGTAGTGAATGAAGCAAAATTATTTAATACATATGTAAATTATGGTGTGGGTTTCTATATGCCAACGGGATGTCAGCTCTATTGATAATAAAGTTGAGCTTGCTTGGGCCGTCACTGAAGCATTAGATTGTTCCTCTTACTGGGAACACAAGGACCCCAAGCACTCTTGTTCTGATCTGGATCTGACTGTTCAATTAGCATAGCTAACGTTTCTTTCCCACAGGGAGTGGACCCTAGCTCCTTCAAGCCCACAGCTTGGTGATAGGATCTTCCCTTCCCTCAGATCAAGGGTACAAGCCACTGGGAGCTAATGTCTGTTGGACGTCTTAGCCTAGCCTAGTGATGGTGAAACTTTAGGGCTTTCAATGATAATGAACAGTCAGTTGCAGCACGCATGTCATAGGTTCGCCACCACTGACCTAGACACTTCCTGGCACAGTAGAGTTGACATGATTTCAAATCCATGACTTAAGATGATAACTCTGTACTACCAATTGACTGTTCCATTGGCCCATCACTCGCAGTCATGCACAACTCCTCACACTCAGGGACGTTTCAAAACCTCCAGATCCAAATTTCAACCTCTGACTTCCCCTGACATCTGCATTTCCCTAGATACTCATCCAAAATAGAAAAAAGTGAATAAATTTAGACTGATCCTTTAGTCTATTTGGTTTACAGATTCATCTGATGCATAAAATTTCCTGAATGCTCCATCCTTAACGTTGATCCAGAAACGGATTACTGCAACTCTCTCTGCCACCATCACTCTGGTCTGGATATCCTCCTTCCTGTCTTAGCACTCCTGGAAACCACTGTAGCAGCCTGCTCATTAGAAGCCTCACTGGGCGAAGGGGGCTGTGAGTTTCTTTCAGATTGTTAGCATCCTGACCAAATAATTGGACGAGGTACACAGAAAAGGTGGTGAATCTCTGTGTTTATTGAGGCTGGAAAAGAGACACTATACAGAGTGAGTGTACGCTGGGGAAGAGACTCACCATCAGCCTAGCAGAGGGCCTTTTGTATCTGATATTCCTGGAATGGCTTCTTCTCCATACAAAGAAAGCACTGGGATAGTTGTCCTGTCAATAACGCACTCGGCCTGGTGCCAGCTTTAAATTGCCCTATGGAAAGATTCATTTGATTCCCGCCAGATGTAAACTAAGTATTGAAAGCAGCACTTTTCTGATTTTTCCTACAAACAGCACCAGATTCAAATTAGAGATTGGAAATATCACTTTCTGCTTGATTCCCTGTACAGTGTTTATTAGCCAATGAGTCATTTTGAGTCCTGTGTCCTGTACTTGTTGTCACCCAGGTTTTTGTGACCTTTGACACATCCCAGTCACTTGTTTGTCTGAGTTGTCCCAGTCTTATTCTTCTAACTCAGTACCTCTGCCTGTGCTCTCACCACTTCTGGATTCCCTCCTACCCTACTCCTGCATAACCTCTCAGGATCATTTACTATCCTAACTCTAATTGTTTCTCTCCTGTTAACAATTCTCCATGGCATAAAGTGCCATCGAAGGAAAGTCCAGCTGTTCAGTTATTGTTTCAAATGTGACTCATCCTTCCCCTGCAGCCACTAGGACTCCCCAGTGCTCTCAACTCACTCAAACTTCCATGATTTTATAATTCTGCTTCCTCTGCCTGCAACTCTTCCATGTCTTCTCTTTCTGGCTGTAAGAATGTGGAGATCAGGTCATGAACATCCCCTACTTGCATACAGGGCTTAAAACAGTTGTGACCTGAACAGAGGTCATCATTTAGGTCTTTAGGGTTCAAAAGTGGGAGTTTAGGACCAGATGAGAATGGAAAAGATGCAATACCATTTACTTATGCTGAGTCTACTGGGGAGGGAAGAGGTTACAAGCGTGATACCATGGTTTTTTATACCCAAATTAGTTCTAGTTTCAGAGTCACATAGGATGAAGATACCCTCGCTTCCGATCTGCCTTCAGGAAAAAAGAATCATATTTCCTTTTTTACTTCATTATATATGCACATGTTCCACAGTCTTTCAATGGTACTAATCCAAGAACAAACAAAATAATCACCATGAAGACAGTGCCAGAATTCTTCCCCCTAAGGGCATGACACTCATGAAAGTTACCTTTTTTCTTCATTAGATCTGGGATATCAGTACTTCCTCTGGAATGTCATTGAGGTGATGTAGTTCTCACTGCACCAGGCAATAGACAAGGTTCTGAGAATTAATAAACATTATTTAATTGAATACAGAGAACTTGAGGCTTTGCAGTCAGTTTTCTGTATGTCAAAATTTTCAGTCAGAAATGAGAAAGAAAATACATCAGACAGGATCATACTGCAAAAATTGAAGTGGCCTTCCATTGTGTCTCATGCTTAGATGTCCCCCCAAAGCTTCATGGAGTCATAGGTAGAGCTTTTCCATAGATGATTTGATCTAGAATATGTGATGCTAGGATTAAGCATATTTGATTACTAAATCAGTTCACTGACTACTTTAGCACTGCTCTAATCCCAGGAGCCTAGACAGAATATAAAGTGGCAGAGAAAAGCCCCTTGTAGCCTCTACTATGAATTGTTTCTCCTCTAGAATGCCCTTCTGACATGCCACCCTGCCTTGGAGCCAACCAACTATGAACTGAAACCTTTATGAACTATAAGTCAAATAAACATTTCCTCTTTTAACTTTAAGTGCCTGTCACTCTGCTGAAGTAATGAGAAAAGTAACTAAGAATTTGATGCCAGGGAAGTTGGATCTTGCTGTGACTATAATTCACTCAGTGTTTTACAAGATTTTAGAGCTGGATTGTGGGAAGAGAAAGAGTTAGGAAAAGTTTGGAGATCATGGATTAAATCTAGAGCTGGAACACCTTAGGCTGCACTTGATGGGAGATTCTGGTCAGAGCTCTGAAGACCAGAAAGGTAATAGAATTCTGTTGGTAAAGACCAGGTATGGTAGTTTTCTGCTGGGAAGGAATACTGTTGGACTCCAGATGTTGCCTTGGCAGAAAGTTTGTCTGCATTTTGCTCATGTCTAGTGACCTTACCTAAGACAGAGATTAAGCATGGCAGACTAATTAAACTGGCAAAAGAATTACAAGGCAGTCTAATGTTGAGGCAGTGCCATGCCTACTGTTAGGGACTTTTAGACAGATTTATATGGAGAATTAGGAACAAAGATCCCAGTGGAAAGATATAAATGGTTTGAGTTTGGTAAGAAAAGAAGCTCAGTAAATGTGAAGCCTGAAAAATGGAGCAGAAGAGAAACTGGTTGCTGAGCAGTATTGGACAATAGAAAAGATTACCAAAGAATAGCAAAAGAACCAGCACTATTTCAAGAAGATAACCCCAGTGTACCATGTTCTAAAATGATAGAAGCCTAAGGATTTGGATCATAGGTCCTTGGACCCTATTGCCAAGATATAAGGAAGTCTACTGCTATAGTTAGCAGAAGATCTTAGATGATACACATGATGCTGACTTTAGGTGCATCAGAATGTAAGAGTTGTTGGGTCAGGAAGGCTTCCACCCTGATTTCAGAAGGAGGCCTCAGAGGCTAGGCAATGTGCCCTTGAGAGGAGAGCACTATTTGAAACTGTAAGTGTGAAACAAAATGTGCAGTGGAGATCGCAGAATTTTGGACAGTTCGGGATCATGGATTGTCTGAAGAAAGCTGGAATAAGTGAGCAAAGCTGACTAAAGACAAAAGACACAGAAACTAACACCACCAAAAATTCTATAGTGATGGATTCACCCAAACTCTTTGGAGTTCATGTCTTGCTACAAATTGTCTCAAATGCTGAACTTGAAACTATAGGAGTTAATGTTTGACCTGCTTGATTTAGACTTTCTTTGGTTCACTCCCTTTCTATTCCCCCTATTTAAACCTTTTGCAATGGTAATCTTTATCTTGTGCCATTGCATGTTATAAGTGTTTAATGTTCCTTTTATTTGTAGAGGGTTTTGCAACTATGAGTTTGCTTTAAATCTCATAGGAGACGTTGGCAATGCTGAAATCATTAGAAGTTTGGCAACTCTCAGAGACAGACTTAATATTTTTGCATAAAGTAATGCATATGAGTCTTTAGGGAGGAGGTTTTGAGGGGTCAGGAGTAGAATGTTATGGGTTGCATCTAGTTATCCCTCTAAAACCTCATGCAACCTTAGACGGGGCTTTTTCAGAGGTGACTAGATCTGGAATGTGTGATGATAAGATTAAAGGCATGTATTATGGATTAAAAACTGGTTTTCAACTTAATGCCGCTGGATTAAATCAGCATGGTGCTGAGTGTAGATGTTTCATCTGAGGAAAGTTGCCAGCATAAATAGAGATGTGGAGAAGGAGGAGTTGTGTTGAGCCGTTGAGGCATTGTGGGCTCTCCAACGAGTTGCTGTTTGAGACATTGGTTCTCCTGGAGAAGCTCTGGTCCTCACATTGAGCACTGCTTCCTGGCTCTGGAAAGGAAGACATGTGCCACTTGGTCTCCAGGATGAACTTGTCATGCTGGCTTCCTGGCATGTACTTGACTGTGCTTGTCGTCAGAGGAGCTTTGGAGCCTCCGTGTCACTGAGGATGGCTGTGGTGCTTTTCAGGACAGGTCTGGTCTTTGTTGTGAGTGTGACTTCTTGGCCTAGTGTAGATCTCTCATCCCACCAACACAGCTCCTTCACAAAGCTGGCATAGACTTTCTGGCTTCTACTGCTGACCTTTGGGCCTTCCCGGCACAGATCCATAGAAGAGACTGGCGTGAGTCCTTCTTGTGGGCTCTGGACCTCCAGTTGGACTGGTGGGAGTCATTGTCATGAGCTCTGGGTTTTCATCTGGACTCATGTGGGACATTACTGTGGAATTTAGGCCCTTGACTAAATATTCTATGTCTTTGGTGTTGCAAATGGATTTCCGGCAGTTTCTTGTATTAACTCCCAGTGATCATTATAAAAACAATATTATAGGTATTCAGGGTATTTACTAAATACCCTACAATGCTTTCATCCACTTGAATGGTTTTACACTGACTTTATATGTTTGAAACTACAGTATATGAAGTTATATTTAAATATTTCAAGGAAAAAGACACTATGGTAACTACTATTAAGTTGGGTTATTTGGTGGTGAAGCACTAGGTGGCTGAAACTGTCATGCTTTGACCTGTATTGTTATGTTGTTACGTCCTCTTTTATCTCAATCTCTCCCTTATTCATTAAAAAATTAGTTATTTTTTATGATTTTTTAATTAAGGGGAAAAATTAAAAAAATAGCAGAATATATTATAGTAACTTTTAAAATTTCTTATTAACTTGATTTGAAGTCCTGTAATACTCCCACTATCTTGTTTTGACTGATTAGACTCTGTTCCGTTCTGTATGATAGTATCAAGTTTGAGGGTATAGGCAACTACTTTGAAGGCAATAAGATTCACTATGATGCCCATTCTGGTTTGACTATTATCTTCTTAGGAAGTCCTGTAATATTTACAAGGTTTAGGTTTTATTGGTCTTGTTCTCTACTGTTTTGTTCAACTTTATAATACCTAATGAGATAGACAATTCTTTTTAAGGAAGCAAGAGGCATTATGCAACCATTGTTGATAACCTTGAACTCTGTTTTTACATCATGTGCTATGTCTATCCTTGGTTTTGACTGACAGCTTTGTTTTGCCATATTTGACTTTATTCTCTTCCAAAAAAAAAACATAATAAGAACTAAGGAGTAATAAAACCCAAAATGTGTAAATTTTGTTGTAAAAAGAGGAAAAATAAAAGTGCTCTAAAGGATGCAACTGCAAGTGTGTTTAGGGGTGTTAAACAGATGACCATATTAATGTTTTTGGTTGGATCATTGAACACAACTGTTTGCAGTCTCACTGTTTGAATGTCCACTTTGTATGCTTTGATACTGTGACTTGAGCAACTATCTCTAAGATGATAATGTGTAATCTATTAACTGGTGATTTCTTACGTTTTTTATGTAGTTCTGTATTACTTGTACCCTTACACCGCTTTGTTTTGTTTTATTTTTTCTCTTTTTCCTTTTAAATAAAAAATAATAATAATATTATCAACTCCATGTCCTGATTCTAATTGTTCTCCACACAACCCCTGACTACAATAGTATCTTATTACTATCATAATCCACTGATTGGTTTGGCACCTCCTTAAACAAGATAACCAAGATACAATAAAAATGTCCATAAAGAAATTTCTAAAGTCACTTGGACTTATTTCTTTACTACTTTGTTGCTTTTCTACTTCCCCCCACCCCGAACTGTTTGTCCTTTATGATGCTTGTGTCCCATGCCAACCTCCTCTGGAACCAGGCAATTAAGACTGAAACCTCTGAAAACTGTAAGCCACAGTAAAATGTTCCTCCTTTCACTTTGAGTATCCTGTAGTTTGTCTCAGCAGCCAGAAAACAAACTAAAACACATGCCAAATGGCCATGAAGCTGGTAGTCAAGGGTGGCACATTTTTCTCATTCCCTCTGGAAAAAAATAGTTTTTAATCCTCCTTGTATAGTCAGTGATTATATTTGAACTACTGAGCAACACTGTTTTATCCAGACACTTCTTGCTCTAAACACTGAGTTGTATTCAGTTTTTGTTAGAAATATTAGACATATGGAGGAGAGCTGTATTGAATAGCCAAGTACCATTTCCTGTAAGGACAGTAACTACAGAGGTACCATTGAACACATTAGGAAAGGGACCGTTGATCCTGAGATAAAAGTTTGGGGTAACATGTTCTTGTCTTATTAGGAAGTGTTCTATCATTTTTGTCTGTGATCCCAGTGAGTCTATATGCCTAGGAACATTCCTAGGCTTATCTCAGGAAAACACTTGTGAGATCTCTGTAATTCAGTTAATATCTTACTTCTGGTTGCAAAGTTATTCGAGAATAGTGGAAAAAGTAGTTCTGAGAAAACATGTCTGTGACATGGAAAGATTGAAAATCTCATTGGCGTTTGCCCAGCGAATACTGAAGTCTAAAGAGTTAAGGGCTCAGTTACCCTGAAAATTTGGTTTTCGTGAGGCTTTGGCTTCCCAGTCTATAGAATATTATAAGCTTTATGAGTCTCAAGAAAACAGGAGAATGTGAAGAGAGGTAAAGTGCGAACTTAGAAAGAGTTGCCAAAATGGCAAGGGGTGAGTACTCATTCAGTTTCCCATTGACTCGACCAAACTGTAGCCAGGCCTCTCTTCTTCCCGTAAGCCGCTCTATCTTCATTCACATTCAGCTCAAGCAGGTATTAAGATACGGCACATTTCTGGCTGTCCGCAAAGGAATACTTTCTGTTTAAACTGCACCATTACGCTGCCTGATCATTCCACACTTCTTTCACCTTATCTCTCTATTAAATAAATAAAAAATTTTATGGCTTTATTTTGAGACTCTTGCAGATCTTGACGTCAAGTAATCATTCTTTCCATTAGTATTTTTATTCATGTATATTGACTATACAAACTAATGAGTTGTGCTATATACATAAATGTATATATTCATTGTGCTATATACATAAATGTATAACATTCTTTGATCTAAAGAATGACAGTCATATAAACTAAATCCAGATTTGTTTTACTTGACAGTTTTATGGTGTTGTGACTCAACTCTACACTTATGGACTCACTTCATTCTATTCCACATAATTAGTTGCAGTTTGCAAATCCTTTGAAAATTTCTCTTGATTATAAATTCAGGAATCCATCCATAAGTTTAACTCTCAAATCAGTGCTCTGGGCATCAAAAATGGTGTTAGTAAGAAATTACTTTGATTATTTGTGTGTGTGTGTGTGTGTGTGTGTGTGTGTGTGCAGAATCGAACTCAGGACCTTGTACTTGCCAGCAGGAGCTGTACCACCGAATTGTATCTCCAGCATTCATTCACCACCTCTCAAGCAAGACTGTTTCTTCAACTGTGTAGAAGGGCCTGTTTTTCCTGGTCTCAATACTGAAGGCTCATTCCTTATAATGGAACAGCACAAGTGAGTAATCAAGTAGTACAGATTTCTAGATAATTTAGGGTCTTATTTTTTCTTTAATTAATTGATTTCATAGATAACTTTCACTGCATTATATGATTTTGACTTCTGCTGATTATGTGCTTTTCTAGTATGGCATTAGTTCAGTTCAGGATCTGGAAAAAATGGGAAACGTCTTATGAAAGATAATTTAGAACTTTAATGTGAAACGTGAGATATCCCTCCATTTCTCTTCAAATATCAGCTCCTTCCTCTAACCCTTTTTAGACTACATTCTCTTTGTTACAACTTTTAAATTTCCCTTTAGCCTCCCTTAAACCCTATGATCTGTTCCTCTTCTACCGGCTTACCTCTTTCCGTACTTAATTCATCTTTGCCAAACCATTCTCATACCACTGGAGTCCCCCCAAAATCCCCGTAGCCACTTAAGCCGTAGGCAAGCCTCTCTCTGTTGGAGACTTTCGAAGAACTTAGACTCCAAGAACAAGTCACTTGAAGCAAACAGGCTGAATGTGTTATTTACATGGATGCACTTTGGAGAGTTCCAGATGACCACTGAATCCATGACTTTGAATTCAGTCCAGAGACTCTAGGATTACGCCGTAGTGTATTGGTAGAGATGCTTCAGTCCTCATAATGGAGCAGATGGCTTCAGTTTGTCACATGTACCATGAAGGCAATTTTGATCTTTCAAAAAGTAAAAAATAAGTGTGGTCAGGGACAATAAACACCTCTTTTATGTAAAGCAGTGAGTTAAAATTTAAAAATCAAACCTCTAATTGTATATCTCTATTATGTCTGTCTTTTGTGTGTGTAAATATGTGTGTTATGTGTATTATTTACATGCTTTCAGATATTACCATATTAGAATGCAAAGAGCATTAAAGAAGCTTTCACAATTAGAGTAGAAGCAATTAAGTGCTTCTATAATTTAAATTCTCCTAAATTCTAAGAAATTAAGGAAATTAATCATCTAGTATTTTCAAAAGCATTATTTTAGAAGCTAAATCAGTGTTTACATAAATTAGGTACATCATAGCAAGTCAGACTCCCTTCATTATTGTTGGTTTAATAAAACCACTTGTGTTTTCTAAGTTATTATACAGATAAACATATATTTTTATTAAATTTGAGATTGTAATACTAAATTTACATAAGATTATTGACTAAATGAACTAGACCTCTATTTAAAAGATACTTAACACTATGAACGCTGAAAATTTCCATTTAATCAAAATAAATTATTGTTCTGGAAAATTATTTCAATGCTGTTATGGCTTATATCTGCCTGTTCCCCCAAAAACTCCATGTGCTCACAGGTGGGGCTTTGTAGGCAATTGGATCATGGGGAAGGATAGTTACTAGTGCATTAGTCCACTGATGCACTTTATAGTTAAATGTGATATTGAGAGCTGATGCTTAGTCAGAAGAGGTGGGTCACTTGAACCCTGTCATAGAAGAATCTATATCTCTCCTTCCTCCTTAATTGCTGTCTGCTTCCTGCCCCCACCCCATATGAAATTTTCCTCTGCCTCTTTGACTACAAACTGAAACCCCTATATACTGTAAACCAAACCAGACCTTTCCTGCTTAGAGTTTCAAGGTGTCCAGTATTGTGACTCAGTAATAAAAAAGTAAGACAAGCACTAATATTTTGCAATACATCAGTTTAGAAAACAGTGCCTAAGATATCTTAATAAGTTAACACTATAGATGTATAATTTTTAAATATCTAACTGTCATGGTTTATGTTGGTGACCCCCAGGCCTCATGAGTTTACATTGTATATTTGTGATTGGTTCATTGTCTAGTGCTTGGGTTGATGGTGTCAGTGCTACACTCACATAGGGGTGGAGCCAGGATGTGATGTAACGGCAGGAAGAAGATGTATCTCGCTCTCTTGCCAGTTTCTGCCTTGCTGTTTACAGCTGCAATGAACTGTAGCCCCGCCATGCTACCCTGCCTTGGAGCCAACTGAGTATGGACTGAAAGCTCCAAAAACTATAAGAAATAAACCTTTCCTTTCCCATCTTTGAGCATCAAGTACTTTGTCTCAGCGATGAGTAATAAGTAACTAAGACACTAACTAATGATTGTTATTTAAATGTATAGATCATTTCTAAAAAAAATTAATATAGTGAAATTTTAAATTCTAGCACTGCTTTAGGGTGATATAACTATGGATCTTTTAATGAATATGTTCATTTTTGCCACCTTAAAATGTATTGAAGGAGATGTGTTATGGTTTAAATCTAAAAATTACCCCCCCCCATCAAAGCCTCGTGTGTTCGGAAGATGACTGGATAATGTGGGCTCTATACTCATCCATGAATTTAGCGCTGGCATATAATGAGATGGGGTAGGCTTAAAGCCAGGTCACTGGAGCCATAGCCTGAAAGACTGTACTCATGTCCCTGGCTCTTCCCTTCTCTTTTTGCTTCCTGGCTAAATGACTAAGATAAAATGTAGTACCAGAAAAATGGGTTTCTTGCTGTGACTGTTGCTGACCCTGAGACTAAGAGGCCTTTACAACTCATTTCAGGAAGGTTTAGAGATACCAGACTGAGAAGCTCTAGAATCCTATAAGCTAAGCTTGAAGAGTGATTTTGGTAGGATGTCAGAAGACTTGAGTGCTGATAGCAATGTGGACAGTAAAGTCCGGACTCAAATTTCAATTAGGAACAAAGACTACATCGATAATTGAGCCATGCTGTGCATTATTCTCTGGCAAAATATGTGTCTTCATTTTCCCATGTTCTTAGACTTTACACAAAATGGAGAAAGAGGGTGAAAAATTATTAATGTTACAGAGGAAATTTCAAAGCTTCCCAACATTCAGACTGTAGCTTGGTGCTGCTGATTGATTTTAGCCAGGTTTACAGTGAAAATCAGGAGCAAGCCTATGTGAAAAGTTTGCAGTTTCATTGGACAGGAAGTATCTGGAAAGTTGGGGCAAAGAAGAATAAGGTTGACATTAAAAAGAAGCCAAGTACTTTATATGAGAACAGTAGGAAAAATGGCTTGAAGGTATCTCCGGAATAAGAAAGATATCACTTTTTTACAGGCTTAATGGCACTGAATTTTCATTTGAGAAGAGATTTCCTGGTCCCTTGATTTTATAAAGGTTACCTAAGAAATTAGTTCCCTGGGATTCTTTTCATAAGATTTAGCCATCCAAGCACTAGGACGTCTCAAAAACCATAATTTAAGGGGACCCAGCTATAATTTCTAGGTGTAAGCAGACATTGGCACCATTCAAAGGTCTACTTTTACAACTATTTCAAAGTCAAGAGTTTGGGAGTTAAGGAGACTTCCTCCCAGAGTTCTAAAGAAAGTCATATAGACCACACAGTGTACCTCTGAACAGGCAGCTCAGGAAGCTGTGAGAGTTAACTTGAAGGTGAAGTGGCCATCCTAGGTATTTGGAAAACCCAAGAATGTGGAACATCTGCTCAGGAAAGCTACAGACGATGATGAGAGCCACTCCAAGTGACACCATGAAGGCTGCAAATGGGAAGACTGCTGAAGCCCTTTGCAGTTCATACCTGTGCTGAGTTCTGGACATAGAAGTACAGGTTTTAGGGGCTGGAGGTTTAGCTCAGCGGCATAAGCACCTGCCTTGGAAGCAGGCAGTCATGAGTTCGATCCCCGGTACCAATAAAAACGAAAAAGCCAAAAAAAAAAAAAAAAAAAAAAAAAAAAAAAAAAAAAAGAAGTACAGGTTTTAAAATTGGTCTGTCTGGGTTTTGATCCTCCCTTGTTTCCATTCCTTTCTGTACGTCTATTTTTACCGGTTGGAATAGAAATATTTATCTTATATCAACAAATCTTAGAAGTTTCTCATTTTTAAAATTTTAACTGGGACTCTCAACTAAGAGTTTGCCTTGATTAACATTTGGTATTAAGATGATGAAATTAACAGCTACTTTGAAGAAAAAGAAACACTAAGGCATCCACTGCTGATTCTGTAGCATCATGAAATACTATTATTCTTTGTTCAAGGTGATTTTATTCTGTTTTGTTTTGTTTAATTTCAACATACATGAAGGTAAAGACAGCCATTTTGAAGAGAATGAGAGACATTATGGCAGCCATTTTTGACTTCCTTATTGTCTGGTCTTGAAGACCTTCAATGCCTTCATTATCCTGTTGTGATCAATTTTATACTATTTTATTTTATATGAATGCCTTGTATGTGAATATATGGACAACTATTTGGAAGAAAACAAGGGATAATATGATATACAGTGAAGATCTCCAGTTCTCTTGCTTTGAAATCTGTGTCTCTTACATTGCTACCTTATGATCTGTTTTGTTCTGTTTTGTTCTGTTTAATTTTACCCTCTTTAAAAATAAAAAATAAGTTTAAAAAATGTGGTGCTAGAGTTTTCAGCAATGCTGAAGCTATTTAGAGTTTGACAACTCTTAGTTATGAACTCAATGCACTTTACATAAAGAGATGGATGTGTCTTTTGGTGGAAAGGTAAAAATGTTATGAATTACATCTAAAATATGCCCTGCAGTTCTCTTGTATTTGACAGTTAGTAAGATCTCCAGTGTGTAATATTCATCTGTGGATTAGTGCACTGATAAGTTCATAGCATACTTGTTGTCAGGAGGTGGGGCCTGGTTGCAGGTGGATAAGTGGGAGTGTGTCCTAAAAGGGTCTATTCTTGTCCCTACTACCTGCTTTTTCTCTTAGCTTCTTGGATGTTATGGGCTGAACATAATTCCTCTCTACCATCGTGTTTTTGTCTTGAAGCCAGGTGAACATAGACTGAGATTGCAAGCCAAAATGTACTTCACTCCCTTCAATTTGTGGATGCCAGGTGCTTTGTCCCAGCTATAAGATATTTATGGCTATAAAATTTGAGAGATAACATAATTTTGAGCTCTGCTAGTTTAGCATAAAATATATTTGTGTGGTAATCCAAAAGTATCCATTTTCCAGTTTACTGTGTAAAAGTTACTGTGAAGTGTAATGATTACATGTGAATAGAACTGTACTAGAAGCAATGATAACATAGTTGAACAAGTATGTATGCAAGATATACTAGGGGTTTTTATTACAGAAATACTAATTTTGTTTTAAAGCAAAATGGCTAGTAGTTTCAAAAGGAGAAGATTATATTACAGTATACAAGGGGATACAAAATATTGTAAAGGATACTTGTTATTTTTTGTATTCAGAACTGTCTAACGTGTGATGGTACATATATTCTTTAAGTAAGAACAATTATGAAAATTTTTATATTAGTGCAAGTTCAAATTTTTTCTTTAGAAATTCTCCTCTGGAAACTTTTTGAATTACTTGTTTGGATTCAATAAGAAATTATAAAACATTTTTATTTGCCTTCCAAGCAATCTGACTAAAAGAACAATATTCTACAGCATTTAGTTGATTGCATCATGAAAGTTAAGAAACAAACCAGTTTTCTCATTTTTAACAAATCATGGTTTTCATATTACTACATTATTTTATATCATATTGTTTTCTAGTATGGACCGAATGTTTGTCCAGACAAAACAGATATATCGAGCCCTTAATCACCAATGTGGTAACATTTGGAGATGAGGCATTTGGTAGGTAATAGATCATGAAACTGGGGCTCTCAGATATGGGATTAGTGTCATTATAAGAAGACACCCAATACTGCCAGAACTACTTCTCCTATTTACTCTTCAGCAATCTACCCAATCCCTACCCATGTTAGGATAGATCAGCATGGCAACACACACCAGATTCTGGGTATGCTTAAAATTTGATCTTAAATTTTTGCAACCTGCAGAACACTAAGAAAAAAATTGCTTTATTGGTCAACAAGTCTCTAGTAATTTTATGTGATACAACTGAAAACTAGTGAATGTTTAATTTTTATTTTTTTTTCATACCAGGGATCCTACTTACGACTTCACGCTTGCCAAACAGGCGTTTGAGTCGCCGAGCTAAGTTCCTGGCCCATGAATGCTTAAATTAAAAAAAAAAAATAACTGTAAGGAATACATTGCCAACAGTTCTCTTCAAAATACTTCTTCCCCTCTTCACTGCACCCGCCCTATCACTCTTGCCACTTTGAGAAACAGATCCAGAAGTCCTCTTCCCTGAGTGTCTTTAATTGTGCTCTGTTGGCTGACTCAGTGCCCCAAATTGATTCAAAACATTTCCCTCTCATCATAATATTTTTATGAGTCTGCCTTTTCATTGGATGGCATTTATCCTGTATTTTGCATCACACCTTATTAAAGACATGAGAGGGATGCTTCAGAAAAGGGGCAAGAATGATGAGATTAATATGCTTAAACTAAGGGGTAGTATTGTGAGGGAGGTAAATGGAGCTCACATTTTATTGTAGTAATTTTTTAAAGCTAGCATTCACATATATTTTGATCATACTTCATGTTGTAGCAGCTAAGGTATCTTATTTTTTAAAATATTTTATTCTAACTCAAGTTAAATAGGTAGACATGGGATTTCATCCACTACCCTATTTGATCAATTATTAAAACCTCTTGACATCTTTTGACATTTTTCTCCTTCACAATTCAAATCCTAAATGATATCTTTTGCATCTAAAATTATCCTTTGGCTTTATCAGAGTAATCCTTGAAAATCGTAGCAAACTTGTTCTTTTACAGTATAAAAAGAGAGGAACTAAAAAGCATACTCTATAACTTCCAGTAGAAATACTGTCAAATCAGAAAAGAGGCTAAAACTCTTTATGCCAATTTTAATGGGTATAATATTAATAATACAAACATTTTGTTATATATTTATTCATGTCCTTGCTGTCTGTGATGCATTGCTATCTATTGAAGTCCTGATATTGCATTGTTTGATGTAGAAAAACAACAGTGCCTGTCATAAGTTGTATCTACAGTTTTTTTTTATTTAAATATTATTCTGACCATTATTTACCTTCTTAAATTTGAATCCAAAATATTCTGTCCAGTGGTTTTGATTTGTTTTTGTTTTGCTGTACTGGTTTGAATGAACTACTTTGCATTGAACTATATTCCTCATCTCTGTATTATTTTGATACAATATCTCTAACTTGCCTGCCCAGGTAAACTCGCATTTGTGAACCCAGAGTGCTGTTATTGCAGGCACATGCCATCATGGCTAGCTCCAGTGTTTTTAAATTACAATTTATATCAACAGTTTCAAGTACTT
Source organism: Cavia porcellus (assembly GCF_034190915.1). Lineage (NCBI taxonomy): Eukaryota > Metazoa > Chordata > Mammalia > Rodentia > Caviidae > Cavia > Cavia porcellus. The sequence continues at coordinate 111,175,565 of NW_026947486.1, forward strand.
AACTGTTAACATTTCCTCCAAAACAATCTACAATCCAGAAGTTAGACTCAGTTCTCTAGAATCAGCATCACCAATCTTAATTAAATATCTTCTTGAATACCTACTTATTCTTATTGGATTTGATAAATTCTACATCAAATGAGCCCATATGTACATTAAAATAAAATTTTAAAATAAAATAATTATTCCTCACAACTTGGAAAGTTTCTAACTGTCTCGCTCCTGATATGTAGGTAATCTCATTAACTTTTATCAAATTTTTAATAAAACTATCATCTGTTCTTACTTTAAAAACTCTGTAACCATACCTGTGCTTCAAGTTTTCCAAGCATGAAACAATCAAAAAATGTGTACTGCAAATATATTTTACTTGTAAATGTAAATGTAAAATTGCATCCTTTAGAGGAGATTAAAATCATTTCTCACCATGTTCTTTTTTGTAAATTTATTTTATTGGTACTCTTTTGATACATGTAATGATCATATTCTTGATGCACATAATGATAGTATTCATCACAGGGAATTTGTACCCTTACATAATAAATCCTTTTTATGTACAATAAATATTGTGAAACAGGAAGAAATTGTTCAAAAGGAAAAAGGGACTAGAAAGGGGAAAGGAATAAAGGGAAAAAAGAAACTGATAAAGGAAGGATAACATGGAAACTAAGCTTTGTAAACATGGCATATCTTGATTCTTCTTTTTTTCCCCATTCCTCTTCCCTGTATTCAATGCTTTTTCTCCTCTTTATTTACAACAGTTTTGTTTCTATTTTTTTCTTTCTAGTCTCTTTTTTCTTTATTTTTCCTTTCTCTTCCTTCCCTTCCTTCTTCCATCTCCCTTGCTTCCCTTCCCATTTGAACAAATTCTTGAGACACCTTGAGACAAGGGTAAGAGAATGGGAATAAATCTGATAAATGAATGCCTCAGCAGATAACAGATGAATAACCTTTGTTCTTGGAGCTATTTCTATATGGATCACTTATAGAGCACCAGACCTCTCATATTTTCCATGTTCTGCCCAGGCAGTAAACAGAACTTGGGATACTCTTTTTTAATGCCAGCAAGAACATTACTAGACAGCCATAGGAACTCCAGTAATCAATCCTCTAAATCATTTTCCACTAGATATGTATTCTGGATTCCTGAAGGGGCCCTTGTGCAATGGTTTGAAGTTGCTGCTAATCATTGTTTCCCAAATTGTCCCTGATGACTATTTCACAAACAATATTTAGAACACCACCTGGGAAGAACAATTAATATGATTACTACTGCCATTCTCACTTTGTCATTAAAGGAATCTTTGGGTCCAGAATCCTGCAATTCCCTTGGCTTTTTCACTTCAGATCTTGACTTTGTTCCTTATCGCATATTATTGTTTTATTATAGTATAGGCCAATGTTCTCACTGATCTCTAAGACCCTACAATAACATGCTCCATAAACAACACAGCTCGTTCTTCAGAGTCAAAGAGAACTTGAAGATAAACCCATATTTAAAACTCTTTTATCCAGATGTGACCTCCGAATGATTCTTATTCTATCCATACTAGGTCACTGTTCTCCTGCCCTCTTTCCTGGTTGCCATTCGTTGAGCAGCTTTCTTCTATCAAATCTTTCCACCATGCTATTTCTGCACTGGAGCCAGACTGCCATGGACTGAATCCCCTAATACCATGTGTCTAATCCTTAAAGTTGTGAATGCTGGATATTTTGCCCTAGCAACGGGAAAGCTCACTAACAAAGCCCCCTTAGCAACTAATTCTGAGAATCACATGACCACAGAGAAATATTTTCTATTAAATTGACTTTGGTCATGCTGTCCATCACTCATACTGCTTCCTTCCTGCTATGGTTTGAATGTTTGTTTCCTCCAAAACTGATGCAAAAATTTAATTGGTGTTGCAACCGTGTTGATAGAACAGTCCTTTAAGAGATGATTATGTCAAAAAAGCTCCACTATCATAGATGAGTTTGATGCTTTAGTAAAAGGATTTTGTGCATGAACTCATTCTCTCTTACTCCTTCATCTTTTGCCATATGATCAAGGCATCTATAGATGCTAGCATGTTGATATGAGACTTACCAGCCTGCAGCTGTGAGTCAATAATTTCTGTTCATAAAACAATTACCTGGGGTCATGTATTCTTTCATGGTAGCACAGAATGGGCTAAGATATCCCTCACAATTTTCCTCCTAACCCTTATTATTCCTTCTTATAAAAGAAATGCCTCTCTATTTGATTTTGGATACTTGTAGAACTTGTGATCACAGCATTCTCTCTCTTGCTATAGTCTTTTCAAGTGAAGTCTCTATGTAAGGCTGGATTTGTGACTTGCCAGTGAAAATGAACAGAAGTGTGTGTTACAATAAATATTTTTTCACTTCTTAGATATTAATTCCTTCTCTACTAACTTTTAGGCACCATTGTGGGTACATAAGAGATATCAGGGAACATAGAGACATAAATTCCGACGAAATGGGATTTAGGTGGTCAAGGACTATGAAAAGATAGGTACTGCCAGAAAAATCAGAAATTGTATCACGTATAAAGAATTGTAAGGGTGATGCAAAATGGGGAATGCTCCCCTTGAGAAGTTATTAAACAAAGGCCTTAATCAAAGTCATTTCAGAAAAGTCAAAAAAATGGACTGAAATTACAGATAAGTTTCAGTCAGAGAAAAAAGCCAAGGCAAAAGCCTTAAATTGATATGATGTCTGAGTCTTGTTGAACATACAAAGAAAATGGTAAAAGCCGTAGCCCACAGCCCTTCCATTCAAGAACCAAGAGAGCTAGGATAATTAAACCCTAATATCCAACAGGATACACACTAGCCAAAATGTGTGTATGAAATTATCTGCTAGACAGAGTTGTTTGTATTTAAAGGTAATTTAATCATAGGTAAATTTAGGTAACTTATTTGTGGCGGTGGGAAGTAAAACATTTTATCCCCTTATAATTAACAAAGAATAATATAGATCCAGTCATTGACCATAATCATTGTATCAAACAGACAGCCAGAAACAGCATCAAGAGAATGTGTTTGGTAGTAGTGGTGGTGGTGGTGGTACTGGTGTGTGTGTGTGTGTGTGTGTGTGTGTGTGTGTGTGTGTGTTTAAAGTACAAAATAGGTTCACATGACTTTGGAGGCTAAGAAGTCCCCACATCTGCATCTTGTAAGGGGAAAGACCAAGGAAAGCCAGTGGTGAACTTCTAGTCTAAAAATTAGTGGTATCAAAAACCAAACGCCCGTATCTCAGTTTGAGTCTAAAGACAGGGAAAGACTAATAACTTCATTGAAGGTAGTCAGGTTTTTGTTCAACTGAAGGCTTCCATTTATGGAGTGAGGCCCACCCACATGAGCTGTGGTACCCTACTTTACTCAGTCTACCAATACAAATACTAGTCTTATCCAGAAATAACCCCATAGAAACACTCAGCATGTTCTATCAGCTGTTGGAGCACCCTATGGCTCAGTTAGGCTGACACATAAAATTAACTATCATAAGCACCTGATAAAATGAGGCAAGATAATAACAAGACCTTGTCTCAAAAAGACAATAAACAATGCAAGATAATACGAAGATAAAGACCGCATTGGAAAGCTTATTGAATCCACTAGGACAAGAAACTTGATTAAACCATGCTGAAAATCTACCTCAGTGAGAAAATATAATTTACAAACAATATTTCTAGGTGGTTTAAGAGTTAGTTTTCTTTTTTCCTTACCACTTTCAGCAAAAAAGCATTTGGGTACTGTATATTGTATAATTTTGATGACTTTTTCAGGCTTTCATTTGTAACTTACTTTTGTTCATTTTACCTTTTATAATATTACTCTTGGTACATTGCTTTTTATTTGTTCAGTGCTATCATTGCTGTTAATCTTTTAAATTAAAAAAAATTGAATCATTGGTTGCAACTTGCATCCAAATAGCATAAGTCTCAAGTTCCAGAAAACATTTCACGGAGATGCTACTTTTACATTTTTAATTTGCACATGCATAAACATGCAGTTTTATTTTTCAGTTTTAATATGCTTCTCTTTAGTCAAAAGAATTCATATGATATCCAAAAATACTTATTTTTTCCAATTTTATGATTCTTATTGTATTAATATCATTAAAGAGAGTTAGGACTATGTGTTTCTTTTCAAGCACTTTGGGTTATTAAGCAGAATACTCTATCTAAATAGTATTTACTTTCAGCAATTTCAATTCTGGATGTAATTGTTGGTGCTATTTTAAGAACCTCTTCTACAATTAAACATGATATCTTAAACATTAGTATGAAATGATGAGCTTCTGAATTTTAATTTTTGAAGTAAATACCTTTCCACGCATGTGTAATCTTTAAAAATAAAAGCAGGTGCATGCAAAGAGCAAAAATATCTATCAACAACATTATGTGTGATCTAAGTATACATTTTAATCTCTAAATAGGAAGATTGCAATTTCCTTCAATTTTTAATTGTGTAAATGAATATTTTCTGAATATCCATATCAGTGAAAACCACAAATCATATACAGAAGCAAGTAAAAACAACTGTGAAAATAGAATAAATTTGCATTGGTGCATATGATTTTCTAGAATTTAAACCAAAGAGATTTTTAATCACAAAAAGTGACTTTGAGGTGTTCTGGTTGCAGTTTTGACATGTGAAAAAGTTCAAAGCTATAATTTCCATTCTCAGAGCAACCAGAAACAGAACCAGTTGAAAAATTTACTTTGCTCAGACCCATCACAAAATTGAAGTCTCATGAGAATCAGGCAAAAATGAATTCATAACTGATGTCAGCTAACTTAGAGTAGCAGACACTAGAGTCACAAACTGGAAAGTATATTTAAATGGAAAGTATAATGAATGGCTGGAGCCTAAGTATGGATTAGGTAAGAAAGAAAAACTCCTCAAGGGGGCAGTATTAGGGAACTCTCCATTCCCTGTGACTTTTACATTCAGTAAACCCAGCAGGTTCCAATGCTGGGGAATCAAGAAAACTCTGCTACCATGTCTTGAGGAGAAATATGCTCATCTTGAAATAGCCCGAAACATTCTTGTATTAGATTTCTCAAGAGAAAAGAGCTGAAATGATGTTTATATGTATATTTATTATAAGAAATTGACTTATAAAATTATGAAGGCTGAGAAGTACCAAGATCTTTAGTCAATAAACTGAGATCTCGTGATGAACTATCTAACGGTATTTGAGGCTAAGTTGAAAGCTCAAGTTTAGGCTATAAACTTTAAGATCAGGAAAAGCTGGTGTTTCTGCTCAAGGTCAAAAGTAGGAAAATACTCACATCTCAGCTTTTTTTTGTTTGTTTGTTTTGTTTTGTTTGCCTTTTTCCTTTTTATGGGTACCAGGGATCAAACTCACGACTGCCTGCTTGCAAGGCAGGCGCTTATGCCGCTGAGCTAAATCCCCAGTCCGTCACATCCCAGTTTGAAGGCAACCAGGCAAGCAGATTCCCCTCTTGTCTTTACTTTGCGTTCTACTCAAACCTTCAACTATTTGGGTAAAGCCACCATGAGGGTAGTACTCTTCTTTATTCTGTCTACTGATTGAAATATTACTCTCTTCCTCGCTGACATAACCAGAATAATCTTCGACCAAAATTTTGAGTCATTCCATGAATCAGAAAAGGACACATAAAATAAATCTTCACAAGTTTCCATACCAACAGTGTGCTATATTTGGGGAAATATTTTACCAGATTCAATAGATCCAAGAAAAAGGCAACTACCATCTGCAACCTCACCTGGCCTTCTTGTTTCACAAAAAGGTTAAATGCAGCTAAGAGCACTTGGGAAAGTCACAGCCCAGAAACATACTAAACCTGAGATTTTTAACCAGATAACAGAGGGTGACTCCTCCCTGTACTTTACTACCAAAGCAAAAATGGTTCACAGATAGTAACAATAAGCAACAATAGTACCAGTGTCTAGTGTTCTTAGGGAACCCCAGAGACAACAACAACAACAACAACAACAACAACAACAAAAACCAAAAAGCAAGAGTACTATTTTAGTCCATTTCCTGTTGCAGTGGCAGAATACTTGAGACTAGATAATTTATAAAGAGATTTAGTTTAGTTCATGATTATTGATGTTGGGAAGTACAAGAAACTGTCAGTAGGGTTTGCTTGGCTTCTGGTGACAGTTTCATACTGTTTCAGCTGGAAACAGAAAGCCCAAAGGAAAATGGAAGACAAAAAAGGGAGGGGCAGTATTACTTTATTACAGTCCACTCTTACACTGACTAGTCCAGATAAGCGCAACCACCAACTCTCAGAGAATGACATTAATCTATTTATGAGGGCACTGCCCTCAGTATCTAAATACCTGGTACCAGACCCCACTACCTGTCAACTTTGTTATAACATTACATTAATTTCTACATGAGTTGTGGTGTGGACATAGGACGATGAAACCAAAGCAAGTACTGAAAGAATTTGAAAATTTTGGCAGCTAAAGCTCCAGGAAACATCACACAAGCCCAAATGCCAGTCTGATGAACATAAAACCTGGCAATATTGAACTGTACTTGAGCCCTATAATCCTGGAAATGAGTCACTGTTAAAGGAATCTCACTATCCTTTGTATTCTGGGAGATAGATTACTGCAAAGAATGGCCCTCCCTACATGACAGCAAAGAATTAGAGGTACCACTCTTGTTTATCTATGACAAGGCTATATACAAACCCTCCCAATTCCCATTCTCTGTGCTGTAAGTGATTAATTAGCTTGAATGTTTGTCCCCACTGATTAATGAAAACAAAATACTTACTATCCTAAACTGGACAAATTTAGGTGAGCTTCTTCCTTCCCAAAGAGTCTTGAATTTTGACTCAACCCTAAGTTTAAAAATGCACCGAAATGCATAACAAGCCCTCTTTGTTGAACACTCTTGAAAATAGTAAGAGGCAAGACAACTATGAGTCCTGTGGCAAGTCACATCTTACTAACAGGAACACCTGAGCAATCTAATCATGCCACTGATGCATCTCACTCCCAGACCCAGTGCCTACTACCTTATTTTCTCCACAGTATAAAAGAAAATTTCATTCTGGCTGACTTCTGAGACACTTAACAGATTTTCTATGTTCTCCCTTTTGCACTAACCTTTTCAAGTAGTCTCTCCTTACATAAATATTTGTTATTTGGCAAGACTCGAATGAATCTCTTCACTTCAGTTCCTATTACGTGATACATCATGTCTACATTTCAACAAAAATCACAAGTTTAAAGGCAAAAAAATACACTTTCTTAAGGATAAAATACATATTGTAACAAGACATAGGTATGACAATGATTTTGGGTTTCTCAGACAGGAAATTTAATATAAATTTGATTGGTAAGTTAAAGGCTCAATCCATCATGACTGTATCTGGTAATCTTAGCAACTATTTTGAAGATAACACTATACAATATAACAACAATAATTAAATTCCTGTCATGTTGGTTTGAAATCCTGTTACTATTGTGTTTTTTGTTTGTTATTCTTGTCAACTTGCTTTTGTTGATATTGTTTTGTTTACTTTTTGATTTTTCTGTGTTTTTTTCTCTCTAACCTAAAAAACTATGAATGTCAAACAATGAATAGGTAATGTAAAGGGTGACAGAAACCTTCAGCCAAAAAATAGTAGAAAATGGGCTGGGGCTTTAGCTCAGTGGCATAACTGCTTGCTTGGCAAGGGTGAAGTCATGAGTTTAATCCCTGGTACCCCCTCCCCCCCAAAAAAAAACCAGAAAAAAACAAAAGGAAAAAAAAAGAAATCAAAAACATTACTATACAAATGGCAAAAGTCTTTTATATGTAAATCAGTTGACTGGATATAATTCAGTGAATACAACAGAACAGCCATAAGCTATGGGACAGTTTTTAAAAAGTATCATATATATACATTAAAAATTATACATAGCAGAAAGAAAAATAGAGAAAAGTGTACCAGAAGGAATAAGTAATAACGGTTTAGGACTTCCCAAATTAATGGCAGATACCCAATCACAAATACAGGAAGGTCAGAGAACAATAAATGGAAAAAAACTAGCAAAATGCTATATACCTAGATGTTGTTTGAGCTGTGGAAAATTAAAGACAGAAAACTCTGAGAAAAGCTAAAAAAACAAATTATTTTACTGAGAAGGGAACAAAAATAACAGAGTAAACTTTTTGTTTTTGAAAGATGCAAACAAGAAAAGAGTAGAGTAAAACATGTAATGTGTTGAAGGGAAATAAACATCGTTCTAGGATTGCATGCATAGCAAGATTAGTCTGTGGAAAGGAGGGAGATATATTGGCTCTCTCAAAAAACACTGAGCATTCATCAACCTTTCTTGAAATATTTAAAATTCTTCAAATTGAAGAAAAATTATATAGGCCAGAAATTCAGAGCTACAGAAAGAATAAGGGTATTGAGTAATGAATAAATTAAGGCAAAGTAAATTTTACTTTTATTACTTGGGATTGATCTATAGGTGTTTAAAGTAATATTAATTACCACATATTGGGTAATTATAGCATAGGGACAAGTGAAATAAATGGCAGCACTGCTAGAAAAAACAAACACAAGGAACTAAGAATATTCTTTTATAAGGTACCTTTACTACCAGGGAACTGATATAATGTTATTTGAAAGTTGATTTGGATCAGTTGCAAATCTAGTTTAATATTTAATGATCTATATTGCAGACTTTAAGGCAGTCACTAAAACAATTTTAAAAAGAAATATTTTTATGCTTTGAGAAAAGAGAAAAATAGATCACATAAAATACCCAATTAAAAAAGGACAAATGAGAGAGAAAGCAAAAACAAAAACAAAAACAAAAACAAAAAAAACACAATACCTCTTGTTAATAGAAACTCATTATGTATCTAGATATTGATCCAACTATAGCACTACTTACTTTAAATATGAATAGTCTAAATGCATTAATACCAACAACAAAAACAAAGACTGAAAGCCAACTCTGCACTGTCTACCGAAAGTGATACGTAGAAATAAGGAAAGTATATGAGGAAAATTAAAATGAGCTCAGCGGAATTGCATAAGATGTCACATGGCTATAATCTCAGCTCTCTGGGAGGTTGACGCAGGAGGACAGAATGTTCAAGCGCAGCATGAGCAACCCAGTGATTTAGTGAGATCCTGTTTCAAAATGAAAAACAAAAGACTCAGAATGTAGCTCAGTATCTAGATCCTGGATTCAATCTCCAGTACCACAAAAAAAGAAAAGAAAAGAATCACAAATTCAGGACAGATTCTCTGAACGACCATAACACAAGTTTTGTTGTTGTTGTTGTTGTTGTTGTTGTTTTTAATTTAAAGAGATAAAAGAAAGAAAAAAAAAAAACAAAGCAGTAAGAGGATACAAGTAATACAGAATTTCAAGAAAAAAATACACAGCAAGAAATCACTAGTTAATAGATTACATATTGTCATCTTAGAAACAGTTATCCAAATTACAAAATTAAAGCATACAAAATGGACATTCATACAGTGAGATTGCAGACAGTTCTGTTCAATGATCAAACAGAAACTCAGTAATGTGGTTTTCTATCCTACACACTTAAATATGCATGCAGTTATATCCTTTAGACCACTTTCTTTTCCTCCCTTTTTTACAATAACAATTAAACTTTTTGGGTTTTATTACTCCCACAGTTCTTATTACTTTTTTTGAAGAGAATAAAACCAAATGTGACAAAATAAAACAGAGTCAGAACAGAAAGATGGGCTTAGTACATGATGCAAAAATAGCCTATCAGGTGATCAAAAATGGTTACCATTATGCCTCTTGCTATTTTAAAAAGGGTTGCCTATATCATCAGGTATAATAGAATTGACCAAAACAGTACAGAACAAGACCAATAAAACCTACACTGGAGACCTTACAGGACTTCAAAAGAAGATAATAGTCAAACCATAATGGGCATCATGGTAAATCTTACTGCCTTCAAAGTGGTTGCCTATACCCTCAAACTTGATACTATCAAACAAAACAGAATACAGTAAAATCAGACAGAACAAGATGGGGAGAGCAATACTTGGGTTAAAATCAAGTTAATAGGAAAACAAAAAAGTTACTGTAATATATCTTGCCATTTTTTAATTTAGTGTTCCCTTAAATAAAAAAAAGAAAAAGAAATTAATTTTAAAAAGGGGAGGGGAGATTGAGATAAAAGAGGACAGAACAGAACAACACAGGTCAGAACTGAACAATTTAAGCATTATAAGTGTTTCACCACCAGATAACCTGACATAATAGTAGTCACAATAGTGTCTCTTTCCTTGAATTATTTGAGTATAATTTCGTATACTATGGCATCAAACATATCAAGACAGTGTAAAGCCATTCAAGAGAATGAAAGAATTACAGGGTATTTAGAACCAGCTAACAGAAAACAAACAACGATTTCTATATTATCGCATTGCCTATAAAAATTTTTGTTTATATATCACATACAGTAAAATATAATAAGATACAACATGTTAAAATCAATGGAAACAGATGAACAATAGCTTGATGGGACTTCAAACAAGATGATATTAAATCAGCACTAGCTATTATGATGTCTTATTTTCTTCAAAATAGCTATTCGTACTATCACAGACAATAAAATCAAACACCCAGATTAAAACCATTCCAATTAATGAGTGAAAACATTATATGGCTTCAAACAAATATAATTGAGAATCATGATTACCACATACTTTTATATATTCTTATCATTTCTTACACTAGGGAAACTATTCGGTGTTTATACATGTGAGTTTGATTTATCTCACTTATGAGTATGGTCTCAAGCTGCATCCATTTATTTATAAATATCTCAATGTGATCATTCTTTATAGCTGAGTAGTAATTCACTGTATAAAAATACCACAATTTTTTATCCATTCCTCAGTTGATGGACACTTAAGTTGTTTCCAAATCTGGCTATTACAAATTGTGCTCCTATAAACATGGGTGCACATATATCACTGTGGTATGATGCATTCAGTTCTTCTGGGAATATGCCTAGAAGTGAAATAGCTGGGTCAAATGGGGCTTCCAATCCCAGCTTTCTGATAAATCTCCAGACTGACCTCCACAATCGTTGCACCAGTCTGCACTCCCACCAACAGTGCAGGAGAGTTCCTTTTTCCCCACAGCCTCTCCAGCATTTGTTGTTGTTGGTTTTCTTGATCTTGGCCATTCTTTCAGGAGTGAGATGGAATCTCAGTGTGGTTTTAATTTGCATTTCTCTAATGACTAATGATGATGAACATTTTTTCATGTATTCATTTGCCATTTGTATTTCTTCATCTGAGAAGTGTGTATTCATCTCAGATGCCCATTAAAAAGAATTTAAAAGCGCTGAGTATATAGCTTAGTGCATGGCAAATGTGAGGTCATGAGTTCAAACCCAGGTACAAAAGAAAAAAAGGGTTTTACAGTGTGTAGCCGCATTGATAAGAATCAAGAGACATTCTTAGAGCTCCTATAAATCTAGGAAAGCTTTTTATCTTCAGCAGAATACCTGGAACAATGCCCCTGGAAGAATTTTCTTTTTTTTTCTTTTCCTTCTGTCTTTGTTATTGCAAATTCAGCCTTCCCCTGCATTGGAGATCTCGTATGTATCCATGCACTCAATTTTCCTGACATGGAGCAGTTTTGTGTACCCTGATTTGCAAAATTCATTCATGGAAAAGTTTCTTGGTATGTAAACTCCTGTACTAGAAACTTCTGTACAGTAGCTTCAGGCAGCACAGTTGAAGGGTAGGATAATCTATTACATTATGTTGGGAAAGTGATGCTTCTAGGAGAAATTTGGGAGTATATTATAAATTATTGTCCAAAATCCCACTTGCTGGAAAAACTATTTTGAGTTTCTTCTCTAAATGCATCTTAAAATTGAAATGGGACCTAGTCTCTCTCGGAAACTCACTACTGTGCACTCTGTCTAGCACCATAGGGAGATGAAAAAATTGAGTGGGAAGGAGGGAAAGAGTAACTAGAAAAGAAGAAAAGCTCCAAAGCTTTGGCTTAATTTTGAAGAAAAAAAAATGAATGCAATTGAAAGCAAGAACTAGAAAAGCACCGAGAGAAATTATTAAATGAAAATGAAAGCTTATCAAACCAAACAAACCTACAGAAAGAAGAAAGGAATCTGGTAGGTTTTTCAAATTCTGAAGATGCAGAAAAGAAGCAAATGAAGAAGAGAAAGGAAAAGAATTTTTCACAAAAATCTTCTAAGGGTTCCATGTCTCAAACTGAGTCCGACAGTAAGGATAGTTTAGAAACCAAAAGAAATTCAAGGGAGCAACTGAGAAAGAAAATAACATTAAAGAGTTTAGGAAAGAAAGAAAGAGAGAAAGAAAGAAAAGAAAGAAAGAAAGAAAGAAAGAAAGAAAGAAAGAAAGAAAGAAAGAAAGAAAGAAAGAAAGAAAGGAAGGAAGAAAGAAAGAAAGAAAGAAAGAAAGAAAGAAAGAAAGAAAGAAAGAAAGAAAGAAGAAAAGAAAGAATCCTGAGGACAAACCTTCTTCATTTGAATCCTTGTGGATTCAGATTATATTGAAGATGCACAAGCATAAAAGAAGAAAAACAGTGAAGAATGGGTAAAAGCAAGAGAAAAATCAAAAAGAAAAAAGGAGTATAAGAAATACAGTAAGAAGAAAAAATAAGGCTGCTAGTCACAATCTGACTCATGTTAACATTAGCAAAAACCAGCATCCCCTTATGAAGAAAGTGCAATGTCTAAGGACATTTTAACTGTGAAAATCATGACTTATTTACTGAAATCCACAGGTTTTCTTGTTTTCATAATTGTTCCTGGATTAGTCACTTGCCTCTCGGATGCTGCTGTGTGGAAAAGCTATGACTGTAACCTGCTGCTTGAAAGTCTATTTATTCTCGTCCAGTGCTTAATAACACTGGGAGGTGATGCGTTGTGGTTGTACTAGTTTAAGATATAAGGAAATTAAAATTTTTAAAACCAACAGAAAGTATGAAAAAATCTTTCAGATATAATCAGAAGTGACCAGATGACTCTAATTACAAATTTTAAGTAGGTATTACATTAATATTTCAAAATCTTTCCTCTGTATATTACTGCATCTTGATCCCCCCCTGAATACTTTTATTTACCTCAAGAAGGTGCATTTAAGGTTGAGAGAGGGGCAGTTTGTTCTCCCTCAAACAAGCACAATAGTGTGCCTTTGATCCTCGCACATAGAACTTTAATGGATATGATAGCCCGGCTTTCTGGTGCTGTCAGAGCTGAGAATCAGCAATCTCACTCTTTCCTGAGGTTACTGACTCTCTTGGACCTTGTATGCTGCTTTGGGTGAACCACATAGCATTTTGCAGCATGAGAAGGCCAACAAATCTCTGGGTTTACCACTCATCAATAAGAACAATAATTTTAGCTTCAGAGTGTGTTAGATCATTTGAATTCACTTTGACTATATTTTGGCTTCAGAGAAAAAAATGGTTTCCTAAAGACATTTGTACTTCTTGAACATAATAGCTAACAAGTCTAAATTGTATGTTTTGCATTGTTAAATTTTAACCATTTCATTAACTCCTTACTTTCACTGTCTCAAGTTTATCACTGTTTAACAGCATACCGGCCCAAATATTCAGCATGTAACAAGCAGGTTTGCATTTTTTTGTTTTTAAAATGCTTTATATTGAACTTACAAACATGTTGAATGGCAAGGCTGGTATGCTATGTCTTGCTCCCTTCTTTGGGCTTCACTTGCTTGCTTTTCTTTTTCTGGATGTTTGAGGTATAGCATCAGGTTATTTATTGGTGTTCGTCTTGTCTTCCTGATGTGGGAATTCACTGCAGTAGATTTCCTTATGAGGACCATTTTCATGACACCTCACAGGTTCCTATCAGTTGTATTTGTATTTTTGTTTGCTTGTAGATATTGTTTAATTTCTTCTGTAAATTCCTCTGTGACCCACTGATTGTTCAGGAATGTATTATTTAATTTTTGCAGCTTCTTTGGTCATTAATTTCTAATTACATGGCACTATGATCATATGATATGCTTGGGATAATTTTGATTCTTTTGCATTTACTTAAGCATGTTTTGTGGTCTAGTATATAGTCTATTTTAAAGAATGTCCCATGTGCAGCTGAGAAGAATTTTGATGTTGTTGAGTGGAACACTCTGTACATGTCTACTAAGTCCTTTTGGTGACAATTTTGATTCAGTTTTATTATTTCTTTGCTGATTTCCTGTCTAGTTGATTTGGCTCTCTGTGTCAATGGGGTGTTAATGTCTCCCCTTATAATTGTGTTATTGCTTATTTGATTTTTAATTTTATTAATATTTGTTTTATATAGCTAGGTGCTCCCATATTGATGCATATATACTTAGGATTTTTATGTCTTCCTCTTGAAATTTTCCCCTAACTAGTATGTCGTGATCTTCTTTATGTCTTCTGATCATTCTTGGTTTGAAATTCACATTGTCTGCCAACAGAGTAGCTACCTCTGCTTTTTTGTGGGGGTTCCTGTTGCATGAAGTATTGTTTTCCATCATATGACTTTCAGTCTATGAATTCTCTTTTGGATCATATGGGTTTATTGTATACAGTATATGGTTGGATGTTGTTTCTGGATTCATTCTGCCAGTCTGTTTCTTTTAATTTGTGAATGGAGACCATTTGCATTAATGGTTATAATTGATGTATACTGGCATATTTGTGTCATGTTATCTTTCTTCTGTTGGTTCTTTAACTTTCCACTCTTTGCATTACTTAATGTTTGTTTTGCATTACTTAATGTTTATTTTTTTTCTGTTGGTGCTCTTGAATTTGCAGTTATTTTTATGTGTATTTATAATATCTTTCAATATTCTTCTCAGGGTTGATTTGTGGGTCATGAAGTTCTTCAGCTGTTCCTTGTGGAATTAGCTTATTTCTCCACCAATTTTGAATGAGAGTTTTACAGGGTTCATCAGTCTGGGTTGGAAGTCGTTTTTCTTTAGGATATGAAATACTTAATTCTATGTACTCCTTGACTTCACATTTAGTGTTAAGAACTCTTCTGTGATTCTTATAGGCTTTCATTTATAGATAATGTATCTTTTTTCTAACAGCTTTTAATATTATGTTCTCATGTGAAATATCTGGAATGCTGATCATTATATGTCTGGGTGTTGATTTATTTGGTTAGGGCTAACTGGAGTTCTATATGCTTCACTTATCTGCATGTCAGTTTCCATTCCCATGTTTGGGAAATTTTCCACTATTTTTTCTGTAAATAGTCTTTTAATATAATTTCTGTTATCACCTTCTTTTTGTTTGCACCTATCAATCTTGTATTGTTTTTCGTTGCATTATCTTACCACTGTTGTATTGTTATTTTCTGATTCCTTGTTACTTTTAACAGATTTTTTCCTTTCTTGTTCACTAGCTGAAATTTTGTCTTTGAGATCTGAAAGTCTATTTTCTCATTCATTAAGGTAGTTTTGCTAAATTTCAATGGGATTTTTGACTTCCTGGATACCTCTTTGAATCTATTTCATTCATTCTATTTCTCCCTTATATTGTTCATTCAAAGTTTGCATCTTTTTGCAGTTTTCAGTTTCTTAACTATGTCTTCTTTAGATGTGTTCAGCATTTCTTTCATTACATTTATTATTTCTTTCACATGGGAGATTATTTCTGATCTGAGTTCCTTTACAGCTTCATGGAGTTGTTTCTTTACTTCCAGTCATTATCATTTTAGGAGTTTCGGGTATATTGTTTACAATTTCTTCAATGTCCATGTCTCCTAGCTTTGTTTTGGATGGGTTAGAGGTTTGAGATGACATTTTGCTATTTCATTTTGTCATTTTCCTATATTCCCCTTGGGAAGCTGAGTTCAGGGTTTCAGTTGCTTCTTGGGTTGAGAATTTGTGTCTGTACTGCAGGGAATTTACCCAGTTGAGTGGAAATCATTATGAAGGCCTCACTTGGACTCTATTGCCACTTGAAGGCTCCTCAAATGGGGCAAGTGCACTGGGTGGACTGTCAGCACACCCCATGTGGCTCTCTGAACCTCCTCAGTTGTTGAGGTTGCTGGCCAGGAGTCTGCCATATTCTGAGTGGCATACCAAAGCTTAACAGCTAGAGGGAGTATGCTCTGCAGGGCTTCGGCTCATGCTTCGGGGTGCTCCAAAGCTCCAGAGCTGTTTTAAATTGCTTAGGTGGGGCCCTAACAGTTTCTGAGGGAGGTACCGACATTACACCCTAGGTGGAGTTCACTGTGCATGCCTTCAGCTCATGCCACACAGCATACTCTGATCTTTCTTATTCAAAACAATTAGGTTTGGTGCCACCAAAAAAAGACTTCAGAAAGTCTTTCGGGACTATATTTACTGATATAGACATTTTCCAAATGTCTATTTTTCTTTTTTAGTATGCAAATGCAATGATTTTAAACTCAGATAAAAGTAAAATTAATTCATTCCTCAAGAGATGCTTATTGGATAACAACTTTGTAGCAGGTTACTTCATGGTACTTTGGATACATTAGTAAAGGCACCAGAAAAACAAAACAAGAAGAACAAATCATACGTTCATGGAACTACACTAAACAAAGTTATTTTTTTCCCTTTATTGGTTTTGTTTTCTCAAATCATGGTCTCCCAAATGCTAGTACTCCCAAATACTGGGATTATCTTGCCAGACTCAAAGGGCATTAACATCTTAAATGTTACATAGTAGTTTTTATTTAATCCCTTAAACAGTTATATTTGGTTTATTGCTTTAAAAAATACATGTAAGAAAAGTGAGTCTTTGTGAGGTCAAGTAACTTGTGGACTTCATGTGGTTGACAAAATCACTGGGCCAAGTTTATAACCCAATTTTGCCTGTGACTTTCAATATAACTCCAGGAAATGGCCTTGTTCTTGTTACAGTAATGATGATGCTATATTTGAGTGCAAAATCTTTCTGAAAGCAAATTGGAAAATGACCAAGCACAGCTCCTGAGTCCCATCTTGTCTATTTAATGGTTTAGGATTTAATGGTCTTTCATTGATTTCTGATATCTCCTTTTGTTTCTTTACTTAGGACAGACATACCATCTTTACATAGAGTTTTTATGGGGATCAGAGGAGTTCAGAGACTTATATCCACTACTTGGGAAGTGACTCTGTAAGAAGAGATCTTAATATTAAAAAATGAATGCTTACATTAGATTTTTAATCATCAGGAAAATATCCTTAGGACCAACACATAAAAATGAAATAAAGTAACCCATTTACTTAGAATTATAGGTTATGTACCAATCAGAAAACAATTTTTCAAATAATTCATCCATATGAACTTACGTTCCAAGCAAGCACTGATAATAGTTATATAACTTATTTCACAGGCTAATGTATTTTTCCACTATTCTCTCTTTCATAGGAAATTAGATATTTATGTGTTGACTACACACAAAAAAAGGACATCAACAACTTGTGAAAATTAAAATATAAAGCAAATATTTCCCAGCAGGCATGAGTCTGTTCTTGGTTCTATCTCTTTTTGTTTTCTTTTGCTTTGCATCATTTCTTCCATAGTTGTTTTTTCACTTAAATGGACTTAAATTCCTATTATACTTCAGTAACTCATATTCTGAATTTTCTTCTGAGCTGCAGGGCCATAGTTTTAATTCCTAGCTGGAAATCTTAACTAGATAACACAAAATGGAATAAATTTATTTATAATAAATTTAACTATAATAATTATAATAAATTCATTCATGTATATATATATATATATATTTGCATATATATTTGTTTATTTTCATATATATATATATATATATATATATATATATATATATTCTCTTTTGCATGAATGTAATCAGTTCAGGTATTCTCCATCTACTATTCTATGTGACAAGTTACATATGTGTACCCATCAATGCTAAACAGAGAGTCAGATTTAACATAAGACATATTATGTAAGAATTTACAAGTTAGGCTTAAAATGACTGTCTGCAGAGCAGGTGTGGAAGAGTGCAAAAGACTGTCTGCGTGCTGGAGATCCAAAGGAGTCAGCTGGAAGTTAAAGGGCTGCTGTTCACTGCAGTGGACCATGTGCCTCCACATCAGAGGCTGGAGGGCTCTCAGGGGTAGTCAGGAAGCCAGGAGATGATATCTAAGATAAAGATGAAGCCTGAATGAAGCTGCTCTGAAGAAACAGAAGTGAGCCTTGTTTCTTTGTTTCCCTTTTATTCCATTCAAGGTATAAGTCTATTTTTTACTGCCATTCACCCAAGGGTGGGGATTTGCCTTCAGTAAATCCCTTCAGCCACACACTGAACTACACTGAAGCAGTTTAGTTGGGTGTTTCATACTCAAATGGGCACAGTTAATTAACTATCCCTATATGCTATGTATGTGTGTGTGATTCTTAGTTTTTTCCTTTATCTCATAACCCACTGTCAGTATGTGTTTTCAATTTCATTTGTCTAAGTCAAACTTCCCCTCTCTAATATATCCATAATGCTTTTAGTTCATATATTATTGAACTCCTGGCCAAGTTTTTATTAGTGTAAATGTTTCATTTTGCATATTCATACACGCATAAAACATAATTTGATTATTTCTGCCTTCTGCCTACTCTCCTTTACCCTTATTTTCCTTCTTTTCCTGTCTCCTCTTTCTCTAATAATTTCTAATTTCATAACATTCATGTTTTCTTTTCCTTTTCTCCTTGATTCCATGTATACGCTGTTTCACTCAACATCTTACTCTCAAATATCCATCTATTACTGCTGTTCCCCCTGTATGTAAAACCATACTTCCTACTATCAGGTATTAACCTTCTAGAAAAGAAATCTGACAGTACCACTCCTTTGCTAAGGGCATTTCTGTGTTTCTTTATTACTTTATACTCAAACTCCTTAGCATTGCATTCAGGACTTTCAATTTGATTGCATCTTACTTCTGGTACATAACGAAGTTGGGAATTCATCCTAGTTCTTGGGGAGCCATGATGGATTTTAAGCAGAAGACTGACGTGGCAAAAGCTCCAAATTAGAGATTTCATTGTAGTGGCAGTCTATAAAAAGATTAAAAGTAGTCTTCTTTATGAATTTCCTCTATATTTTGTATCTGGAATTTCAACAGATGGTCTTAAGTCTTCCCTATGGGAGTTATATTTTCTTTACCTATTTCCTGTTTATATACAACTGTCCAGATTGTTTATGGAGTGTTACTTGTATCCTTACACCACTTTGTTTTGTTTTGTTTTTTTCTCTTTTTCCTTTTAAATAAAATTTTTAAAAATGAAAGAAAGTTATTAAGTCCCACCACATGTCATCATAAGGATTTTTGCTTCTTCTCTAGGCAAGATACCTCCGACTTGATAAGAGACATAATTGGAAGTTCATTTTACAAGAAACACATCCTGGGTAATTGTTGATGGAATGTAAGAGAGGGAGGAGACCAGTGAGAAGGTACAGGCAAAAATCCACATGATAGACAATGGTAGCATGGCGGAGGAATGTAGTGCTGTACGTAGTGAGAAGTTGAATAATAACGATACACTTTAAAGATAATTAAAATATTATCTACCCTGTATTGAACAAGGAATGTAAGGGAAAGAGAAATCAATGAGAACTTGAAGGCTTCGAATTTAAGAGTTGTTAGAATGGTTTTGCCACTTAGAGTTGTGGATAAAATTGAGAGAACAGTTTGGGGGGGTGTCACAAGCTCACTTTTCACATATGTTAAATGAGCTGCTTACTTTTCATCTAAGGTGTTACATAATAGATTGTTTTAACAAGTAAGCAGCTCAAAGGAAATGACTGGGCAGGAGATAGAAACTGGAAAATCATCAGTGTATAGATGATATATAGAGTGTGCACCTAGATGAAATCATCACAGGAGTGAGTATATAAAAAGAGAAGAAGAGATCCAAATGTTATGCCTTTAACGCAGCAGTGTTAAGGGATCCATGGAATATGAGGAAAATAGCAAAGTAAGCCAAACAGAACAGTCAGGCAGATCAGAGTTTACTTAAGAAAATATGCTGGGCTAAAAGCCAAAGGTGTCTTGAAAAGAGTGCACAACTGTGTTAAATGTTACTTGTAACCCAAATTACAATGTGGAAGTCAACTGACTAGGAAATGTGATGACCATGATGAAAGCAGTGTTGCAGTTATTCAATGCCTGCATAACAAGTAGACTGCAAATACACTGGCTTAAAATGCCAGTCATTTGATTATTATCTTTCACAGTTCTAAGGTTTCACTGGGCTCTGCCTGTAATCATCACATAGAATCATGTAATTGTGGTCGGATCATGGCAGAGACAGGGATCGTCTCAGAAATTACTTCGCGTATGGCTGGGGGAAAGTACTGCATGCCTATCCAGTCTGTCAACTCAGACAACCACAGATGGACCCTCAAGGAGGCATGGTTTTCCTAGCTGCATGGTGAAGTGGTGGGTTCCCCAATATAGGTATTTTGAAAGGAAATACCATTGGAATTTGTGCATCCTGTTATAACCAGCCTTGGGAGTGACACATCATTCATTAGAAGTTAGTTGGTGTACTCCAGTGGTGCAATCGGTTAGCATGTGGTGCTTATACAGAAATTAGTTGGTACAACCAGCCCTATTCAAAAGGAAAGAAATTAAATCAGTCTCGCTGGGAGGAGGGTTAAATAATTAGTAGAAATATTTTAAAACAGTTTCGATGGAAAAATGCAAATGAATTTGGAGTTAAAAAAAGGGAGAGATAAAGAAATCAATATAAACAACTCTTCTGAGGATTTTTATACTGTAAATTTTAAATGAAAGTAGAAAGCTAAAGCTATATGGATGGGAGGAGAATTCCAGAGATGTATTTTATTCTGAAGGGAAATGAGAGCATGCTTGTATGCTGGTGGGCATGACATGCTAGTGAGAAATAAATTGATAATGCAATTTATAGGAGAAATTAATTTTAAAGGATGGAAGGCAACTGGCTTCTGACCAGTGTGTAGTGTGATGTGTCTCAGCTAGAAGGCTCACAACTCTTTTATGATAATGAGCCAGAGGAATGTAAGTATGCAAAGATGCAATGTAGGAAAGTATTCTCTTTAGATTATTTCTATTTCTTCTATGAATTAGAAATCATGTCATCAACCTGATAATGAAAACAGTGAAGGAGCTATTGGAAATTAAAAGAGACTGGAAAAAGGATGACGGTCACCTAGAAAGATGGGAGAGTAAGGAGATTAAGGAAATATAGTGGTTACCCATCCCACTTGAGATTGTTGATATTGCATTTTAAATGAGACTAAGTCTGCCTAGATGTAGATTTTTTTCTAGCCACTTTGAGATTCATGAAGCTGACATGGAGCTGACATTGAACCAGAAATTGTACTTGTGATTTAGCCAAGTAAAACAACAGTGTGACAGGAAAGTGATGAGATAGCCTCATATGTGAAATTCTGTGAATTCTGATAATGACTATCAAGTGCAATCTAAATAAAGAGGATGTAAGTAAAGTAACAGCTACAGAAACAGATTATAGATTCAATATGTTGGAGATTCTATGGTATCGAAAGATATTTCTGACGGGTTATTAAGAAGAGTTGGAAATTTAGGAGATAGTACTCAAGGAGTGGGATTATGAAGGAGCTTTGGTTATGGAGAATGATGAAATCTAGAGGACGGGAATAACTGGCTAAGGGGATGGAAAACAAGCTCATAGGAGGAGAAGAAAAGGACATCAGAAGGCATAGGGTGGTAAGATCATCCATGTGTATTCTGAAATTGACCCAAATGAAAATAGTGGTAGTATTGGAGAGAGTAACAGGGAACCTGCAGTTCACTTGCTCCTGTAACCAGGGAGAGGGTAATGGGATCTAAACTGTGAAAAGAGGGGTTCTTTACTGCACAGTAAGGTTTGTGTTTATGGTGATGATTTCCAAAGGCTTGGTGAATCAGTTTTGTGATTTGGAGAAGGGTCAAAGCAATGTCAAGGCAAGAGGTCTCAGTATAGATTCTAAAGCCAGGGAGATGTGAAATATATGACCCAGGCCTTCTGGCTCCTTCTGGTCACTAGTATCACTGAAAAAAGACAAGAGGATTTTTTCTTTTTATTTGAATTAGAAAAACGCATGCCATGAACTCTTCCCCCTTGATAATTTTTTAAGAGTACACCATGTTTAACCACAAGCACACTTTCACACATGAGATCTCCAGAAACTTTTCAGCTTGCATGCCTAACTCCCTACGCTCTGAACAACTTCTCTTTTATCCTAATCCACACCTCTGGCAACCAGAATTTTATCTTCTGATTCTATGAGTTGACTCACAGAAGTTTGGACTGCTTTCAATATCTGACGTAGGGGGAGTCATACAGTATTTGTCCTTCTGTGACTGGCTTACTTCAGTTAGCATATTGTCTCTAACATTTATCTATGTTGTGCCATATGACAAGATTTCTTTTTTTAAGACTCATAATAGTCTGCTGTATGAACTCAACACATTTCCTTTATTCATATACCTGTCAATAGATATTTAATGTGTTTCCACTTCTTGGGTATTATGAGTAACACTGAAATGGACATAGACTCGCACATCTGCTTTTATGATTCTAAATTCAATTTTTTGGAAGTCAGATTTCTGGATCATAAGATAATTTACTACAAATATTGTAGGGGCTTCTATCTTATTTCCCCTAGTGATTGCATCATTAGACATTCACACAGAGGCTCCAAATTTTTACTGACATTTTTCTTTTAGTACCCATTTGATGGCAGTGATCCTAGCATGAGTTTGAAACTTCGTTGTGACTTTGATTGGTAGTGTCCCCTTTTCTTTAGTGGCCTGTTGTCTATTTGTATATTTCCTTTAGAGACATATCTATTCAAGCCATATGACTGTGTGTGTGTGTGTGTGTGTGTGTGTGTGTGTGTGCTACTGGGGAAAAAACCTGAGCCTTCATACAAAGGTCCACCCCCAGCCCTTTCTTTCATTTTTTGAGATGAGGTTTCAATACATCCCTATGTTGCCAAGACTAGGCTGAAACTAGCAATCCTTCTGCGTCAGCCTCCCAGAGTATTGAGATTATACATATGAACTGAGCCACAATTCCAAGTTACCTTTATCTATTTTTCAATAGAGCTTTTTTTTTGCCAGAGGTGTGGAAACTCATTATATAATTTAAAAAGTAACTCGTTGTTAGATATATACTTTCAAATATTTTTCCAACTCCACAGGTTGTATTTTCATTTGGTTGATCATGCTATTTCCCTTGCAGAAGCTTTTTATTCTGACATAATTTTACTTATATACTTTTGCTTTTGTTGTCTGTGCTTTGAGGTTGATATCCAGGAAATCACTGTCTAGCCCAAGGTTTAGAAATGTTACCTCTATAATGTCTTCTTGTTTTATAGGTTCAGGTCCTACCTTTAAATCTTTAATACATTTTGAATAGATTTCTACAAATGATGTAAGTAAGGATTCAACTTCATTTTTTATAGTGTGATTATCGAGTTTTCTTCAATAGCGGCACTGAAAACAAGGTAGGAGGAAATTAATAAACCTCAAAGCAGAGAGGAATGGTGATCCTGCAGTAAGGGTACTGGAGTGAAGGAAGGGCTTTGCCTTGAGTCTGCAGAATCCTGAGCTTCCCATTTGATTCCTCATAATGGATGCGTGATTCCCCCAGAAAAGGGTCACATTCAGCACGTGAAGCCATTCTTGATCTCTACTGAAGGAGACCCCTAGGCAGGATCGTGGTGGTCTTCTGGATCTGTGGGCATTCCTCAACCCACGGCATTCTGCAAGTCTTCTTAGCACAAAAGCACAGAGTTTTTCTTGACTTCTGATGAAAGAAGCCCCCGTTTAAATCATTCCTGCCTCTTGCTCTCCCATTTGTTTAGCTTTTATTTTTCTCAACACAGATTCTTTAGCACAGTTTGCAGAATTCAATGCTTCTTTCACCTTAGAATCCTGCGTAAGTCTACTACTGGTAACATTCCCTGATTTGACACTATCTGATTGATTTCAAACGAACTTACCACTCCAACACCGATTTCTGATGTCGCATTCTCAAATATTGAAAGAGAATAGGCACTACATAGTGAAATTAATTTGTAGAGAAAATAGAAAAATTAATATGTAATGGTTGAGAGAAACATTTGAGGAGGTGGCCATCAGACTAAACTCTGAAGGATACCGGATTCTGAGTCACAGAGAATGGCAGAGATACAGGTAGAGTGAAAATGGAAGCCTTCAATGAAATCACTGTCCAGGCGATTTACCTGAAGTAAAAGATGCTTGACTACACATTGTTATGCATGTGGCTAGAAAGGAAAGATGCAATTGGAGGACTTCAGTGTAAATTTAAAATGCTTCTGCTCCCTTTTGTGAGTGCTGAAGTGTAAACCACAACTTCTGCAATAGGAAGCACTGTTCCTAATGCACATGATACACACTTCAGGAGGGACCACACTCCTCTGATAGCAGTCCCACTGTCTTTTGTTCTATGCAGATGTATAATTTTTCAGTTCACAGATTATTCTATTAAATATGTTTTTCTTTTATTAACCCTAAGTATTTTTGGACTCTTTTAAAAAACCAAGTGTTGTTAAATCTTCATGAAATATGGAAATCCGGATTGCATAATTAAATATATAATGATCTCAGGTCTCCAGGTCTAGAAATCTTTTATGCTCCCTGATATAGCAAGTATCTTAGGAGACCCCACAAGGAAGCATAAAAGTTCAATAGTGGCAAACAGTTACAATGCATACAGAGCAGTAAAAACAGCACTGGTCTATCCTTAGACAAAAGCTTCCTCTGTCCACCTCATCCTGGTAGCTGCTTTAGATAATCGATTTTCTGCAAACAAGCCATGAAAGTGCTCCCACTTCCTTTGAAAGGACAGCACAGCCAGGGCATCTTTCACTCTTTATTGATTTTAAATCACATTCAGTGACTGACTTTGCATCATCAAGTGGGTTTCCCTGGGTTTAAAGCTAGAGAAAGATTTAATTAGAGAGCTGCAGTCCAGATAAAAGATACCTTATCATTGACTTAAAATCGGAACTGAGTTTCTCTTTTCATGCTGACGGGTAGAAACAAAATTTCTGTTTTAGTTGTTTCCAAAATATTTTCTGAGGCTATATGAACTTCTCCAGGTCAGGGACTCTGACTTTTCCTCATCAGGAAAGTCAAGCAGAAGACCTGGTTCCAAGCTGTTAATCTGGAAAAAGTTTTTTGTTTACTTGACTGAATTTTCCTCTGACCTTCTCAAGGCATTTCATAATAAAAGGCAACCACAAATTAAACATTCCACACTCTAATATGATTTTTACAAAGGTCTGGTTCCTAAAACATAAATATCTGCTCTTTAAGGTTTAATAAGAGCAGAAAATATCCTTTTAATATTTAGCAGTCAGAATGTGAAGCTAGAAGGATTCCAGTGTCACCTAGAAATGATTTCTGGTACAAACGTCAGCAATATTTATGGTTCTTGCCACAGTGTTTTATATTTCATGCATAATATGTATATTATATAAAATTTATGAACTTGTGTGAACATTTCTTTGGGACAAATCTCTACAATCAGAATCGTGTTGGAGAGTTTGCACATATTTGACTAATTAGTGCCAAATTATCCTCCAGAAAGTGGATCAGTTTACATTGCTGTCAAAGTGCAGTGTTCCAACATCTCAGCCTACAGTTGGCATTAGCTAACTTTGTGGTTTTCGTCAAACAAAGTGCATCTTTATTTAGATTTCACATCACATTGCTGAAGTATTTTAGATAATCCTGGTTTGTACAAGAGAAAGCAGAAGCACAGCAAGATGAAGCTGTTTTTCCCAAGTCATATAGCTAGATGTGCAAAGGGAGGTCAGTAGACTTAATTCACTCATTTAACTTGGAGTCTGAGCAAATCTTCTGACAATTCCCTGCTTTGCGAAATTGCTGGCCACAAGATACTGCTCCAATTTATATCCTGCTAGTTGCCCACGAGTTCTTGATTGCTTTGAATTTGAAAGGTAGTGCAAAGCAATGCTAGAATTTTGTTCTTAAACTCTGACCAATGAACAAAATCTGATTGGGTGTAAGTATATAAGAACACCTGTTTTTGCTTCACGGTTTGTCCTGACATCTAATAGCCTATAAACATGTGAAATACAATAATGAAGCTGTTCATCTCATTGCTGATACTTATGTAAGTTCTCCTTGCAGACTGGAACAGGATATTGAGTCTGGTTGATGATCGTAACAGTCTCTGTTATCACCTACATAAGCCCCTGCTGTCCTGATTTCTTCCATCTGCTAAGTCATTTGTTTTTTGTTTTTTTGTTTTTTTTTTTTTTTGTTGCCATGTAATTTTGCTACAATTTTCCAATTTTACTTTTTATAAATCAAGAATTAGAGTGGCTGGAGGTTTAGCTCAGCAGCATAAGCACCTGCCTTGGAAGCAGGCAGTTGTGAGTTCGATCTCCGGTATCGATAACAAGGAAAAAGACAAAAAAAAAAAAAAAAAAAAAAAAAAAGAATTAGAGGCAAGGTCTGTATTTTCAATAGACTCATCTCACTCCTTTTATTTTCCTTTTGAATATTACTTATACTTATCGTTAGTGATAATATTATTCCCAAAATCCAACCCTCCTCCATGTAGCCATGGAACACGCAGCAACAACAGTGATTCTTTTCACTATTTTATCATAGACTCTTGGATGGAAATTGCAAATCATCAGTTCCAAAACAAACAAGTGGAGCACTCTATTGAGTAAAAGAGGAAGGAGTTGTATTTAAAAATCAAACATTCACATACTCATTAGCTGTGTTATCATGGATAAGATGTAACTATTGTCCACCTTAGTTGATTCTCTGCCAAACAAAAACAATAAAAGCCAAGTCACAGAACATTTTCAGGGATTCATTGGTTAAAAACAACATAGCCCAATGCCTCTCTGATCTTTTAGAAATGATAAATACATGGTTTCCACTGTAGTTATTATCTTAATTTCAAGATAGCATATACAATAGAAACATAGGAATTAATTTTAATGAATATGTTAATCACAAAAATTAAGCATGCCTATTACAAATGTTTAGAAAGATGCAGATGCATGCAGCTAACACCTCTTCATATTAATTTTGAGTCATATTTCTCAGAGGTAAGTAGTCTTTAAAGCACTTCTTCTGCATATAAAAATAAACACCACATAGATTTCTTATTAATAGAAATAATATCATATATATTTTTCTGTAATTTAACTTTTTCCTTATCTATTTACATCTTCTTTTAAGAATAAAGTGTTCTATAGCATAACCATGCTAGAATAGAAAGTGGCTAGTGAATGTTTACTAACTAGTTCTCCAGGTAAAATGAGATCTTAAATAATACTATTTATGTATTATAAGTGCTCTCATACTGAATTGGAGTAACAAATGCGAATTTGTACATACAGGATTAGGAAAGAATGATAATAATCATCTATTTAAAGTAGTCGGAAAAGAGTTTGGTACACCACTGAGTGCATCATCATTTAAAAAAGAAAAGTGAATTTTTCCATAAGCAACTTTAAACAAATGCAAAGACATCATCTTTGGCTAGAACAAATTATTAATGTGAAAAAATAAAACAAAGTTTTGTAGGAAAGTCTAAGCAATACATAAAAATTAAAAACCTCTGAAAAATTATTTTTCCATATAAGAGATACTAAAACTTATGGTTTATAAAGACACATTACAGAATACAATTTTAAGACAATTTTATGAAAAACATAATTACACACACATAAATGCACACATACACAAATATATTAGGTAAATATTAGCTAAATATAAAAACTGATTATGAGAATTCTTGTCAGGTAATGGTATTATTGGTTATTTGAATTTTCTTCTTTCTGCTTCTCAGTATTTTCAAAACATTTTACAAAATCTCACATTATGCTCATAATTTAAAACTAATTTAAAGAAAAATTCCACTTTTATGATAGATTCTGTAGATTTATAATTCTTACTTTTAAAGATGTTCTAAAAATAAGGCAAGCTAATTAAAGTAGGCATTCAATCTATGAAACTGGTTGGTAAAACAACATACCATTGTTTAATATCTGAATTTCAAAGACTCATTGTCTAAATTTTAACTTGTCTGACCCCTCATTTGAGACACATATTACTACTCTAAAACCTGTCCTATGTAATCACATGGTATATGTTTAATAAACACAATGTAATGATGCATACATGTACATTTTTATTAAGTGTATTAAAATTCTAAATCAAAATTAATGAATGACACAGTCAGTTCATTGGCATTCTGTGTTTTCTAAGTGCACAATTTGTGCAGCAAAGAGTTAAATACTAAATAAGTGTTAGCTTCAATTTTTTGTTTCCTAATTCATTTAAAACTCTACTCATTTGTGTAGTCAATGTTTAGTTAGTAAAACGAGAACAATTCTCTTTTTCAAATGCAATTGGGATTGAATATGTTAAACTAAGAGCAAAGCAACAGTGAAGGAAAGTCTTCCACTTCTCATAACAATGCAGTAAACAGAGATACATTCATCTTACTGCCTATGAAATATAAAACAATAGACAAAGTCTACTTAGCATCAATTTCCAAGGCCTCTCCCTTCCAATAATCAAGAACAATGATTCCTATGAGACATTCTAATATAAGGAGAGATGCAAGAGAACCTCAGCTCTGTTGGCTAGGGAAAGTTCCTGGACTGTGGAACAGGAACAAGAAACCCAGTAAGAAGCCTACTGGTCACTCTCAGTTGAATTGGGAATCCAAGGAATCCAGGAGGTGGCAGTGAAAGAGAAAGAAGAGGCAGAGAGAACAGTCTGGAGATCTGAGCTGGCCCTTGTGAGGATCCAATAGAATTCTCAGGAGGTAGGTGAGGAATTTCACAATGGTCAGGGAAAGAGCTCTCAAGATGAAGTAGAGCAACTCTCAAGGCTCAAACTGGGCTGAGAATACTGTACAAAGTGTTCTCAAGTATTAAAGGTAGTGTTTGCAGAAGTTGTTCAGCAGGAGTGGGGGAAACTAGTCCTAGACAGAATACTGCTCTGTTCTCACCAACTGAAGTTTAGTAAAGCTTAAAAGCAAGACTTAAAATGTACTGAACTACTTTCTAACGACACCACTGCATCCCAGAATAAAGTATAAGAGATCTTACAGACATTTTATGCACACATGTACATGGAGCTCTCGTGAAAAACAAATTGAAGTTCAAAACATCCAGCATCCAATAAATATGCCCAATAAAGCATAGAAAAAATTATGACCCATATCTAAGACAAAATGAATTAATTTTAACTGAGATAACCCAGATGACAGAGTTAACATGCAATGTTATTTATGTAGTGTTATAAATGTACTCCACATATTTAAAAAGTAAAAAAAAAAATGGGTATACTGACTAGAGACAGGATAGAATTAGAAAAATATGTAAAATAAATTAATAGGGATGAAAACTTCATCTGAGACTAAAAAATATACTGGGTATGATTAACAGTTGATTATGAAAATATTAATAAACCTAAAAACATCAAAACAAATATAGAGAATGATACATGAAGGGAAAATGGATAAAGCCGAATTGAGCATCAGTTAAGTATGAGGCAACTTCAAATAGCCTATATCATCCTGAAGGGAGGAAGGAAGGGAAAAGAAAAATTAATTCGAGAAATAATGGTCAGAAATTTTGAAGAGCTGTTTTTAACTTTTGACTCATATATAAGCTGCTATGGATATCACTGTAAAATATCTTTTGTTGTTGTTGTCAATTCTTTTGGCTTTAAACCTAAGAGCGGAATTGAAGTACTGGATCCCATGGTGATTCTATGGGTAATCATTTGAGGAACTACCAAGCTGCTCTCCACAGTCACTGCCACATGTGTCTTCCCCTTAGCATTACACAAGGCTTAAACTTCTCCACATGCTTCCTACATTTATAAATTTTCTTGAAATAAACGTATTGAATTGGTATGAACCCTAATTATGATTTTAACTTCCATTTCACTAAATACTAATGATATTGAGAATAATTTCATGTACATTATAGATTTTAACATCTTCGTCAATACAAAAGGTCCTTTGTCCATTTCTTAGTTTGGCTGTGTATTTTTGTTTGCTTTTTAGTTTAGCTGTACAATAAATCTTATGTATCCTTTTAAATATAAAGCCACAGAAAACTTATAGAATTTAGGCTAATAAAATATTTTACTGAGGAAATTTTCTTTTTTTTCTTTTTTTTTTTTTTTTTTTTTTTTGTCTTTTTCCTTTTTATCAGTACCGGGGATGGAACTCACGACCGCCTGCTTGCAAGGCAGGCGCTTATGCCGCTGAGCTAACTCCCCAGCCCCTGAGGAAATTTTCTTTGCTTTTTTCCTCACATTAAAATCATCGGTAGACAATATTCCCCTATGTCACCTGCCTGAGGATCTGGAATCCCTCACCATCTAGGACCCTGCCCCCTTCTCTTCTCCCACACCCACTTCTTTCTTTCCTTACATTCTCACCACCATGAAATTCTCATAGACACATAAATCATTTTTTCATAACTCAATTTTATTTTTATCACCATCATCAGTATGCTTTCATTCTTTTCGTAGTTAGCCTCCAAGTCCCTAGAGACACTACAAATATTTTCAAGGTCTCTAGCATTTTTATTCTAGTTATTGGCTACATGACTTGCTACTTGAAATGCCAAATTTCCCCAGGGTTCTGCCCACCCAACCTCTGGAGTTGGCTAACCCTATGTTCTATTTTTATTCTGTTTCTTATTTTGCTTCTTTTTCTTAGTCTCCATTTCTTATTTAGCATAAGACAACAGTCAGGTACTTTTGGACTTCATGGTGTTTTACACTTTTTGAATGAGTGGTATATTTTGAGACATTTTTCTTGCACTACATCAAGAGATATTTTTTCCATGATTGTTCCTTTTGGGATCTAGAAGGGTGATAGAGAAAGAGGATGAAGACTGTATGGGAAGGATGCTTCATGAAATGTGATGGGTGCTGATCATGATAATGTATCAGTCAACGTCAAGGTGGAAGTCTTAGGAGCAAAGCCACTGGGGAAGATTTGTTAGAATATCTTACCTTGAAAAATTCTCTCCACCTCTGTTGAATAAGGGTCTTCCTCACCTTCCTCTTTTTGGCCCTTGTGAGTGCGTACAACTTGTATTTTGGGCTCCCAGTTTTTCCAAGTCAGCTTAGTCATAATGAAGACTCTTGTCTAATCTACACCAGAAGCACTGACCAACTACACGTACCTTTCCAGAACAATGGGAAAGCAATTGATGGGTTAACAATGCCTTACAATTTGACTGGTTAACAAGGTGCTCACCTGGTCAGTGGTGGCTTGGGGAAGCTTAGAACTTACAAGCACCATCACTGATATCTGTATGTGTTGAGGAGCACAAATAAGGGTAGAAAATACAGCTATTACAAAATAGCCTGCCTGAAGCTTCTGTGAGAGAATTATGGAGGCGCAAGGGGCTTATGTTTCACATTTTACAGGACCTTCCAGAATTGAGCTGCCAAGTACTCGTGTCTCCAGGTTCAGTTCTAGAGGTCCAGTTGGTAAACAGATGATGTTCTCCAAGCCACACCCTCATGGTCACTCCCAGTCCTTGAGTCATTATGTTTTCTACCAATCTTCACCATTGTCTAACATTCTGTATGTCTTATCCTAAGTCCCTCTGAGCTAATACAGATATATTTAAATCTGGATGGAAATGGGGACCATCCCAAATCTCTCCTATTAGAATGAATGAAAACTGAAAAAAAAATTAAATGTTTAACATTAAAAATACAATGTACATTAAACATGTAGAGCAACTTGAATTCATACAGGATGGTGCAATCAGTGTAATGTACTACAATCACTTGGAAAACTACTTTCTTAATAATTTCTTTAAAGTTGAACAAAACACCTGTATAATCTAGCCATTGTACTCTTTGATGTTACTTGAAGGGAAATCAAAACATGTCTATAGGAAGTTGTATATAAGATTTTTCGGGGCTGGGAATTTAGCTCAGCGGCGTAAGCACCTGCCTTGCAAGCAGGCTGTCATGAGTTCAATCCCTGGTACCGATAAAAATGAAAAAGACAAATAAAATAAGATTTTTCATTCAAGTTTTATGTATAATGACCAAAAACTAGAAAGAATGCCAATGCCGACTCCCATCAGGACATCTGAATAAACACACTGTGGTTTAGCTATACAATAAAATACTACACAGAGTGATAAAATCTGATATGGGTGAGTTAATTTTTGGTGCCCACTTGACTGGATTAAGGAGCACGTAGGTAACCGGTAAGGTATCAGGGAAAGTGTTTTCAGATAAGTTGTCATTTGAGTTAGGGGACTGAGTAGAAAAGATCCACACCTAACCTAAGAGGGCATTATTCACTCAGCTGAGGATCCACATAGCAGGAAAAGCAGAGGAGATGTGAATTTTCTCTTTGTTCTGGATCTGGGACAACCCACTTCCTCTGCCCTTGGACATCAGAGCAGAGGTTCCCCAGCCTTTAGATTCTAGGACTTACGTTTGTGTCCTTCGAGGTTCACAGAGACCCTGGTTCTGAGACTTTTGGATTTAAACTGAACCATGGTGCTGTCTTCCCTCTGTCTCCAGCTTGTCTATGACCATAATCACATCAACCAGGTTCCCTAAAGAATTACCTCCCAAATATGCCATCTCTTCTCTCAGAGAGATAGACTCTAAGATAGAAGAGTAGACACAGGTATATGAGAAGAGAGTATTGTGGGGAAATGGAAGTTTTGGGGGGCCAGACTTTCAGGTCTACAGTTATACAGTGAGGGATGGTAATACAGAACCAGCAGTAAAAAATGACATTTTTGCCTTAATAGAGTACCTCAGATGTTCTGATGTTCAGAACATCTCAGATGTTCAGAAATCTAAGATACGGTACTTGCAGCCACATTGCTGAATCTCCAAAAACATTACAAGTAGTGAAAGAAGTCAGAAAAAAGAGTATATAATGTATGATTGCATTCATAAAAAGAACTTGAGAAGACAAATTAGTCTGTAGTGACAGAAAGGAAGCCATTAGTTGCCTGGGGGTGGGGGTTGCTGTAAAGAGGAGACAGGAAGATAAATGGCATTTAAATACATGCAGCCAATTATGCCAATTGTAGCTCAATGGTGGTATTAAACCAGTGACAACAAAGAGAGGAACAACAGCAACAAAGCATTGTAAAAAGATAAAAGGGGTGGAAGTCCAGCTCTAGCTTTCATCTTCACATGTACAGAGGCTTATACAGATGCTGCTGCCCGGGGTCAGGGATCTGCATGAAATTGCAGCCAATTATCTAGAGCTTCCTGCACCTCAAAGCAGATGAAGTGATTAGGGAATGCAGAGACTGCAACAAAAACATGCAGTTGGTAATTCTATGCATCTGCCTGAAACTCAGTGAGGGGGTAGCAGAATGGGCTCTGCCTTTCCTCTGCATTCCAAACCTTACACATTTCCATGGCATGTGAGGTTTATATGGATCGTGGTTGTAGCTCCCAAAGCTGTCTGATGTATGCAGACCTAAAATTTCATTCCCTGCAACAGAGCGGGCTATTCGATAGGGGAAGGAAAACAGTACTGCATGCCAACAGGGAATATAGGGCCCAGCATAAGGTTGGGAGGCTTGGGGAAACTTTCAGGGTTCAACATCAAAAGCAACTTTTTTAAAGAGATGCTTAGGTGTGGTGCTGAACCATTGTAATTGGGGAAACTTTCAGGGTTCAACATCAAAAGCAACCTTTTTAAAGAGATGCTTAGGTGTGGTGCTGAACCATTGTAATCCCAGCAGTATGGGGAGCTGAGGCACGAGAACCACAAATTCCAGCCCAACATGTGCAACTTAGAGACCCAGCAAGGCCAAATAATAAAAGATAAGGGGACTGAGGATGAAGCTTTGGGCAAAGATCCTAAGTTTGAGGCTCAGTACAACCATAAATAAACATATCATTTACTTATTTAGTTAACTAAATAAAAATAAAAGAGCTAGTCATGCAAGACAAGTGACTAGGTGCAGTATTTCTTCTGCATTTTTAACTTTACATGGCCATATTATTTATTGTACCAGCTGTGACACTTTTTTTAAAAAAGCAGGAGGTAGAGGTTATTAATAATCACACCTTGATAAACCAGGGTTGTGCTTTACAAAATGGTAAATATTTAAAATTTCTAAATGAGAATAACCTACAGGATAATTTCTATGCTAACTGGGTCTCAGTATTCTTCAAGCCACAGTTTGACACATAAATGGCCATAGAATATCTCTAATGTAATTAGAAATCTTCTAGCTACAGTGAGGCCTTGGAAAAATTGTTGCTCCTGTGTTAAGTTGAAGGACAATTAGTTTGTCAGATTGCTTTTATAGACTATTTTCAGGCCATTTTGGAGACTTAACCTGGTGAATGTAATAGTGAGTTTGTCATATGACCTCAGAGGCAACTCTTTTGAGAAAATATATACCTTGAATGCAGTAGATACTTGATGTGAACTTGCATAATGTTTTTTGGACAATAAGCAACGGAGAAAACTACAGAAGAGAAATTAATATCGGGGCTGAGAAGAAATTCAGAATAGTCCTTAGCCAACAGTTGCCACTTCAAATCAATATCAAACAGATTTATTGACACATTTTGCTTACTTCTTAGTCCATTTTCTTAGCAATATTATGGTCCAATTATTGTTATTGTTATTTGTAAATAGAAAAAAATGACCAGTGAAGAGATAAAGCATCATGTTCAAATTTACTCAAAAACTGAGTCAAAATTGAACACCACTGTCTGATTCTCAGTTTAAATTTTGTTCATCTAGCCCCATGCTCTTAGTCTAGTCATTTTCCAATTATCTCATTTCTCATAGAGAAAAATCCACAGGTAGATGACACTGTGTAGTTGGGTCTGAAGTGTTTTGAATGTTTTCTGACAAACATCATAGTGAAAGTAGACCTGAGTTTCATGGATTATTTTTGTTTTAGTCAGTGCTTTATGAAGAGAGTGTGCTCACAAATGATGTTGGGCTCTCATTGAAATGGAGATTCTGGATCAGTAGGTCTGGGGCAAAAAAGGAGATCTTCTATTTCCAATAGACTTTTAGGTGATGCTGATAAAGTTGGCCCATGGGTCATTCTTTGAACAAAATAAATTTAATTGGGTCATTCTTGATCTCTGCCCCAAGGAAGTGTAACTCTACCAGTGACAGGAAAACTTTCATGATATCTTCTTTTGCCTTTAGAGGGGACCCCTTTGTAGTAGAGCAAACCTTCACTGGACCTGACTTTTAAAAACTGGGCCTGAAGCTCGGTCATTTCTCATTCTTGTATTGTATTCTAGCTGGGGCTAAGCAGTCTATAGTGTTGGAAGTATTAGTCCTCAACAGACACAACTTTTACATTTTACTTCTGGTAATTACTGCGTCAAAGCATATGTTCTTTTATGTTCTCTGTGCTACGAGCTAGGATAAGCTCTTATGTGAATAACAGGGCTGACCACTATGCTCTCTGAGTACCCACAGTCAAAATAAACATTTATAAAGAATTTCTGTTTGCCTTCACAACAAGTCATCTACATATTCAGAACACTGAGAGTATCCAAAGCTGACATCGGATCTATTGGATCTGAATGTGGCTGGAATGATGGCTGAGTCATGTCTCGAAGAGTTCTCAAATGCAAGGCAGCTTCAGTGAGACTATTTTCCTTGCAAAAATTATAGCAAATGGCAATGAATACTGGAGTAATTTTAACAGTAAGCAGAGACTGTTTTACCCCTTTATTCCTTTAGTGCTTTTTGGTTGGGGTACTCATTAGGCAATTTCAAAGGTAGCCTTCAAGTACGATTGCTGTCTCTTTCATACTATTAAACACAGTTAAACAATTTAATTATTTTAGGACATCTTTTGAAGATACTCTGCAGCATATGGCTCTTTTAATTTAGGAGGAAAAGAATGATATTTGAATAGTTGTGTTTAAATAAAAATACTGAAGGATTTGAAGAAATCAGGTTTGTTCAATAAGAGAAAAGGTGCCTGACGAATATATAATTAGAGAAAGCACCCTCTGTTTCTTCCTGTAATGATAAAAAAGGAAAATATCACCAAAATTTCATCTCAGGACAAGCAGCAACAAAAGGACACGATCTACCTCTATACTATACCAAAAATTCCCTGTCATTTCTTTGTTTTTCCTTTACCATGAATAACTTCATTATTTTGAAAGGATCTTACAAAGCCTTGAGTCATTCTGAAAGTCTTTCCAATTGTGGTCTGAAAAACTAATATTAGAAATTACGTTTTTAATCTTTAACCTCTTCGAAACAAAGAACATTCCAATAAACTGACATTGCTTGTGCCATTTATTTAATGTTTATTCTCTTGTAAATGTCATACTATTCAAAAGTCATCACTTAGAAATACAGCTGCCCTTGGTCTGCATGGCTTTCCCACAGTTCTAATAAATATCACTGATGTTTTCATTAGGAAAACGTAGCCCCAGCACTCACTGAATGTTTCAATATTTACTCTCTGAAAACATGAACCTGTATTCTCTACTTGGAGAAGTAGAAGTGTCGGCTCCTCAAAGGATTCTCCAAAATCAATAGTGTGCAAATTGATCTATGAGATCATAGGGAAATTCTGCTACTTTGCAATTTCAAAGTGTTTTCATCTAAGTTTCTAAAGGATTTTCCATTGTCAGCAGGCTATTCGATGGCCCCGTTTTAGCCATGTGCGGTAAAAGGCCTGTAAATAGCCACGAGGTTGAGGATAACAGAGCATATAAGGAGTCAATCTTTGAGGCATGCTTGCCTGCTCAGATGTTACCATATCATTTTCAGTTTTTGGTAACACTCCCCTGTAATTAGGAGAGAAAAAATGTCAATAATGTCAGCCGACTAAAGCTTACAAAATCGTCAGGGAAACTGTCTCAATAGAGAAGGGCCTTTTGATGATTCCTCCCCCTCTCCTACTATTCACTTTTCAGCCAAGTTTCTAAAAGCGTCTTTGAGATCACATAGCCTTTTGGTCAGTGCTAGAAGCAGAGGGTTTGCTGAATATGTAGCCAGCTCCTTCTTAGCAACAAATGACACACGTGCACCTGGAATAGCTACGAGCTCTGTCCTCTCTGTGTCTCTTGTATGGTCATTGACAATTTGCTTAGTCTCCCCTCACAGGCTTCCTAGTTAGTAATTACCCAGAGACAGAGGCTTTGAGGGGCCCCTGAGGTACAGCTATTAGAATAGGATGTAAT
Organism: Cavia porcellus; assembly: GCF_034190915.1. NCBI lineage: Eukaryota > Metazoa > Chordata > Mammalia > Rodentia > Caviidae > Cavia > Cavia porcellus. The sequence goes on from NW_026947486.1 coordinate 111,212,802, forward strand.
TGTACCCAGTGTAATTGGTTTCAGGGCAGAGCCCCATTAACCTGGCATGGCCATTCTTAAAGCAGCCTGTGATCTAGCTCATTAAATTTTATCTTCAGCAATGAAGAGAGTTATGACCTTTGCTGTTCCTGCCTTAATGTATTTGTGTGGACATGTCACCTAAGATATCAAAACACACAGTGTCATTGAAACACAGAGGCAGGCCAAGCTTCTGTACTTAGACTGGCTGAAAATTGAGTTTGCAAAAGTGTTGCAGATGAAGGGCATGGGCCAGGTATAAAGAGAATCCGAGGAGGTCTGGTGCAGGAAAAGCATTCTCCCTGGAGAGTTTCAATTACCTGTCACCCCTGCTCAGAATACTGCCTCTGCAACAGCACAGCCACCTGGCTCCCTGAGGCCCCGGCAGAGGGCCTATGAAGACACCCCGGAACACAGGTGCTCCCCCGAGAAAAATGACTGGAACAGCAGAAGCAGGCAGTTTATCTCTTTTCTCAAAAGAGCCTACCATGCTCCATTACAGAGGTCTGAGAGGTGGCCCAGAAATAGAACTGGACTGGATTCCAATCTCAGGTTGTATCTGGATCCGTCAGGTAAATATGAGCAAGGGGCCTATCCACTCTGGGCTTAGTGTACCCATCCTTACAGTAAAAGTATTACTTAAGTGATATCGAAGACGCTTTCAAAATAAAGGCTTCGAAACAGCCAAGTAAAAGCTACACTTTTAAAACTATCTGAATGGGATTAAATTGTATCACGTTCCCTCTCCCTTTTATTCAGAGACCAGACTAGTAATAGCTACCTATTCAGACACGTGCCTGACAAAAGCAATCCAAGAACATTTTGTTCAGGGATGAAAATGCTTTTTTTGTATTCTGAGAGTTTTAAAGTAGAACAGCAAGAATTTCTCAACCTAATAATGGATTTATGTGTCAGTTGGACTAGAGTATATATATATATATATATATATATATATAGAGAGAGAGAGAGAGAGAGAGAGAGAGAGAGACAGAGAGACAGAGAGAGAGAGACAGAGAGAGAGACAGAGACAGAGAGACAGAGAGACAGAGACAGAGAGACAGAGAACATCTCTGTGAAGATACTGTGTAGGCATCTCTGTGAAGATACTGTGTAGCTGTGATTCCCATCTGAAGTTACTTGGCTGTAAGTAATGGAGCTCACCCTTGGCAATATAATTTCTTTGGATCACATAAAGTCAGTTGAAAAGCTTAAAAGGCAAAACAGGTTTTCCTGTGGATGATGACTTCAGCTCCTTGTTGATATTTTCTAGAGTCCTGCCATTTGTGTTTCTAACTTGCTTTGCCAAACCTACAATTGCCAAAGTCAAATCTATCTATCTATCTATCTATCTATCTATCTATCTATCTATCTATTCATGTATTTATCTGCATCTATCATCTGTCACCTGTCTATCTTTTTTATATACCTTAGCTAGGATGAGCAATAATGGTGAAGACTATGCTATTCTCACAAATAAACTTGAATTCTAAGTGACTTTACTCAAAATGGTCTGTCACCCAAGTCACAACAACATGTGGAACAGAGAAGCAACTAATGATCTCATCTTGAAAACTGTGATGATGTCACATGAACATTGTTCACTTGCAAACACAGCAGTTTAGAAACAGACTGTGGAGAATAAACTGACCCTTAATGGCCTTCAGCTAGAAGAACTTCAGTTCTAATAGCTAGAACTCATCATGTAGTCTTAATCTCAACGTGAAGTTCTCCATTTTAATAGAAGGGAAAATATATAGGTGTATATATAAGAGAACAAAAAAAGACTTGGTAGTAAAAAAAAGATATTTTTCTAATTGCTTTTATTCACACTTTTGTTTCTTAGCTATAGGATTATATGTACTTATGGTTCCCAGTTTAGCCTGGAGTCAGCAAGACATATGCCCACGTAGGAAAGAAGGGGCAGATTTTGATGATAATATTGTATTTTATGGCTTTTATTGGATACTATCAGCTAGCAGTTACATTAAAATCACTTAAAACCATTTTTGTAAATCCAAATGGAAATTGAATAAAATAAACAATGAGCACCAGGCACCACTTCTTTAATATTTTCTTATTTTTTAGTAAATTTTTCAGGCTGGCAAAAATAATATGAAGCCATCTATCTCAAAGGTGAAGTTTAGATTTTCATACCATCTCTTTCTATTTGGGAAAAAAAGTAAGTTTCAAAAGTTTTATCAAGCCAACAATTTTAGGAACTGTTTATTTTTAAAATAAAATAAATAATATAACATAAGACCCAGTGTTTTCTTCTAGAAAAATCAAATATTTTAAAAATGTGCTCAAATTGCTTAGGCATGAATTGTTGCTAAAAAAATTATAAGTCAATCTACAGAAATGACAATTAACCTACAAAAGATATGATTTTAAACTAATGCTTTCTAAAATACAAATTAAGCTCCTTCTCATGCAAGCATCAGTTAGACACTGTTAGACGTTCTAACAATTCAGCTTTCCTTGAAGGCTTAGCTATAAACTTTTAGACATCATTGTGTAGTTACACCTAGGGTTATATCATTACAGGATTATCTGCATGTCAGTTACAGAACTTAGTTTTCCAATTATATTCTTGACAGTATTAAAGTTCTGTAGATTTATAATGCTTTCAAGGTTGACACTTTATTTCGCTTTTCTTCTAACAACAGCCCCAAGACTCCCTCTCCCATCTTTTTACTATTAGAATCCTAGACAAGATTCCAATGGGAAATAAGGTGCACAACTCATAATATATGAACCTTAGTGCTACTGCTTTAAAAAATGTTACAGATTGCTGGATTCTGACTTTTTCCGACCAGCCAATACCTATGCATGATGTCCCTTAATCTTTGCAGCTCTCACCTTCTTTTTCTCCCACGATTTCTCTTATACCCCGTTGAGCTTTCTAATTTTGAGTTTTCAATCTTTCGTCTTGTCTTCTTCATGCTAAGTTGAGAAGGTATACAAATAAAAGGAATACAGTACTATTACCTGTGCCATACTGTACGAGTTTTATGGCTGTATTTTTGTCATCAGTGCTTCTCTGACAACTTGGAATATCTCTATAAATGAGTGAAAAAGGAACTAATATTTATAAAAGTATGTGTTGTGTGATTTTATGGAGCATTTATTCTCACATGAGAATAGGACTCCCTCTTCACTCTCCCATGTACATACATCCTCTTTCATCCTCTCCAATAGGGAGGTAATAGAAGTCATACCTTTTTATCAGCTTCTTGAATGCTGAAAATAACTGTGTCATTGACTAAATTAATTCAGCAAAATTTTTAAGTATTTCCTTTGTGCATATTCTTTGTTGCCTATGAAAAACATAGACTTAATAAAGGATGAAGCAAGAAGGCTGAGCTTATGTGTCCCTGAACATAGCTAGCCCAATTACAAAAAATATTCTGCCATCCAGAACTTGATAGGCCACATCACAAATGTGGTGTATGATAATCTGTTTACAATGGTCTCAGAGGAAACAGACAGCATTTCTCCTGATGTAACAACCTTCCTCCCTAAAAGAACATTTACTTTCAGTAATTTTAACTATTATGCATTCACACTCACACTTTTCTCCTGCCAACTACATTCTTTTTCATGCCCAGGAAAATGAGAGGTTTATAGGGAAAAAAAAATGCAAGATGGTATAAAGGTGTTTTTTAAATGTAGTTTTCAGAGAACTGTATGTTTCATCTCTCAGACAGAAACATAACTTCTTTGATGCATAAATAATGGTACCAAAGATTTTAAGTTCAGACATTTCAAGGACATAACCTGAAGATATAAATCTAAAATTTTTAAAAAGATCACTTTACTTTTAAAATAAACGAAGGCCCAATATATGCTCTGGAAATGTAATTACATATTATTCTTCTTAGAGAACTGAATGATGCATTAAACGCTGATCAAATATTCACACATACTAAAATACATACCTTATTCATATTAACAATAAATATACCTGAGGTATATCATGTGTCTTTCAACATTAATTGTAATGGTCTGTTGTAAGCCTATCATTTGCTGGTGATGGTTTTAGGGCTTGTAACTATGATGAGTAAAACCAGACAGACACCTGGCTTTTCACTGTTTATTATCCAGTAGAGGAATTGGAAATGTAGCTAATTATTTTAAAAATGCAAGTTCGTAGACTGAAAATGAGCAAAAAAAGCAAATGTACATGGTATAAGCAAAACATAAACACCGGTAGCTGTGCTGATCTGGGATACATTGGAATACTTCTCTGAGGAAGTCGCTTTCCATGTAAGATGTTAAGGATGCAGAAACAGTGTCTAGGAGGTGGGAGAAAACAGGAAGCTGCCAGCCAGAAGGAACAAAGTTTTAAGCACTTTGAATCAGGCAGGAAGCAAAAACAAACAAACAAACAAAAAATCACATAACACTGGACTTTAACAAAGAAGGCGAATTAAACGTGTTTGAAATATCAGGCCAGGATCAGACCCTCAGGACACTGGTGGTCTCCAGGACATTAAAAACAATAAGAATCTATCCTAAAGCACAGGAATCCACTGTAGGTTATATGATAAGAAGAGAGGCGATGGAATGCAAGGTATGCCAGTGGCGTTTATTTTAAACTGAAAGTCCTGGCTGCTGAAGTGTTCTGATTAGACTGAGACAAACATGGGTGTGGGGAGACAGATTAGGCTAGAACTGTAGTTTTTTTTAATCAAAAAGATGATGGTGACCCCGAGATGTTAAATACTCTGACTTGCCAACTGCTCTTTCTATGCAAAAACAGTAACCTCTACACTTGGGCTAATCTGTTTTCTGCTCCCCATTACTTTGCCCTACCTGGATTCGCTTGGCACCTTTTTCTGCCCATCTTGTATCCTGAAGATGGAGTTTGCTCCTGGAGGGCCATATTCTCGGTCAATTTTGACCCAAGTATCTCCAGTCTCATGGAACTTAGGTAGGCTGCTGTTCTGGCTCTGGTGTGTGGTGTAAAAAGCTACATTTCTACCCAGTTCCATCTTCTCCAGAGCACTAGAGGGTTTTGCACTGCTCTGCCCTTTAAATCCAAAAGACAATCGTGGCTTCCTGCTTTTTTAGTCTCTTGGCGTCTCAGTATCCACTGTTAGTTCCCACAATCTTATCCCCCCAAATTGTAAGAAGTTTGGTAGTTAAAGTTTGACAGTTTTAAAGTTTTTTTCCCATTTAAATCACTAGAAAAACAGTAATTTAAAAGATTGAGGGCTGGAAAGGCCTTTATCCATAGAATGCCAAATGGTCATATAAAAAATGAAAGCTTGCATTGTCATAAACCACCTTAAAATAAATCTCTACACTTTGAAGATGCAATTAGGTAGATAAGTAGCCTTACACAACACATACTAGGGTCAGGATACTGAACTGTCTGAGTTCTGTCACAATAGAGCATTTGAAAACACCCAATGTAGTCTAGCTTCTGAATTCTCAGCCCCTCCTATACATATTTTGGTCATAGAAATGGAATGAGTTAATTTTGATCAACTTCCCTGTGGTTGATGTATCCTCAGGCTGTTGAGGGTAACAAAGCCTTTTTCTTCCATTTATGCAGGGTAATATGGGGTGAATGAGAGAGTCACTTCTGATACAGGGATGGTATAACATTAGAAACATAGTGACCCCAGGTCAACGTTATAGACATACAGCAATAAATGGGCCATTTGTAGGGTATAATGGAAAAGCCATATGAATGATCTCAGTGTTCAGTCTCTATGTACATTCCGTTCTCATTACTCAGTCCATCCTTGCATGGGTACATTTCTTTTCCATCTAAATGTATATGTATTCTCTTGTTACACACAGTTCCAAATACAGCACTAATTCACTCTAAGATCTAGCTAATTACCCAAAGCGAGACATAAAGTATTGATGAGAAAATGAACTTCTTTAATAATATATGCTCTATCTTTGGTAGTTCATTTTGCTTGTCAATAACTATGCTATATCTCATGAGTAAATGCAGAACAATAGACTGAATTACTAACAAGAGGTCAATATGTGCTATTCTTTGCATTGATTATAAAGCTGAATTTCTGCTTGCTATTATAAAGTAGGACTGAAGAAACAATATATCTGTGGACAACCTTAGTCTCCATTTCCTTACCAACTGCCTGTATCTTTTTGAGCAACTTGATTTCATGCAAAGTATACTTTTTAGAATTTTCAGATTCACTACTGTGAACTCAAGGACAATACAATTGTGATAATGTCCTTGACAATTGTGTACTTCAGAAAAAGATGCAGAAAGGAAATTCAACTTTTGTTCAAGCTCAGTAAAAATCAAAAAGCCATTGTTAAAGGCCACTTTTCTTCCATTGCACAAAAAATGAAATATGCTTATCCATTAAGTTTATGGAAGAAAATGAAAAGGCAACTATTAAGATGAGTCCTCTGAGGTCAGGAGTGTAAATCAGCAGCACAGTGTCTGCCTGACAAGCACAAAGTCCTGAGTTCAATTTCTGGTACAAAAAGAGAATATTTTATTTAAAATGAGCTTTCTAATGAGATATATAAATGCCATCCAACATAGGACATTTGCTACAGCCTTTTTCCACTCACAGGAGTGATTGCAACTTTGGTGTTTACTAAACAGTTATCTCTTTGGGAGATTTGTTCATATGGACTTACACTGTAGGAGCCTGCTTTTGTGTATTCATGTGCAGAGTAACAACCTGTCCTCTCCACATGCAAAGTCCTATTCTAGAAACAGAGGGTCCTAAAAATACTGCCGGACAGGGAGATGTATGCATGACTGAAAATGGGGCTCTAATATGCTCTAGGTCTACTGAGTTAAGAGTCATGAAAATTTTGTAAATGGGGCCATTTCGTTTAGTCCCTCCTTTGGCCACACCTGAAACAATGGCAAACAATTGTCACTAGTGTATTGGGCAGAACTGGAACAAAGACGATGGAAAGCATCTTCATTTATGATGAAATCATGAGCCAAGTTAAACCTGAATAAAAGGCTGTCAGTTGTTTCTTTTAAAACAGTAGCACAAAGCTACTTATTCTAGAAGATGAAAATTTAACTTTTGAAGTTCACCATATTCCTTAAACTGTATCTTGAATGGGGCAAATCCTACAATAAGCTACCCTCAGTTAAGAAGAAAAGAAACCACAGATTCATGAATTCCTTCTCTTGAGACACGCGAGCAAACTTGTGTGTAGCAGCACCCTTGAGAGGGGATGGGGAATCAGTACATCTGGGAGGTGAACACAGAGTTTGTAAATTCATAAGTTGAAAAGGAGAAAGAGCCAAAACTACAAGACCAGTTACCTAAATATTCTTTTCTTATTTACTCATCCAATGCGCCGACAAATTAAGGTAATATATAGGAATAATTATGTAGAAAATTTGAACAATCAATATGACCTAATATATGTGAAGAACACCATGGCCCAAAATTGTAATACATATTCATATCGTAAATATTCATATCGTAAAACATCTGTTAGTGTATATAAAGGGATTCAAGTCACTCAAAATTTAACAAAGGAATTAAATAAAAAATCACTAATAATAACATACTTAAGAAATACCTAAATATTAGTAAACATAACAGTGTACTTCTCTTTTGTCAACAAAACGTTAATTTGGGGCTGGGGATTTAGCTCAGTAGCGTAAGTGCCTGCCTTGCAAACAGGCAGTCGTGAGTTCGATCCCCAGTACCAATAAAGTGGAAAAAGACAAAAAACAAAACAAAACAAAACAAAAAAAAACGTTAATTTATTATTTAGACAGGAAGAACATTCTAGATTATACCTGTAAGGAGATAGGTCTCCAGTCATAATATGCTTATAATTAAATTGTTATCTCCTTTCCTGCTCTGAATAGTCCATAGGTCAAAGCAGAAATCACAAGGGAAATTATTTTTAAAATAGTACTGCTTGGTGTGTAAAATGTGTCGTGGGGCCTGACCTTTGGGACTGTATCTGGTTGTTCCTGGTCTCTTCTGCCTGGACACTCTCCCTGCTCCTGGAATGCAATGGGTCCAGTAGTCCCCCTCTGCCGTGCCCTAGCTCCACAGTGTTCCTTCCCTAGTGCTTTCAAAGGCCACAAACTGTAACCAAGAGCCCGATTAAACCTCTCCTCCTTTAAATTGCAGGTGGCAGACACTTTGTGTTCTAGCAGTGGAAAGCTGGGCAGTACAAACCTGAATGATAATTAAATGCAGCACATCTGAATTTATAGAACGCATCAAAGGCAATAATTAGAGGCAGGACATTTGCTTGAGCCCAGGAGTTGAGGGCAGCCTTTGTAACATCACAAGATAGCAACTAAGAAAACGAGCAACAGTTAATAAAACTGATCTAAATAACAAGGGAAAAAGTAATATTAAGAGTGTAAATAAGGATCAAAATATATAATAAGTATTGGGAGAAGGTAAGAAAATGCCAAATGGGCAGGGGAACAAAGGAGAGGGCATGAGGAAAGAATGAAAGACAAAAGAAAAAATAAGAGAGAATAGAAGGGAAAAATGGAAACAAAGACTTTTGCAAATAAGGGAGGGGAGAGGGGTTGGAGGGAGGGGAGGGGAGGGGAGAGGGGAAAATCAAAGAAGAATCAAGATGTGTTGTTATGCATAGGTACTAATGCCTTCTAATGAATGTGATCACTATGTGTATCCAAAATGTACCAAGAAAATTAACTACAAATAAATACACAAATAACCAAACAAGGGAAATTATCGCAGATCACAGAGGTTTTAAAAGGAAGGTAAGGAAATATAAGTATTTTCATGCCACAAAATTCAACAATTTCAATTGAACTGACAATTTTCCTTGGAGAATACAATGTACCCAAACTGCATAAGATAGAAATAAAAAATGTAAGTATCATTGTATTTATGAAAACTAAAATAGGATGGTGATTTTAGCCAAAATAGAATGGCATAGGCTGCTTAAAAGAGTAACTAAATGAAAACCAGAAAAATATTACATGATACAATGGCTTACCAGATAATAAATATTAACCAACAAAAAACAGTGATCTCCAAGAGAAAGGAAACAAATGGAACGAGCGGCACCAGTCCCTTAGCTTGCTGCTTTGCGTGTGTACGTCACCATGCAGGCACAAGGAACACAAGCAGAACCTAGCAGAATCGGCTAGAAGTGAGCAGACAGAGCAGAACAGTCCACAAGACTGAGTAGCAGAGAGAAGAGAAGAGAAACCAATAAACCTGCAGAGTATTTCTTTTCCCTGCAGAGTATTTGCCAGAGTCCTGAAAAACATGCACGTTAAGGAATTATCCAAGTGAAGACAGAGTTTTTTTGTCTTTTTTGAGACAGAGTTTTACTGTGAAATTCAGGCTAGACTTGAACTAACTTTGCAGCCCATGCTGGCTTTGAACTTGCAAAGATCCTCCTGCCTCAGCCTCTTGAGTTCTAAGATTACAGGCATGCGCCACTACACTCGGCCTGGAATTCTTGAAAGAATGAGGGACAATATTGTTTAGTGCTCAGGATCAGAAATAGCTCAATTCTCATCAGCCAATTTGGGGCGATATTAGTATTGAGAAAGATTCGCCTCAGTAACGAAGAAGAATTAGCCCCTGACTAAATGTTGCTCAGGTAGTGCTTAACAAATGATTACACCAAAACTCAAATGATCAAATTTATTCCAAGAAACAAACTTTCATCTCAAGAATGTTTATCAAACTAAAACATCCAGTTCCCAAGCGGGTGAGATTCATATGTACTAGTATCTGGCATCCTAGCACAGGTTACTAAGCATAAGGGGCAGAAAATGTGATGTATCACTAGGAGAATATTCAGTCATTTAGAACTAACACGGAGCTGGCACAAGTGCTAGAAATACGAAAGAAAATATTAAATGAGCTCTAACTCCATTTGATATGTTCCAAACACTAGTAGATACAAAAAATGATAAGAGTTTCTATAGGTGAAAATTACAATGTCTGAGGTGAAAATGCACTGGGTGGAAATAAAGGTAGATGAGACATTGCAGGAAGATAATTGTTAATATTAAGAACGAGATACACATGAAAATTATTTTAAATTAAGGTAATGATATTTATCAAGTATGTAATCTGATACAGGAAAAGTCTCAAATGATTTATTATTGCAACTCCTGTTTTTATTATTTGGAGCATGAATGTCCAACCTTTTGGCTTGTCTGGGCCACACTAAGTGAAAAGAAACTGTCAGGCTGCATATAAATAAATACTACATTAATTTGTAAAGACAGTGAGCTTCCTCTTTTAGATATAACATAAAAGGGCAAGCAGCCTATGGACTGCAGTGTAGACACACCTGATGTCTAGTGTTAGGGCCTAAATAGATGAGATAAATATCATAATACTTCTTTCAGTAGAGAAGAGAGATGCTAGGTAAGAAAACTGAGAGAGGCAATCTGTCCCAAGAACTGTGTCAACATGAGAGTGTTCCCATTAAAGTAGTTATTTTGCACCAAGACAGCACCTATGACTCCTGGCATGCAACTTTAGAGCCAGCTGTGAACAACTGGGAAATTAGAGAGAGCCAAATATAGCTACAATAATATGGCTCTAATACAGCTCTATTTATTCCTCTGCAGTATTTAAGTTTGCCTCAGTGGCTACTTTTAACCTGTTTCTGGCATTTTTACGGAATGCTGTTTCAAATAAATTTTACTGACATAGTACGAGCATTGAACGTACTATAGCTGAAAATTCCTTTGGTTGGTTGGTGGAAGATTTGGACCAAGTAGACTGAATGCATGTAAAGTTATAGTGAGAGCACATAATATACTTAACTCCAGTACATATTTCTCATGAAGATCTTTGTGTAAAGATTTTAAGCTACATAATATATACTGCTTCACTAGCACTGTTGCAAGAATAAACTGTCAAAGTTCTTTAAATGGCCATTGTTTTACCATGTCAGCTTTTAATAAAAGCCAGGAAGATAACGTAAGTTGTATTCGGGGAAGTCATGTGGAATCTTCAACACAGACAACAAAAGTGGACAGACTTCCTGGCTGTGGAATATTGGTCTTGCGATAGTGCGCTGCGTTAATGGGCTCAGTGCAGTTCAGTTAAAATGCAGTGAGCAGAACGGAATGGGCTGTATCCTGCAGTTAAGAATGTTTGTTTGCAGTGCCCTTTTTGCATGTCTATCTAGGAACCATGGCGACAGCAGGGTGCTGGTTTGCCTATTCCGTGGACCCAGTCCTAGCCACATTCATTCAAGATGTGTTGTCTGATTACATGTCATACGTCCGCCTAAAGGATACAGAACAATTCCTAGGGGCAACTACATTAGCTCAGCAATCATTAGTACTTACTACATATCAAATTCTGTGCAGGATATAAAGATGAATTACACATGGCTCAGAACTCAAGGAGCTTATGAATCAAACTATGACATATTATTACCTGATGTCAATTCCTATGGTTATTTTTATTGCCATGCATTTATTCTATTAATTACATCCTACCCAGTTTCCACAGCATGGAATGTATGTCATGGCATATATTTACTGCAGAATAGGAAATAATTTTCGGCCATGATATGCATCCCAAGAAGCCATGTGTAAATCTAAAGGACAGAAGAGGGAGCACACTGGTGCCTAGACTTTATCCAAAAAACAGAATTAGTAGCTTTCAAAAGAGTTTTAAACTATATACATTAACTCTCTGGGGGATATGATCTAATATTTCACCACTGGAATGCGGATGCTGTCTAGCAGGGAAAAATAAAGTCAGTGTGGAAATGAGATGAACATAAAGAGCCACACATTGAAAAACAACTGGAAAAGCATAGACACCGACTACCAAGACTGACAGATTAGATTCAGCTCATGTCCTGGAGATTTTCCAACTCAGAGTGTTCTTACCACTAGCAGACTTTATACATACAAGCTTTGCTTTTTCTTGTTGAAGCTTGAGCCAAAGTTCAATGCTCAAAACTTTTAGAGTTTCAGTAATTTTATATAATGTTCTGCTTTTCCCATTCCTTCTTTAGAAAAATCATTGAGTCCTGGATTAACATGAACCAAAAAAGAAAAGAACTAGTGTGGATTGGAAAATAGTCTAAGTTCAAGGGCTAGACTGCCTCAATTCAAAACTCAGCTCAGTCTTTCCTTAGCTGTGCAACTTTAGGCCAGTTATTTCCTACTATCTCAATTTCCTCATAAAGGAAAAAAAGTAGTCTGTGCCTTTAAGGTAGTAGTAAGAATTAACAAGATAATTTGTGTAAAGCACTTAGTACAGTGCCTGCTACACAGCATGAATTCAATACATGGTAGTCATTACTATTATTATTTCCTCCATCAGACAGCAAATAACGTGAGAAGGCTCGTGTCGAATGAGTCTTCCTGGCACTCTTTGCCTTTCTGACCCACAGCTGTTCTCACAGTGGTTTCACATGAAAAGATGGACTCATTCTAACTCTGCAACTGGACCTTCTCTGGCATTAGAACACAGGCAGAGAGGGCACTTGGTACTTACGGAATATCAATGTGTGGTGGTTCCTGTCTCCTTGATAGATTCCATCTGCTGGTGGAAAAACAGGCTGCTGTGGATTTTAGTGCAGCAAAAACCCAGCGATATCTATTTTGATGCAATGGTTAGGGAGCAGTGTGACTTTTTAAAGCTGGTGATATAGAAATATTTCATCTTAACTTTTTTTTCATTTCTTTTATTGCCTTAATGTGTGAACAGTTCCATATAGATATGATGGAGAAGGGAAATGATTGTATAAAGAGCTCTAAATTAAATCAGGAAATATTTATAAAACATCTGTTAGACTAGGTAATTGAGAATATAATGGGTTACCTTAGGCCCTTGCCCTTAGGCATCTGATTGGGAACTGATGATTTGTTTAGAGAAATAACATGCATACACAGAAGCTCAGGTAACAAATAGTGAAATTACAGTGTTGATCAGGGAAAGATACACAGTTCTAACACAGCAGGAAAACTGGTATTTGGACTTGAAAGAACTATGTGGCCAAAAAAGAAAAAGAGAAGGAATCTTCAAATATAGAGCTAAATGGAAATATATATGTCGATAAAAAGCAAGCATAACAGTTTAACTAGAGCTGGGCTTTTCTATAGGCGATACATGGTATGTATGACCAAAAATATGTCAAAACAGTAAGATCATGAGATATTTTGAATGTTGCAAGAAGGAGTATAAGTTTTTTCCTGGAACTGGAGGACACTGAAGACTTGAGACAGTGAAAATTTAGGGAAATGATGATTGAATCCAATTCATACGACTGATTGGAAAAAGAAAACCCAAGAATTCAGTTAGCAGTATGAAAATCACTGAAACAGTCTGAGGATATAAGGAGAAAATGTGGGTGGAAGAATAAACAAGATGTGCTGGTTGATTGGAAGGAGCTGTCAAAGAAAAAAATAAGATGAAATTCCTGTTTTTTTTTGTTTTTTTTTGTTTTTTTTTCCAGAACCGGCACAATATTGAGACTTTTCAAACAAGTGAGTCTCAGAAAATTTGAGCTATTCTGAGTTTTCTTTCTTTTTCTTTTTCTTTTTTTTTTTTTTTGAGATCAGGAGTTGTATTGGAGTCATATTAGTCTGAAAAACTAATGTGGAAATACATATCATGATGGTGGAGTTTGAAAGTGTAAGAGTAATGAAATTAGGCAAAAGAGAAAACAGTCTAAGGATGAAGACCAAACCTTGGGTGGTATCCATGTCTTAGGAAGCTAGTGTTATATATTATGGGTCAGGGAAATGATCAGTCTGTGTACTTTTTTTCCTTGACTCAGAGGAAGCTTCAAACACATTTCACATCATAATAGAATATTTGCCTTATAACAAGTAGCTGATAAATTTTTTCTCACAATGATTTTAGTTTTCTTTTTAAAATATATTTTAGTCCCCCTTCTTTATTTATGACTTTACATTTTAAATTTATGCAAACTTAGTTTAACGATAGGCAGGATTTAAATAATAGATGAAGAAAACTAAGTGACATAAAAATCTGCAAAGTGAATTTCTCCAACCGTTTTGATGTAGTAGGCACTACAGTAAGCATTGAAAGGCAGTCCTGAAGTTTACAATTAGGAAAACATAAAACTTAAGTAAATAAAATTTAGAAAATCTTGGAGTGAGGCTGTACTGTAAAAGTAGTGTGTCTCCAATCCTAATGACAAACCAATGACAAATCTAAAATATGAATAAAACATCATACAAAACATCACGTATCAAGATATGTTTCCTACCTTTAAAATCATGTTTGTAGAATATTAAGTGCTCTCGTATCTTCCCATACTCATGAAGCAGATATCTGGCCCCCAGCTGTATTCGTGCAAAGACTTGCAAACAGAAGAGATTGAGAATCACATTCTGTTAGAGAACAACACTACAAAAGATAAGCTACTTGCTGTCTGACACAAGCATAATTTGAACTACTTAGAACATCTTCTTTTGTTTTTTGTTCTTAACATAACAGAAACCAAGTTTCTTCCCTTTTGGGAAGGGAAAGCATTGTGACAGTGCATGGATGATTATGTTTAATTTTGATATTCATGTGGAAACATTGATTACATTCACTCACAGAAATTCATTCTTTGTTCTGTTTAGATAATTACAATTTATGTTTTGCATCACAATGTATGGATTCTACTCTGTAAGTTTAGCAAAAGCTTTTGGATGAAACAACTCAGTAAGGACTTGACCTGTTAACAGAGATATTGATTTCCTTTTTCCTGTAGTGTGAGTCAAGTAAGTTTATAAGGTTATCTAAATAAAGAGCCACAGATGACACCAATAAATATCACAGTAGTATTCGAAGATCGTTAGGGTGTTTCTCTATAAAGCAATGATAGGGGAAAGGTAGATAGAGTCTTTTCCCAAGTCCTAGGAACATCAGGAAATGCATGATTCAGATGGAACACGTGTCATTTTGTATCAAGACAAGCAATATATTAATGACAGCTTTTGATTTTTAATTTTTATGAAATTTACAGTCCCTATTAGAATTTGATCTTGCATTTTTCCATTTTCAATCTATGAAAACCTATTCTAATAATGGTTCAGATAAATGACAGTGTTTGAGCATCATGTTTGGGGCTCAGAAAAAATTATATCTGTCAATAAATATTTATCAAAGTTGTTTTGTGTATTTTAAAATTCTCTTAAGCAACTTAATATGTGTATGCATCTATGTGTATGTTTGCATGCATTTATAGAAAGATGTTTTGGCAGCAATACTGAATTGTATTGTATTTTTCAGTATAAAAATGGAATATCCATACTCTGTATTCTCTGTAAAATCTCTTTAACATCAAATTTAGATTGTTAGAACCCAGGGTTTGGATCACATTAGTCTACTATATATCCGAGAGCCCAAGACCTCCAAATTAGCTATTTCAAAAAGCAAAACAACTAACTGTAGCAGATTGAGTGCCACTCACATGTGCATCCATACTATAGAGATTGAATCCAGGGTCTTTGCACTGAGCTACATGCCCATTCTTTTATTTATTTTGAGACAGGATCTCACTAAGTCAGGTTGTTCAAAGTGGATCACAATTTTGATTGTCCTATCACAGAGTGCTGCAATTATAAGTATGGACCATCAGGCCCGGCTCACAGACTCTCCTGTGATGAGAAAACCTAAAATCTACTCTCTTGGCCATCTTCAAGTACACATTATCAGCTGTAGTCATCATGTGTTGTAACTTAGATCTCTTAAACATTTTCCCCCTGACTAAACTTTTGTCATTTCTGCTTCTTTCAGAATCAACTTCCTCTACTCTTTCTTAGTAACTGGTGATCAAATAGAAATGTACATGGAAATCCTATCACATCATCTTTATATTTTGGTGCCAAGTTCTACTGAGTTGTGTTGAACCCCTTGCTGCATGCATTCATGCATCACATTTGTTTGTATAACTTACGTTTTCCTAATATCACTTCTGATAATACTTGAAACAGTGTCTATTCTAACCCATACTTTGTTGACTTTCACCCAGTTAAATGCAAATGTCTCTTCCTATTAATTTTGATTGTCCAATGGTTTCCTTTAAAAAATACTCTAGGATTTTTCCTGTTTAAAACTTGTGGCTATAGACCTTGTCTAACTGCCTAAGACCCCAGGGTTCCATGGCAAAGGCAGGTGCACCTGTCTTTCTGTAGGAGAAACGCTTTTAGCTAAGAATTTTAGGATCCTCTCCAACTCTGAGTTCTCTCTAACTAGTTCCAGTCTCACCAGGCTGAATCTCTGTACTGGTGAAGTATGATAAAGTCAAGGTTTCTCTTTGCTATGCAGCATAGCAATCAATAGTCCAAGAATACCTAATCATTTATTGTAAGCTAAGGATGTACAAAATCAAATGTCATATTAATAATCGAAATGATAACTAGTATAAACTGTCATTTCACTGTGTTTAAAGCAGTAAAGTAGAGCACAGAAAGGTTATATAGTAACCAGAAGCAGCTCCTGAAGCACAGATTCAAATGGCAAAACCTATATGAGAGCCAAGGATTTAGCTCAGTAGCCTAAGTGCCTGCCTGGCAAGCACAAGACCGTGAGTTCAATCCTTAGAACAAAAAGCAAAACAAAACAAAACAAAACAAAAAACCTATATGAGATACATAGAAGTAGTGCAGGGTATTGGCAAGACTTGTGGGTTCCATTAAAATTTAGCCTTGGTTTCATGCATCATGTGTGTCTGTAAGGGGCCGGAGGGTGACATGTACTCTAGAACACAAGTCACACTATGGAGCTATCTACCTTGTGACAAGAGAGCACAGGCCTTTTGTGACCCTATCACCTTAAGAATTGATAGTTGCCACCTCGAGAGGTGGAAGATTATTTGTTTTGGATATGGGCAAGTGTGACCCCCAAAGTTTCATGTGTTGTGGGGTTGGTGCCCAGAGTGGTGGTATTAGGAAGTCATGCATCTTTCAAGTGGTTGGGCATAGTGGGAAGTCCTTAAGTCATAGGTTACTGTTGCCAGAAGAAAACATTGATCCCCTAGAGTTGGTTCTTGTGATAATGAATAGTTATAAAGACCCAAGTCCATGCCCTGGATCTTTATCTTGCTTCCTGTCTAGCCATGTGAGTGCTGCCACCAATACATGCTCCAGCACTCACTATGGGTGCCTTGCCTGAGCTGTGTTACACTGACTGAACACTCAACTTCCAAACTATGAGCTAAAGAGGGCACTATGTTTTGGTTTCATAAAAGAAACCCAGCTCAGGTGTTTCAGTGTAGTAATGCAAAATGGAGTAATAAGAGGGTTATACTCCAAGGTATCTCTTGACTGTCATCATTCAACAGTAATTTTCACAATAAGCTCAAAATTAGAAGTTTTTAATCTTGGTACTCACATAGCTCAGGGATGGATTTACCAGCTAGTCAAGGGAAACTGGCTTAGATATTACTGGAATCTAAGAAATTCATCTTAAGATTGAACTGATTCCCCCTCATTCCACAAAATTTATATATTAAAGTCTTACCTCTAGTACCTCATATATGAACACGGGATCTTCACAAAGATAATTAGGTTAAAATGAATCACTAGACTAGGATTTAATTTAACATGAAAAAAGAGGAATTAGAATGCAGCCACAGAGATTTGGGAGGTCACAGTCATCAACAGTTCAGAGAGAAGCCTAGAACACATCATTCCCCCACAGACCTCAGCAGAGATCAACTTTACTGACACCTCAATTTTGGGCTCTCACCTCCATAAGTGCAAGACAACTAATCTCTGTTGTTTAAGCCCCAAACCCATGGTGTGGTAACCCCAGAAAATTAATACATTGCCTGAGATTAAACAACTGCTAAGTACTAAATCAAGATTACTATTGCAAGATTGTTATTGTTGAAATGCTCATCCTGGCAAGAGGAGGATCTGGGCAGTTAAAGCTTTACCCCAGAACACAGTAGCAGGAAGTGTGGCAGATCCACTGGGATGCCTTTCTGAGTGACATCTTCTGAGATGCAAATTCTCCTCATTCTGACATACCAACCCTCTTTGCAGTGCTTTCAACCAATCACTGGTATCCAATTAGTCTCCTCCTCTCTACCACTCCCCAGACGCTACCTGGATTCCTGCCATAGCTATCCTAAGCCTCTAGCTTTCTCTCCTTGGATCTGTTCTCAATACTAAAATAACAACATATCAGGAGTTTTGTTTTGTCTCCTCTATTTTTCTAGTGTCTTTTGTTTACCAGATTCACATGCAGACTGTCCATTTGTAACTCTCTGACACATCATGGCTACTCTGGGCCCTGGCCTTTAACTCACGCAGGCACTGTGGCTTTTAGCAGTGTTGTTGGCTACCTCTAATGGCCAATTCAAGCGTGCAGACCAGTCATCAGTGATGTCTGGAGTCAATCACAGATTTACCTTTGTAGGCTACTCAATAACCTGCAATAATTCTTTAAGGCCAGCTCAGAGCTCTCCCTGATTTTTCTGTAATCCTCCTTCAAAGTTACTCTTTAATCCTTCATAATTTTACCATGTATTTTTTGTCCCATTGCACACTGACACACTGACTACAGATGAAGAGAAAAATCTGGATTCAAATTTCAGATACATTATTTACAAATTTGAAATAGTGTATAAAGAGAACATCTGAAGCAAGTTTCTTGACTCCTATAAACCTCATTTTCTTTGTTTTTAAAGCACAGATAATGAGATTAACTCCCTTACATGGTTATTTTATGTATGAAAGGCATGTGAAGTGTTTCAGCAATACTTGGCACACAGGTAGTAATCAAGAAAAAGTGCCACTTATTATTATTAATTTTTACACTTTTTTAGACTCAGGATATACAGGGTACACTAACTTTTCCCCACATTTCTTTCTCTCTCTAGACATTTATGTTTTTGAAAGGGTGAATCTTTTTTCTTGAAAAAATAGGAATGGAAGAAAAGCATAAAATGCATAATCAAATGAGGTTCCAGAAACAGCCAAAGTATTTCATAATTCTCCAAAGTAAATGTACAAACTAAAATATAATAAAGGATTGGATTTTCACATGCATCTATATGGAAAGATGCTGCAGTTTTAAAATGAGAAAAACTTTTTTTGTATCAGTGTACTCATACAAAAAAACTTGAAAATTAAAATATAGCCTAATAGACAAGACTAAAATTATAAAAAATGAGTGTAACTTATATTTTTTATGGATCTTAACTGATAGCCACAATAAAAAGAACTCCAGAGTCCTGACATGCATGCCAATTTAGTGATAGCAATATTCTGTTTATTCAAAGGATACTGAGAACAGATGTTATACATGAAAGCACATGGTAGTAATGTTACTATTATGGTGGCAGAATAGTTGCTACTTAGGCCGAGTTCAGAGTCGACAAAAACCACAAGAAAGCTTTGTGTAAGTCACATCTGCTACCATCCATGACTTCTTTAAATCTGTGGCAATACCACTACTTTTCCCCTAAGCAAAAAATTTGTAATGTTTACAGATAATGTATGGAGTATACAGAGAGGAAAATAGTCAACTTTAAGCCAAAAAAGCAGGAAAGATGTTTCCAACTTAACTGATGAATAGAGAAGGTAGAAATTTTAATTATTCTCTAAAAGCTTTATAATTTATTTACAGATTTTTGGATCTAGAACTGATCCTTGAGATTACCTTGCCCTTTTAATTACACTTTTTCCCAAACCTTTTACAAGTGATATGAACATTACACCGAGGTATTATGCCATGATTCTATATTACTTAAGGCAAATATTTTTGTAATCAATTAATCATTTTAGTAATTCATCTTCTAAAATAATCTCTCATGCTTTTAAATTTTATCTTTAATCATTATTACTATTGTTATTTTTGGGAAGTAAAAGCAGAACTTGCTACCTCTATCTTTGCAGTAACAAGGTCCCCCATTTAGATCAATCATTTCTGTCTCTACCCCTAAAAGTCAGATGCTAGCACCACTCTTACACTTTTTATAGCATGATTTCACTTAATACAGATACCCAGTAAGCTGTTCTTCTTTTCCTTTTAATCACTAACAACAGTGACCTTATTTTTAGGAAAATCTAAACCAAAATTATTTTACCATTTTACACCCACTAGATAATAAAAATATGCACAAAAACAAGTGTTGGTGACAATATGGTGGAAGTGGAACCCTCATATATTTCTAGTGGCTAAGTAGCTTTGAAACGCAATCTGAAAGTTCTTGAAAACTTTAAATGTAGAGTTACCTTATGACTCCTCATTTCCAGCATTACCTTAGCCATAATGAAGAAAGAAGCCCATCATTTTCAACAAAATAGATGGAATGGGAGAACATAATGTCAAACAAAATAAGTCAGACCAAAAAGGTAAGTACTGTAAGCTTTCTTTCATATGTAGAAAAAATAATGACCTAAAAATACAAGAATGAATTACGACTGAGAAAAGGTTTGGGGGAGGGTACACATAGAGGAGGAAAGAGAGGGCAGAAAAAAGTGGAGGCACACGCTCACTGCACAATACATGAATGTATGGAAAAATTACAGTGATTCCCATTAATATGTACAATTAGCATCTATTAATAATTACAATAAATGCTTCCTTGTAAATACTATGTCACATTATTCATAATAAAGGTAGAAACAGCCAAATATCCATCAATTGATTGATGAATAAATACCATATGATATAGCCATGTAATGGAATATTCTTTGGTAATCAAATAATATAATACAGATTCATACCACAACATGAGTGAGCCACAAAAACACTTAGCTAAATGAAAGAGTCAGTCACAAAGGACCACATATTGTATGATTCTATTTATAAGAAATGTCTGTGGTAGGCAAATCTCTGCACACAGAAAGTAGATTAGTAACTTTCCAGGGCCAAAGTGGTAAATGTGAATTTTGGGAATGATCAAAATGCTATATACATTTTCTTCTAATGTAATAAAAATATTCTAATATTAACAATGGTCATAGCTATACAGCATTGTGAATGTACTAAGAAACATTGAAATGTATGGCTTAATTTTGTTCATTTTATTCACTTTTAGTTGATAAAAATGGTATATATTTATCGTACATGCATGCTGTTTGGAAATGTAACTGAGCAATATCTAAATCAAACTAAGTGAATTTTCAGTACCTCGTTTTTTTGTGATAAGACCTCATAAAATTTGCCTTGTTGGTGATTTGTCTTTTGTTACTAGGAATTGAACCAAAGGACTTTACACTGACTACAACCCCAGATTTTTTTTTTTTTTTTGAGACATGATTTCACTACATCATCAAGTTACCCAGGTTAGGCTCAAATGAGGTCACTCTGCATAGGCCTCCCAGAGTGCTGGGATTGAATGTATTTCATCATGCCTCGCTAATATTAAAGGATACAATACATTCCATTAACTATAGCCACCATGTTTGTGTACTCGACTTATTGTACTTAACCTATGTCCTTGAAGTTCACCTGTGCTGTCACAAATGACTATATTTTTTCCATCTGTATCTGTCCTGCGTTTAATTTACCCTTCTGTGAGTTGATGGACACTGTCTTGTCATACCAATGTAATTCCTTTGCACATGCACTCAGGAGTGGTGATTGCTCAATCATGTAGCTGTTCTATTTTTAACTTTTTAAAGAATGCCCATAGTGCCTTCCAAAATGGGCTGTACTAATTTACATTTTCACCAACCGCATGCAGGCATTCTCTTTTGTCCACATCTTCACCAGCACTTGCTACTGTTTTGTCTTTTTGATAAAAGTCATTGTAATATAGATAAGATAATACGTCACTGTGGTTTTAAATTGCATTTCTCTGATAATTAATGATGCTGAACTTTTTTCATATACTCATGCATTTAAGAACTGAAAGTTTAACTGAGTGAACCGTGTGGCTTCTGAATTCCTCCAAGAGACACAACACTGTCTTATGTCAGGAACTCAGACTATCACTTATATCTTTATTCCTATTTCATTCCAGTTAACATTTCAATCTCTAGTGTTTTTTGGATTGAGTAACTATAGCTGGCTCTTTTATGATCATTTTTCAATACAATGAGGAGATTTTACCACAAAAAAATCTGATGTTCTATCAAATTGGATGCATTTTATGAGGCTGTAAATTGAAATTGATTATTTGTATTAAGAGAATTCCTATAGTAACTTATAAGACATTTTTCTGCCTTTGAGAATCTTTCCCACACAGAGCCCAACATCCTTTCTGTGGGTGATTTGACCACACTTCCCATTTGACACAGGTGCAAACAGGAAGAGGGAGGCTGGTTCTCAAATACAGATGTGGGTTTTGACAGCAGTGCTGTTCCTACCTACCTGTGGCTACCTGTGTTCACTGTCCCTAAATGTGCCGTACAGCACCGTTTCATGCTGGTGTAGCAAAGGAGAGAGCAGGAAGATTCCTGCCTAGAGCCGCAGAGAGAACATCAATCCTCTTTATACAGACATTTTTATTTAAGATTGATCACTGTGTGGAACATGCTTTTCCCTCTAAGATTCTAAAATCTCAAATGTATGACCAATTTCATATAATCTGTGGTGTCTATAGCCCATGAATTGGAAAGTAACATTTTTCTATGCATGGACTGAGAAATGAATGCAGAGAAAAATGATATAAATAATATTGCAATCAATTTTCTCTGAGCGCTGATATAAATTGCATTTGGCTATGCTTTTCTGAAGTCGTGATTGCATTGTCACACCCGAGATTTCTCAGAAGATTTGCCTGCACTTCCAAATGAAAAGGCAACCTCAACTGGTACTCTAATGTACTTTGGTATTTGGTTCAATTGCTAATTAAAATGAGCAGGGGGCAGAGGAATAGCATCAAGAAATGGACATGTCCATTCACATCTCTACGGCTAGTCATTTTTCTGAATGCTTCTCATAATCTCTCAAATACTAAAATGTCTTTAAGCATTTACAGTGACAGTAAAACCCTGACTTCTTTGATCCAGTGGAGTCATGCATAAATGGTAGCTGAATCTTGATTTTTTAATCATCAGGGAGAACATGAGATAGTAATACAGAAAGAAAGAAAAATGGTTTAAGCCTTTCATAAGATTTTTATTAGAGTACCAATCCATGTACATATTTAAATGTCTTCCAAGAGCCAGGGGTGCTCAGTGCTGGAATCCGACATCTCTCTTATAAAGAAATGGTCACTTAGGACATCCATAGCACCGTGGCTGTTTTTATCAGTTGAGGATATAGGATCTAGAAAATATACTATGGCTCAATAAGATCATAGGATCACGTGTTAACATCATTTTGGGAATTTAAACACTGTGTGCTAGGTGAAATGAAAAAGGTATGGGTTGTTCCCTCTCCTGCCATGTGATCCATTAATGTGACTTTGAAAAGCTAATGCAAGGTACCATTAAGCAAAAATTACTTCAGAAATATAAGGAAAATACTGGCCACTGGAATTGATGACTAGAAGAGAAAAACTGAATTAATGCCATAATTTTTATTGTTATTTGTATTGATAGGTGTTTATCTTTTCCTCCTGAGGCAGGGATTATATAAAAGCAATAATTCCTTTGTGGTCAGTTGGAAAATTTATGATACTTCATTGTCATATATTTTCCAATGAGCTTGGAGCAATGAAATCACAAGATGCTTTCCTTTTTTTAAGAAGTAATAGTGAAAGAGATTTTTAAACTCTGGTGAAGGGCAAATATGAGTCTGAAAGCTTGACATTAAATCCAAGTTCCTCTTTACAATAGAAGTGATCTTCGGCAAGTTTATTTTGCAATCTATAAAATGGAGATATCAATAATTATTACAAGGGAATCAATGAATAGAAAGCAATTCGAGTATTGGTTAGCACATAGCAAGTGCTCAGTAATCTGAGATATTGCTGTTATTAATGTTAAAGACAGAGACTGTCATAATTTAACTCACAAACTCTTAATGAAACAATACAGTCAAAATAATACCTTAAGGAATATTTGTACAAATAATAAAAAGATACACATAATAATTTTCCACAGGGTGATCTTTATGATGGCTGGGGAAAAGTAAAACTATGAAACAACAGAAAAGCGCCTAAATTAATTCTGTCTCATGCATAAAATAAATAAAATATATCCAAACATGTACATTGTAAAACACAACTAATTATTGAATGTTTGTTTATTTGCTTGGAAAAATGAGAACTACAGACTACAAATATTGTGCTATGTGGTTTTAATATATAATGACAAGCATGTAGATAAGGCTTTATAGATCACAGGAGAACAAAAAACCTTCTAGAGACATATGTAAAAAATGTAACTGTGGCTTCAGTGGTATAATCATTAGTAATTTTCCCTACATTTTGCTTACATTTATTTTATATTTTTTCTATGCTGGACAAGTAAAGCATGTGAATTATTTTTTAAATTTTCTTTTAAAATTTATTTTTTTTTATTTTAAAGAAGGTAAAGCTAAGCATAACAAAACAGACAAAGCAGATCAGAAGAAAACACTGTAAGAGACACAGATTTCAAAGCAAGACAACAGGAGATCTTGAGTGGCTACCATAATGTCTCTTGTTTTCTTCTAAATAGTTGTCTGTATCTTCACACACGATGAATTCATACAAAACAAAATAGTATTAAACTGATCAGAATAGGATGGTGAAGGCATTTTAGGTCTTCAAGATCATACAGTAAGGAAGTCAACAATGACTGCCATAATGTCTGTCCTTCTCTTCAAATTAGCTGTCCATATCTTCATGTATGTTGAAATTAAACAATACAAAACAGACTAAAACCACTCTGAAAAAAGAATAATAGCATTACTGGATTTCACAGCATGACGATACAGAATCAGCAATGGATTCCATAATGTCTCTTTCTCTTCAAAGTAGCTATTCATTTCATCATGCATAATTTAATCAATTCTCATAAACTGTTTAGAAGTTCTACACATGTATAAGCCTCTACATGTATACCTATCTTTTCTGTATTAGAGGGAAAATAAAACAAAACAAAACAAGCTACTAGAAAAACACAAAACAAAAAAGACAAATAATAGCAAAGAGCTCAAAACAATGCTGATATAGGCCTTCAAAGTAAGGTGGAAGGAGCATAACTAGGGTTGGTGTTTTATACAATGTTCTTTGAATTACGCAGATCACCAGACACTAACTTGCAAATTTTTTCCAATCCTATGGACGTTAGCTGCTTTGTTCCATGAACTTATGGAATTTGTAGCATCCTAAGCTGCATCTTAGCTTATCTTAGCTGTCCTAAGTATGATTATACAATTTTAGATATTTTTCTTTTCTATTCCTCTTTTTCAAACCTTTTCCCTGAAACATTATTTTTTTTTCCTTTTGAGCAGATTCTTATCCTTTCACTGTATTTATTGAGGATTTTGTATGTTATGTACTCTTACCACTTCTTTCACTAGGGAGACTGGATGGTATTTACACATATGACTTTTATTTATTTCACTAATGAATATGTTCTCAAGTTGTGTCCATTTATTTATAAATATCTCAGTATAGTCATTTGTCATAGCTGAGTAGTACTCCACTGTATAAACATACCATATCTTTTTATCCATTCCTCAGTTGTTGGGCACTTTGGTTGTTCCCAAGATCTGGCTATTACAAATTGTGCTGCTATAAACATGCGTGCACATATATCACTG
Organism: Cavia porcellus; assembly: GCF_034190915.1. Lineage (NCBI taxonomy): Eukaryota > Metazoa > Chordata > Mammalia > Rodentia > Caviidae > Cavia > Cavia porcellus. The sequence goes on from NW_026947486.1 coordinate 111,238,400, forward strand.
TGGTATGATGTTTTCAGGTCTTCTGGGAATAGGCCCAGAAGTGGACTAGCTGGGTCAAATGGGACTTCCAATCCCAACTTTTTGAGGAACCTCCAGACTGACCTCCCCAGTGGTTGTACCATAAAGTTTCACTTTAAGAAGTTAAAAAAGAAGGTTTTTTTAAGTTTTATGTCTGGATGCTCCTTAGGAAAATAGTGCCACTGTTATTGTAAGGAACACATCAGCATAATTTCTTTAGAATTAGTTAGCAAATTCACTAGTATATGAATTAGATGCCAATAAGAGGATATATCTACTTAGATACTATTTTAGCTCAATTTCTCTTGAAATATAGACTTCAAACAAATTGTGGTTTTGTTTATTTAATATGAGTATAAGAGATAGTGAGTAGTTTGACTAAGTTTCGATGATGCTAAAAGCTTTACATCCCTCTGACTTAGGCTCTTTTATTTTGATGTTCCCTATAAGGGCCACTCCTGCAGTCCAAGGATGGATTACTTTCTTCTTAAAACCAGAGTGAATCTGTAGACAAACTCCATTCCGTGCTTCCTCTGAGTCAAAACCAGGCAGAACAGCATTTTTCCAAAGGACCTCAGCAAACACAGGTGAGAGGAAAGGAGAGCAGAAATTAATCAGTACTTCAACAACAGGTAACGTTTGCGTTCTAGTGCCATGACTGGTTTTCTGAGTTCCCCAGTGTGTTCCTTCTACCAGTATCCTATCTTATTGTCTAAACTCCTGAACTGTCGCATTGCCTCGGTTCCGCTGTGCACTACGGAAGACACTAGCTGCATGTGGTCGTTTACATTGGAATTGAAATAAACCAAATTAAGTAATATGGAAAATTCAAGGCCTTAGTTTCTCTAGTGTTATTTTCAGGTACTCAGTGGTCAGATAGGGATACTGTGCAGCACTGTTGCGGGGTGTCAATCAAGAGTCAGGCCCCACTATTACGTACACCACAAACCATTTCACTAGTTTGGTTTCTATAATGGAAATCAGAGTTTTTCTTCAGAAACAGTGTTCAGTGATTTCCTTTATTGGACAGAAGCTTTTTAATTTGATGTGATCCCTTTTTTTTGATTCTTAGTAATAGTTACTGTGCAAGCAGAGTTTTGTACTTGAAGTCTTTGCCTACACCTACGACATCGTGTTTTATCTATTCTATCTTCCATCCCATTAAGTGTTTCTGTTTTAATATTCAGCTCTTTGATGCATTTTGATTTTAGTTTAGTGCAGGGTGAGAGCTATGAGTCTAGATGCCATCTTTGCCATGTGGATAGCCAGTTTTCCCAGCACTATATGCTAACGAGGCTCTGTTTCCTCCAGTGAAGATGTCTGGCCGCTTTATCAAGTGTGTGCCTGGAGTCCTTTCTGCATCTTCTGTTACTCTCCGTTGACTCACAGCTCTGGTTTTTTTGGCACAACAATTTAGGACTGGTTGTGTACATGTACAAATGTCCCATGATTAATGTACTGCAAATGTACTAATAAAAAATTTAAGAAGAGTTCCTTTGGATCTTAAGATTATGAATAAATTTTGCTTTCTTGTATACAAAACAAAATTTTCTCAATGCCAGAAACTACTGCTCTCTTCAGGTAAGGCACTGCTGTTTGTACACATACTCTAGCCTTTCTTTACCTGTAATGGCCTCATTTTTTGTTCCCTAGCCATAGAGCAAATGTAACCGTCCCTCCACTGAACCAATTCACTTCAATAATAAGGCAGTTCTGTCATACTGGCTTCTAATAGTGACTGAATTCCTTCCATTTGAGCTGAATTATATAAACAGGAAGATTGTATCCCTCTGGCAGTGTGGAGAAAAACCAGTTTAGGTGTCCATTCATAGCTAAGCCCTCCTGATATTTCATTTGGATTTTTTAAATGAGTCTTGCTGCACACCCACTATCCTACTATGACTGTATAATCCTCACTGCCATGATTCTATTAACTTCCTCTGATCCTTCCACAGATTTTGCATAATATGGAAATTTCACACTAAGCCAATTGCCTGGATAATTGGAACCCTTCTGCAGCTCATAAGGCTGCAGCTATTGGAAAAAAACGTCTTCGTGGCCTCTTAGTTTACAGTTCCCACCAAATTCATAAGCATGAATTATTCCACACGGTGTCACTTGAGGGAGAATATGTTGCTCCAAGTGTAAAGAAGTCTCTTTAATGACTCAGCCTTTCTCAAGGTTTTCTTCACTCCCACATACCTGTGATGCTCATTAAAACAAAACCATCTAGACCAATTTTCTCTATCCTTTCAATGCCCTTCTGAGTCACAGATCTAGATGCTTTGGTGCCATGGCCTTCAAAATATTCAGAACATGACTCTCCAGGAACCCAGTATGTGTGTGCCTGTGTGTGAGCACAAAAGAGACAGAAGTGTCAACCCATGAATGTTCTTGCTTCATATGAAACACCAAAAATGTTACTTTTCTGATTTTGACTTTTATGCTTTGATTTTTTATTTCATTACCAAATAGTGATTTGTAACCTGCTATAGTGTATCAGACTGAACTTGCTACATTTGCAAGGTAAGAGAAATCTAACTTGAAGAAGCATAGATCCACGAGATATATTTTGAAAGGCTGTTAAATGCTTATAAAAATGAAAGAAGGAACAAACAAGCAGGCTTCTAGAAACCAGTAACAGGGATATAATTACTTTTGGTATCCTATTGTCTTAGGTACTTTTTACTTGCTGCTGAGACAAAATACCTGAAGCCCAAAGTTGGGAAAGGAAAGGTTTATTTCTTACAGCTTTTGGAGGTTTCAGTCCATACTCAGTTTGCTCCAAGGCAAGCGTGCATGGCTGGGCCGCAGTTCATGGTGGCTGCAAATAGCAAGCTGGAACCAGCAAAGAGCAAGACATACCTTCTTCCTGTCATTACATCACATCCTGGCTCCACCCCTTTGTGGGTGGAGCACTGACACCATCAATCTAAGCACTAGACAATGAACCAATCACAGATGCACAATTCAAACTCATGAGACCTAGGGGATCTAGACATAAACCATGACACCTATTGTGTCTTTTTTTCAGGTCTATCTTTTTTCATTAACTCATACTATTTTGTCCATTTCTCATTTTTGCTTCTGAGTGTTGATGTCCCCCTCTATAAAGGTGTAAATACAGCCTACAGGTGAATTTGAAAAAATTCAGAGCAAGAATTCACCTGATTTCAATAATCTGGAATATGTGCTCTCCTCCAAACTGATACCTAGTCCCTGTGGCTGAGATAGAAGATCATTTAAGGGCAGTGAAATATGCACATGGACCATTAGACAGTTTTAAGAGTTCAGAAAAGGAAATATGTTCTGTCAAAAAAAGGTGATAGGAATGTCATAATTAACAGAATCATTGGGATCAAGAAAGGCACATCAATTGATAAAAACGTTTCTTTCCCATTGCCTGCCTAGCGTACACGCACCTCCTCCAGTTACCAGCTTATCACTATTCCCCTTTCTCATTATCATAAGCCCTGAGAATCATTCAATTTTCCCACACCCAACCATCAACACTCTTCCCACCTTCCCAAGAGACATGCCCAGAGTGGTTCATTCTCAGACATGGCATTACCTGCAAGTCCAAGATCTTGCAATGACATCAATGTCTCTTGACATAGTCCCAATGTAGCTCCTCATAATTGTATATCTCATAACTAAACGGCCAATTTCATGGCATAAAAAAGGCCCCGTACATAATAGTAGAAAGGAAATTTAAAAAAAAAATCAATAAATTTCATTCACTAAGGGAAAAATAGAAGGAAGCATGTGAGGGTGTGAATACTTTATCCTGAGGAACAGTGATAGCAAAATGAATGAAGGATGTTGTTAACTCTTCTTTCCACTGGACAAGGAATTACTTGAAGAAGCCATTGCATGGTTCTAGATTGTATGCCCATCTTTTAATCCTCCAATGACACTGCCGGTCAGAGAATTGGGGTTAACTGCAGGCCATATCCTTTGCTAAGGTTTGTCAGTTTCTCATTCTTTTGATCAGAAACTATGGAAAGATGTGCAATGTGAGAAAATAGCAGACTCCATTAAATAGTGTATCTGAAAATTTTTGAATCTAATTTTTATCGCTTTTTTGTTTGTTTGCTTGATTTCTATTTTTTCTGTGCTTCTTTCCTCTTTAAAATAAAAAAAAAATACTATGTATCAAAGGTAAATGCCTGTAAGGATGAAGAGCAGCAAAAGCATGGCCACTGGGGGAACAGTGGTGAGGCCACCAGCAGTGACAGTGCTTTACACTTAAGATCACCTGGCTATCTCAATAGATTCACAACAAGCTTTTGACACTGTCATTGGAGTGAACTCCACTATCATTTATTGAATGACTGTTGAATCTGATTTCTCTTCTTGAGGACTATATTAAGGCAATACGGGTAGATTCCAGCCACATCAGCCAACCCCGAAGAGGACTGCAGAGTTTGGAGGCCCTATCTAGGAATGAGGACTTCAGAGCAATTTCAGCACTGCTATGGGGATTTCAAAGCAACAGACACACTAACAGATTCAAGCAGATGAATGCAGGGTCCAAAATGATAAGTAATATAAGAGGTAAAAAGTCAAGAGAAAGGAGGGACAAGTAAAACAGAAAATGCAAGAAAAGGGATCAAGGACTTGAGCCATGAACCCAGCTCAATTATTTGGACTTCTCTCCCCGACGTAAAGATTTGAAATGGCGAGAATGATAGCAGTGGGTAAATTATAAGCAGACTTAAAATACAGTCTTACAAATGACACTTGTCCCAAGAGTCTGACATAAAATGAATCAGCAGCTTCACTTTGGGAAATTTTCCCACAGGCCTTGCAAAATGTACAAGAATGCAGTGACTTACAGCCCCATGTGAGAAGGTGCAGAACGTGGCAATAAGGAAAAATAATATGAAGTGTTCGTTTATCTACTAGGCTAATAGATATCTACTTGGTGCCTATTGTATTTCAGGCTCTGTCTTATGCAGATACATCCTGGAACAAGACAATAGTTTTCCTCACCTGGCTTATGTTCAGGATAAACAAATATGAGGCAGGAAATTTGTACATGAAGATAACTCCCAAGGGTCTCATCAGAGAAAGAATTCTCATTAGTCGGTGCCTCAGCTTCTTTCCAGTTGCTCATAGGGTAGAAGTGCTCCTATTTCACAGACAATTCAGCTTGAATTGCTAAATGGCCCCTTGAATGTATGCATAGAACATGGGCTGAGCTAGAGGAACAAGGACTCATTCCATTCTCTACAGCACTGGAGTCCTTATTAGATTTAACTCAGTGGATGTAGATTGGGAACAACATTCTAAATTGCTTGAGGGTAGGAATTTTGTCTGTTTCATATTTATATCCTTAGTACTTAGTAGATTGCCCAGCATTTAGAAGAGTGACAATAAATGTTTATCGAAGGAGTTAATAAAATTCATGGAGATGGAACCGTTATGAAATTTGGTTGTAGTGTATTTACAATAAGCCGGTCAATGGGAAAAGGGAAAATTCATCAATAGGCATATGTTGGTGAAAATGAAAAAGTTTCCTCATCAACAACAGTTTTTAAAACTGAAAGTAGAAGATTCTTCATGGTTGAATGGAGGAGGAGCCAGGTAGGAGCTACTCAAAGAAAATCAACTAAAAACATAGGTGAATGGAATAAATGGAGGGACATATGTCCTCATGTCAACAGCGGTCTGAAATAAGTGATTGTAAATCAAATGAAAAATAGGAATATGACTTTATAAAGCACCGAAGTAGCCCCCAGGGCTACTTGCGAGACTGCCAACTGCCTGTGAAGCAGGAACCGCCATTCCAGAAAGTTCCCAAAATAGTGGTGTGGCCTAGAATAGTGTGCCAAACTCACGCCATACAGGACAGACTTGGGATATACGGGGCTTACCCTCTTTTGCCTTCTTTTGCACAGAGGACTCTGCACCCTGGCACCAAATTTCACTGGCACACACAGAGGTGAGAAACTAGGAAGCTGCTCCTTCCCCATAATCTGTCGGTTTATTATTACTGTGTTGTTTTGATGTAGGCTGCAGAGTCTAATGGGAAGCTCTATGACCACAAGGTTAGGGAGCACAGGCTCCCTAACGCAGCTGCAGTGAAGGTAGTGCGTAGAACAGCGTCCCCCCCCCACCCCCTGCCTGCCCTGCAACCAGTGGCACGAGAGAGTGAGGCATGGTTAACGCAGCTTTGAGCTGTGTCACGGTAACAAGTGGAAAGTCAGCATTCCCCTTGCTAGAGAGGAGAAGTGGGAACAAGCAGCTTTGGGCTGTCTCCATGGAGGCAGCAGGGCAGCAGGTGCAGAGTCCGCTGAAATCACTTCCCTTGCCCTAGGAGCAGCAGCCCGAGAGACACAACACCGTGGGAAGGGAACAGAGAAGGCTGTGGGTGAAGGTTGATGGTTGATACATTGTGTCAGCTTGAGAAGTTTAACTAACTATCTCTACAGGGGTCCAGGGGGCTCACTTTGTAAACATCTTGAGCCAGTACAATAGGAGCACACAGAGATGATGTGAGTGCTACTGTCACCCAAGCAGGGTAGCCTGCTTACAATATAAGAGAGGAAAAGAGACATTCTTTCCTCCTTTTGGCTCTTGTTGCTTTTGCTGTCTTCTGTTGCCTTGAACTGCTGCACCTGTGCCACGCCACTCTGCACTGGAGCCAGCTGATTATGCACTGAAACCTCCTCCACAACAGTGAGCTAAAAAATCATTTCCCCTTTAACTTTCAGTGTCAGGTATTTTGTCTCAGCAACAGGAGAAAAGCAACCCAGGCACTTTGCAAGGGGTCAACTGCACACCTGCAACTGGGAGCATGGCACAGAGATAAACAGGGTAAGGAGTCATAAGTGGGGCACAGAGGGACATCCAGAAAGATGCTGGCCAAAGTCTCTACTTATTAGCTCCCATATCTTGAGGCTAAGATCAACCCCATGCTCCCACTAATCCTACTGCAGACGTGGTGGCATTACCTGGCACAGGTTAGGGCTATGCACTAACTGGCACAGACCTGTGGACAGCAGATAGCTTTTATTTTTTTCTATCTGTTTCACTTTCATTTTCATTTGTTCTGTCTTTTTTTTTTTTTTTTTTTTGGTTATCTAGCTTTTTCCTTGTATTGTTCATGTTGTATTCTTTCCTTGTATCTCTCTTTCCTCAATTCTTTCTCGATTTTTTAAAATATTTTTCATGTGAATAAAAATTTTTCTAGTTTTTCTGTTTCACTTTGATACTCTTTAGCTTCGCCCTCCACTCTTTTCTCCTGTCCTCAGTTTCTCAAAGCTTAGCTGATCATTCTTTTTCCTTCAGGATTGTTTCTACTATGTTACTTTTCTTTTATCTCTGTCTTCTCATCCATCCCTTTTAAATTTCCCCACATCAGGGTAAAATCACTCATCTAAAGGCAAACTCTGTGGCTACAATGTACTGATTTGCGATGGATTTTGTAATATCAGTTATATCTGTCGATCTTGCTCCTATGGTTAAAGGTGGAAAATTAATAGCTACCAGTTTGTCCTTTTTGAGGCTCTGCTTGACGCTATTGTTACTGCTAATTGTGCTACTTTAGGATGTCATACCTGTAATCAGTTATTCTCCCTTATATGGCAGCACTGTGCTTTCCTGGGGTCATAACCACCTCTATAGCCCTGTACCAAAGAAGAAAGTGCTGAGACAAATACATAGCAATTTCTTATCCCTAATGAATTAAAAGATAGGATCATGTGATTGACACAAAGATTAAGAGCAACTTACACCTAGAGATATCTCTGAAAAATAGACATTTATTAGGGAAGACTCAATGCTAGTTATAAAGCTATCTATGAGAGAAATCTCTAAGTATCAAAAAAGAGAAAGATTAAAATACAAAATGACAAGACACAGAAGCAAAATGCAATCCCAGACCTTCATCCCACTCAGGACAAGCCCAGGTGACAATGAGTTAGAAGAAACTAGAAGAAAGCCACCTGAATTTTCTAAACTGTTAATAGCAGAAGTGACAAAAATCCAAATGAATGAGGCTATAGAGGGGTTCATGTCAGAAATAATCTCTCAGGTAAAAATTGAAATGACAATTCAGAAAAACACTTGCTCAGTGAATCTAGAGAAGACACAGATTAAATAATAGAGGCACTTTGGAAAATGACAGAAGCCATAAATTCCCAACACAAGAAAGAAATGGAATCCATGAAACAGCTTCAAAAAATCAATGGAAATTATATGCAACCAATTAAACTAACATGAATTCACAACTGCACTTAGAAATTACATAAAGATTTCATAAAAATAGCAAAGGACTATGAAGAAACAATTGAACAGCCCTGAGATGATGCAAAGAAGAAAAACGTAAGATTTATTGGGGTCAACAAGAAAGCACACATGCTATAAAAAACTCATTTACAGAACTAATAGTAGAAAAATTTCCAATAATAGAACAATATGAAATACAAATGGATGAAGCATATATACCTCTGAGTAGTGATAATCAAAGTAAATCCAGACAAAGAAAATTGCAAGCCAAGACTGATCAAAAGAGACCAAGCAGGTTACCACATGTTAAGAGAAAATTGCAAGACGAATTAGCCATCATCAATATATATGCATCAAATACCAACACACTCAACTGTATAAAAGCAGTATTAATGGACATGAAAAGTAAAATAATCACTGCCTCATAGATAATGTCTAAGAAAATACAAATCAGTTGAAACTATGCTGTGTATATTATCAGACCATACTTCAGTGAAACTGGAGATCATTGGCAAAGGAAACTGGAAAGAACTATATAAACACATGGAAATTAAATAACACCCTCCTGAACAACAAATAGTCACAGATAAAGAAATTAAACAGTATCTACTATTAAACGATAATGCTGATACAGTGCATCACAATTTACAGGGTGAAGTGAAAGCAGTCCTTTGAGATAAATTTGAAGTACTGAAGTCTCATATCTGAACACCAGAGCAAACTCAAATAAACAACCTAATGCTGAACTTCAAACTTCTACAAAAATAAGAACAAGTAAAGGCTAAAGCTTGTACAAGGGAGGATATTATAAGGACCAAACCAGAAATTAATGCAATTGGGTTTAAGGAAGCAATACAAAAAATCAATGCATCAAAAAGATGGTTCTTTGAAAGAATAAATAAAATTGATAAACTCTCAGCTAACCTCACCAACAAAAGGAAAGAAAATACTCAAACCTATGGGATTATGAATAGAAAGAGTGGGATCACAAAAGATCCTGCAGAAATCCAAAAGATCACAAACTTTTATATATTTGAATCATTACTTACATTAGGGAAACTATTCGGTATTCACACATGCGAGACTGATTTATTTCACTTATGAGTATGGTCTCAAGCTGCGCCCATTTATTAAAAGTATGTGGTAATCATGATTCCCCATTATGTGGCCTTGAAGCCTTGTAAAGTTTTCACTTATTAATTGGAATAGCTTTATTCTGGGCTGCTTGATATGGAAATATTTGAAGCTATAGTATATGATGTTATATTCAAATATTTCAAGGAAAAAGACAGGCACTATGGTAACTACTAAGTTGGGTTATTTGGTGGTGAAGCACTAGGTTGCTGAAACAGTCATGCTTTGACCTGTATTGTTATGTTGTTATGTCCTCTTTTATCTCAATCTCTCCCTTATTCATTAAAAAAGTTATTTAGTTATTTTTTATGGTTTTTTAATTAAGGGGAAAAATTTAAAAACTTAGCAGGATATATTATAGTAACTTTTTTTTGATTTCCTATTAACTTGCTTTGAAGTCCTGTAATATTCCCACTATCTTGTCTTGACTGATTAGACTCTCTTCCATTCTGGATGATAGCATCAAGTTTGAGGGTATAGGCAACTACTTTGAAGGCAATAATATTCACTAAGATGCCCATTCTGGTTTGACTATTATCTCCTTTGGAAGTCCTGTAATGTTTACAATGTTTAAGTTTTATTGGTCTTGTTCTCTACTGTTTTGTTCAACTTTATAATACCTAATGAGATAGACAATTCTTTTTAAGGAAGCAAGAGGCATTATGGTAATCATTGTTGATAACCTTGTACTCTGTTTTTACATCATATGCTATGTCTATCCTTGGTTTTCACTGACAGCTTTGTTTTACCATATTTGACTTTATTCTCTTCCAAAAAAAGTAATAAGAACTAAGGAGTAATAAAACCCACAAAATGTGTAAATATTGTTGTAAAAAAGAGAGGGAAAAAAAGTGCTCTAAAGGATACAACTGCAAGTGTGTTTAGGGGTGATAAATAGATGACCACATTAATGTTTTTGGTTGGATCGTTGAACACAACTGTTTGCAGTCTCACTGTTTGAATGTCCACTTTGTGTGCTTTGGTACTCTGACTTGAGCAACTATCTCTAAGATGATAATGTGTAATCTATTAACTGGTGATTTCTTACTGTTTTTTTTTTTTCTTGTAGTCTGTATTACTTGTACCCTTACACCACTTTGTTTTGTTTTGTTTTTTCAGTTTTTTTTTCATTTTAAATAAAATTTTAAAAAGAAAATATATTTGTTAAATATGAAAAAAAAAGAAATCCAAAATATCTTCAATACATACTTAGAGAAACTTTATTGTAGTAAAATGATAAATACAGATGAAATGGACAGGTTCCTGGATACAGATGAATTGCCAAAGCAAAATCAACAAATTGTAATAATTCTAGATAACCTAATATCAGTCAATAAATTTGAAGATTTAATTAAAATCTTACAAAAAAGAAAATTCCAGGTTCTGATAGAGTCACTGCTGAATTCTATAAGAAATTTAGAGAGAATCGAATGCCATTAGTCTTCAAAATCATTAATCAAATGCAAATGGAAGCAATACTCCCAAAGCCAGTAAAGGAAGCAAGTATTACACTAATACCCAAACCAGGGCAGGATCCAAACCAAAAAAAAAAAATAAATAAACTCTCAAGCCAATTTCCCTAATGAACAGACTCAAAAATCCTCAGTCGGCTACTGGCACACAGAGTACAGCAAATCCTCAAGCAGATCATATAACATAACCATAAAGGATTTATCCCAGAGATGCACAGATGGTTCAACACATGCAAATCAATAAATGCAATACATCAGATCAACAGAGCCAAATGCAAAAATTATATATTTTAATAGGTGCAGAAAAAGCATTTGACAAAGTCCAACATTCACTCATGAAAAATCTCAAAAGAAAGTTAGAATAGATTTTTTTTATCTCAAGCTGATAAAAGCTATGACAAACCAATAACCAACATCAAACTAAATAGTCAAAAGATGAAAACTTTCACTTTAAAATCAGGAGCAATACAAGAATATTCACTAGCACCAATCCTGTTCTATCTTCTAGAAACATCAGCCATAGCAATTAGATAAGAGAAATAAATTAAGACAGGAAAGGAAGAAGTTAAATTATCATTGTTTCAGTTGACATTGTAATCTACATTCAACACTTCAAAAGTCTACCAAAAGACTTGGATTTAATAATCAAATTTAGTTGCATAATTAAATGCAAAATGTACACTGAAAAATCAGCATTCTTGTACAAGAATAACAAACTTACTGAGAAAGAAATGAGGGCTATCATATCTTTCATCATAGCATAAAAATGAAATAATTAAGAATCAATTTAATTAAGGAAGTAAAAGATATTTACATGGAAACTACACTGAAAAGGGAGGCTGAAGGATGCATCTGAGAATGAAAACATGAATTTCTCTTGGTCAGGAGCATAGTGAAAAGGACCATACTGCAAACAATATTATGAAATATTTACCAAAATACCAATGGCATACCTCATTGAGTTAGAGAAAAACAATTCAAATTTTTTTCAGAACCAGAAGAGACCTAAAGTGGCAAAAATAATTCTGAGCAAAAAATTAAAGTCAGGAGGCATCACAATCCACAATTTTTAATTATACTACAAAGCTATTGTGATCAAAGCATCATTGTACTGGCAAAAATAAACAAGCAAATAAAAAAACAGACCCAAAGATCAATGTAACAGATAAGAAGATGCATAAATAGCTCCAAATGCACACAATAACTATTATCTTCAATGAAAGAACCAAACACCTTCACTGGAAGAAAGCCTCTTTAATAAATGGTTCTAGAGAAACTGTCTTTCTACATTGTGAAGGCTAAAACTAGACCCATGAATCTCACCATGCACTAAACTAAAACCAAAATGATCAAAGACTGAAATAGTAAAACGGAAATACTAATTGTGCTGGAAGAAAGAATATGTAGAACTCTCAAAGACATAGACACAGGCAAGGTCTTTATAAAAAAAAACTCAAATAGGAAGTATTACAAAGATTCAACAACTGGGATATCATCTTATTGAAGAGTTTTTTTGCACAGCAAAAGGAATCATCATCAGAGTGAAGAGACAATGCACAGAGTGACAATGATTTTTGCCAGCTGTTCCTTAACAAAGGTCTAATATCTAGAACAATAAGGAAATCAGAAGTTCAAGCCCCCAAATTTAAATACAGAGTGTAAAACTGGACATCTGAAATAACTGAGCAAGTTCTTAAATGAAGAATAGAAACAAAACATAAATATGTAAGAAAATGTTCTACATCACTGGTCATTTGAGAGATGCAATTAAAACAATGCTGAGATTTCATTTCATTCCAGAAAAGATACAAATTATCAAGAATTCAACCAATAACAAATTCTCGATGGGTTGTGGTGAAAAAAGAACATTTCTCCACTGCTGATGGAAGTATACACACCTGCCACCACCGTGGAAATCAATGTGAAGATTCTTCAAAAAACTTAGACTAGAGATTCCATTTGACTCAGCTATTTCCCTTCTTGGTGTCTTCTGAAAACAATTAAAACCATCATACTAGAGTGATATATGTACACCCATATTTATATCAGCAGTTTGTAGTAGCTAAATCTTAGAAACAGTCCAAATGCCCATCAACTGATGAATGGATAAAGATGATGTGTTTTTTATACAACGGAATACTATTCAGCCATAAAGAAGTATAAATTTAAAACATTTCTATGTAAATGGATACAGCTTGAGACCATACACTTAAGTGCAATAAATTGAGCATAAATGTGAAAATATTTCATTCTTTGATGTGAAAAAACAAAGTATAAATAATCACTAGTATGTATACTAGAGAATATGAGATAGAAAATATTTGAATAGGAAGAGAAACGAGAGAGCGGGTAGGGGAAAAGGAAGAAAGGGCAAAGAAAACATGAGAAAAGAAAGAAAACACGGAAACAGAGCTTTTGGAACTAAGGAGGGGAAGAGGAGTTGAAGGGAGGGTAGCGGAATGAGGAAAAAAGAATTAAGGTGTATTTTGGGTAGATACAAATTCCTTATGATGAATGTGATCATTATGAATATATAAAATATACCGATAAATTGGAGGCTTTCAAATTAAAATAAAACTTAAAATATAGACATTTGGTAGCTTAGAGATGTCTGTGGATGGGTTATGAATTTTATAGCCAAACTCTGATATATAAATTCCTTTTTATCTATCTTCAACAAATTGATGCATTCTTTGATGTGATCAAAAATACCAGTTGTTTGAGTATCATGTCAAGTTGTCTTTATAACACCAAACAAAAATAAATAAAGAGATGTTAGAGTCCTTTATGAAACAGGCCAAGACAAAATACCTTGTCTCCCAGAAGTGACAGTGCCAAATGATTGATTTGGACTCTTTTCAATCATTGCTGAAACATCATCTAGCCTCTGTTTTTCTGCTCCGTTTTTTGAAATGGATTGTGAGGATATTTTTAACATTTTTAAAGCAAGAACATTGGCAACAGAATGTCTCTTCGAGACAAGCCAGACAGCAACCTGTTTGCCATGGAATCTATTCATTGTCCCTGTTTAATTATTTGAGCATTTTGAAAAACTAAAGTTAAAAAAATGACCGAAATTAAAGTACATTTTTATTTAGATCTTGTGTGCTATGTTTTAAATGTTACATGTATTGCTGTGTATGTTAATAGAAAAAAATAGGGTTTTCTTTTCTATATACTACCTCATGTTGGTGAAGCTCTACTTAGACCAACTCCTAAACATTTCCTCACTGTACTAAATGAGGTAATCTCACCATTTGTTAAGGTGATTAACCTGGAAAGAGAGAACTGCCACATGCTGGCATCGGACACAACAAACAAAGCTCAGATACACAAACAGCAGCATGCACTGGACCTTGGAAAGAATCTGGAGGGCATGACCTGTCCTCTTTTGCTCATAACATCTGAAACACTTTCTCTCCATCACATTTCTGCTACCTGGGACTACTCAGCCCTGTTTCTTGCCTTATCTCTGCTTTAGGCTATGTCACTAGAGTCTGTACGTAAGTGGTACAGGTGAATATTGTCTACCTGTGAACCTCTCTATTTTTTCTGGAGTGGTCACCTGGCCCTACTACAACTGTTTGGAAGCTACCATCTTCATTTGATGGCCTTGAAAATGTATTGCTCGGGTTTCAACGCTCTTGGATTTTCTACTACAGAGTCCAGTGAGATTTAATATTCTTTTGTCTTCTTGTTAAGAATTTCTAAAAAGAAGAACTTTACCAATTCCATCAGGGAAGACAACCCTGCTATTTCCCTGAATCTGCCTCCTGTCTAGCTCATCCACTTCACCTTACTCTAAGTGTTTTATCTGTGCAGTATTGAGTCACGGTTTAGAATATTTTCTTTTAAAGAATCATATCTGACTTGTTCACTAATGATTACGCTTTTCAATTTGAGTTAGGTAAATGTAATTATTTTATGATTACTAATTTGTACATAATGAAATGAGACTCAAAGAAGATATACAGAGATATACATGTTTTTGTATAAGTTTGGGTTCTAATCAAACAGTAACCTAGTGATTCAGACTTTTGTCCTGCTATTATTCCTTTGATATCCGCGCATCAGATGCCAATGTTTCTGTTTTGTGTTCAACATATCCAGTCATCAAATATACTTTAAACTGTATTGCAACTTCAAAAACTATGTAAAGAAAATTTAATTTATTCTGAGACACGTTTTTTTTTCAAGTCTTCACCAGATTCTTTTTATTCAACTGATATAGAGCAAGTAGCTCCTATTCCTGCTTGAAGGAGTTTTGTTGTGCAAACTTGTTACACATACACCATTCTTGCTTAGCTTTCTTTATTTTTTTTAATTTATGGAAAAAGGGCAAAACAAAATTTTGTAATGAAGTAATTAGAAGAAAATATTTAAGAAAAATCTTATTTTAAATTTATTTCCAAGAATGAGATAAATCGCTGTGGCTACTGTATTTCTGGTTTTTCTTTTCCCATCCATATAGAGATGTTGTAGTGCATTGCCTTTAAGAATATTCCAACAATTGTCTCTCCCATCCATGTCATGAATGATGGAAAGAATTTTTTTTCTCTTATGCAAAAAAAAAAAAACCCCACCAAATGGATTTTCTCTAAATGAAGAAGAAAAACAGGTCAGAATAAGAAATGTGGAGCAGAGGATAACTTTTTATGGGGCAGGAAAGAATCATAGTGATGCAGTCATAGGTCCTTAGTACTTAGAGTACATGAACTTGCAAATTTTATATGAAACATAGTCCTTGTTGCCATGAATATGCATTGTGGTAGGAAAATAATTCATACAGAAGTTCAATTATAAGTCAGTTGAACATTTATTGAGAACTCAACATAGAGCAGGGATTGTTCAAGATTGAGTAGGGTCCAGGAAACAAAACAAACAAAAATCTCTCTTCACAGAGCTTATATTTTAAGAACAACATAGAAAACCAAAATCATATAGCACTTGATAATAAGGGTTATTAAGGAATTGAAAGTAAGGGAGATGAATATCAAGGTACAAGACGTTATGATATTTACAGTGCTCAGAGGACACATTAATGGTTAGGAGTCAGTTGACAGAGATTTGAATGAAGTAAGGAATTGTACAAGTTTCAGAGATATGATAGGCAGAATAATGGTCTCCAAAGTAATCTATATTCAAATTCCTGGAACTAGTAATTATGGTGTCTCATGTAGAAAAAGGGATTTTTGCAGACTGAATTAATTTAAGGATCATGACATGGAGAGATTATCCTGAACCCAGTGTAATCCTATAGATATATGTCATTAATAGGGAGGAAGAAGAAAGGGTTTGAGAAAGATTGGAAGATTCTGTTTTGGACTGAAAATAGAAGAGAAGACAACACACTCAGGAATGGGGATGGTGTCAGCTAATGACGGTAAAGCAGATTGTCTCGCAGGGCCTCAACTAAAGGATACAGGATGGTCGAGCTGCCCACATTCGCACCAGAAAGTGTGCATAGTGCTCCCTAGCCCAAGGGAAAGCTTTGGAACTTTGATGGGAACTTGCTAAAACCGCGCCCTGCCTCCCACATCACCAGAGAACATACCAAGAGGTCCCTCTGGGCCTATCTGGGCCACCCAGTGATTACCTAGCTGGTCCACCAGAAAGTGCACCTTCCGCCTGGTGCACTAGAAAGTGTGCACAGCACTCTCCAGCCCACAGAAACTTTGGTGCTTTGCTGAGAGACTGGTAAGACCCTACCCACCTAGTACATCATGGGAGGTCTCAACAGGAGCCCCTCTGGGCCTATTTCGGCCCTGCCAGAGACTCCTGACCTGACCATAGCTGGCTGCCCTTAGCCTGGCAAACCTAAAGTGCACACAGCACTCTCCAGCCCATGGAGAAGCTTTGTCACTTTGCTTCTAGATTGGAAAGGCCCGTCCAGCAATCCCAAGTGGCTGGAGCCATCTGGTAAGGTCTGTCTAAGGACCTTGACTCAACTGGGGAAACTCTCTGCAATAGGAATAGACATTCTCAACCCAAGAAAAAACTGAGACCTTGCATTTGGCTTCCATTAGGGAATGTAGGACAATGACAGAACAAAAGAGCAAAATGCCATCTCAAACCTCAAGCCCATTCCAAGAAAGTCTAGCAGATATGGACATAGAAAAAAATGTAACCATATACCTAAGATTCCTGAAATGATAGCTACTGAAGTAAAGAAACAACTTTGGAAACTATAAAACAAATCCGATCAGACATAATCTCCCAGGTAAAAGAAGAAATCATAAATGTAATTGATGAAATGCTGAACACATCTAAAGAAGACACAGTTAAAAACTAGAGGAACAGTGCAAAAACATGGAAACTTTGAGCAAACAATATAAGAAACAAACAAAATGCATGAAACAGATTCAAAGAGATATGCAAGAAATCAAAATTCCATTGAAAGTTGGCACAACTGCCTCAATGAAAGTGAAGATAGACTTTCAGACCTCGAAGACAAGATTGCAGCTAGTGAACAAGAAGGGAAAGGTCTTTTAAAAATAACAAGGAATCAGCTGCAAGATGATGCAAATAAAAACATAAGATTGATAGGTATAAATGGAAAAGAATGTGAGAACACAAATGATATCAAGAGGCTATTTGCAGAAGTAATAGCTGAAAATTTCCCAGATATGAGAATGGAAACTGGCATACAGATCAGTGAAGCATATAGAACTGCAAAATAAAACTACATCCAAATATAATAATAATCAACATCCCAGATATTCAACATAAAAACAGAGTATTAAAAGGTATTAGAAGAGGCAGATCACCTATATAGGAAAGCTTATCTGAATCACATAAGACATCTTAACACAAACAATGAAGCCAAGAAACACATGGAGCAAAGTAGTTTAGGTCCTCAAGGAAAACAACTTCCAACCCAGACTGATGTACCTGGAAAAATTATCCTTCAATATCGATGAAGAAATAAAATATTTCTGTGATAAAAAACAGCTGAAAAACTTCATGACCACTAAACCAACCCTGAAAAGAATACTGAAAAACATTCTTGATAGACATAGGAAAAAACCACTAAGCAAGGCAAACAATTAAACAGAGTGGAAAGGTTAAGAATCAACAGCAGAAAGATGACACATAAAAGAAAAAAACAATAATTTTCAGTTATAATCATTAATGCCAATGGCCTCAATTCACCAATTAAAAGTAACAGACTGGAAAAATGGATCAAGAAACAACATCCAACCATATACTGTCTACAAGGAACCCATCTAACCCAAAAGAAAACTCATAGACTGACAGTCAAAGGATGGAAAAAAAAATGCCCCACACAACAGGAACCCAAAAAAAGGAGGAGTAGCCTTTCTGTTTGCAGAAAATGTGAATTTCAAACCAAGAGCAATCCAAAGAATTAAGAAGGTCACTACATACTAGTTAGGGGGAAACTTCAAGAAGAAGAGATAACTATCTTAAATATATATGCACCAAATTTGGGAGCACCAACCTAAACAACACAAATATTAATAGAAATGAAAAATTATATAAGCAATGTTTACAATGCCTAAGTTTTATTGGTCTTGTTCTCTACTGTTTTGTCCAACTTTATAATATCTAATGAGATAGACAATTCTTTTTAAGGAAACAAGAGACAACGTTGATAACCATTGTTAATAACCTTGTACTCTGTTCTACATCATGTGCTATGTTTATCCTTGGTTTTGACTGACAGCTTTGTTTTGCCATATTTGACTTTATTCTCTCCCCCCCAAAAAAAGTAATAAGAACTAAGGAGTAATAAAATCCAAAATGTGTAAATTTTGTTGTAAAAAAGAGAGGGAGGAAAAAAAAAGAGCTCTAACGGATATAACAGCAAGTGTGTTTAGGGGTGTTAAATAGCTGACTATATTAATGTTTTTGGATCATTGAACACAGCTGTTTGCAGTCTCTCTGTTTGAATGTCTACTTTGTATTCTTTGATACTGTGATGTGAGCAACTATTTCCAAGATGATAATATGTAATCTATTAATAGGTGATTTCTTACTGTTATGTTTTTTTTGTAGTTCTGTATTATGTGTAACCTTAAACCACTTTGTTTTGTTTTGTGTTTTTCTCTTTTTCCTCTTAAATAAAATTTAAAAAAATGAGCAATACCACAATTATAACAGCAGACCTTAACACCCCATTAACGCAAAGGGACAGATCAACTAGACAGAAAATCAGCAAAGAAAGAACAGAACGGAATCATACCTGTGAACAAATGAACTTGGTGAATGTATACAGAGTGTTCCATGCTACAACATACTATCCATTCTTCTCAGCAGCACATGGGGCATTCTCTAAAATGGACCATACAGCAGCCCAGAGAGCATTCTTAAGTAAATGCAAAAGAACTGAAATATCCCATGCGTGTTATTGGATCATAGTGCCATGAAACTATAAATTAATGACAGAAGAAACTGCAAAAAAAACCACAAACATGTATAATTGAATAATACACTCCTGAACAATCAGTGGATCACAGCGAAAATTAAAGAAGAAATTAAACGATATCTACAAGCAAATGAAAATATAAATACAACTTACCAAAACCTGTGGGATGCAATGAAAATACTAGCCAGAACAATTAGACAAGAGATAGAAATAAAAGGGGAAAAGACAGGAAAAGAGGAAGTTAAATTATCATTATTTGCAGATGACATGATATTCTACATAGAAGACCCCCAAAACTTCATTGAAAGATTCCTTCGTATAATAAATAAATTCAGTAATGTAGCTGGATACAAAGTCAACACTCAAAAATCAATAGCATTCCTATACACTAACAACAGAACCACTGAGAGAAAAATAAAAAAATCCACACCCTTTACAATACATCCAAGAAAATGAAATACTTAGGAAGTATTCTAACAAAATAAGCAAAAGATATATTCAGGGAAAATCATAACACCATGAAAAAGAATTCAAAGAGGACCTCAAAATATGGAAAGACATCCCTTGTTCATGGATAGGAAGAACAAATATTGTGAAAATGGCCATTCTCCCAAAATTGTTATACAGATTTAATGCAATCCCTATCAAATTGCCACTAGAATACCTCACATATATGGAGAAATCATTCCTAAAATTCATCTGGAACCAGAAAAGATCTAGAAGAGCAAAGGCAATTCTGAGCAACAAAGGCGAGTCTGGATGCATCACAATTCCTGACTTGAAGTTATGCTACCAAACTACTGTAATAAAAAAAGCATGGTACTGGAATAAAACAAACAAACAAACAAAACAAAACAAAACAAAACAAACAAACAAACAAAAAACACCTGAAGATCAAAGCAGGGAGAAATCTTGAAGATATAGGGGTAAGTAGAGAATTCATGAACAGATATCTAACCACACAAGAAATACTTCCCAGAATCAAATCTTTGTGAACTGTCCTTCAAATAAAGGACTTCTCTCTAGAACATATAAAGAACAACAACAACAAAAAAATCAGATCCCTGAAATTCAAAAAATTCAATGCCAATTCAAAATGGGCATCTGAGATGAATACACAGTTCTCAGATGCAGAAATACAAATGGCAAATAAATACATGAAAAAATGTTCAGCATCATTGGTCACTAGAGAAATGCAAATTAAAACCATACTGAGATTCCATCTCACTCCAGAAAGAATGGCCAGGATCGAGAAAACCGACAACAAATCCTGGAGAGGCTGCAGGGAAAACGAACTCTTTTGCACTGTTGGTGGGAGTGAAGACTGGTGCAGCCACTGTGGAGGTCAGTCTGGAGATTCCTCAAAAATCTGGGATTGGAGATCCCATTTGATCCAGCTATTCCACTTCTAGGCATATTCTCAGAAGAATTTAAAGCATCATATCACAGTGATATATATATACTCATGCTTATAGCAGCACAATTTGTAATAGCCACATCTTGGAAACAACCTAAAAGCCTATCAACTGAGGTATGGATAAAAAGATGTGGAACTTTATACAATGGAATACTACTCAGCTATGAAGAATAATCACATTGAGGTATTTATAAGTAAGTGGCTGCAACTTGAGAGCATACTCATAAGTGAAATAAATCAAACTCACATGAATAAATACCATATTGTCTCCCCAGTGTAAGAAATGGTAAGAGTACATAAGATACAAAATCATCACTAAATACAATGAAAGGGTAAGAATCTTCTCAAAGCGGAAAATTATATCCCAGGAAAAACAAGAAAAAGAAAAAGGAAGGGAAAGCAAAAATATCTAAATTTGTGTAAACACCCTTAGGATAGCTAAGATGGTTATGCTACAAAATCTGTAAGTTCGTAGAACAAAGCAGTTAATATTCATAGGATTGGAACAATTGTTGCATGTTTGCAGCACATGATCTAAGGAACTCTTGAAGATCACTATGTAAAACATCAACCTTAGTTCTGTTCCTACCTCCGTGTTTTGAAGGCCTGTATCATTGCTTTTTTGAGCTCTTTGCTATTGTTATTTATCTGTCTTTTTTTCTTATTGTTCTAGTAATCTGTTTTTTTTTATTTATTTATTTATTTATTTATTTTTTGCTTTTTTGCTCTAATGCAGAAAGGGTAGGTATACATGTAGAGGCTTACACATGCCTAGAATTTCCCCTAAACAGTTTGTGAGAACTGATTATATTATGTGTGATGAAATAAACAGCAATTTTGAAGAAAAAGAGACATTATGGTTTCCATTATTGATTTAGTATCATCATGCTGTCAAATCGAATAATGCTTCTATTCTTTGTTCAGAGTGGTTTTAGTCTTGTTTTGTATTGTTTAATTTCAACATACATGAAGATGCAGACAGCTATTTTGAAGAGAACGAGAGACATTATTGCAGCCATTGTTGATTTCTCTATTGTCTGGTCTTGAAGACCTAAAATACCTTCATCATCCTGTTCTGATCCGTTTTATACTATTTTGTTTTGTATGAATTCATTGTGTGTGAAGATATAGACAGCTATATAGAAGAAATCAAGAGACATTATCATAGTCACTATAGATCTCCTGTTGTCTTGTTTTGAAATCTGTGTCACATTGTTTCCTTCTGATCTTCTTTGCTCTGTTTTGTTCTGTTTAGCTTCACCCTTTTTTTAAAAAATAAAATAAAAATATTTTTAAAAGGGTACAATCCTGCTGAGACATACATTTTTGCTCAAAGTGGCTCGTTTTGAATTTCTTAGCTTTAGAACCTTAAGAAAATTAATTGATGGTTCTTTAAGCCTCAACTTTGTAGTAATTCATTTGTAATCTTCATTGAAAATGAATACAAGAAGCATATGTTTTCCAAAGAGAGAAAGCAGTAAATAACAGAGGTGTTCATTGGGAGCACATTTAGTGTACTGGAGTGTCCTTATAAGGTGCGATCAAATGTCCAGTGAATGCTGGTTTTGTGCCATCCACCAGAAAGGCAGGCTTGTAGAAATACTACAGTGTGTCCTTATCCACCTTATTCATAGGATCTGCCAACAGGTATGTCCTGACTTTTGCCCAAAGTTAAAATGACTATGAAAGGTAAACATTTTGAATAGATCCAAGACATGGAGGGGAAGTAATGGCAATGCAACTAACCACACACACACACACACACACACACACACACACACACACACACACAGAATTCTCAGAACTTCTTCAAAAGCTGTGAGAACTAAGGAACAAGTATGTCTCAAGTGAGCTGGAGTATTTTGAGGAAGACTAATGGCAATGCATCATTTACTGTAATAAAATTTTTTTGCAATTTAAACTTTTACCAGTGTTTGTCAATCAAAACTCATATAGCAGGCAGTGAATAAATACATGAGAAATAAATCAAAGGCTACATTACAAACACATTTTCAATGGAATTGCTCTAAAACTTAAAAGATTAGCAGGTCAATTATCATGTGTTTCACTATGATTGACATGATGTTCTTAAGTGGCATGTCTGCCATCCCATGTTTAACATGTTCACTTAATAATACTTCAGCGTGTTCAGTTAGAGGCCTCAAATAGCATTAGGGAATGGACTTATTCTTCACAAATTTATTAGAAAGACTTCGTTCAACCCAAGGCCTGTTACTTGAACTTAAATTGGATTTCAAGTGAGCATTTGTGAGCTTGTTTATTTGTTGCTCAAAAGGGCAGATTATATATACATATATTATATAATTGTATATATAATTGAGAATATGAATATAATTCAATTGAGAATATGAATCATTGAGCATAGGAACCAAAGAACTACAAATGTAATGATCTTGACTTTAAGGCAGATAAGAAAGTGTACACATAGCTAATTAATCAAAATGTGGTACATGAAAGCAATACCAAATACACCAGCAGTGAGCACAGGAGTCAGAAAGGGCTAGAAATACTATACATTATGGAAAGGGGAAAAAAGAAAATACTGTAGCTTATTTTAAATTCACCATAATTTGAAAAATAAATTTTAAGATACTTTAAACTTAAATCTTTATGTCCTGATAGTTTTATTTACTAAATAAAATAATTCTAAAAGGCATCACTTTCTTCATATGTTTAGAAATATTCAACTTTCCACACTCACAAAAAACACATTTTGTGGTGTTGAATTTCTTAGCCTATTTTCTCACTACTTAGCAAAAGCCTCCTGACATCCTGTCAGGAATGCTAAGAAGGAATTTTATATTCAGCAGTCATCTAGAAATGTTTAATATTTAAAATATTTTGTTGCCTGAACTACATAGTGGGAACCTATCTCAAAAAGCCAAACCAAAATAAAATAAAATATTATGTTGATTCATTTTACCTCTAATGACTTTTGAAGAAAAGCATCAATTAGTCCTGATATTTCACTATTTGAACATGTAATATTGTGTAACGACCACTGTTTTGTTGAGTCTAGCCCTAGAATTGACTCTTCTCCACCTCATATCAGCCTGGGTTTCTTTTCCATATAAATGAAGTGGATAACATTTTGTGAATTTCTAAAGAATCGTCTGCCACTAAAATTTGAAAGTTTATGAATAGACTCTTATTAACCATAGTATAATATAGACATGAGCTGCGGTTCAGTACTCTTTGGGGAAGGGATTTTATTATATTGCCAATGACTTCTTATATTTTAGCACCTTAATAAATTTTTCCAAACTCAAGTGCAAGTGAAAGTACAAGCATTTTTCCTAAAGGAGTCATCTGTAAACTTCATTATTCTTTACATTTTTTATTAATGAAAGTTTGCAAAGCAGAGTAATTATACTTGGCTTGGGTTTCAAAATTTCCTTTGGGTTCCATTCTCACTTCATTCTCAGATTCCCTTCCCATATTTATAGAGTCTAATTTTCTGCTTCTTAACATGGATCCCTTATTTGACATTTTATATTATTTACACTGTAGGGCTCTCGTATTGTATAAACCATGACATATTTAACCTTTTTGTGATTTCTTTATTTCATTTAATAACATGGTTTCAAGACCCATCAATTTTCTTGTAGAAGATTCAGATTTGTCCTTCTTTATGATTGAGTAGTTCTCCTTTGTATATATATACTGCATTTTCTTTATACAATTATCTGTTGATGGGCATATAGCTGAATTCCATAATTTAGCTTTTGTGAGTTGTTCTATTATAAACATGCATGTGTATGTATTTTTGATATGATACTCAAGAAAGTTTTGGTTAAATAAAATGGAATTTCTCTTTTAGTTTGTTCAAAAATGTCCATACTAATTTATAATATGGTTATAATAGTTTATATTCCTAACACTAATGTATAACCACACACACACACACACACACACACACACACACACACACACACACACATACACACACACACACAACCTCACCAGAATATATTTTCTGTTTTTATTTTATCATGGTCATTCTTATAGGAGTGAGATGGAATCTCAGTGGTGGTTTGATTTGCATCTTTCTGATGACTTTTGACACTGAACACTGTTTCATGTATCTATTGGCAATTTGTATGCCTTCCTCTGTGAACTGTGTTAATTTGAATTGCCTATTTTTTATTAGGTCTGTTACTTTTGTTGATTTATTTTTTTTTAGTTCTTTGTAGATTATAGATATACATCCTCTGCCTGACAAGTAGCTAGCAAAAACAAACTTCCCATTCTCTAGGTTATCTATTTACTCTCTTGCTTCTCTTTTCTATGCAGGAGGTTTTTAATTTGATGAAATCCGATTTGTTAATTCTTTGCATTATTGTGTAGCAGGGGTTCTGCCCAAGAAGACTTTGCTTATGCCTATATACTCAAGTGTTTTATAGTTTTTATTCTGTTTTTAAATATGAATATTTGACCCAATTTTATTTTGCTACAAGGAGAGATTTATAGATCGAGGTTCATTCTTCTGCATGTGGGTTATCAGTTTTCCCAACACCGCTTATTAACTAGGCAATATTTTTCTCTAGCATATGTAATTGGTCAATCTGTAGAAAATTAGATGGTTGAAAGTGCTTGGAGCTGTTTCCGTGTCCTCCATAGTACTCTATTGTTTAGTATGTCTGCTTTTGTGCCAAGAACAAGCTATTTTTACTATTGGGACATTGTATTACAACTTGAATGCCTCCCACCTTGCCCTTGTTGCCCAGAACTGCTTTGGTTATTCTTGGTTTCTTTTCCATGCAATATCGAGAATTGTTCTATTTCTGTAAAACAAATTAATGGCATCTTGGTAATATGGCTCTTCTAATGATATCAGTTCTCATTATTCAAGAACAGGATATCATTCCAGTTTCTACTGTCCTCTTCAATATCTTTTTCAGAGCAATGTAGTTTTGATTATAGATGCCTTTCACTTCTTTGGTAGATTAGTTCCAAGGTGGTTAATATTGTTGATTTTACTATGAATGAAATTTTTAAAAATTTTATTTCAAAGGAAAAAGAGAAAAAACAAAACAAAACAAAGCAGTGTAAGGGTACAAGTAACAGAACTACAAAAAAAAGTAAGAAATCACCAGTTAATAGATTACACATTATCATCTTAGAGATAGTTGCTCAAGTCACAGTATCAAAGCATACAAAGTGGACACTCAAACAGTGAGACTGCAAACAGTTGTGTTCAATGATCCAAGAAAAACTCAGTAATAAGGTCATCTATCTTATACACTTAAATTTCTATGCTGTTATATCCTTCAGAGAAATTTTTTCCTCTTTTTTTACAACAAAATTTACACATTTTGGGATTTATTACTCCTTAGTTCTTATTACTTTTTGGTGGGGGGAGAATAAAGTCAAATATGGCAAAACAAAGCTGTCAGTCAAACCAAGGATAGACATAGCACATGATGTAAAACAGAGTACAAGATTATCAACAATGGTTATCAACAATGTCTCTTGTTTCCTTAAAAAGAATTGTCTATCTCATTAGATATTATAAAGTTGGACAAAACAGTAGAGAACAAGACCAATAAAACTTAAGCATTGTAAACATTACAGGACTTCCAAAGGAGATAATAGTCAAACCAGAATGGCCATCTTAGTGAATCTTATTGCCTTCAAAGTAGTTGCCTATACCCTCAAACTTGATACTATCATACAGAATGAAACAGAGTCTAATCAGTCAAAACAAGATAGTGGGAGTATTACAGGACTTTAATTGTTTTTCCTAAATTCTTTTGCAGTGGGCTCGTTCCTGGTACATAGGAATGCTATTGATTTCATGTGTTTGTTTTCTATGCTGCGTGTTGCTGAATTTGTTAGTTCTAAACATCTTCTGGTGAAGTTTTGCATCCTGGATGTAAAGGACCTTCTCAATTGCCTTCTTCTTTATTTAATTCCTTTTTACTTATTTCTGTTGTCAAGTTCTCTGACTAAAGTTTGAAAATACTAAATTGAACAGAAGAGGTCAGTGTGGACACTCTGGTCTTGTTTTGATTTGGAAGTAATGCTTTCTTTATGGTGTTTTTTTCTAACACATTTAAAACTCTATTCTTGTGTTGGACTTTGGGATTTTACTATACCGTGTCATGAAGAAGTTCTTTTCTGATCATGGTTATTTGGAGTTCTATGCCTTGTTTTTTATTTCTCTAAGCTTGGAAATTTTTCTGCCATGATTCTGTAAATATCCTTTTATATGTTTTGTGTTTTCCTCTGATTTTTCTTTAATTCCTAGAATATAGGTTAGTTTTCTTTCAGTCATCTAGCAGTTGCTGGGTCCAATTTCTATGATCACTTCTTGTATTTATAGCATCTCTAATTTTATAATCAACTGCATCAACCCTATCTTCTAGTTCTGGCACTTTGTCCTCTCATTAGTCACTATTGCTGGCCATACTTCCAGTAAAACTTCTATATCCAGCATTTCTGTTTGCTATCCTTTCATGGATTATAGACTATAAGTGAATTATTAAAGTGATCATTTAACTTGGTTAGTATAACCAACGTTTTGTATCTACTTTAAACCCATTGATCATTTATCAATTAAATTATTTATCAGTTCACTTACATTATCTTTTGAGCTCATTGAACTTCTTACAGGTTTTATTGTTTGTTTACTTGTTTGTCTCTTTATATAATTCTGCCATTTATTTTTATTTATTCCCTTTTAGTGTCAAATGACATTAGCTTTCGAATAATTGTTTTTGAAAGCATCTTATTGCCTTGTTTACTCATACTTCTTTGTACATATGTGCTGAGAGTTGAGGATTAATTAGTGAGGAAAATTCAGTTATTGTTATGGAGATTTCTTTAGCTTATATTTTCCAGTAGTGGGATCTTGCTTGGGTTATGTTTTGGTATTTATACACCTCTTCAGCCTAATAAGTATGCGTGAAATATCAGTAGTGCATGGAGGAAACTTCTGCCAACTATTTTGCATCTTCAGAGCCAACCATATGTCAATTGTGTATATCAAGATTTGTTTTACTAACTTTATTCTTTAGTCAATGGCAAATGAAGACTGTGATACATCACTACTGATAGGTAGGATGAAATGCTGAGGAAAAAGGAAAGGGAAAGGAAGAAGGAAATTGAGGTAACACATCAGAAAAAACAGGAGAAAGAAAGAGATAAAGAAGAATGCGCTTTGCTCGTAATAGTTTTATAACTCGAGTGAATGGCTGGTGAAGACAAGGTTTGAAAGAATATTTGTGACAGTGGAAGAGGGGACACACAGAGGGAAATGTAATTGGAAGTTGAAGGAAGCAATGAGAAGCTTTTGTTTGAGTCCCCTATATACGGTTTTGGTGACTTGTTAATGAAAGGTACCACTTCAATTTAAGCACTAGTTAATTCTCATTCTCCTTATCTGCATAAACTGATGCCTCCCATACATGAATGAAAGGAGAAAGACATAAGAATAAAAAGACAAAAAGAAACAAAGCAGTTACAAAAACACAAACTTAAAGCATCTCTCCCAGTCCTATCTATAATACATTCTCAGTTCAACCAGTGAGCTCACCCCCCACCTGGGAACCAGTCAGTGTTGACCAGGTAGAATCAGGAAGACAGCTAAGCCCCTGCCTGTGATCTAGCCAGGGAGAACCACGAAGGAATCTATGTCCCCACAAATGTGAGGAGGCTCTGCAAGAAATACTGGCACTGAGTCTTTCCTGCAGCTTCACAGTCCAAAGAGTGTCACTGTGCTCACAAGGTAACCTTTCCCCTCGTCCTTCTCATCTACAGCCCATTCCTACAACTTACTGATCTGTCCCCCTCCTGGGAGACCTGCAGCCGTAGTCGATTACCAGTGAATGGATTGACTTGAGTTCCTGGACAAACTTCGGAGTTTTTCTTCCTTCCAAATGCTGTTATCCAGTAGTTTTGCTTTCACTTCTGTGGGTTGGGCTAGCTGCAGATTTTGGCCATTGTCTTGTTTTCCAATTGAGCTGGTGGGCAGCATAGCATGGGAATGCAGAACTCTGCTGTGTTTGAGAGAACCATGAGGATTGCTTGCTCTAGCACTGCTCCGAATTCATTTCTGCCTGCTGAGTTTCCAGTTTCGGTTCTCAGCTTCCTGAGGCATGTTTCTCCCAGTGGCCCCCTCTTGGTCCCTAATCAGTGCCCTCCCCACAGCTTTTCACTTAAGCAAGTGTCATCTACTGCTAGCTTAGTCTTTGTCTTCTGAGTGTTTCTCTGGCTTTCACGTTTTCTGGTGCCCGAAACAGCTAATATCTCCCTCACTGGATTTCTTCTCCCAGGGTGTAGGGAGGCTAGTTATCAGGGTACAGCAAGGGTCCAGCTACCTCTGCAACACTACCCGCTTCTCTGGTGTGTTACAGCCACTCCCAAGATGGCCAGTTTGGTGGACTTGGGAGCCAAGGGGCGTTGGGATACGGAGTCACAGCTGGCTTCATTTCAAATTTCTCCCGATACTGGACTCCTCAATCTAGTCACTTTCTTTTGCCCGTTTATTCTCCAAATTCAGCCTTGCTTGCCCTCCCAGTTTCCGAGAATATCGGTGCTTCCTGTGGCTCTCCTGTGAGCTTCACTTCAAGAGCACTTCCTCTCTCTGATAAGATGGAATCTCTTTAACACTAGACTTTTAACCCAGTATTTGCAGCTTACAACACCATTAAATTCGTTGAGATGGCTGCTCCTGTTTGGCAAGTCTGCATTTATTACAAAGGCTCTAAAGTTCTTCATAGAGTCAAGAATATATACCTACCGCTGTTCACAAACGCTTTCATGTGAAAATGATTCGGTTCATAAACACAAGCCTTCAGCAAAATTTTGCTTCTGTTTATAAACTCTGCATCAGGTGACAAATACAACCATAGTCTCTTCCCTACGTAAACAAATGCAGTCATGTTCCCCAAAATAATCATAAAACAAATTAAGTTTGTGAACCAAGATATATATATATAATTTAAAATTATAAATATATAATACAAATACATATGTATTAGGTATATTATATGATATATAATATATACGTATGCATTATATATGTATATATAATTTGAAATTAGAAAAGTAAAAGTGTGTGTGAAATGAAAGAAGATGTGGTGACTCACTCCCTCAACTTATGCATTGTCCTCATTTATTTTTAGTTTTCTACAGTGTGCTGGCTAACTATGAGCGCTGAGTTGTTACTATGGTGTTCCTAGATGATTTCAGAAAAGAAACATTCCTCTGTTGCCTTTGCCACGGTTTTCTCCAAGAACAAATCAACTCAGCTCTCAGGTCTGTCACCACATTACCTCTCTCATTCTTTATTACAATGGAATTTCTAGCCAACCCCATACTGTATTCTTTCCTTTTCCTTTTCCTTCTTATTTCTGTTAGACAAGGTTAAGGTAAAAGCTCTCACTCTGAGTAATTCAAGTGGAGCTGCCCCACCAACTCACTGGAAACTAAATGAAGAAGCTGTTGCCGTCCTTCCCTTTACATTCTCCCTTTTACTTGTGCGTTTCCCAGTGTTTTTTTCCCTTAATTTTAAATAATTGTTTTTATGTTACTAATTACAAAAGCAAAAAGATTAATATAGATTTTTTTTTGAAATGTGAACATAAGAGGAGAGAAACAAAAATTATTTCCACTATTGAGCAGCTTCATCATTGTATATAACTGCTTAAATACTTGTCCCCCATGACATGGAGGGTCAGACTATTAAGAAAGTGCTGCACCATTTTTTTTGTTTAAATTTGAGGTTAACATTTAAGATTTAAGATTGTGAGACTGTCTTTTGAATTAAATATTCTTTATGACTTTACTGGGAACATACTGTTGCATATTATGGACATATGAAAACTGACAGTCAACCAAGTCAAAGACAGAGCTGTCAGTGTAGTTTGAGTTGTGTCATTTCTCCTCCATGGGATACAATGACAAGACTCATTATCATCTGTCCTGGTAATAAGGGTAAAAAATCACACTGTCCTGTTAACCCGCTCCTAAATGTTTCTGTCGCTCTTTACATCTTCAAGGACTCCTTCTGTATGCGGTGTGGAATTATTTGATAAGCAACGAACAGGGAGTGACAGGGCATTGGTTGGAAGACACATGATGTCCACATCCCCACACTTATCCCCTAGAACACAAGACAGAGGTCATCCTAACAATTCAGCCACAACCTCATCAGCCATCTTGGGCCAGACAGAATGTCACCAGTGCTGCTTTTCCCTCTCTTTAGACCCCCAGACAACACACCACTAGAAAATGATTTATTAGATCCATCATGCATCAGTACTTAGCATCAACCACCAGAAACAAATGGATGTCCATTGCTAGGAAAGTTGCAGAGATTGTTGGAAAACAACACTAAATAATTGAATGTCATTTGTATGTTAGAACATTAAACATCGTTCTATGTTAATGGAACGTGAACTTTTTTCTTCATGATCTATAAGTGAAATAAAAACTTTCACACTTCACCTTCACCATATTATCTCAGTGATAGATCCCATTAAGCAGAACAAGGTTGGTCTCAGTTAATCCTTCACAAATGTAGTTTAATCTGTCTTTCAAAAAAGTAGGTGTAATGTTCTCAGAAGCTTCCCGACTGAGTTTAAATCAACTGAAGTTTCTCCTGTACCTTTCAATTCCAAAGCTCTAAAGAATTTTCAGAGTATCTAACCTCATCCTCATGAATATTTCAAAATTGAAACAAATTTTCTGCTACTTCAAAATGAATGCAAAGACAAGATAAAAATTATGTGTCATTCTCCAAAAAGAAAGACAAATCAAAATCTCAGCCTGCGTTGTATTTGCCAGTTGGAGATCAAGATAGAGGTTTAGAATTCCTTGGAGGAAAGCATTAATAAAGGACAGATAGGAAAATGAGTAAACACTGTTATTGCTTCAGCAACACTCATTTACCATGGTAAAACATACTTCACAGATGGGAAATTACACTGAACATGGAGAAATGCCCAATCAAGTGACTAATTCTTACAGTCAACTTCTTTGTCCTTAAAAAAGAACCTTACTATGTGTAAGACCGGTGCTCAAGGAGGAGACTGCGAATTAGTGCCTTCTTTTGGAAGTCTTCTTTCACTTACAGTCCTTTCCATATTACTTAAAATATTTAAAGTATTTTCACCCATTCCATATTTAAAATCAATCTAAAAGAAACATGGGAAATTACCAAAAAGTAAAGCAGAGAAGACTTACAAAGCACCAACTAGATGTTTTAGAAATTATTAATTTAAATTAAAAAATCAGTTATTGGCTGAACAGTAAACTTAATACACTAAAGAGACAGAAAGTTAATGGAAAAATCAAACTGAAAAAATAGACATGTAATACAAATAGATATGCCATACAAAGGTATAAATGTAAAGTAGAAGCTATTGACATGTGAGGGACCATAGAAGAAATGGTAGAGATGCAGTATTGATTGAGGGACTGAGATTTCTTCACATCTGAAGAAAAATCTTGTCTCTGTTTCTTCCTCCTTCGTCTCTTATCACACAAAACCTTGGCTTCTGTATTCTGAGTCTTTTTTGTTCCTTATACCTAGAAAGCCTGGTCCCACGAATGGCTTTTTCCATAACTATCCCTTCTACGTAGAGAACTCTAGCACAAATATTTATGTATTTATTGTCTCCATTTCTTCAAGCCTTTGTTTACCTTCCAAGTGAAATTTTCTTTGATCAATTTATCTAGCATAGGCATGCATGTGCACACATGTAAACACACATAGTCATTAATCTCTCCTCCTCTATCATGATTTACTTTTTTCTATGGCAGGTATATCTGTCTGAAATTATGCAATCCATGTTGTGTTTGTTGTCTGAGTCCCTCATGGAAATACAAGCTCTAGAAAGACAAGATGCTGTGTGTTGGTCACTGTTGTACTCCCAGATCTGAAGTGCCTGTAACATTATAGAAATGCAGGGAAGATCTTTTGGATGAGTAAAGGGTATATTGGAAAATCCAAGAGTGTCAAGTGAAACCATCACTACAAAAAATTATTATCTAAACTCATTGTAGTAAACTTCAAAATATTACCTATAAGAGGAAATAGCTAAGCGAGGAGAAAAAGAAATTGTCTCTAAAGGAAAGTGAATCAGATTGAACTGTATTTTTTGTTACCAACTTCAGTTCTTAAGAGACAGTGAACTCACTAGAACATGAGCTCCAAAGGGACAGTGAGTTTGCCTTTACTTACTGTATTTCCAAAGCTAAGTTCTCAATAAATATAGGACAAATGCTAAATTTATAATATCTTGAAAGCGTTGAGAAAAGTAATTTTGAAGTGAGGATTACATAACCCTGAGCTTTATTGTGTCAAATAATGAGTGATACAAAGACATAAGCAGATGTAAAAAACTCGGGGAATTCATCACTTGCTTTTGCACACAGGTATACACACATCCACAAACAGTAAAAATAAGGTCAGAGTATGAGCTATAAAAATTCTAAACATTCACATCGAAAATAGCTTCACTGTTGTATTCTGTTTATCCAAATGCACATGTTTCTTGGAAAAAATAAATGATAAACATAAAACAACATGTACAAGTCACTTAAAATGTTTTCACTCCAAAAATCTCACTATATTTTTTACTGTGTGTTCTTATATTTTTCATCATTTAGCCATACACGAATAGGAATTTTGTATAATGGCACCCTATAGTGCAGGCCTTTTCTCTATGGAAGGCTTTGGTTTGTAGTTTTCTGTTAACTTCACCTTCCCTACCTTCCTGCTCCCTTCCATTTGCTATTCATGGCTCAGTATTAGCACACTGTATGTCTTAGCACTGTATGCTTATGTACTACATGTTTGTGTGTATAGTATACCTGCACACATTTAAGTTCTTATTGTCATAAAAACATTATCATAAACGATTAGTAAGTTTTAAATAATGAGCTACCTACTCGACATTTCCACATTATGAATGTTAAGGAACAGAATGGGCTATGTTTCATTGAGTGAAAATGCCAATGGCTTAAAGCAATGTTGACTTCTCTCTCATGCTATGTACTTTCTGTGCTTCAGCCTGGGGACCATTCATTGTGGTCACTCCAAGACCTTGGCTGTAGAGACCCCACCTTGACACCTGTTACTGCGATTACTGAGGTGGGCGAAAAAGAGAACCCATCAAGTCACGTACAGTGTTTCTTGAAGTCCCAGCTGAGGAACGACAGAATTCATAGTGACATTCAAAAATGCCTTCTTTTACCTTGTCTTATTATGATTACAGCACTTAACATTTGACACATTATTTGCTTAATCTGTTTACATGCCTTTTCTTCTTCCTCCTCCCTCTCCTTCTCTCCTTCTCCCTCTCCTTTTCCCTTTCACTCTCACTATCACTCTCCCACTCTCTGTAAGTTTGATGGATGCCCAGACTCGGTTGTCTTTAGTTCAATGTATTTACTATCTTTCACAATAAACATTCTGTAGTACTCAGTATTCACTGAGTGAATGAATGAATGGCCTCCTCTTGCTTTACTTATATTCATTTCAATTTTTTTGGTTTTTATTCAGTTGAATTCTTATTATATTTTTGTGTTTAGCAATAAACATGTAGGGCTGTGATCTAAATTCATATATTTTGAGATGCAAAGCTCTCGCTGTCAGCATATCCTCAAGAATCTGTAATTGTAGTTTAGAGTTCAACCTTGCCCTAAGTATTATTTAGAATAATGTTTTAAATTTTTAAATGGTTGACTTTTGCTATGAATTTCAACCATTTGTTTTAAATTTCTACTTTCATTTTATAATAGTCACAGAAGCAGTAGAGTAGGGAGTAAAAATATAGAATTTCTACCACCCACATACTTCCCTCACAGTTATAAAGTACCCTTACAGTAAATGACCCTGAAGTACAGGATAAAACACCTGATTTTTTACATCCCCTAAAACCATGTTGTAGTGAGTGTTCATCATTAAGAACTGATGGTCAACTTAACATTGGTGGATTACATCAGCATGGCACTGAGCATAGATGCTCCACCTGAGGAAAGTTACCAGCATAAATAGAGAGGTGGAGAAGGAGAAAGGAGGTGTTAATGCATTGAGGCACTGAAGCATTGTGGGCTCTCCAACGAGTTGCTGTTTGAGCCGTTGGTTCTCCTGGAGAAGCTCTGGTCCTCACATCCAGCATTGCTTCCTGGCTCTGGAAAGGAAGACATGTGCCATTTGGTCCAGGATGAACTCTCGTCACGCTGGCTTCCTGGAATGTATTCAACTGTGCTTGTAGTCAGAGGAGCTTGGGGCCTGTCATGGTTTATGTTGGTGGCTGCTAGGCCTCATGCATTTGCATTATGCATTTGTGATTGGTTCATGGTCTAGTGCTTGGATTGATGGTGTGTCACCCACATAGGGGTGGAGCCAGGATGTGATGTAATGGCAGGGAGAAGGTGTGCCTTGCTCTTTTGCCTGTTTCCTCCTTGCTGTTTGCAGCCACCATGAACTGTGGCCCAGCCATGCCACCCTACCTTGGAGCCAACTGAGTATGGACTGAAAACTTCAAAAACTGTAAGAAATAAACCTTTCCATTCCCAACTTTTGGCTTCGGGTATTTTGTCTCAGCAACGAGTAAAAAGTAACTAAGACAGGGCCTCCATGTCACTGAGGATGGATGTGGTGCTTTTCAGGACAGCCCTGGTCTTTGTTGTGAGTGTGACTTCTTGGCTCCAGCATAGAATCCTCATCCTACCAGCACAGCTCCTTCACCCTGCTGGCATAGACTTTCTGGTTTCTACTGCTGACCTTTGAGCCTTCCTAGCACGGATCAGTAAAGAGACTGTCATGAGTCCTTCTTTTGGGCTCTGCACCTCCATTTGGACTCGTGGCGGGCATTGTCATAAACTCTGGGTTTTTATCTGGACGCGTGTGGGACATTGCTATGGGATTTAGGCCCTTGACTAAATATTCTATGTTTTTTGGTGTTGCGGATAGATTTCCTGAATTTTCTTGTCTTAACTTCCAGTGACCATTATAAAAATAATTTTATAAACTCCATGTCTTGATTCTAATTGTTCTCTGCACAATCCCTGACTACAACAGTATTTCATCTCATCTGTATTTTCTGCCAAACTTTCAACATGCTGTGCCATGCCAGTATCCTCCTTTAAAGAAGATAATAAAGTCCTGGCTTGTTATTGTAGGGTAATATAAGTTAACTTGGTTATGGGGGACATAGTCAGGGTGGTCCTACTTTGTTCATGTTTTGTATTTAACGGCTCTACTCTCAAACTTCTCAAAAATGCCATGGATTCCATAATTCCCACAAGCTTTTAAGAGTTTGAAAACTGTTTGAGATCTTTAATTCCTTGGTTCTTGAAATTTTGATCAGTAGTCACTTTTCACAGGAGTTATAATCGAAATAGGGTCCATTTTTATCACTTTAGTCCCACAAATCCTGACCTGTAGCTACATTCAGTTGGCTCCCTCTAGAAGCTCAGTTTATAACACAGCTGGGAGCCACCAACACGTGTGAATAAAATACATACTGCTGTACCTCAAGGCACTGTGAGAGCTTATATGGTCAAAGTTCATTTGCAACTCTGCTGGCATCTCGTTGACCAAGGAAGATAAGAAATGTTGGTTATTACCACATATACTTTAGTAACACCTGTCAGAGGAGAGCATGGAAAGGCAATTTGTTCCTTCAATGTCACTATCATAGAAAGTTATTCTGTTCTTTTGGCAATTTTTGATAATAAAAGTAAAAGTGAACAAAGAGGTACTAAAATGAGAAACACTGCATTACATTGAAACAATTCCAGGTTATTGTAATAATAGAATTATCCAAATTGATTTTCAACTGGATTGTAATGGAACTTAATAATCAATCATAAGACAACTCAGGCTGCATGATGGAAAAAGGAAAAGTGGCATCCTTTGTGTACTTATGATTATACACCCATATGTATATGTCATACATATAGGCACATGTATATATGTATAGAATATGTATATATATATATGGCATATGTGCATGTTCCTTCAGATATGTGAACTATATTTGCCATGGAATGAATATGGCTTGTATCGACCAAATGTCTGCAGGTTGGTACTTTGGTCTCCACAGTGATTGTGTTGAGTGATGGTGAAGGCTAGTTGGGGAGAGCCAGGCATTGTGAAACTCTGTATTTCTACTCCTGGTCTGAGATATCTCTTATTTATTTGGGCACGTGCTCAGCCACATGCCATATGCCATAAGGTCCTTGTCAGAACTAATCCACTGCAACTCTTATGGCCTTAAACATCCAAAACTGTGATCTAAATAAACCTCTTTGTTCATGAGTAACCTATGCTAGTGCTGTGATTGGAATACAGATAGTGATCCCAAAGGCCCCTGTGTTAAGGTCTGGTACCCAGTGTGACTGTCGTGGGAACTGCTGTGGGCCATTATTATACAGGATCAAGTATGATTTCCATAGGACTTCAAAGACATTTCCCTTAAAGATATTTTAAGGCCCTGACTCATTTTGCATTCTATCTCTCTGCTTCCTGGTTTTAAAGTGAGAAATTTGCTCCAGCATACTCTGCTATCATTGCCATCTAGAACCCTCCCCAGCATCCTAAAGCAATGGAATCACCCAATCCTGGATTGGAACCTACAGAATCATGAGCTAAATAAACATATTATCTTTATAAAGTCACTTTCCTCATATTTTCTTGAAATAACATCAAGCTAACCAACAGTCAGGTATTTTTATCTAGTGCAAAAAAGGCCAAAACAATACAATAGGTATAGATAGATAGATAGATAGATAGACAGATGTAATAATGTTCATTTTACAGATAAGTATACAGTGGTACCTCAGTTTATTAATTTATTTCATTGCATGGTTTTTGAGAGGATGGACACATCTGTGTTCGGGCATGGACGAGGTCCATGATTGTGCTCACCATATAATGCTGAGTTTGCAAATAAAAATAAAATTTTGCCAAAAGCTTCTGTCGGCAAACTGAATTGTTTGAAAGCAGAAATATGCATGAATCAAGGCATTACTTTACTAAAATTTGCTTAAAGTATATTCTTCATCCATTCATTGATTGATGGGCATTTGAGCTGTTTCCAAGATTTAACTGTGTTCCTGTGAGCATGGGTATGCATGGGTATGCATATATCACTGTGAAATAGTGTTTTTAATTGTTTCAAGAAGATACAAAGAATGGAAGTATCTGAGTCAAATGAAACTTCTCGTTTTAATTTTCTGAGGAATCTCCACACTGATTTTCACAACAGTTTCACTAAGACTTGTGCAGTCATAGAGTTCTTTTTCCCACATATCAACCAGCATTTGTTATCAGATGATGGCTTAATAATTGCCATTTTTTTTGGGGGGGAGATAGAATCTCAACATTATTTTAATTTTTAGTGCTCAAATGAACATTTTTTTCATGTTTATTTGGATTTCTGTGTCTTCACCTAGAAGTGTTTATTTATCTCATATACACATTTTTAGACTGGGTCTTTAAATTAGGGAGGGTGATACTTTGAGTTCTTTATATACTCTAATTATTAGTCCTTTGTCTAAGGAACAGCTGGCAAAATATTTTTCCAATTCTGAGGGTTATCTTTCCACATTATTGATGCATTCTTTTGCTGTGCAAAAGCATTTTAATAATATGAGGTTCAGGTTGTTGATATTTTGTAACTTTTCCCTTGCAGTCAGGGATTTTGTTCCTGAAATCTGTTGCCTACATCTCTATTTTCAAGAATTCTACCTATTGTTTCCTCCAGCAGATCTAAGGTTTCTGTTTTAATATTTAGATCTTCTATCAATTTTTATTTTAGTTTAGCGCACCATAAGAGACATGGATCTAACTTTAGTCTTCAGCATGTGGCAAACCAGTTTTCCCACCATCATTTATCAAAGAGGCTTGGGCTCTCACCATGAAGGCAGCAGGAGCAGTGTGTCAGCAGACAGCATTGCAGCCAGCCCCCATCCTGCACCAGTGTCATGAGCGGATAGAGACGTGCCAGAGGAAGCTGTGCAAGGGCTAGGAAGAGTCACTGTACAGGGGACCTAGAGCAGCCTCGAGCTATCTCTGCAGGAGAGCATCCTCTGAGACATTATCTGACACTGTGCTTCTTTACCTTTATCTAGCTGTCAGCATAGACAAATCCTTGGGTCTGAGTATGGCAGAAACAAGCATCTCCTTCAACTGTAATTTTTTCCATCTTCTTCAATTGGATAGAAGTTAGTAACACTTTTAATAAACCATTATACAATGATTTGATCTGTGCAAAGTTCTGGGTTGCAGGTGGAGATGAAGGACAACTGTGCAGTTTTTCTGGGTCATGGCTTAAGTCACTGTCTCTCTGAGAATCAATGACTGTTTTTTCATTGCCTTGCAGCATAGCATCAGCCCAATGACTATGTTCCTTTGTTTCTCTTAAATGAGTAATCATTACTCACAATGCATTATGACTTTTGGATTGGATGGCATGATAGAAATAGGTTGTTCTGTTACTTTCCTTTCACTTCATTATTCCCTTTGTAATTCACACATATACAAATTGCAGAGCATAACCTACAGATGTCTATGCACTCAACCTCTAGCCTAAGAAATGCCATGTTGCAAATTTAGGTGAAGCTGCTCCTCATTCGATCCCGACTACATTTCCTTTATGCTGGCCTCCACCCCTCACATCCTGCTCAGAACTAGCCTCTCACCTAAATTGAGTGATTACTGAGATAAATTGTGAGCTTACTTCTATGTGACATCAAAGTTCCTGATGTTTCAATTATCTTAATTTAGCTTGACAGTTACAGCATATTTTCATATGTTTATCAGCTATGATTTCATATTTCTGCACTTTAACTATACAGCTCGATTTTCATTGGTCTTATTTTACAAATGAAGTCAGAGAATGTGTTTGCCTTGCCTAAACACATCTATAGCTAGTGATTGATAGAACTGGGACCCAAAGCCAGGACTTACGACCTCTTTGGGCTTTTGTTCTACTGCACAGAACCATTGCTCTTTTTTATAATTAAATGCATTGATATAATTTAGTTATGCTTAGTGATCACATTCATCATAGGGAATTTGTACCTGTACATGATGTAACCTGATTCTTTCTTTCCCATTCCTCTCCCATCTCTTCAATCCTGTTTCCCTCCTTATTTACAAAGCTTTCTTCTCATTTTACTCATTTTTCTTATTTTTTCTTTTCCCTTCCATCACCCTCAATTCTCCTTTCCCTTTGAACAATTATTTCCCATTTCACAATATTTATTATAAAATTTTCTTTTTATTTACACTTTTAGTTTCTCACACTGAAGAGACATTTCAATATTTAAATGTATGCAACTTATATTATTTAAGGGTATGGCCTCAAGGTCGGTTCATTTACCTATAAATGAAGTTTATCCTAGTTTATGACTGACTAATACACCATTGTATTAAAAAACACAACTTTTTAGCCATTCATTGGTTCATGGAAATTTGGGTTGTTTCCATGATTTAGCTACTACAAATATGTTGCTATAAATATGGGTGCACATATGTCACTGTAATATGATGTTTTTAGTTCTTTTAGGAAGATACCAAGAAATGGAATAGCTGGGTCAAGTGAAACCTCTAGTCCTCGTTTTTTGAGGAATTTCCACACATATCTCCACATTGGTTGTACCAGTCTACACTCGCAACAGTATTGGAGAATGGCTCTTTTTTCCCATGCCCCCACCATTTGTTATTTGTTGATAATACCCATTATTTCTGGAGTGAG
Source organism: Cavia porcellus (assembly GCF_034190915.1). Lineage (NCBI taxonomy): Eukaryota > Metazoa > Chordata > Mammalia > Rodentia > Caviidae > Cavia > Cavia porcellus. Next base: position 111,278,804 of record NW_026947486.1, read on the forward strand.
ATGGAATATCAACACTATTTTAATTTTCACCTCTCAAATAATCAATAATGTAATTTTTCATGTATTTATTTGCCATTTGTACTTCTGGGAAGTGTCTGGTAATTTCACATGTCCAAAATTATTGTATAGATTTAATACAATCCCAATCAAAATAACATTAGCATACAACAAAGAACTACAAAAAACAGTCTAACTATTCATTTGAAGCCATAGGAGAACTACAATTGCTAAAATGATTCTGGGTAACAAAGGCAAAGCAGGGGGTATCACAATCCCAGACTTGAAATTATACTATGGAGCTACTGAGATAAAAACAGTATGTAAAAAGACCTGAAGAGCAATACAAAAGACTACAAGATGCAGAAACAATTTCAAACAACCAATTTAACTTTGACAAAGGGCCAAACACATTTACTGGAAGAAAGAAAGTCTCTTTAATAAATGATGCTGGAAAACCTGGCTTTCCACATGCCAAAAAATAAAAATAGAGCTATGTATAACACCATGAAATAAACTGAAATCAAAATGGATCCAAGATCTAAATATTAAAACAGAAAAACTAAATCTTCTGGCAGAGATAATAGGTAGAACTCTTGAAGACATAACTGTAAGCAAAGACTTCATGTACAAAACCTCAACTGCACTGGAAAAAGTACAGAGAGTCAACAACTGGAATATCATCTTATTAAAAAGCTTTCAGCAACAAAAGAAACAGCATAAGTTGAAAACTCAACCCACAAAGTGTCAAAAAATCTTAGCAAGTTGTTCTTCAGACAAAGGACTAATATATAGAATATATAAAGAATTGAAAAAGGGCAGACCCCCAAAATTTAAAAAAATAAGTCTTTAAAAAACGATTATTAAAATAGTTTTGAGTTAGAACATATCAGGTAAATTGCACAACTGAAAAATTTGCAAGACATTCTGCATCTGATAAGAAATCTTCCATCTCTGCCTTTATCTTCTTTACATGGCTTTTTTTCCTCTGTCTCTCTCCAAATTTATCCCTCATGTTAGGACACCAATAACAGGATTAGATCAAATTATAGATTGGATCAAACTACTCCAATGTGTTTTCATCTTAACAGGCTATGCCTTCAATGACGTTCTTTCCAAATAGAGTCACAGGCTGAAGATCTGAGGACTACAAGTTCAACCCCTGCATTTGGAGGGAGGACACAATTCATTTCATAAAAATCACTGTCTCCTGGAGAAGGCTGACAAGGCAAGGACACAGTGGGAGTGGAGAATACAGCTGCTGGGGACAAATGGGATATCTCTTATCCTCAGTTTGATGCAAGGGGTTAATCTGAGAAATGAAACAAATTAGAAAGTAAATGGAAGGAAAGTGGGGGGGGACTCTAGAAATTGCATCTTTAAAAGATGATCAAATTTATAAATCCTTACAAAACCTAAGGAAAACAAAGAATCAAAAAATAAAATAAAAACGAAAGGAGTTAGTACTACTGTTACAAGGAAGTTAAAAGTACAATTAGTCTACTATCAACAATTTTACCCAAATAAATTGGAAAAACAAGAAGAATTAGATAAGCACCTAGAAATGTATGTCCTGCCAAGAATGACTCTTGATGAACTAGGAAATCTGAACAGAGCCACAATTGGTAAACTGATTCATTAGGTGGTAATCAGAAACTTCTCAACAATGAAAAGCTTCCAATAAGATGGCTTCACTGGTGAAATCTACGAAACACTTAAAGAAGTATTAACGCCAACTTTTCTCAAATTCCTCCAAAAATGTGAAAATTAAGTATATTTCAAAATTAATTTTATGAAACAGTATTACTCTGATATTAAAGGTAGTTAAAGGTAATTTAAATCTATAAGCCCGTATTCCTGATAAGTATAGACAGCAAAATCTTCAACAGGATATGGGCAAAATGAATTTAACAACATATTTATAAGATAATAACCAAGTAATTCTAACCCCTAGCATGCAGAGATAGTTCAATGTATGCAAATCAATCAATGTGGTATATTACTGATACAGGGGAATGAAACTCCCAACCTACTAGATATCCAGTACAATTTTGTGTTCTCTAAAACTGAAGAATGAATTTTAGGAACAACAAAGGTTAAGAGCAGAATATATTTATTGAGACAAAGAAAAATTCTGTCTGAGAGAGAGACAGAAGGGGTCCCAAGTGGGTTGTCAAAGACTCTGCCTTTTCTAAGGACTTTTATAGAGTAAAACCATAAGGTGAGATGGGTCCAAGATGGAGAAAACTGGGCACTTGCAAGGTAGAGAGGCAAGAGATGGGACAGAACTATGGTCAACCAATAAGATTAACTCTCTAGGTAAAATTGACCAAATCCAGGACAAATGAGGAAATGAATCACCTAGTAAGCAGGCATTCTAATGCAGCAGTGCCTCTTCCTGTAGGGGGTTGGGTTGGTGGTGACTAATGGTTTAGTCAAGGTGATTCCATATCTACTTAGAATATCAATCCCTGATGTTTATACTTAGGGTGTGGTTGCATTTGTTTTGCCTTTTGTCTTGAGATCTGTCCCACAGCCAGAGGTGTCTTTCTCCTCCAAGATCAAAAGACATGTAGTCCTCTGTGCTGGCTCCTTTGGGGGCCCAGCCTTGTCTGACTACCTATAATATTTCTACCTAACTCAGCTGCCTGTAACATTAACTTCACAGAACAAAAAATAAAATTAGCATAATCATAACAGATTCAAAAAGCATGTGGCAAAATTCAGCATACTTTTTAATTAAAAGTTTATGAAATAATTGAAACAGAAGAAAATTTCCTTTCTATAATGAGGACATGTATGAAAATCATAGCACTACCATATGTGTTATGAAAAATATTTTCTCAAATAACAAAACTGTGACAAGCATATACATGCTCAATACTTTTATTCAACAAAGTGCTGCAAATATAAGCCAGAAACATTAGGCAAGAGAAAGAAAAAAATTTTATCCAAATCAGGAAAGAAGATAAAATTTTCTCTGCCAGCATATGAAACTATATGTAGAAAATATTAACTGTCCCATAATACCTGTTGGAAATAGTGAGCAAGTAAAGCAAAATTATATGATTAACACAACATACAAGAATCAGCTATGTTTAAGCCATCCAAACCCTATCAAAATTGCAATGGAATTTTTTAAAAAAGCAACTTTAAAATTTATGTAGATTACAATGAACAACACATGGTAAAGCAACCTTTAGAAAAAAGAGCAAAGCAAGAGGAATCACACTTGCTTTGAAAATACACCACAAAGTTGCAGCAACTAAAACAGTATGGCACTGCCATAAAGAAAAATGAAAACCAATAAGAAAGAATACAGGGCCCACAAATAGGCCTCTCTTTCTTTGTTTCTCTCTCTCTCTCTCTCTCTCTCTCTCTCTCTCTCTCTCTATCTTTTAAACATATCTTTTAAAATATATCTTTTAAGGTATATATATATATATATATATATATATATATATATATATATATGATCTACAACATGGTTTCCAAGAGTACATAATGAGGAAATAACACTATTTAACAAGTAGTTCTGCAATAGCTTGATAACCACATACAAAAGAATTAAACTATAATGTTATATTACTTAGACACAACAATCAATTAAATATGAATTGAAGACAAATTTGAGGCCTGAAACTATAAAGCTCAAAAAAAAAGCAGAGAAAAACTCCTTGACATCAATCTAGCAATAATTTTTGGAGCATAGGCAAAAGCATAGCAACAAAAGCAAATACTGACAAACAGGATTAAATAAAACAAAAAAATCTTTGGCACAGCAAAGAAAAAAATCAACAGATTGATAAGGCAATCAATAAACTGAAAATAAACCCTACTAGATGTAGAAAGCATTTGCAAATGATATAACTGAGAAATGGCTCAGACCTAAAATACTTATTAAAAAAAAACCTTCCACAAAAATAGCGAAACAAAAATCCCCGAACTGATTAAAAAATTATCAACAGACTTGATTAGACTTTCTCCAAAGATACAAATTATTAATGGATATACAAAAAGATGTTTAACATCACTAATCATCAAGGATAAGCAAATCAAAATTACAACGTGATATTACCTCACTTCTCTTAGAAAAACTGTTATCAAAAACATGGAAGATAATTATTTGTGAGAGAATGGAGAGCATGGAACTTTTATATGCTGTCTGTCCGACTCTCAGTTGTCACAGCCATGTGGAAAATCATAGAGATTGCTCAGGAAATTCAAAGTAGAAATAGTGTGCAATCTAGTAATCCCAAAGAACTGAAATCAGGATCTTAAAAAGGTATTGCCATTGACCTGCTCATTGCAACATTATTCACAATAGCTCAGAGGTGAAAACCACTTAAAATTCATGAAGAAATTAGTTAATAAAGAAAATATGATATATAGTGCAATTCAGCCTCAAAAATGAAAGAATAAAATGATGCAAATATGCTGCAACACTGATGAATTTTGATCATGAGAGAACTTGACTATGTAAAAAAGTAGGTAGTAACTTATCAATTTGAAAGACGTAGAATTTTTGAGGAAGACTAGACAGAAACTTCAAACTCAGAAGAAGAGAAAAAACAAGAATGGACTCAGTTGAAACCTTTGGCACCTCTAGCTATTTAGCCAAACTTAAGCACAGCTCAAATTCCTGGACATATTAGCATAAATCTGCAATACAGTCATATTTACGTCAATTTCTATGGCTTATACATCTCTGGTTTTTAACATAAAATTACAACCTATGCCAAACAGCAAGAGAAATGCAGTATGAATAGAAAAAGCAAGCATCAGAACTTGATTTAGATACGACACTATTGGTAAAATTAAAGACAAGAAATTCAAACAAATTATAATTAATGTATTATGAGTCCCTAATAGAAAGTGTGGACAATGCATACATTATAAAAATGTTAGATATTGACCCAACTATATCAGTAAGCATTTTAAAAATGAATAATCTAAAAATAGCAAATAAGGACAGATATTTCAGTGACAATATTTTGAGGGGTGCAAGATGTTACTATGCAGTTCAGGCTGGTTGGACTCACTATGTAGCCCAGGCTGGCCTTGCAGTCACAGTGATCCTCCTGCCTCAGCCTTCCAAGTGCGGAAATTAGAGATACATGCCACTAATACTTGGTTTCAGGCTAGGGATTTCAAACAGGGTTGAGAAAGACCCAATTCAATTTCATCTACATGAAACCCAATTTAAATGTAAAGGCTGCAATAGATAAAAACTAAAGGGGTTTTAAGATTTACCATGCTAATTTGTAATGAAAACAATAATTTTAACAGGCCTATGTTCCTGAGATATAATTTGCATGCACATTTCTTACCTCCCTGACCAATTTATGTGACATAAAATGTCTAGAGGAAGCTGGAGGGGGCTTTGTTTTATTCCGCATGAGAAAGACCTTCGATATTTTTCTGAGAATCGGCATTGTTTATGAAGAACGCTTGGGTATATAGCTGAATGAATATTTTCCCAGCCCACTTGCAGTAAGAAAAGAAAATCCTTTTCAGACCTTCATTGTGAAAAATGGATGGGTTTCCAGAAGGAAAAACTCTTTAATTCTCCTCTAAAACAGCACCTTCCTGGGGTATCCCATTCATAAATCCATACTCAGTTTCCAGTAATAGCAAAAGTTATCATTTATGTATTCTTACAATATTATAGCTCCTTTAATTACTTCTTTGAGTAAACATATACCAGGCATGTCTGCATGTATTTTCCTGTCTCAATTTCTAGATGACCATTTGCATTGCAATATCAATTTTTGAAAGATCTATGAAAAAAGTTGCTGATTTGCAGTTCACTCAGAATTTTCCTGTTGAAACGATGTATGTGACAACTTCCAAGCTATTTCCATTGTAGAACTGAAACCAGAGGTCTTCCTTACCATTCATTTTAAACATAGTCCAACTGGTTTATGCCCTCATCGAATTGGTACTAGTCAAGTATATAATAAACAATGTACAGAGTTCTCAATAACCTCTAGAATTAGAGGTTCCATTTAACTTAATTATTCCTTTTCTGGGTATTTTCCAAGAAGAATTGAAAAGATACCACAGTGATATATGTGCACCCAAGTTTATAGTAGTACAAACTGTAATAGTCAGATTTTGGAAACAACTCAAATGCCCATCAACTGAGAGATGGATGAAAAAGATGTAGCATTTTTTACTCAGCTATAGAGAAATATAATCTAGAGTCTTTTGTAAGTAAATGGATGCAAATAGAAGCTGTACTCATAAGTGAATAAATCAGATTCACGTGTGTAAACACTATATTGTTTCACTAGTGTGAGAAATGAAAAGTCTAAATAAGATTCAAATTACAAGATATAGTGGGAAAGGGAAAGGAACTGCTCAAAGGAAAATCATATTGCTTGATAAAGTTTGCATGACTATATCTGGTAATTTGAGCAACTCTTTTGAAGATAACAATATGCAATATAACAACCACTGTTAAATTCCTATCATCTTACTTTGAAATCTTATATTGTCATTGTTTTGTTCTTGTTATTTTGCTTTGGTTGTTTTTAGATTTTTCTGTTATTTTCTCTTTAAAATTATATATATATATATATATATATATATATTCTATCAAACTTCATCACCAAAAACCAATGATAATTTCAAAGTCTTTTTCCATAAAATTAAACACAAAACAAGCCCTTGGAACCCTTCTGGCTCTCTCAGACAGAAATTTTCTTCCTCTCAATAAATACGTTCTGCTCTTTAAATTAAACACAAGTTTTCTCACCTCCCCAAAGAAAACATGCTGCTGAATGCAATGAACAATTTTCTGCCATTGCATAATTAAATCTCAGCATCTTTTTACAAGGCTGACCAGTCTTTTCTTTCTCAATTTATTCTCCAGCACATGTGACACCCCAGCTCTTAGAACTGCCTGGACGTCATCCATTACACTTAATCATTTCCCTTTGCTAGTTTCACACCCTGGGACAATTAAGCTTAATTGTCAGCTTAATTGTGTTGGGAGCTGCATAGGTAAAGCACACTTCTGAGTGTATCTAGGTGGGTCATGGAGGTGGAACCTTGAATACTACAACTTGTCTTTCATCCCTTTCTCTCTTCCCGTGTGTCAGGCTCTACTTTTGAGTTGTTAACTGATTGAGAAATTTTGCTCTGCCACACCCTTCAGCTGTGAGTTTCTGTTTTGGAGTCAGCCAATGATAGAATGGATTTCTTGAAATGCTGAACCAAATTAAACTTCTCTTCCCTTAATTTGTGGGTGCTGAATAGTTTGTCAAGCAATAAGAAAACTGAATAATATGGAAAATTGGTATGTAGAAATGGAATCATTGCCTTGACAATATCTGACCATGTATTCACAAGGCTATGGAACTAGTTTTCAGGAAGAATTTAGAAAAATTTGGAAACACTTGCTAGAGAAGCCCAAGCATATTATAAGCAAATCTTGGTAAGTGATTCTTGTCAAAGTTAAGAAGGCAAGAATGCTGATGGGCATGTAAATATTAAAATCCAAGCACATGGCTTTGCAGTTGGAACAAAGACTCCACTGTCAATTGGACTAGAGGCCATATTCGTAAGTGTTGCATTCTGCCAGAAAAATTGTTCACATTTTGGCCATGTCGTAAGACTTTGCAAAAGACTGAGATAGCAAGTTGTAGACTAATTGATCTGACAGAGAAAATTTTGATGCAGCCCAACATACATGCTATAGTGGAATGGGTAGTGCTGGTTACATTTAGTTAGACTTACAGTGACAATTGAGAGCAAAAAAACAGCAGAAAATTTTTAAACATTTACATTTATACTTATATTATGGTGTGGTTGCTGAAGAGACTAATGTCATTTTTTAAACCACATACTTTGAACTGGGACAAGCCCTTGTGGGCATCTCAGAAATCAGGACTGCACCATCCATTTCAGGCTCTAGGGTGAAAAAATGTAGCCCTTATATTTGAGAAGACATTTCCTGGAAGCCTTTCTGAAGAAGGACCTCCTAGAGAATTGGTTGTCAAGGAATCATTTCACTTTGTCCAGCCATTTAGTCATCGAGAGTCTGCTGCAGCCATGGGCCAAGGGGCTTGGCTACTGTTTCTAGTGACAGCAGGCCCGGGCAGCATCCATGAGCCATTCGTTTTCCTGAGATGCAAATGCAAGATTTGTGACAATGGAGAGGCTTGCACCTAGATTTCAAAGGAAGACCTTGGAGGCCAAGTAGAGACCCTGATATAGCAGCACATGAATGTGGGAATGAGGCCAAAGATGCAGGGGCAACCCTAAGGAGTTGGAGATGGCAGAAATGTAGGACTTCTGCAGAACCAACGCAAGGGAGAGGCCTTGCTAACTGCAACCAAGCACTCTGAACTCAAGTGTCACCACTGTGTCCTCTGGAAGCTGGATATGGAGCTAAATGCAATAATGCTTGCCCTGCTGGGGTTCTAATCTTACTTGGTCTGTTATTTTCTATCCCTAGTGCATTTATTTCAGAATGGGAATATTTACTCTGAGCCATCGCATCTTAGCATAATGTAATTTCCTGTCTTGTTTGTTACAGGGGTTTCTGGCTAAGAGTTTTCCTTGAGCCCCAGAGGAGATTTTGGATTTAGACTTTTGAGAAATGCTGGAACTCTTGAGACCTGGAGGAAGGATTATTGCAATTTAGATTGTATAGAAGATAGTTGCATCATATTAAGTGAAATTAACTTATTATTGTGCTTATTTAGAAGTTAAGTATGGTTAAAGATATGTACGTATGGGTGTCAAGTTGACAAATGGAGGGATATTGTTCTTAAGCTTGTAAACTTGATAGGTGTGGAAGCTGCATACAGAATTAGTAAAGCCAAATTGTGGGTATGTCTGAGTGGGCCTTGGAGGCACAGACTTGGGGGTTGTGCCTGGTCCCTTACCACTATTCTGTTTCCCAGATGCCATGAACTAAGGTGCTTTGCTCCACCATAACTTTCTGCCATGATGTTCCTGCCTTAGGGCCAGCTGATCACAGACTGAATGTGCTGAATCCATGACACAAATTAAACTTCTCTTTTAAATTGTGTTTCAGATATTTTCTCAAGAAGAAGTATAGCTAATGCACTTCCTTTATCCAAATCTTTCATGTCTCTGTTCTTTAGATCTTAATCCTGGGCTGAGTTTTTATTCTTTTTATACACAGTATTTGATCTGAATCTAGTTCCGTGGCCCTAAGTGTGTGTTTCCAATTTTTTCCTCCAAAATGAACTGTTCTGAGCTCCAAATTTAGGAAGTCAGTTGTGCACTTGACATTTTCTCTTAGAAGCTTCAGAGGCATTACTTTTGACTGGAAATCTTTACTTTACACATACATTTTTGCCTTGCCTGGGCCAAACTGAATGAAGAGACATTGGCTTGACTTGGGTGTCATATAAAATACATAGAATAATTAATATATATATAAGTAAACAAATTTCTTTTAAAATATATTTGTCACATGTTTACAAAGAGAGTAAATGGCCAGCAGACACAGTTTGGACATACATAGAAACTGATATAAAAGGATGTTATTTGCTGGTGTTGTAATGTTATTGAGTTTTGTTTGAGACTTTGGAAGATAGGACAAATAAGATACATTGGGTTAGTGAACTTCACAAGTATTGAAGGCACTGAATCAGTTCATGAAAAGCTTCCGAAAGTGCAGGCTTCAATTCAGACTTGAACTGTAGTAAGACATTTGATTAAAATCTTTTTAGAAAAAAGAAATGGGGAAAAAACTGGGTGAAAGGAGATACTACTCATATACTTGGAAATGCCAATGTATCTGGGAGCACAGATTTTGGAATTGATAATAAGTGAAAGGAAAGTTAAATTTCACAAATCAGTCACATTTTTCGACATTATGATATCATTGGAATGGTACATTATAACCTTATACACATTGCATAACCTTGTGTGTACAATGTGATTTGACGAACCAAGTAAGCATAAATAATGAATACAAGGAACAGAAGTTTGTTCATTTTGCTTAATGTGTATTTTGGCCTCAGGAGAAAACTTAATTGTAGGAATGTCTGTAATATTCCAGAGGCTTCTTGGAGCAATGTTGGTAACCAATAAAGGCCTCAAGATGCTAAAATACCCTTCATGTTGATCTGAATTACATTTATAGGCATAGCACTAAAGACTGGCAAGCAAGATTTTTCACATAGTTTAAAAATGTCCTTATTGAAGAATCAACCTTGCTCAAGATTGACCATAGACCTGTTAGGCCACTGAGCTAACATATAATATACAATACAGTATGAAGAATAGGTGACTGATTATTTTCAGGGATTTTAAAATTCCTCATCTGCATTCACTCATTACTTGACAGTCTCAGGCCACATACCTATCAATGTTTGGAATTCTACAGAATCAACAGTTCTGTTTACTGTGCTTGCAATGTGGATTCATTTCCTAAGGCTTCTATGACAAGTGGTACACTGTGAGTGGCTTAATAAAACAGAAATGTGTTGTCTTAACGTTGTGGAAGTTAGAAGTGCAAGATCAAGGGGTTAGCTGAGCAGGGTCTGAAACTTTCAGAGTAAAACCTGTATTTACCTCTTGTTGACTTCTGCTGGTGGTAGTTATCAGTTCCTAGCATTTCTTGTCTTGCAATTGCATCACCCAACTCTCTGGCTCTACCATCACAGGCCAAGATCTTTGTGTGTGTATGTCCTCATGTGGTCATCTTCTCATTTTATACAACAGGTATATTGTTTTAATGGCCCACTATAGTGACAGCACCTCAGTTTGACTTCATTTACAAAACTGTATATCAAATAAGTCACATTTGAGTCACTAGGAGTTAGGACTCCAACACATGTGTTTGGGGAGACAATACAATGATAGTCCTCTTTTGATTCTCTGCTCTGTCCCTTCATTCCTTTCCTGTCTGTGTATTAAAATCAGCTCAAGGCAGGCTCTGGGTAAGAAAGGTCACATTCTTACTTTGGAAAGAACTCCTACTAAAAAAGAACTTAAAGGTCCCAAAGCTCTAAAAGACGAAGGGTAAATCTCATACTTGATATTGGGAGACACCATCCTGAGATTTAGGAAAAGTCACTTTGGCTAAGCCCAAGTGTGATGGATTAACACATGGGACTCTTGTAACACCCAGCTGAACTGAGTCAGCGTGGTTCTGGGTGTGGAGGGCCCATCTGAGATTTGTTGCCAACAGCATAAAAGGAAAACTGCAGAAGATGGGTGCACTGTTGATTCTCCTCAAGAAGTTGTCTCACTGGTTTTCCTGATAAGAATTCAGCTGTCTCTTCATTGCATGAGCTCAAGTCCTTACTGTCACTGAGGATGGGTGCGGATGCTTTTTAGGGGGACTCTAATCCTTGAGTGTAGCTTCTGGATCCAGTGCAGATCCCTCAGCCTGCTGGCACAGATCCTTCACCCTACCGGCACATAATTTCTAGCTTCCACCACTGGGCTTTGTGGCTTCCCAGTGCAGATCCTTGATACAGACTTACCTGAAATATTTTTGTGGACTGTAGGCCTCCAGTTGTACTCATGGAGGTCATTGCCATTGGCTCCAGGTCTTTAGCTGTACTCATGCGGGACATTGCCATGGGATTCAGATCTTAGCTGTATTCTTTGAGTGTCTAGAACATGAAAAGGTCTCTTGAACTCTTCTGCATTTGACTTTTTTAATGAATATTATAAAATAATTCTATAAATTATGTGTTCTGTATTAAATCTATCCACTTGAAAACCCTGACTACAACACCAAGGATAAAAGACAAAGAAATGATCTTGAGACAAGGCAGAAAAAAAAAAAAAAAAAAAAAAAAAAAACAACGGTTCACATCTCATATATACTCCAATTAAACAGACAATAAATAACAGAGAGGAGTTCCTCTCTGGGTCTCAGAGTCAGAATTCTACTTCAAGATGCCTCAAAGCTACTAGTCCATGGCCTGTTAGGCACCAAGCTCTACAGTATGTGGTGAGTGGCAGGTGAGAAAGAAAATCTTTATTAGCTGCCTCTACCCACTGCTTGCATTACTTCCTGGGTGCTGTTAAGATTCTCATAGGAACATGAACCTCTCTGTGAACTGCATGCACTAGGGACCGAGGTTGCACACTCCTTATGGGACTCTAAATCCTGATGAAATGTGGTGGAGCTGAGGTGGTAAGGGTAATTTTGGGGAGAAATTTCAAATACAGATTAACATTAGCGGAGAGGATCGATTACATAAGAAATCCATTGTTTGCAGATTCATATCAAAATCCTGTCTAGCCTAAGTGGCAAGTTACAATTAAACCAAATCTGGTGGCAAGTTTTATAGGAGCAGGGGAGTTGAGGTACTTCATTTGAACAGCTGCATGATGTGACAGGCTTTAAGCCAGACTGTGACACTTATTTTAGTGTGCATGTAGCCTACTCATTATTACCACTCTATCCATCACTTCAAAGAATGGTTTGATTTAAATGGGAAACTAGGCTTTCCTGCTTATAACTGATAATTTAGGCCCAAATTGGAGTTAGGTTGTAGTAACAAAATAGAGGTGAATGACTACATTTACAAGATATGATCAGAGTACAATGATGATTATCTTTTAAAGTTTTATGATAAAAGATACATTGTCCTTATTCCCTCTCTGCATACGTCTCACTTTGCATACATTTATCCCATTGTTCTTGACACTTTCTGAAGCAATTCTGGAAGTCATCTTTCATGAGTGTTTTTATGAAGTGTGATCAAAACTACAGTACATGCTGCTGATGAATGCCATCTTATGAAAAAGAAGGCCAGCAGAAAGATTGTGGTATGTCCTCATCCATGTTATTTACTGGATCTGGCAACATGTGACTTCTGGCTCTTCTTCAAGCTCAAAATGATTCTGAAATGTACATGTTTTTAATTGATTCAGGGCATCAAGCACAACAGCAGCACAGCTGAAGACCCTCATGAAAGAGGGCTTCCAGAACTGCTCTAGAAATTGTTAAGAATGATGAGATATGTTTATTTGAAACAAGAGAGATTGTTTTGAGGGCCAGTCATCGCTATGTGTCTGTCATGGTTTATGTTTGTGTCCCCCAGGCCTCATGAGTTTGCATTGTTCATTTGTGATGGTTCATTGTATAGTGCTTGGATTGATGGTGTCAGTGCTCCACCCACATAGGGGTGGAGCCAGGATGTGATGCAATGGCAGGAAGAAGGTGTGTCTTTCTCTTTGCTGGTTCGAGTTTGCTGTGGGCAGCCGCCATGAACTGCGGTCCAGCCATGCCTGCCTGTCTTGGTGCCAACTGAGTGTGGACTGAAACCTCCAAAAACTGTAAGAAATAAACCTTTCCTTTCCCAACTTTGGGCTTCAGGTATTTTGTCTCAGCAACGAGTAAAAAGTAACTAAGACTGTGTCCTTTGCTGTACTATATTTTTTTCTAATTTGAACAACATCATATGTTTCAAGTACACCTCATATAATGAAGTCAGGCATTTTTGACATTATCTATAGAAATCTTGAGGAGATACAGTAAAAAAGAAAACTGAACAAGGAAAAAGAGAACAAGCCAGCTATTAAAATGTATTAGACTGAGTGACTAAATTGAGATTAGCAGTAAACCTTTCTAGATATGAGGACGTTAAAGGGAACATCTTTAATGGGCTTTTATCATCCTGGCAGACAGAGAAATCATCCCTTACCAAAGATATCCACATCCTAATGCTCCAGAACTGTGAATATGTTCCCTTGCATTGCAAAAGTTACTGTTTAACTATGACTGAGTCCACAAGTGTGAACTGGGGAGACTGTCCTTTGACCCAGTGTGTATGATGTAATAACAAGGGTCCTTGTAAGAAGATCAAGAGAGGGTCAAAGCCAGGAAAATAAGATGGTACAGCACCAGCAGAAATTTGACTGATTTGCTTTGAAATTGAGAAAGAAAGCATTGCCCAACGAATACAAGCAGCTTCTACATACCGAAAAAATGCAAGAATATTGATTTTTTCCCTTCAAGTCTCCAGGAGGAACAGACTGTCAGTCAGCCCAGACTCATTAGAAATATACTGCTTTTATCAACTTACAGTATTAACAGTAAGATGACAAAGTTGTTTTGTTTTCAGCTATGTTTGTAATGACTTATTGCATTAACAATAGGAAATGACAGTCAGACATGCCTGAATGTTGAATGTGACAGTTTTTTGTCTTGCCAAAAATAGTATCACTTCTCTGTTCCATTCCAAGCTGATTAAATCTGTAAAATCTAATGTGCTAGTACATATTATGTGTGTGAGGAGCGTTTATGTGTACATGTAACTGTGGCAATTGATATGAAGAGGCTGAGGTACATTACAAGATCACTGTACAGAATGAGAAGGCCAATGTGAAAGCAGACACTCTGAGGTAGAGATCAGCTTCGACACTTAAGAGCTCACTGGCAGCCCAGTTAGAGGAAAGCTTTGCAGATCTGATAGCATGATAGAAGCCTGGCCAGAGATGATCTGTGCATCCTTTCTACAAAAGGCACTTAAATAGGAATTTCTCACTGAAAAAGAAAATCTGATGTGAAGAAAAGCGAAAAATTACTTCAGTGATGATTTTCAGCTACATCTAACTTTTTATAATTTCTTTTGTTGTGAATATTTTTCTATAAAAAGAAGCAGGTTTGAATGGCGGGCTAATTGTGCAGACACAAATAATTATTTTTGGAATTTTAAAAATCTTGAAATTTATTTGTGTCCTATATAATTTTTATTGATTCTGTTGTAATGCAGCAATAGAACTAGATGTGTGTACACATTTAGATAAGAATTCATCCATATTAGAGAAGGACTCCAGAAATTATATACATCATACACATTTTAAATGGTCTAACTCATACTATTTTGATTATCAGAGAAGTTGAGGTAAATATTTTAGTATTATGGTGAAATATAGCCTAAAGAAGATGTTGAATAAATCAAATACTGTATTATAATTAAGAAAGATAGGCATTTTGGTATGTATAAACAGGTGATTGGATTAAATTCTGGAATGTTTACACTCATTGGGGAGAAACACAAGTTTATCCCACTAAATGTGAATGTATATGCAGTATATTTCTAATGAGTTTGGGCTGACTTACAGACTATATATGGTGAGAACTACAATTTACCATTAATCTCTCGTGAGTTCGATCCCAGGTACTGATTTAAAAAATGAATATCAAAAAATCAATGCTACATTTTGAATAAGATGCTCCAATGTATACTTAAATGATTAAGAAACCAGTAAAAATTATTCTAAGGCAAGATTACATTATACTTAGAATCTAGGCTTTTTGTATGTACAGAATTTGTAGTGTTCTCAAAAATAGCTTTTAAAATGTATCTTTCAAAAATTCCTATTTTTTCTTTAAGACGGTCTTCTGACCTACTCACTGTACATTCTCTATACCACTGCTAACCTAGGGCAGATGGTCTAATACCCCCCAACACCTCAAAGAAAAAGAATTCCTGGCAGTGTGGCCAGGCCCAGCAGTTTCCTTTCCGAGTCACTACCTGCTCAGTGAGACACTCACTTGATTCAGAGAAGTAGCAGATTATTTACAATTTCCACTGTTTCAACAGTTTTCTTAAGTAAATTCTCAGTGGAGAATGCCTCACCCACAGCCAGGAATTCTGAGTACTGAATGTGCAGGAGATTTTATTTTATAGAATAAATGGGGAGGAACCACACCAACTTGACAGCTGGCTTTGATTCCCAGCACAATGAACGTCTTTTATACTAAGCCAATGAATAAGAAGCATTCCTTCAATAAAAACTCACATCGCAGTAAGCACTGTGTAAGTTCCACTGTGTCTCTGTGTGAACTACCTATGTAGTTGATAATGCAAAATTAAGTTCAACAAAAATTCTATGCAACACCAGCAATTTGAAGAAGTTACAAGGTACATGGAGAAAATAACCTTTAGAACAGTTTCTCACCTTCAGAGAAGTTACACTTGAATAGATGATCCAGCAACATGCACAATAATTTTCAGCATATATGTGAGCCGATACATTATAATATATGGGCCTGAATTGCCAACTGTAAAGTGGGGGTGTTGAACTGTAAAGGTTGTTTTCAATTATTATGTGGATAATAAGACATACTGATTGAAAATGCGATACAGTACTGAAAAGAACTTTGGGAAAACTGAACAACTAGTAATAAATACTAAGTGTGGGAATTTTTATCACTAGTACATTAGCAAGGAATTATTAAGAGGACAAAAATCAAGATACTGGTATTATTTCATATGATACTAGTGTCTTACAAAGGGAAATTTCAACTGGAGGAGACTAATACAAAGAACATTCGGAGCAAAAAGAATAACATGCACAAAGTTGGGATGGGAAAATGCAGGCACATGTGAAAAATGTGAAGCTGTTGTTACGTAGAGTATAAGAGTATGAGGAAAAGCTTGTTGGATATGAAACTGGAATCCTGGAACTCAGGCATGATGATCTTTAGAAGATGACTTGGGAGCCATTTTATCCAGACTCATGAATTTAAATTCCATCTAATGCTTATAATTTCTAAATTCACACTTCTGTTTCTACCCTATCCTAACTTCCAGACATTGTCTAAAAATCCGTTCCATAACCATCTCCACTTGGACGTCTTAAAGGGATTCTTTAATTTACCATGTTCTTTCATCAGTCATTCCTATCTGGGTTAAGTTGTGCCTTCACTTCTAACCATCTATCTGCTTGAATTTAAAATAGCCGAGTGATACATGATATTCTTACCAGTTACGTCAAATCTATCATTGATTTGTATAAGCTCTACCTTTAAATTATATCTTAAGTCAAGTAATTTTTCACAGCTTCGTGGTCCAAATGACCATTATCTTAAAAGAAGCAACGGTAGTAGTCATCTTATTCACTTACTTTTTCACAAAGCTTAAGTCTTGTGTAGTTTGGATTTTTAGTAAAAAACATTTCCCCTTCCATATCCTTCACCTCCATAAGACTCACGTGCATACTTATCTATATGACTTGTTTAGCCAATATGATATTTTTGATGTCACAAAAGTAGAAGCTTGAAACATATTTGTACATTTCGTCTTGCCCTTTGATGCTCCTGCTAATCCCAGGAGAGGAACATCTCTTGAATAGCTGCTTGTTAAAAGGAGGGAAACATGAAATAGATTTAGGCCCCAACCTACATCCCACCTTCTAATGCTTAAGGATGACATGATTTTAAATGTTGTGTACTTTTGAGTTTTGCAATGGTTTGCTCCTCAATGTTATTGCACCAGTGGCTGATTGATACATAGTTCAATGGTCCATTAACCATATAGCAATATTTGTAATGCTTATATAGGACCATTGCACTCTACTACTCTCGATTTTAAAATAACTGCAAACATGATTATAATAAATTTTATGCCTATACCTCCATCTCCAAGGATTGACATTGCTCTCTGGCCTCTTTTTCTTGCTCCATTCACATCCCTATGGACTATACAAAATAAGCTTCCAACCAAATGCATTTATAGTCGTAGCTCTCTTTCTTGCATATTTTCCATGGATATTCACATATTTTACTTTATTGAAATGTTTCTTCTTCAAACACATTTTACTTGATTAAACAACCTAATTATTTCCCATCTAACACTTTAAGAAAACATTTGTCTATCTAGTTACCTAGCACTTAACACTATTTTTAAAATATATATTTGGTTGCTACAGTTCTTTCCTAATCAAAAGAAAGCTCCCTGACAAGTTGTTTTGTCTTGTTCACTGTCACATCTCCAGTATTAGAAACTACATGGCAGTGAACATCTGTTGAATAGAAGGGAAGGAAGAGACAGTTTTTAAGGATATATTAGTGATAATAGATTATATGTAATCATAGTAGTTAAGAAATTATTTTTATTGTTTGCATTAAGGATTCTGGATAAAGGAGAAAGAATTGGAAATAAGGTGAATGTGGGACTGTTTATATATAGAATCTATGCAGTTTAGTGGTTGGCTGAACATCACAATCACATGATAATGATAAATTAAACAAAGCTGCAAAAAGTCCCCCTCAGGAATCGGGAAGGGTAACTGTGATGTCCATATATGCATTGGACAAACAATCAAAACTACATACATAAGGTGGCAACACTGAGATGGAAGAGCAGGAGATACCAGCCTTCATTCATCCTGCAAAACATAGAGACAGCTATTCACAAAGCAAAAGAGCCTGGATAGGGCTCAAGAGTCCACTAAAGAACCTGCAGCAACACAGTGGAGGAATAATTCAAATAACAAATACATTTAAAAGAAATATATGCGTATTCACAGAGAACAAGTGGCTGGTGAGACTATCAAGAGATGAAATGATAGAAGATAGGTAAAAACAAGAAAGAAAACCATCAATACAGGCCACACTGGTCTCCAGTGGCTTGCTTTAGAGAGGACACTAACACCTTTTTCCAGGTGACAAATAGCCATTCTCACTGGATAGTCCCATAGAAGGTGATGTGGTTGCACATCTTTCTGCCATTGAAGACCTTGCCAACATTGATCTGCTTCAGGAAAAAAAAAAAGTCTCTGTGCCTCACATCCCCAGCCAATCCCAACCTAGAGCTTCAACAATTTCCTGAGTGCCAACACTCCAGACTACGGTCTCATGGATTCATTGCCACAATTTGCCCTGATCCCAATGCCAAGTTAATTATGCAAATCAGTGACCTAGTTCTTGGATTCTGTTGCTGTTTTATAAGCACCCACACCTCTCATTCTGTTAATAATGTGGTAACAAGGATGCTGATGCCTCAGGCATCAAAATTATCATTTCCCTGGATCCCAAGTCCAATGTCTCTATGAATGCTTATGTTACATATTTGTGGTCACCAGATACTAGTACCACTGCCACTACCTTTACCTCTACCACTACCACTATCACTACCATGACCAACAAGACCAAAAAGTCAGAAACAGTTCCAAGAGAGTACTATCAGCTGTATTTTACTAATAGTCTGACAGAGAAGGGAGAGAGTGGGACCTATAGAGAGAGAGACAGAGAGAGCTCTGAAGGATTTTAACTATTAACCACTAAAGATTCCAACAAGTCTTTGCTGTTACTGTGGGCAAGTATAATTTTGGCCATGGACGATCATTAGAATCTACATTGACACAAATTCAGCTGACTGAACTGTATAGAAACTATACATGGGGAAAACTCCCTGGGGCCAGTACAGCTGAAGACTTTTTGGGAAGCACCCTCGCACACTGAAAATAGCTTATAAATTCTGCAAGTGGTGACTCCTCCATTAAATGTATAAACATTGAAATAAGCCAAAAATGAAAATAAATTCAAGAAAAAAAAAAAAAACACCATGGGAGGTACACAATAATCTCTCAGAAGTTTTATGCAAAGAAAATCCATATAAACATCATATCAAAGGGTTTAAAACAATGTGTTTTAGGAAGCTCAGTAAATTTTTAGAAAATCAGAGAAGAAATTCAATGATGAAATAATGCAAAATAGTAAATAGTGAAAATGCAAAATAATGAATTACCCCAATGAAAACTAAACTTAACAATCCTGAAATTATAATTAAGAAAACAAATTTTGTTCCTGAAAAGTAAAGTGAAAAAATGAAAAATGAAATAGAGATCATGACCACTGTATGAATCAAGCAGAAAAAGGAATCTATGAGATGGAGACAGGTTATTTGAAAATATTGTCAGAAGAAAATTAGGAAAAAGGAATTAAAAGGAATGAAGCAAGTTTATGAGATTTATGAGAGAGTGTAAACAGCAGGTGCTCAAGTTATAGGAATATGATAGGACAAAGAAAGAGAGAAAGAGAGAGAGAAAGGAAGAAAGGAAGGAAGGAAGGGAAGGAGGAAGGGAGGAAGAAAGAAAGAAAGAAAAAGAAAGAAAGAAAGAAAGAAAGAAAGAAAGAAAAAAGAAAGAGAAGAAAGGGAAGAAGTTTATTTTAAAATAATCAAGGAAAAATGTCCAAGTTTGGAGAAACATGTAAGTATTCACATATATGTAGATCAGTGTTTTATAATCAGGTACAAGCCTACATTAAGCACCCTTCAGAAATAAATGAAAGATAGACTTTCTCAGGAAAATAAAACCTGATATTGTTTGTCATCACCATCTATCTTGTAAAAAAATGCTAAATGGAGTTCCTCAAACTTCAAGAAAAAGAAAGTATTACAAATATGAAAAAAATGAAAGTATGAAACCTACATGGCAAAATCGGAATACTAGAATACCTTATTGATGATGTACAAATATCTTATACATCTAATACAAGTGGTGAAAAACAAAACTATAAAATATCACCACAAAATTAGTTAAGGAATATAAAATGTCAAATGATATACATGATGGTATACAAATTGAGGAAAAGTGAAGCCAAAGTATATGGATATTTTATGTGATCAAAGTTTAGCTATCAGCTTCAAATACTCTGTTAAAACTATACATTATTTTATGTAAACCTCTTTGATAACCACTAAATAACACGCATGGTTGATACTCAAAGGATAAAAGGTAAGGAAAGTACATTATAATAAAAAATCACCCAGTCATAAAAAAAAATCAGAGGAGAAATATAAGAAGCAAAGTTATAAAAAAATTCAGAAGTCATTAACAAAATTGCTTATATAAATCCATATATATCAATAATTATCTTAAATGTAAATGAATTAAATTATCAGATGAAAATATTTAGAATGACTGAATGTATTTTTAAAAAAATCCCTGATGTACAACTTACAAGATATTAACTTCACTCTTAAAGATCACATAGAAAGTGAAAGAATGGAAAAATATATTTTTTACAAATGGAAACCAAAACTGAACAAAGGGATATGCATACACAGAATAATAAATATGTCAAAATATAACATGAGAGGAAAGGTTCATAGTAAAATGATAAAGGGCTCAGTTCATTAGAAAAGTCTAACAACTATAAAAATAGATACATATGAGCTGAAAGGATTTGCATATACCTTTAATCTCAGTCTGTAATCTCAGGAAAATCACCATGAGTTCAAAGTCAGCACGAACTACATAGCAGAACTATTTTTTTAAAATGCAAACAAAATAGATTCATACAACATGAGCATACCTAAATGTATGTAGCAAATACTAATAGATCTGAAGTTAAAGACACACTGCAATACAATAACAATGGTTTTAATTTTCATTTTTCTGATACTTAACAATATTTTATTATGTACCATTTAATACTTGTATTATTTGTTGCCTTTTGTATATCTTCATTAGAACATTAGGTACTCAGCCTATTTGCCCTATTTTAAAGCTTTATTATATTTTTTCACTGACTTATATGGATTCTACATACACTTTTGATATTAACCTCTTATCAGATGTATGATTTACAAATGTTTTCTTCAAAGAAATGTGCTCTTTCTTTACTCTGTTACATGTTCTCTTTGTTTGGTGGAACCTTTTTAGATTGATACAATTCTACCATGGCTGTATTTGCTTTTGAGCCATTTCCAAGAAACCATACAGCAATCTCATGGATCATTTCCCCTATGATTTTATCATAGCTTTACAGGTTCAGCGATTTCATACAATTCATTTAAGTATTTTGAGTTGATTAGGAATAGTTTTGCTATGTACTTCAGGCTGGCTTTGAGTTGATTATGAATCAGATAGGGACACAATATTAATTTTCTGCATCTGGATATTCAGCTTTCTCAACAACTTTTTTATTATTACTAACATTTATTAATTACACATCATAATGAGTTTCATTGTCAACATCATTCATTACAGATACTGTTTTCCCCTGTTTTATATTTTGATAACACTGTCCAAAATCAATTAAACATAAATACATAGGTGTGTTTCTGGATTTCCTATTCCACTGATATGTCTGTTTCTACGTCACCACCACGCTATTTTGCAATATACTTTGAAATTCAGTAGTATAATGTTTGCAGCTTTGTTCTTTATGGTTAATACTGATTTAGCTAGTTGAATTCTTTAAGCATTGATATAAAATTTATAATTTCATCTGGATATATAACTCGGCAGCACAAGTGCCTGCCTGGCAAGTTCAAGGTCCTGAGCTTGATTCCCATTACCAAAAATAATTACAATTGTTTTTCCAATTATTATGAAAAATGTCTTCGTAATTTTGACAGTTATTGCATTGGATATGTACATGATTTTGTACCATATAAGTGTTTTAATAGTATTAATTTTATAATCCATAGAATACACGCCTTCTTAAATTTCTTTATCAACATTTTACAGTTTTTATTCTGCAGGTCTTACCCCGCCTAGGCTGTCTATTCCAAAGTATTTTATTTGTATTGGTATTATTGTAAATGGAACTGCCTTCTTAATTTCTGTTATTCATATAATTTTTTGTGCATGGTAATATTATAGATTTTGTACAGTGATTTTTGCACATTCCACAATTCCACTGGATTTATTCTGTTTCTGATGGACTCCTAAGGACATATATATATATATATATATATATATATATATACTCACACACATACACACATCTATATGCATATGCATGTATATATGTATATAAATACCATTACATAGTTTGGAAACAAGGACTATTTCATATCTTATTGGCCATTTTTAATAGCTAACTAATATTTCTTATTGTTCAGCATTACTAATATTTTTTAATTAAAGAGTAAAAAACAAAACAAAACAGTAAAAGGGTACAAGTAATACAGAACTTAAAAAATACAGTAAGAAATTATTAGTTAATACATCCATGTCATCTTAGAAATAGTTGTTCAAATTACAAAATTAAAGCATACAAAGTGCACATTCAAAACAGAGAGATTGCAAACGGTTCTGTTCAGTGATCCAACAAAAACTTAGTAATATGGTTTTCTGTCTTACACACTTAAATATATATGCAGTTAAATCCTTTAGATCGCTTTCTTTTCCTCTCTTTTTTACAATAAGAATTACACATTTTGGGTTTTATTACTCCAACAGTTCTCATTACCTTTTTTTGAAGAGAAAAAAACCAAATATGACAAAGCAAAACAGAGTCAGTTAGAACAGAAGGATGGACATAGTACATGATGTAAAAACGGAATACCAGGTGATCAACAATGGTTACCGTTATGCCTCTTGCTATCTTAAAAAGAGTTACCTGTATCATTAGGTATAATAGAATTGAACAAAACAGTACAGAACAAAACCAGAAAAGCCTAAACACTGGAGACCTTACAGACTTCAAAAGAAGATAATAGTCAAACCATAATGGGCATCATAGTAAATCTTATTGCCTTCAAAGAGGTTACCCATACCCTAAAACTTGATACTATCAAACAAATCAGAATAGAGTAAAATCAGTCAAAACAAGATGGGGAGAGCAATACAAGGATTCAAATCAGGTTAATAGGAAAACAAAAAAGTTACTATAAAATATCCCGCTATTTTATTTTTCCCTTAATTAAAAAATAATAAAACAATAACTTAATTAAAAAAAAAGAAAAAAAAGGGGAGCTTGACCTAAAAGAAGGCTTAACAACAGAACAACACAGATCAGAACAGAACAACTTAAGCATCATAGTGTTTCACCACGAGATAACCTGACATAATAGTAGTTAACATAGTATCTCTTTCCTTGAAGTATTTGAGTATAACTTCATATATACTATAGCATCAAACATATCAGGACAGTGTGAAACCATTCAAGAGACTGAAAGTATTACAGGGTATTTAGAATCAGCTAACAGAAAACAAATAATGGTTTCTATATTATCTCCTTGCCTATAAAAAATTTGTTTATAATATCACATATATTAAAATACAACAAGATACAACATGTTAAAACCAATGGAAAATGATGAACAACAGCTTGGTGGGACTTCAAAACAAAATATTAAATCAGCACTAGCTATTATGATGTCTTGTTTTCTTCAAAATAGCTATTCGTACTATCACAGACAATAAAATCGAACAACCTAGAATAAAATCATTCCAACTAATGAGTGAAAACATTATATGGCTTCAAACAAATATAACTGAGAATCATGATTGCCACATACTTTTATGTATTCTTATCATTTCTTACACGAGGGAAAATATTCAGTATTTATACATGTGAGTTTGATTTATCTCACTTATGAGTATGGTCTCAAGCTGCATCAATTTATTTATAAATATCTCAATGTGATCATTCTTTATAGCTGAGTAGTAATACATTGTATAAAAATACCACAATTTTTTATCCATTCCTCAGTTGATGGATACTTAGGTTGTTTCCAAGACCTAGCTATTACAAATTGTGTTGCTCTAAACATGGGTGCACATATATCACTGCGGGTATGATGCTTTCAGTTCTTCTGGGAATATGCCTAGAAGTGTAATAGCTGGGTCAAATGGGTTTTCCAATCCCTGCTTTCTCAGAAATCTCGAGACTGACCTCCACAATGGTTGCACCAGTCTACACTCCCACCAACAGTGCAGGAGAGTTCCTTTTTCCCCACAGCCTCTCCAGCATTTGTTGTTGTTGGTTTTCTTGATCTTGGCTATTCTTTCAGGAGTGAGATGAAATCTCAGTGTGTTTTTAATTTGCATTTCTCTAATGACTAATGATGATGAACATTTTTTCATGTATTTATTTGCCATTTGTATTTCTTCATCTGAGAAGTGTGTATTCATCTCAGATGCC
Organism: Cavia porcellus; assembly: GCF_034190915.1. NCBI lineage: Eukaryota > Metazoa > Chordata > Mammalia > Rodentia > Caviidae > Cavia > Cavia porcellus. Next base: position 111,303,426 of record NW_026947486.1, read on the forward strand.
CATTTTTGGATTAGGTCTTTGAATTTTGGAGGTCTGTTATTTTTTTTAATTCTTTATATGTTTTAGACAGCAGTACTTTGTCTGAGGGGCAGTTCACTAAGATTTTTTCCCAGTTTGTGGGTTTTCTTTTTTTTTTTTTTTTTTTTTTTTTTTGGTCTTTTTCCTTTTTATCAGTACCGAGGATTGAACTCACGACCGCCTGCTTACAAGGCAGGTGCTTGTGCCGCTGAGCTAAATCTTCAGCCCCTTGTGGGTTTTCTTTTCACTATGCTGGAGATTTCTTTTGACATGCAGAAACTTTTTAATAAGAGGTGATCCCAGTTATTGATTCTGGGATCCCAGTTATTTCCCGTGCGGTTTGAGTCCTGTTCATGAATTCTCTACCTACTCCTGTGTCTTCGAGGTCTTTACCCAATTTGTCTTCCAATAGATTTAGTATTTCTGTTTTAATATTCAGATCTTTGATCCATTTAGATTTTATTTTAGTACATGGTGATAGGCATGGATCTAGATTTAGTTTTCGCCATATGGAAGAGCAAGTTTTTCCAACACCATTATTGAAGGGACTGTCGTTCTTCCAGTGAACTTGTTTGGCCCCTTTATCAAAGATAAGTTGGTTGAGTGTGTTTGTAGTGAATTTTAGGAGTGATTTCTCGAGATCTATGAGGTATGTTGATGGTATTTTTTCAGGATTGCATTGAATCTCTATAACAGTTTTGGGAGAATGGCCATTTTCACAATATTTATTCTTCCTATCCATGAGCAAAGGATGCCTTTCCATTTTCTGAGATCCTCTTCAGTTTCACTTTTCAGTGTATTATAAATTGACCTGTATAGTTCTTGCACTTCTTTCATGACAGTAAATCCTAAATATTTCATTTTTTTGGTTGCTAGTGTGAAGGGTGTGGCTTCTCTTGTTTCTCTGTGATTTTCTTGTTATTGTAGAGGAATGTTACTGATTTTTGAGTATTGATTTTGTATCCAGCCACATTGCCGAATTTATTTATTATATCTAGGAGCCTTTCTATGGAGTTTTGGGGGTCTTCTACATAGAGTATCATGTCATCTGTAAATAATGATAATTTAACTTCTTTTTTTCCTATCTTTACCCCTATTATTTCTCTCTCTTGTCTACTTGCTCTGGCTAGTATTTCCAGTACTATATTAAATAGGAGTGGTGATAAGGGACATCCTTATCTTGTGCCTGATTTTAAAGTAAAGTCCTTCAATTTTTGGCCATTTAGTATGACACTGGCTGTTAGTTTGTCATAGATGGCCTTTATTATACTTAGTTAAGACCATCTATTCCAATTTTCTGCAAGGTTCTTATCATAAATGAATGGTGGATCTTATCAAAAGCTTTTTCTGCATCTATAGAAATGGTCATGTGATTCTTTTGGTTTTATTGATGTGGTGGATTATATTTATGATTTACATATGTTGAACCATCCATGCATGCCTGGGATGAATCCAACTTGGTCATGGTGTATAATCTTCTTTATGATTTGCTGCATCCTATTTGCCAATGTTTTATTGAGGATTTTTTTTTCATCTGTGTTCATTAGGGAAATTGGTCTGTAGTTCTCTTTTTCAGTTGGGTCCTTTTCAGGTTTTGGTACTAGAGTAATATTTGCTTCTAGGAACGATTTAGGAAGGATTGCCTCCCTTTCAATTTCATTGAAGAGTTTGAGGAGTGTTGGCATTAGGTCTTCTTTGTATTTCTTGTAGAATTCTGCAGTGAATCCGTTTGGGCCTGGGCTCTTCTTTGTTGGTAAGGATTAATTACATTTTCAATTTCATTAATAGAAATTGGGTTATTCAGCAGTTTTACATCTTTTTGACCTAGCTTTGGTACTTTATATGGTTCTAGTAATCTATTTCTTCTGTGTTATCAAACCTTTGAGAGTAGAGGTCTTTGAAATAGGTGTTGATGATCTTTTGTATTTCTATAGGGTCTGTAGTGATTTTGCCTTTTTCATTTCTTATTGCATGAATTTGAGCTTTTTCTTCCCTTTTATAAATAACTTTGCCTAGAGGCTTATTGATTTTATTTATTCTTTCAAAGAACCAACTTTTTGATTCATTGATTTTTTTATTGTTTTCTTAGTCTCTATTGCATTGATTTTTATATTTTCCTCTCTTCCTTTGGCATTGGGCTTGACTTGCTTTTCTTTTTCTAGATGTTTGAGGTGTAACATTAGGTTATTTATTTGTATTTGTTCTGTATTCCTGATGTATGAACTCAGTGCAATAAATGAGAACAGCTGAGAACAGCTCTCATTGCATCCCACAGATTCCGTAAGTTGTATTTGTGTTTTCATCTGTTTGTAGGTATTGTTTAATTTCTTCTTTAATTTCCTCTGTCACCCACTGATTATTCAAGAGTGTGTTATTCAGTTTCCATGTGTTTGTGGGATTTTTGCAGTATCTTTTATCATTAATTTCTAATTTCATAGTGCTATGATCCGACCACATGCAAGGGATAATTTCAACTCTTTTGCACTTATTTAAAAATGTTCTGTGTGTTAATATAGTCTATTTTAGAGAATGACCCATGTACTGCTGAGAAAAATGTATATTCTCTTGTTGGGTGGTATGCTCTGTATATGTCTATCAAGTCCATTTGTTCACAGGTATGATCCAGTTCTTTTATTTCTTTGCTGATTTTCTCTAGTTGATCTGTCCACTGGTGCCCATGGTGTGTTAAGATCTCCTATTATAATTGTAGTACTGCTAATTTGGTTTTTCATTTCTGTTAATAGTTGTTTTATATAACTGGGTGCTCTGGAGTTTGGTGCATATATATTTAAGATAGTTATCTCTTCCTCTTGAAGTTTTCCCCTAACCTGTATGTAGTGACCTTCTTTATCTCTTTTGATCATTATTGGTTTGAAGTTCACAATGTCTGCAAACAACATAGCTAATCCCACTTTCTTTGGGTTCCTGTTGCATGAAGTATTGGTTTCCATCCTTTGACTTTCAGTCTGTGAGTATCCTTTTGGGTTAGATGGGTTTCTTGTAGACAGCATATGGTTGGATTTTGTTTCTTGATCCATTCTGCCAGTATGTTTCTTTTAATTGGTGCATTGAGACCATTGACATTAATGGTCATAACTGTTGTATGTTGGTTTACTGTTGACAAGTTATCTTTCTGCTGTTGCATCTTTATCTTTCTGTTCTGTTTAATTGTCTGCTTTGTTTAGTGGTTTTTTCCTAAGTATATCTAAACTGTCTTTCAGTATTCTTTGCAGGGTTGGCTTGGTGATCATGAAGTTCTTCAGCTGTTCTTTGTCATGGAAGTATCTTATACCTCCATTGATTCTGAAGGACAGTTTTTCAGGGTACATCAGTCTAGGTTGGAAATCGTTTTCCTTTAGAATCTGAAGTGCTTCACTCCATGCTCTTCTTGACTTTATTGTTTGTGCTGAGAAGTTTCCTTTGATTCTGATAGCTTTTCCTTTATAGGTGTTCTGTCTTTTCTTTCTGACAGCTTTTAATATTCTATTCTGTTGTTCAAGTTCTGGTATGGTGATTATTATATGTCTGGGTGTAGTTTATTTTGGTTATGGCTATCTGGAGTTCTATATGCTTCATTGATCCTGATCTCTGTTTCTAATCTAATGTTTAGGAAATTTTCAGCTATTACTTCTCTAAATAGCCTCTTGATATCCTTTATGTTGTCCCCTTCTTTTTCATTTATCCCTCTTCTATGGCCTAGGTAGGCCTCAAACCTTCTCAGCAGGGTTGCTCCCTCCTGCAGGTGGTTGCAATAGTTCTGGTGCTCTCCAGGTTGAAAGAAGGTCACAGGCAAAAGGTGGGACGGGTCCTGCGGCTTGGCCCAACTCACTCCTCCAGGCAGGCAGCTGCGGGATGTGCCTAGCATTACTAATCTTAATACAATACAAAATAAAATCACAGTAAGATATTGTTGTATACATCTTAGGGTAGCTATTACCAAAAATTGAAACACAAATAATTATTCATTATGAGGAGCAAAAGGGAGGTGTTGTATACTGTTGAAAAGACTATAAGTTAGTGCACTTTTCTTGGAAAAGAATATTTAATGTCTCCACAAAACTAAAACTAAAGTTATCATAATATCCAGAAACCTATTTTCTGATTACATTGCAAAAAAATTTAAAATCAGTACATCAAAGAGACATCTGCAATTCCTTGTACATTGCAGCATTATTCATGATAATCAAGATATAGACACAAATTAAGTACCCACTAACAGTTAAATAATGTATAGTGGAAACAAAATGGAATATAATGTCCGTCACTCCCAAAAAAGGTGGAAAATCTGTTGCTTACAGCAACATCAATTATGCTACAGTGCATTATATTAAGTGAAGTAAACCAAACATACAAAGGGAAATATCACACAGACACATTTTTAAATGAAATCTTAAAAAGTTGATCTCATAGAGACTGAAAGTACCATGATGGATATTCCAGGCCTGGAGAAGACAGAAAGGCAAGTTAGTTAACAGGCTATTTCACAGTAGTTTTATGATAACTAAATTAAATTTATTGTTTATTTGAAAATTGTTTAAAGAGTAGATTTTAAATGGCCTCATCACAAAGAAATGACAAATATGTGAGGTAGTAGATGCAATTAGTTAATTCAGTCATTCTACAATGTATAAATACATGATGTTATCATGTTATCTCATGTAAATATATTGAAAGTATTATTTGGCAATCATTTTACAGACCAGCACTAAAAGAAAGACTATTATAAAAAGGGAAAAGGATAACCAGGATGGATTAGAGTGGGGAATGGAAGAGACTATCACACTTCTAAGTGTATACAGGACATTGTACAAGGACATTTTATGTTAGGCTTCAAAATAAGTTTTAACAAATTTAGAATATTGGAATACTAGTAAGTGTGTTCTGACTACAATTGTATAAAATAATAAATCAATAATGGAAGAAAATTCAGAAACTCCCCGAGTATGTGGCAATTTAACAGCATGCTTCTGAGCAATAAATGATTAAGGAAGAAATTAGAAAGCAAATTAAAAATATCTGGAGACAATGTAAAATAGAAAAGCAACATAACAAAACATAGATTGCAGCAAAAACAGTTGAGAAAGTTTATAGCAAGAAATACCAACATCAAAGAGAAAGTTCCAAATAACAACCAAACCCAACACCTCAAGGAAGCAGAAAAAGCAGAATACACTAAGCTGCATGTTAGAAGAAAGGAAATACTAAAGATTGTAGCAAAAGTGAAATTGCTACTATAAATGATGAACAAACTTAAAGGTTGATTTTTTTCAAATGATAAGATCAAGTTGGAGATTTAGCTCAATGGCATAAACTCTTGCCTGGCAAGCCTTTATTTAGACCAAAAAAAAAGAGAAAAGAGACAAAATGAGAAATCAAAGACATTACAAACTACAACACAGAAAGTATCGTAAGTGACTACTCTGATCAAGTATACATTTACTAGTTGGATGACTCAAAAGAGTGGAGAAAATCCTAGATAAACAAAATGAAGCAAGAATTTTTTAAATTTTTAAATTTTTAAAAAAATGTCTGCTGAACAGATATATGGGGAAAAGGAAAATAAAACAGTAGTGTTTCCCATTAGAGAACAACCATAAAAGAGTGGATTTACTGATAAAATTTATTAAATGTTTCACAAGACCTGATTCTTATTCTTGTCAAACACTTCCAAAAAATTGAAGAGGAAGAAAAGCATTCAACTCTTTAGATGAAGCTAACATATAACAATTTAGACAAGGACACTACAAAAAAAAAAAAAAAAAAAAAAAAAAAAAAAGAAAAAATAACTTATTGGCCTCCTTTACTGATGTATACAGCTGCAGGTATCTTAAACAAAACACCTGTAAGAAAAACTCAGAAGTATATTAGAAGTATCATTTGGCATGATGAAATGGATTTTATCTTTAGGATGCAAGGATAATTGAACTAACATAAATCAGCAAATGTAAACTTCTGAGAAAAATGCAAAGTGATAAGCAACAACTCAGCCTTCCTGAAATTTCGAATATAGACACTAGAAGATAACAATATGGGGGAGAAAAAAAGGAAAGAAATAGATCCACAGGAACCAGAAAAGATCTAACAGGAAAGTTGAATCTACTGAAGAATTGAAGACATGGAACACGATGCTGAGAATGGAAGGGACAATCTGTACTTTTTCCCTAGCTCTCAGCTCAAGGCTTGTGAGAAAAGGAACCTGGATCTATTGAGACGAGTTTCAACTGCGGACTCCAAAGGGCTTCATGGAAAAACAAGGAAGCGGAATGCATTGGTGAGTGCTGTAAACTGTACAGAGAGCACAAGATTTCGCTACCACGCGAGTCCTTCAACAGGCAACAGGTGGTGAATGTTTTTGTTTCAATAGCCACTCAAGCCCTTGGAGAGACCATGAACAAGGGAGAGTTGGTTGCTTAAACCTAGACCCACACCAGCTGTGAGAAGGGGTCAGTTCAGGCTCCCAGGTTTGTTACCACAGTCACTCAGTGAAAGCCATCGTCTGGGAGCAGCAGTCTGTCTAGAGAGACCCCCAAGAGGCACAAGCTAAAGGACACAGACCCAGGCCCCACAGCCAGCTCACCTTGAACTGTTCTGGATGAGAAAGTCTCCAAACTGTGCTCCCTTTCCTACTGCCTGCTGGTGCCTGGATCAAGCATGGATATATGGCCTGATTGCATTTTTTTGTGTGTGTGTTTTTCCTTTCCCTTTTTATGGGTACCTGGGATTAAACTCACGACTGCCTTCTTGCAAGCGCTTATGCCGCTGAGCTAAATCCCCAGCCCCATTTTTTTTTTTAAATCTACCAGTGTGAGCAGAGACACGTGTTAAGCAAAACACTGCAGCAAAATTGTAGATCCCGGAAGAAAAACACACATTTGAAATGCCAGAGAAATGACTTTTTATTTTTGTTCTATGTCTTGTTTTAGATTTTTGCTTTTGGTTTTGTTTGTTTTGGTTTTGGTTTGGTTTTGCTTTTGTATTTTTGTAACCATGTGAGTTGCTAGGTTTGTTCATTTTCGGGTTTTTTGTTTTTGTTGTCATTGTTGTCACTTTTTCTTTTTTTTTTTCTATCCATTATTCTTCATCAGTTTATTGGGGCTTGCAAAATTGTTCTTTGCCCTTCTTTGATTTTTATTTTATTTCATTTTTTTCTTTCTTTACATTTCCCATTTAATTTTTCTCCCTTTTTAATTTTAATTTTTCTCCTATTTTTCTTTTATATTCTATTTCTTCTAGTTTTTTTGTCTTATCTACTTCTACAAATATTGTTGTACTCACCATTAAGACCTTTTACAAATGTGTCCATGTGTCCTCATGATCGTTACGATCATGTATGTTTTAGAATTTCAAATATTTTCTCTTGTTTTCCTTGTTCCCAAATCCAATGTCTTTAACTGTATAACCATAAATCTTTGTTGATCTTTTGATAGCTACTTAAGTCTTTAACATTACTAATGAATTACTTTGTACCACTAGCAGAGATATAGCTGTAGAATTTAGTATATATTACCAGTAAATCAATGCTTGGGTTGTGTTAATATTTGCACCAAAAATGTGAATATCTTCTCTAGGGTTAAGGGTGCTATATAACTGGTTCATATGGTGTGTTAATATACAATTTGTCTTGGATGATGCTATTGTAGTTGATTCACTTAATATTACCAGGGTCACAAAAGTTGTGACTATTTCTCTGTAAACTAACACTGTCATTATCTTTGTGACATTAACAATGCTAGAGTACATACCCAGATAACTCATTTGTTGGGCTAATTACACTGTATTCTCCTCTCACAAATTAACCAGTGTGGGTTCATCATGGAGCTATAACTCGCCATGCCCAAAGTACAACACTGAAAGGCAACAAAGAGATCTCTATACTATCTACAAAGTCTTTACATTATAAGTGTACACAAACCTCAGCATGAAATAAACAAAACAAGTTTCTGTTGAGAAGATAAAGCAACAAATTGCCTCCCAAATCATCCAAATTCAAAGCCAATGCAGGGGACTAAAAAGGGCAAAGAGCATAAGACACAAATTCAAAATGCTCGAAAACATGACATAAGAGTTCAGAAAACAGATCAAAAAGTAATCAGTAAGACCACAGAAGTTCACTAAAAAAGACAATGGAAGTAATAGCCAAAGTGATCGAGGAAAGCTCAGACAACACTAGTAAAATCTAGGCGCGCTAAACAAAATGATACAAAACACAAATAAGCAATTTTGCTCAGAATTAGAATTGACAAAGATTTTTATCAGAAATCCAGGAGATTAAAAATTATACTGAAAGTACGGGCAGCATAAGCTACCAATTTCAGGAGAAAATTTCAAAATAAAGACAATGATAATTTCAAAACCAGCCTTAAAATCCAGAATGCAGCAAGAAAAATGACTCCAACAACTACTACGAGATACAAAGAACAGGAATCTAATTATAACTGAAATAAGTGAAAACAAACCCAGAAGACTAAAGAAATAACTTAAAAAACCGGTCTGCAGAAATATTTGCAAGAAAATTCCCAAATAAGTAAAAGAAATAAATGCACAGAAAAGTGAGGCATATAGAACTCAAAATAGTCATGACCAAAAGCAAACTTCTCTGTGTCATATTACCATAATTAGCAGAAATTCACTACAGGGACAAAGCCCTAAATTGTATTAGAGCAAGGCACATAACAGATGTCTCAACACAAACCCTAAAATCCAGAGTGGACTTAACTGAGGGTTTTTTCAAGCCCCAGAAGACACAAATTTGAATCCTGACTTATGTACCTTGCATAATTTTCCTTCAAGATTGATGGAGAAAGGAGTTACTTCCACCAGAAGCACCTCAAGAAATTCATAACTGCAAAACATTATTAAACATGTCCCAGGAAAGGACAGTAAGGACAAGAATGCCAGTAAGTCTAAAAGAATACATACACATGGCAGGATGTGGAATTAAAAGGAAAACAATAAGAAAATCAGCAACTATCAGGAAAATCATGCAATGACAGGAATAAATCTGTATTAATTTTTTATGCGAATAGTTTTAATTCCTTAATCTAAAGACAGAAATTGACAGGTTGGATAAAGGAACACAATCCAGTTGTATATAGTATTCTAGAAACATAGAAATTCAATAAGAAAGTCATGGATTAAAAAAGCAAAGGATAGGAGACAATATTCCATACAGTGAAAACCCAGAAAAATGCAAGAAAAGGTATCACAATTTCAGAAAAAGTGAATTTCAAGCCAACACTGGTCACAATAAAAAAAGAAATTCACTGCATATTGGTCAAAGGAAAAATTCAAAGGGAAGATATGATGAGCATAAACATATACACGCTAAATCGTAGCACACTCAGCTTCATAAACATTAGTGAACATGCAAAATCAGAGAATTCTACACAATAGCATTGGGAACCTCACTACCCACCGTCTCAAATAGATGAACTAGACAAAGGATCAACAGAAATATATCGGCGTTGAAACAAACCTCCAACAAGTCGGCTTAAGAGATATCTTTGGAGATACCTATCCACAAGGAGAATATCACGTTCTTCTCTGCAGTACACAAGACTTTCAGTAGACTACATGCTAGCCCAAAAATCATGCTTAAGTAAATATAAAAAAACCTTAAAATTATATTATGCATATTATCACACCATAGGGCAGTGAAATTAGAAGCCAAAAGTTAAAAGACAGCCAGGCATGGTGGCATATGCCTGTAATCCCAGGAGGCTGAGGCAGGAGGATTGTTGTGAGTTTGAGACCAGCCTGAGCTACAAAGTCATCGCAAGGCCAACTTGAACTGCATAGAAAGACCCTGTATCAAAAAGAAAAAAAAAAAAGACCAAAAAAAGACAAAATATATCACAGAAACTATGCAAAAATTATCAAAATTCAAGGATGCCATTAGGAGTAATGAATAATCACAGGAGAAATGAGATATTTTCTGCAATCAAAAGAAAATTTCAGTGCCACATATAAGAACTTATGGGTTAAAATGAAAGTAATCATAAGATGATAGGAGCTTATAGTGAAGTTTCACATCACAGAAGCAGATCATGCTCAACTAACCAACCACGTGATGCAGCAGAATGTGCTAGGAAACAAACACAATCTAAGGCTGTGCATGTAGCTCAGTGGCACAGTGCCTACCTGACAATTATAAGATCATGAGTTCTACACCTGGGGGGTAAAAGCAAGCAAGAAAGAACCAAATCCAAAGAGACAGAATTGGTTGTTTGAAAGAATAAACAAAATAGACAAAGCCTTACTCAATTTTGCCAAATAAGGAAAGAATATATGCAAACCAATGCAATTAGAAGTATAAAGGGGAAATCAGAGCAGATTCTACTGAAATCCAGAAGATCATCACTAATTTGAGAACTTGTAGTCTAATAAATTGGAAAATTTAGAAGAAATGTATATATTCCTAGATACCAAAGCTGAACAAAGAAGATGTAAAAATCTTGAATAGTCCAATGTCAGTCAATGAAATTGAACAAGTAATTTAGAAAAACTAAGGGCTCAGAAAAGCCCAAGTTCCAATGAAATTACTGCTGAATTCTACTAAAACTTTAGGGAAGCCTTAACACCAATACTCCTCAATCCCTTCAGTGAAATAAAAAGATAAGTGGTACTCCCAACATTATTTCTGGAAACAAACTTTACGCTGGGTTCAAACCCAAAAAAGACACAACCAAATAAAACAAATCTACAAGCCAAACTCTTTGATAAACATGGATGTAAGTTTTTAAATGAGATACTAGCAAATAAAATGCAGCAAATCAGCAAAACAGATTTCATATCGTAACTAGGTAGGATTCATTCCAAGAACATGGAGATGGTTTAATATATGCAAGTCAATAAGTATAATACACAGAATAAACAGAATAAAAGCCAAAATATACAATTACTTCAATCGACACAAGTGTTTTACAAAAGCCAACATTCATTATAAAAACATTCAAGAAAAAAGTTATAGAAAGGCTTTATCTAAATCTGATAAAAAGCCATCTATTACAAACTAATGGCCAAATTATATTAAATGATAAAATCTGAAAGCTTTTCATCTAAAATCAGCAATAAGATAGGATTCCTGCTATCACCAATACTGTTCAATATAGTCATCAAAACAATAGCCTGAGCAAACAGGCAAGAGAAGGGAATTAAAGGAATAGGTACAGGGAACAAAGAAGTCAAGATATTATTTGTATATCACATATCCCTTTTATAGAGGATGCTAAAAGCTCCACTAAAAGACTCTTAGAATTAAAAACCAAATTCACAAGTGTAGCAAGATACAAAGTCAACACTCAAAAGCTAATAGTGTTCCTATACAATAATAATACATTCACTGAGAGAGAAATTGAAGAAAAAATGCCTTTCATAATAGCATCAAGGAAAAGAAATACTTAGAAATTAACCTAACGAAGTAAGGGAAAAACATCTACAATGAAAACTACAGTACTCTATAACAGCAGATCAAAGAGGATAACAGAAAATGGAAAGACATTCTTTGTTCCTAGATAGGCAGAACCAATATATTGAAGATGGACATACTTTCAAAACTATTATACAGATTTAAAGCATTCACAATCAAAATACCAATATGATACTTCACCAACCTTGTAAAATCAAACCTAAGATTGATATGGATTCAGAAGAGACCTAAAATAGTAAAAGCGATTCTGGGAAACAAGCGCAAGAAGAGACCTCAGGATCCCTGGATTTCAAGTTTTACTACAAAGCTACAGCAATAAAAAATAGCATTGTGTTTGAGAAAAACATACCTGGGGATCAATGGAATAGAATACAGGTTGCAGAAATAATGCCAGGCACACTTAGGTATATTATCTTTCACAAACCAAATCCTTTTGCTGAAGGAAAGATAGCCTCTATAACAAATGGTTCTGGAAAACCTGGCTACCTACATGCCAAAGACGGAACCTAAACTCATATTACTCACTGTGCACTAAACTGAAAATCAGAATGGATTGAAATCTGAATATTAAAAGAGAAGCATTTAATCTGTTGGAAGACAAACTTGATAAAACTCTTGTACGCAAAGGAATAGGCAAAGACTTTCTGGACAGAAATCTCGTTGCAGAAGAAGTAATGCCAAGAATAAACCAATAGGATCACATCAAATTTAAAAGCTTATTCAGAGCAAAGGTAATAATCAACAAAATAAAGACATAACCTACAGAATGGGGAAAATATTTTTCATGCTACTCCTCAGACAAGGGACTCCAAAACAATTAGACTGCCAATTTCCAAAGCCCAATTTAAAAATAAGCATTTGAAATGAATAGATATTTGAGCTTCCTGCCACACTTAACCTGCTCCGTAGGGCAGGTCTTGGTCCTACCCGCACCACCCTCAGTAACCGTCTCTCATCCGGGGAACTGGGAGCCCAGAGGTGAGTGTCTGTGCACCATTCCAAGCCTGAGAGTTTAAGATCATAGCTCCCAGTGGTCAAGGAACCTCCCAGCTTTCTGCCACACTGGACTGGTACCTCAGGTCTTGGGGCTTCCTGCACCACCCCCAGTGACCCTCTATCAATCTGGCAAACTGGGAGGTTGGAAGTGAGTGTCCACACAATATCCTGAGCCCCTGGATTTTAAGGTCATCACGCCCAGTGGTCAAGAAACTGCCCAGCTTGCTGCTATACTCAATCAGCTGCACCTCTGTAGGTTTTCAACCTGCCTGTGCCACCCCCAGTGACCCTCTCTCAATCCGGGAACTAGGCAGCTGGATGTGCAGCGTAAGTCTTGGAACAACACTTCAAACAGGGAAATACAGGAAAATGACAAAACAAAAGACCAAAGTGCAATCTCTAAACTCTAGCCCATCCCAAGAAAGCTTAGGAGCTATGTTCATAGAAGAAAATATATTCCATACACCTGAAATAATAGCAACTGAAGTAAAGAAGCAACTCCGGGAATCTTTAAAGGAATTCAAACAAGAAATATTCTCACAAGTAAAAGAAGAAATGACAAAAGCAATGAAAGAGATGCTAAACACATCTAAAGAAGACACGGTTAAAAAATGAAAGGAACAACAAAAAAAGATAGAATCCCTGGATGAACAATATAAGAAACAAACAGAATACATGACACAGATTCAAAGAGATATACAGGAAATCAAAAATTCCATTGAAAGTTGTCAAAACTGGCTCAACAAAAGTGAAGATAGAATTTCAGATCTCGAAGACAAGATTGTAGCTAGTGAACAAGAAAGGAAAGATCTTTAAAAAATAACAAGGAGTCAAGCAAAAACAATTCAAGAGCTGCAAGATGATGCCAAGAAAAATAACATAACATTAATAGGGATAAATGAAAAAGAAGCAGACAACACAATGGATATCAAGAGGATATTTAGAGAAGTAATAGCTAAAAATTTACCAAACATGAGAATGAAAACTGACATTAGGATTAGTGAAGCATATAGCACTCCAAATAGCCATAACCAAAATAAAACAACATCCAGACATATAATAATCACCATACCAGAAATCCAACATAAGAATAGAATATTAAAAGCTGTCAGAGAGAAAAGACAGATCACCTATAAAGAAAAAGCTATCAGTATCACAGGAAACTTCTCAGCACAAATAATAAAGTCAAGAAGAGCATGGAGTGAAGTATTTCCGATCCTAAAGGAAAATGATTTCTAAACTAGACTGATGTACCTAAAAAATTGTCCTTCAAAATGGAAGGAAAAAGAAGATTCTTCCATGACAAAGAACAGCTGAAGAACTTCATGATCACCAAGCCAACCCTGCAAAGAATACTGCAAGACAGTTTAGAAACACTTAGAAAAATACCACTAAGCAATGCAGACAATTAAACAAAATGCAAAAGCAGAAAGATAACATGTCAACAAATAAACCAATATATAACAGTTATAACCATTAATGTAAATGGTCTCAATTCACCAGTTAAAAGAAAAAGACTGGCAGAATGGATCAAGAAACAACACCAAACCATATGCTGTCTACAAAAACACATCTAACTCAAAAGGAAACTCACAGATTGAAAGTCAAAGGATGGAAAATAATACTTCATGCAACAAGAACTCAAAAAAAAAAAGCAGGAGTAGTTATTCTGTATGCAGACAGTGTGAACTTCAAACCAAGAAAGATCAGACGAGATAAAGAAGATCATTACATACTGCTTAGGGGGAAATTTCAAGAGGAAGAGACAACAATCTTAAACATATATGTATCAAATTCCAGAGCACGCAGTTATACAAAGCAAGTATTAATATAAATGAAAAATCAAATAACTAATAACACAATTATACTGGGATACCTTAACACACCATTGACACCAAGGGACAGATCAACCAGACAGAAAATCAGCAAAGAAATAACAGAACTGAATCACACTTGTGAACAAACGGACTTGATCGACATATACAGAGGGTTCCATCCAACAACATCAGAACACACATTCTTCTCAACAGTACATGGGACATGCTCTAAAATAGACATTCTCTAAATATAGTAGCCCACAGAACATATTTAAATAAATGCAAAAAGTTGAAATTATCTCATGCATATTATTGGATCGTAGCGCTATGAAATTAGAAATTAATGATAAAAGAAACTGAAAAAAAATCCCCAAAATAATGGAAATTGAATAACACACTCCTGAATAATCAGTGGTTAACAGGGGAAATTAAAGAAGAAATTAAACAATACCTACAAGCAAATGAAAATACAAATAGAATTTATCAGAATCTGGGATGCAATGAAATCGGTCCTCAGAGGAAAATTTATTGCACTGAGTTCCCATATCAGGAAAACAGAATGAATATAAATAAATAGCCTGATGCTACACTTCAAACATCTTGAAAAAGAAGAGCAAGTCAAGGCAAAAGCCAAAAGAAGGGAGGAAATTATAAAAATCAGAGCAGAAATTAATGCAATAGAGACTAAGGAAACAGTCCAAAGAATCAACGAATCAAAGAGTTGGTTCTTTGAAAGAATAAATAAAATTGATAAGCCGCTAGCCATCCTTATTAAAAAAGGGAAGAAAAAGCTCAAATTCATGCAATAAGAAATGAAAAAGGTGAAATCACTACAGACTCTGTAGAAATGTAGAAGACAATCAACACCTATTTTGAAAACTTCTCCTCTTATAGATTCGATAACACAGAATAAATGGACAGATTCCTAGAAACATATGAAGTAACAAAGCTAGGTCAAGAAGATGTAAAACTGCTGAATAGCCCAATTCCTATTAATGAAATTGAAAATGTAATTAAGTCCTTACCTACAAAGAAGAGCCCAGGCCCAGATGGATTTACTGCAGAATTCTACAAGAAATACAGAGAAGACTTAATGCCGAAACTCTCAAACTCTTCAATGAAATCAAAAGTGAAGCAATCCTGCCAAAATCTTTCCTTGAAGCAAATATTACTCTAGTACTAAAACCTCAGAAAGACCCAACTAAAATAGAGAACTGCAGGCCAATCTCCCTAATGAACACAGATGCAAAAATCCTCATTAAAATATTGGCAAATAGGATGCAGCAAATCATAAAAAAGATTATACACCATGATCAAGTGGGATTCATCCCAGGCATGCAGGGTGGTTCAACACAGGTCAGTCAATAAATGTCATCCACCATATCAATAAAGCCAAAAATAAGAATCACATGATCATTTCTATAGATGCAGAAAAAACTTTTGATAAGGTCCAAAATTCATTCATAATAAAAACTATATAGAAAATTGGAATAGATGGTCTTTACCTCAATCTGATAAAAGCCATCTATGACAAACCAACAAGCAGTATCATATTAAATTACAAAAAAATGAAGGCCTTTACCTTAAAATCAGGCACAAGCCAAGGATGTCCCTTATCACCGCTATTTACTACAGTATTGGAAATACTAGCCAGAACAATTAGACAAGAGAGAGAAATAAATGGGGTAAAGATAGGAAAAGAGGAAGTTAAATTACCATTATTTACAAATGACGTGATTCTGTACATAGAAGAAATCCAAAACTCCATTCAAAGGCTCCTAGGTATAATAAATAATTTCAGCAAACAGCTGCACACAAAATTAAAACTCAAAAATCAATAGCATTCCTATACACTAACAACAAAATCACTGAGAGAGAAATGAGAAGCCACACCCCTCACAATAGCATCCAAAAAAGATGAAATACTTAGGAATTAATCTCATGAAAGAAGTGAAAGATCTATATAAGGAAAATTATAATACCCTGAAAAAATCGAAGATCTCAGAAAATAGAAAGACATCCCTTGCTCATGGGTAGGAAGAATAAATATTGTAAAAATGGCTGTTCTCCCTAAACTGTTTTACAGATTCAATGCAATTCCAGTGAAAATACTATCAACATACCTCATAGATCTAGAGAAATCACTCCTAAAATTCATCTGGAACCAGAAGAGACTTGGAATAGCAAAGACAATTCTAAGCAACAAAGGCAAGGCAGGAGGCATCACAATCCCTGAGTTGAAGTTATACTACAAAGCAACTGTAGTAAAATCAACATGGTACTGGAATAAAAACAGAGCTGAAGATCAATGGAATAGATTAAAAGATACAACCACAACTACAAACACACTTAACTACCTTATCTTGGATAAAGGGGCCAAACATGTTCACTGGAAGAACGATAGTGTCTTTAATAAATGGTGTTGGAAAAACTGGCTCTCCATATGCCGAAAACTAAAACTAGACCCATGCCTATCACCATGTGCTAAATTAAAATCTAAATAGATCAAAGATCTGAATATTAAAACAGAAACACAAAATCTATTGGAAGACAAATTGGGTAAAAAACTTGAAGATGTAGGAGTAGGTAGAGAATTCATGAACAGGAATGAAACTGCATGCGAAATACTTACCAGAATCAGAAGTTGGGATCACGTCTTATAAAAAAGTTTCTGCATGTCAAAAGAAATCTCCAGCATAGTGAAAAGAAAACCTACAAACTGGGAAAAAATCTTAGTGAACTGTCCCTCAGATAAAGGACTTCTGTCTAAAATATATAAAGAATTTTTAAAAAATCAGACCCCCAAAATTCAAACATCCAATCCAAAAATGGGCATCAGAGAGAAATACACAATTCTCAGAGGAAGAAATACAAATGGCAAATAAATACATGAAAAAATGTTCATCATCATTACTCATTAAATAAATGCAAATTAAAACAACACTGAGATTCCATCACACTCCAAAAAGAATGGCCAGGATCAAGAAAACTACCAACAACAAATGTTAGAGAGGCTGTAGGGAAAAAGGTACACTTCTGCACTGTGGGCGGGAGTGTAGACTGGTGCAACCACTGTGGAGGTCAGTCTGAAGGTTCCTCAAAAAGCTGGGATTGGAAGCCCCATTCAACCCAGCTATTCCACTTCTAGGCATATTCCCAGAAGAACTCAAAACATCATACCACAGTGATACATGTGCACCCATGTTTATAGCAGCACAATTTTGTAATAACCAGATCTTGGAAACAACCGAAGTGTCCATCAACTGAGGAATGGATAAAAAATTGTGGTATTTTTATACAATGGAGTACTACTCATATATAAAGAATGATCACACTGAGATATTTATAAATAAATGGGCACTTCTTGAGACCATACTCATAAGGAAAATAAATCAAACTCACTTATGTAAGTACTGTATAGTCTCCCTAGTGTAAGAAATGGTAAGAAAACATAAAAGTGTATGCTAATCATGAATCCCCATTATTTTTTTTGAAGCCTTATAATGTTTTCATTCATTAGTTGGAATGGTTTTATTCTGGGTTGTTTGATTTTATTGTCTGTGATGGTATGAACAATTATTTTGAAGAAAACAAGACATTATAATAGCTAGTACTGGTTTAATATCATCTTGTTTTGAAGTCCTACCATGCTTTTGTTCGTCTGTCTCCATCGGTTTTATCATGTTGTTTCTTACTGGATTTTATTATATGTGATAGTATAAACAATTTTTTATGGACAAGGCTGTAAAATAGTAACCATTGTTCATTTTCTGTTAGTTGTTTCGAATACCCTGTAATACTTTCATTGTCTTGAATGGTTTTATACTATTTTGTTATATTTGATACTATAGTGTATGAAGATATACTAAAATATTTCAAGGAAAGAGACACAATAGTAGCTACTCTTAAGTCGGGTTGTCTTGTGGTGAAACACTATGTTGCTTAAATTGTTCTGTTCTGACCTGTTTGTTATGTCCTCTCTCATCTTAATCTTTTCAAAATAAAAAAAGAAATGAATAGACACTTATCAGATGAGGAAGTACAATGATAAATACATTTAAAAATGGTCAACATCGCTAACAATTAGAGAAACACAAACTAAAACAACATTGAGACTCCATCTCCCTCCAGAAATGTCTATTATTAAGAAATTAAGCAATAACAAAAGCTGTTCTATGAGGAAAAGGAACCCTTCTTCATTGCTTCTGGGAATGTACATAGTGCAACCCCTATGGAAATCAATATAGAGTTTCCTGAAGGAAAGAAGAAAAACTAAAACAAGAAATTCTGTTTGACCCAGTTATTCCCCCTGCTAAGGTTCTTCCTGATAGGAATGAAGACCTCACACACAGTGATGTATGTGTACCCATGTTTATAGCAGCACAATTCTTAAAAGCTAAATCTTGGAAGCAACTTATAAGTCCATCGACAGATGAATAGATAAAGCAAATGTGGTATTTATACACAATAGGATACTATGCCAAATAAAAAACTATCTGTAAGATGAATCCCATTTATAACAGCAATGACAAGCAATAAAAAAGTTTAAGGAGGTTAAATTGTGTGCACTGAAAAAGTATTGACTGAGGAGAGAACTTGAAGAAAGCATACGTGGAACAACACCTCATGTTAATGAATTGGCACAATCAAGTTTGTTAACATATTTATATTACCCAAACAGATTCAATGTAGTCCTTATCAACACTCCAATAGCATTATTCACAGAAGCATAGAATTTACACAAAACCACAAAACACTCAAAATATTCAGAGCAATATTGAGCAGAAAGAACCAAATAAGAGGCATCACAACATTCATTTTCAATATTGACTACAAAGGTTTATTAATTTGAAGAGCATGGGTATAAAACTAGACACACAGATGAATCAGCAGGATAGACAGCACCGAGATAAACCCACACATTTAAGGCAATTAATTTTTGACAACGCTGTCAAAAGCATACAATGGGGAAAGCGACTCTTCAATAAATGTTGCTAGGAAACCTGGCTGTCCACATATAAGAAAATAATATTGGACTCATATCTCTCATCTTAAAAAAAGTCAACTCACAATGAATTAAGTACTGAAATGTGAGACATGAAAAGCTAAAAGCTCAAGAATAGCATATGAGAAAATATTCTGACATTGGCCTGGGCAAAGACACTTAGATATGATACTCAAAGTATAGGCAACAAAAGTAAAAATGACAAATGGGACTACATCAAACCTAAAATCTTCTACATTACAAAGGAAACAATCAGCATATTAAAAGGAAAATTTACACAATGGGAGAATGCATTTGCAACTCATGCATTTGATAAAAGGTTTATATTTAAATATATATGAGAAACACAAACATTAAAAATGAAACAGCCTAGTAAAAAAAAAACCAACAAAAGACCTGAATAAACATTTCTCAAGCAAGATATACAAATGGAAAATAGAAAATAAGAAGAGTTCAGCATCACTATTCATTAGGCAAGTGCAAATTAAAACCACAATGAGATATTGCCTCATTTAGAGTGGCTATAATCAAAAAGAAAATATATTACAAATGATAATGAACATGTGAAGACGAAAGAACCCTTCTACACTGTTTGTGGATATGTAAATGAGCTCAGCTATTGTGGAAAGCAATATAGAATTTCCTCAAGGAATTAAAAATAGAACAACCACACGATCCAGCAATCTGACTATTCAGTATTATCTACAGGAAGTGAAATATGTACACTTGTTGAAGAGGTATCTATACTCTTATGCTTATTGTAGCATTATTCTACAGTAGACATGATACAGAATCCACCTGTGTCCATTGACACAGACATGGATTAGAAATACAGCATATGGACAACACGGTGTATTGGAGGACATTATGTTAACTTAAGTGAAAGATGTACAGAAGGACAAATGTTGTGTGATCTCACTTATGAGTGTATTGTACCAAAGCGAAAACATACACAAACAGAAGGAAGAAGCCTGACCACCAGCAAGTTGGGGTGTGCGATTGCGATGATGTTAGTCAAAAGATAGAAAAGTTCTGTTAAACAGGAGGAATAAATTCAAAAAATCTACTGGTTTTTTATGGGGAATACAATTGCCAACAAAGTATTATGCAGATGAAAATTCCTATGAGAACTGATTTCTCGTGTTCTCACAGCAAAAAGTGGTAAATATAAGAGGTAATCATATATTAATTAGTTTGCTTTAGGCATTCCACAGTTTATACCTGTATCAACATATTATATTATATATAATTTTACTTGCCAATCACATAAAAGCAATAGATATGAGACAGTGACATATTAGACTTAGCCATCCTGCACTGTAAACATATATTAACATATTATATTATATGTATAATTTTACTGGTCAGTGAAAAGTAAATTAAAACACATATAATTACAGATGCTAATGATTCTTATGACTAGAGTACAGTACTAAGATCGTATTTTCCAATGCATTCTACTTTCAAGTGGTGTCAAAGCATGCCTCCAATAATGGACTGATTATGTATGATCCCCTATTCATGGGCTTCATATGATTATATCCCAACCCCCAAAATGATGGCATTAGAAGCTATCATGAAAGGTGGGCTAACTATACACCAAGCATTGCCAGTGTTGAGCCATGCCCTTATCAGACACCAAATCTGCCAGCACATTGATTTTGGATTTCCCAGCCTACAGAACTATGATAAATAAATTTAGTGTACTTGCATAAGCTACCTGTTTGTGGTATTTCTAATTGCCCCCCAAATACTGCAAAGCATGACCCTAAGAAAGTGATGTTAAATTTGAACACCTTATGATGTTAAAAGCATTTTGACAAGGCTTGAAGGGAAAATATTTAACAGCATGTGCAAAGACCCTTGTGCATTTTACCTTAAATGTAATCAAAATACCTTAACTTAGAAAAGCCAGTGTGTTCAGAAACAGCAGAAAAGTAAGGTTTGTAGAAGCAGATGAGACTAAAAACACTGGCAGTTTTCTGATCATGCAAAATCCAGCTTTCTGTTTTGAGCATGCTTTATTATACCTTAAAAGTTGTAGGCGGTTTGCTAAGAGTTTTAATTTGATTTCTGTTTAAAGGTTGGCCTGGTTACAGTGGTTAGAATGGATTATTAATGATGTTTAGATAAGACAGAGGCATGCAGAAATAGCTTTATCATGGAATTTTGAATCTTTTAAATAACAAACATAAGATATCAAACAATGGAATCCTTAACATGCTAATTATTTCAATGGACTGTGCCCCTTTCCTAAAGTCCAAATGTAATAATGAAAAACTCAGATTCTAAAAAAAAATGGATTCAAGGAAAGAAAGATAGCAAAAATGATTCCCAGGCTCCAGACATGAGTAAGTTGGGAATGGAGGGATGGAGAGGCCATTTATTAAAATAGACAGGACCCAGAAAAACAGGTTTTGAGGAGAAATCAATTAGGCAACTGCATAACGAGAATTCTGGGTTGGGGACCATTACAGATGAGGTAAAGTTTTACGTATCTCCTGAAATAGTCTTACTCTTCATGCATGAAGGACTAGCGTATCAGTATTCCAACTACCTTTTCTGATAACTTATCCCTAGTTTGCATACTCAAACCCATACACCACAATTGACTAGGTAGGTCAATTTGGACAAAGTAGCTGCCTGATAGCCTCAGCCTGGCATATAAGGAATTATGATAAAATTGTGGAACATGAGCACATACATGTTCCACTTCTACTTGCTTCTATGCCATCTAAGTCATCATATCTCTTTGACCTTAAATTTTTATCCATTACATGGGGATCAAAATGACTTGTGTCTGTTCTTTTGAGAAGTAATCAGAGGGAATATATATAGAGTCCTTCTCACAGTATCTCTGCCATGTTATGCCCTAAATAAATGTATTTCATGACAGTTAGCAGGAGACAATAACTGTGCCAGAGCTACTCAGTCTTCCTTCACCTTCTTTTTCAGATATTTTAATTCAGCAAACTTTTATTCACCATCTTGAGCTTGCTGAATTAGGATAGATGAACAAAACCAGACTTAGTCTTAGCTTTTGTCTCTTGTATAGTGGACTAGGTAATATGGAAAGCAGTGCAGAGGGAGAACAAATGTAAAATAATACAATATTATTTTTTTGCTCTAGGTAATGACAAGCTGCAATTGTGGGGATATATTGGGTTCTTTTAAGCTATTAAGGTTACAGTTTTTCGCTTTTACTGACCTTAAAGCTGGGATTACATTGCTTAGTTCTTGCTTTTAGATGTTTTATAGTGTTGCCTTACTAATTGCCATACTCTGTGTTGGAAAAGCTGAGAGTAATCTATTGACAAGTAAGTAAACCTAAAGCAAAGCCTGTAGCCAAGCATCCAGATTCTCAAGAAACACTGAGATAAGCAGGGAAGCAAGTGACTATGACAGTCTTGGGACCCTAAGGAAACTCATGGGCAAAGAAGCCACGTGGATAAGTGAGGAATTGTGACTAACCTGCATCAGTGCAGCCACAAGGAGGCCCTAAAGTTCTAACCACGTTCCTTCCTGCACACAGACTTATTCACTGCCTGTTAGAATAAGAACTGGCTGCAAGTAATAGGCAGTTGATGTGAGATTAGTGAATGTGTGCTTTGCCCATGTTTGGACCGAGAGTAGCCCAGTGTTTAAAGCACACCCTGAAGCCCAAAGTGCTCCAAGTAGCAACAGACATCGTGTATTTATGGTGTCCACCACAAACCCCATCACTTTTTCTTTTCTTGTTCTTCTCTGTGACTCAGGAATCGATCATTTGACAGAAACCTAATTCTCTGGCTGTGTGTTTTTTTCTTTTGTGGTATAAAAATGACCATACTCTGGATCAGATTTCTCATGATTTTTATGCAATATGATGCCTCATTTTCTCCACCCTTAAGTTTCATTTCTCCTGCTTTCTTGGAGACGTTTTAAGAGTAGTGATTCAGCCTTTTAGTATGACGCGTGACACCTTGCATATTTCTCAAGTTTTCTTTTATGATTATTGATTTAATTCTACAAAACAAACTGCAGTACCAATCAATGAAACTGCTATATGGGACAGAAATTATAAGCACAGATGAAGCAAGAAGAAAATACCAAAAATCAAGCAGGGCATTTTCATCTCTTCCTCTTTCCTCCAAACTTGCATTTGAATACGAGATTATTGTACCCAGGAAAGCTCTGAGACTGTTACTACTCACAGAAATGATGTAGGTGTGACATATATAGTGTTGCATTGTAAGACTTTCAGAGTAGAATGAGTTTCTTAATTACTATAGCAGAAACAGACCAGCCATCCACCAAAACAGTCCATCATTATCCTGCATTTCCCAGCCTCCTGTGAAGTTAGGTGTAGTGATAAGTATATGTTCTAGACCAAGAATTGTACGAGCAACTTGTAGCCATCCCTTGTAGATTTGGTCCACCATATCATTCACACTTGATTTTCTAGATACTTTCACTTTTTGTTAAAGTAGGTGAGACTGATGACCTTGAAATCCATGCACCGAAGATGGTGGATTAATGAGAAAAGAGGATCATAGGGCCATGACATATCGCATGACAGGGAGCCGCTTGCCAATCAGGAACACCAATCCTGGAATTTATGAAAGTGAGAGATAAGCTTATATCAGGTTTGAGCTATCACATAGAGGGGATTTTTCTACTACATCACTTTTTAATAAATCCACCAAAAACAATCGGTAATATTTATAAGCCCTTAGCAATAATCAAACACTGGTGATAACAAGTGGTGGCAGTAGTTTCCCTGGCTGCTATAGGTTATAAAGTAAAGGAGAAAAATGAATTAACTCCTGATGACTTTTCACTGCACACACCAAAACGTGGCTTATGCAACTCAGACAATGTATCACTCATTCTCTTATTCATTTATATTTCCAGTTTTATTGACAAAAAGTGGGCAAACTTCAATGTTTATAGCAAGATTTGTTGCACACACTGTATACATCATGAAGCGATTTCCACAATCAAGTTAATTAACACATCTATCATCTCACGTGATACTATTCTGTTGTGTCCCATGAGAACATTTAAAATCTGCCAACTTATGAAGTTTCAAATATACGGTACGGTATTATTAACTAGAGTTTGCAACCTCTAGACAAGACTCCAGAACTCCAGAATTGTGAGTTACACTCTCTCAGATTCCACATATCAGTGAGATCACACACTATTTATATGTCTATGTTTAGCTGATTTAATTTACTACTGCATCCATTGGTCTTGCCCAAAATAGTGCCAAGTGACAGGATATTTTTAAAGCTGCAGTGTGTGTGTGTGTGTGTGTGTGTGTGTGTGTGTGTGTGTGTATTTTTACTCTTCACATTTTTTTATTCATTCATCATCTAAAAACACACACTTAAATTTTTTATATATTGATAATTATAAAAAATGCTAGAATGAACATAGGAATGCCAAATATCTCTTGAAGATACCAGTTTCACTCTTTTGCATATCTACATGATAGTGGTGATTGCTTGATCGTATTTTTAATTCTTTGAGGAATCTTCATACTGTTTTCCATGACGAGTATACTAGTGATACTCCCATCAATGGTATGAAAGGGGTTCTTTTTCCTCCACATCTTCATCAACACTGTTATCTTTGTTCAAGGGTATAATTTCTATCAGGTATGATAATGATTTGATCTGCATTTCCTCCAATGATTTGTGATGTTGAACATCTTTTTATCACCATTTTGATGCCTTCTTTGGGAAAATATATATTGTAGATCTAAAATATTTACCAGAAGACTCATGTGTTCAAAGGTGGGGCTTTTGAAGACGATCAAATCATGGGGGCTTTATACTCATCAATGGGTTAATCCATTGATGTGTTCTTGGGAGAATGTGCTGTTAGTACATGGCCTGGACAGAAGAGGCAGGTTACTGGGGGCATGACCTGGAAAAATGTACTCTTCTCCCAGCCCCCCTCCCCCACTTTTCTCTCTCTGCTTCCTGGCTCCCATGGTGAGCAGTTTTCCACACCACAGCTTCCCACCATGCCATTTCTGCCTTGGAGACAGAAAACCATCAAAACCTTCTAAAACTGTGAGCCCAAACGAGCCTTTCCTCCTTTATTTTGCAGGTATTGAGGGTTCAGTCCCAGTAATGGGATAGTGACTAATACAAAGCCCTTTCCCATTGTTTCATTGGGTCATTTGTTTTATTTGGGAGTTTTGGGGGGTTTTGCGGAGCTAGTGAATTGCACAATTTCCTTACATACTTGAATTAGAACTTCATATTAAATACATAGTTTTCAAATGTTTTCTCCCATTCCATAAAATACCTTTTTTTCATTTTGTGAATTACTCTCCTTGCTATTGGGAAGGGTTTTGTTTTATTTTGTTTGTAATAGTCCCACTAGTTTATTTTTTTTTTATTTAAAGAAAAGGAAACAAAAGAATACATGGAGATTTTAAAAAAGGGTAGAAATGATACAAACTTACAGAAAAACAAACGGTAAGAAATTGCTGGTTGATAAGTTACACATTGTCATCTTAGAAATAGCTGTTCATTGCCTAAGATTAGATCACATGTCCAAAGAAATTTTGTCCATTCCAGTATCTTGAAATATGTTTCCTCTTTCCTTCTAGTTGTTTCATAGTTTTAGATCCCATATTTAAGTCTCCATTCTATTTTGAGTGGATTTTTGCAACTAGTGAAAGATGAGGAACTAGTTTTCTTTTTCTGCTTGTGGGTATGCAATTTTCCCAATATCATATGAAAAAAGTCCATATTTTCTTTAGTGCATGCTCTCTTACCATCTTTATCACCATCATTTTGGTGTCCATATGTGGGTTTATTTGTAGTATCCCTATTTTTGTTCAATTATAGGCCTGTTTTATGTAATACCATGCTATTCTGATGATTAAAACTTTGTAGCATAATTTGAAGTCAAGTATTACGGTGTTTCCTGTTTTCTTCTACTTAGCCAAGATTTGTTTGGTTATCTAGATTATTTTGTAGTTCCATAAAAATCTTAGCATGATTCTGTAAAGCATATCATTGGTATTTTTAAAGAGATTGAACTGAATATATAGAATACTTTGGGTCACTGTCATTTCAACAATATTGATTCTTGTGATATATGAATATAGATGTTTTCCTTTTATTGTGTGTGTCCTCTTTACTTTCTTTCAATAATAACTTCATATTTTTTTCATTGGAGAGGTTTTTTTTTTTTACCTTTTTGTTTGAATTTATTCTTAGGCATTATTTCCATCTCAATTCTATTTGGATAATTGGCTATTGGTGTGTACCAATTCTACTGCTTTTGTGTGTTTCTTTATATCCTAAAATTTTGCTCAATTCTTTTATTAATTCTAATATTTTTGTTGGAGTCTTTAGGAGCGTCTACATATAATATCATGACATTTGCATACAGCAAAAATTTGATTTCCCTTTTTTCAATTTAGATGTTCTTCATTTTTTCTCTGGTTAATCACTGTGGCCAAGACAAGTATTGCTTTGAATAAAAGTAAAGTGAAAATCTTTGATTTGATTTGAATATCAAATCTTAGAGACGTGTTGCCAGCTTTCCCCCATTCATTGTAATATTAGCTTTCAACTTATTACATGGCTTGTATTATGTTTAAGTACTTCATTCTTTGGTTAATTTACTAAGAATTTTATCGTGAGGGACTGTTGAAAATTATCAATTTCCATTTCATCATCTAATGAGATAATCATGGTTTTTGTCCTATATTCTGTTAATGCTGTATATCACATTTATAGACTTGTGTATGTTGAACTATCTTTGCATCCCAAAGATAAATCCTACTTGACCATAGTGAATTATCCTCTTAATATACTGTTGAGCTTGATTTGTGAGTGTTCTGTTGAGGA
Source organism: Cavia porcellus (assembly GCF_034190915.1). NCBI lineage: Eukaryota > Metazoa > Chordata > Mammalia > Rodentia > Caviidae > Cavia > Cavia porcellus. Next base: position 111,330,549 of record NW_026947486.1, read on the forward strand.
TTTGTACTTCCCTGTTAATCAGAGATACTGGCCTTTAATTTTCTTTATTTGTAGTGTCCTTGCCTGGCTCTAGTGTGAGGGTAATGCTGGCCTCATAAAATCAGTTTGGACGTATTCCCACCTTTTCAGTTCTTTGGAAGAGTTCAGAAGGAGAGTGAAATGTGTTTAGAATAAAACACTTGAAACAGAAGGCACAGGTGTACAGCTTAGATCCAGCCAACATAGTAGAAAATAAGACTTAGTTTGAATCAGCCTTATGTCAGTGTGATTTGCATCTGAATTCTGTCTTTCTTGATAATAGGGGAAACTTGTATTGTTCAAATTCACATCTCCTCCTCTTCCAGTGTCTTGTTCAGTCTCTTGTATACAGTGGGTGTCAACTGAATGACTTGTACAAATGGATCTATTTGAAAATGAAGTACAAAGCTTGGAACCATAGTGATTTAGTTTCATATCTAATATCCTTGTTCCTTTCTAGATTCACCCTCCTGATATGTCTTGCATAGGTCAGACATGAAACTGGCTTTTTAGAATTTAATTTGCTTTTTAAGTGACAGTATAGTTCATAATACGTATAAGCTTTGTGTGCTTTTAAAATGAAATAATCAACATTGTTATCACAATGCAGAGAACATGTCAAGCACTCAATAAAATGGCAACTATTATCATTAATCTCTAGTTTCATTGTGTCCTCTACTTTAAATTCTACCTTTACATATTTTTCTTCCTAATTATGGTGTTACTAGTGTGTTGCTTTGCATCCTCTCTAATTTCATTCATGCATGTGTTACATTTACCAGATGCTATGCTAGATGCTATATATATATATATATATATATATATATATATATATATCACCCCATTATTTCCCTCTATAAAGGGATTCGGTTTTTTATTTTAAAAAATAAGGACTCATAATGTAAGTCACCTACTCTGTGCAGGATGACAAATCTTTAAACAATAGATCTGGAGTTTAAACCCCACACTGCCCAGCTAAAAAGCCCAGACTTCTCCAATGCAACCAAATGACTGGCTTTCCTTTTTTTTTTCCTAAAGATGCTTGAATATAAGAAATCAGATTTTATAATTCACACACAATTCACTTGAAAACTCTTCCCAACAGTAAAGACATCCCTCAGTATCCATGGTGAGCTGACCTCAGGATCCCCCCTCCCACCAAAATCCATGAAGGGTTGAGTCCCTTAGAAATGACCAAGTGTCTGCAGATCATCTACACATATCTGCACCTAAGTTTAGCTTCACATTACTTTCTTTTATGACAGTTCTTCCTGAATAGTTTTTGAAAATTTAAGTAAATATTAAAAATATTGTGTTTTAAAGTCATGTACCATGTTCATTCGTTTGTTTTGATTGACTCTATTCTGTTTTGTTTCATTTGGTTTTATTCTCTCCAAAACTAAAAAAAAAATTAAAATAATAAGAATAAATAATCAGAGTAAAATAAAAAAATCTTTAAAAGTACTACCATTATTAATTCATTGCATAAAATGAAATATAAAGTTTTAAGTTTGGGGGATGAAGATATATCTCAGTAGCACAACCACTTGCCTAGCAAGCGCAAGGTCATGAGTTTGATCCCTGGTACCAGAAAATAAATTTAAATTAAACTAAAATAATAAATTAAAAAGTCTTAAGCTTTGGACATATCTAGTTCATAATGAGATAGAGCTAGCTGGCACTAGCTTGAAAGAGAAGTATCTCTTTCTGTCTCCATGTTCAGGAAATCTCTTTCATAGCTTGGAATCAGTCCTAGTAGGTGAGCGTGCTTGCATCATTGGATCTATCAAATGCTACAAAAAGCACAAGTCTTTTTTCTTTGGTATTTTACCACAAGTGCTAGATTTAATAGCACAGACTATTTCTGTCATGTAAGGGGACACTGAAGGTCAGAAGGGCTAGCAATTTACCAAAAAAAAAAAAAAAAAAAAAAAAAAAAAAAAAAAAAAAAAAAAAAACAGTCAGTTTATGAAAGAGTTGAAAATATTACCCAAGCTTTCTGACCTCTATATGATGTCTGAACTGTTATTACTCCTTCCTCTTGTTTGTATATAAATGTGAAAAAAGCAAGGAGAGAGAGAAACACAGATAACAGAACATCTTAGAATCTGCACTGAATGGAACACTGAGTGCCATTTTATCTGGTAATCCCAACGATGCCTGCTGGTGAGAATTACACAGGACAATTATTAAATTACAATTTTCTGCTACAACATATGGAGTGACAGTCTAGGACAAACTATATGCTTCTTAAGTATCACTGGGTGCTGTGATATTTCCATTTTGGAATTCTTTATACTCCAATCTTATATCTCATGTATGAAACTTCTTCACAAAAATTCATCCTTGTACCCTGTCTGAGTTTAGCTATAACTTATAAGATTGAAGTAGTTGATTCCCTAAAGTCGCATTTTGTTGGCATAAGTTTTGTACCTTACAATGCCTAGCAAGACTCCAGAAACTAATGACATGAATTACAAATAAAATAAAATAAAATAAACTTACATTAGTATAACAAGAGAACTTTTGTTCTTGTAGTCTTTATATTCGATGTCTTTTTAGGATGTAGCAAAGGATTATGAGAAAGTATGTGCGTGTGTGTGTGTGTGTGTGTGTGTGTGTGTGTGTGTATGTGTGTGTATGTGTGTGCAGAATGAGAGGGTCACCTCAAGAAAGGCCTCATTTCAGGGCTCTGTGAGGAGCTTGGAGTTCACAGTGGATACCCTGCTTTGGCACGCAGTGCAAAGGCATGGAACGTCGCACTGAAAGAAGCTAGTCGTGATCACTGGCAGGGAGAGCAATAAAAACAGAGACTTTGTTCTCAAAAGCTTGCTGAAAGCATAACATTGGGCTATTGAAACAGCCTAGTCTCTCACACACACACTCCCACTGGTTTTTGCCAAGGTGCAGGACAGCCCTGCTTAGCCTAGTGCAAAGAGAATTGCTCCCTCTTAAAAGAGCCAAGTAGCTCACAGACAGCAATAAAGTTCTTGAAAGAATGTACCAAGGAAAAATTTTCAGTCCTTAAATTGTTTACAACTTAAATCCGGGTTCCACAGAGATACCTTGGAGGAATTCGGAATTTGGGGAGTTTTCGTTGTTATTGTTTTGCTATGTTTTTGCTTTGTTTTGTTTTTCCCCTGTTGCAGTCATGCAGAGCTTGAAAGATACCAGCAACTGTAAGACTGATTTCCTCTGGAATTCTTCTTAACTCTTTTGAAAAGATAAGAAGGGAAGGTACCACACTAATATTGTTGTTGGCCATAGGCATAAAAAGAAGGCTTACAAAATATCCTGTTGGTTGGGAGAATGATACACTTCATTGTTACAACAGTGTGTATTTAACTCAGGAATCTATGGCTTCATAGACAGTCTAACGAATCAATAAGTACGCAAATGGTCTAATGAATAAATTGAAAGCAGCTACCTACATCACGATAATGTCTGTGCAAGAAGGATTAACTATCCAAAATCCCAAATGGAGGAGAAAATACTCATTAACTCATTCTTCAAAAGTTTACTTAGCACATTCAGGACACCAGACCCTGTGATGATGGCGGAGAATGTCTATCACAGCAGCTCTCAAATTTGAATGTGCACCAGAATTACATGGAGTGATGATCAAAATAGATGTCTTCCCTTCTCCCAAAGTCTCTTATTCATGAGCTAAAGAGTAAAATCTAAAAATGTGCATTTCTGAAAAATGCCCAGTAGATTCTTAGTGTTGGGGAACCTGACTTTTCTTAGGAGACCAATGAGTAAATTATAATTCACATCAATAAGCAGTAAGTGCCATGGGAGCACAGAGGATGAGCCTTTGACAAAACTTTGGAATGAGGAGCCCAGAGGAAGAAGTCAGGAAAGTCTAGGCAGATATGGTTACAATTGAATTGAGCCTTAGAGGCTGAATAATTTTTGTGATCTGAAGGAAGAGCTGGAAAGGTATTCTGGATAGAGGCAACAACACATGTGAAGGCAGAGAGGTGAGAAATGGCATGCTGGCTTTCAAGCAACTGTGAGTAATTTGTGGTAAACATTGGCAAGATAACAAATATTCACCTATAACACACAGCACAGGCTTGCCAGAGAAAAGGCACTCAACAAATGTGTAAATAAATGAATTTTCAGAGAAATGTGCTGGCTGCCATCGGAATTCTAGAATGACAACACATGTCACAGGATGCAGCCCTCAAGGAGCTATACCAGAGACCATGTGTCAACGTGGAAGACACTAGCCAGGAACACTGCTGAGACCACAGTGGTTTTGTCTCTCCTCTAGAAATGATGCACAGCCTGCAGTCCTCAGTGTTAGAGGCTTGCTTAAGTGATTCTGCCCCAGAACATACTAGATTGTCTGGAGAAAAAGAGCCTGAAGCAAGCGGGTCCATCTGTACTCCTCTAAGACAATTTGAAATAAAATGTAGCAGAGACCATATGCAACTCTCTCCTGGTAGAAAGCCTATGAGATATGCACTACTAGATCCACTGGACACCATATTTCCCAAAGCCAGGCGTCATAAGATGCTAATGCCTATAGAAGCAATGGTGACACAGGGAGAGGGCACTGGTGACACCTTGGAGTCTCTGATTTTAAAACAGCCCAAAGGCCCAGCCAACCTTGGTCTTCTCACCTTTTCTTGATACATTAAAATTCTCAAGAGCCTTCCAGTAAATCTCTGTCCCGCTTTTTTTTTTTCCTCAGAAGGATCAAGTTAAATGTGTCTGTCAGTTGCTATCAGATCAGTTGTGACCATTCCAGTCAGCAACCACTCAGGACCTGAAGCATGAAATAGGTTCTAAATGGACTTACAGCCCATGGCCTGAACCTGTTGCAAAAGCTGTATGAGATGGTTTGCCTGAAGCCTGCCTCAGCACACGTGGGAAGAATTTACCCAAAGACAAAGGGGTAAAGGCTCCATTTACTGGAGAGAATAGCATAGAAGAAAGTAAAGTATTCTAAATAAATACAACTTCAAATGCTGGTGCAGTGGTACAGGACTTGCTTTAGCATGTGAAAGCCCCTGAATTCCATCCTCAGTACTGAAAACAAAAACAGAAAACCACTAGTGGTACACGCCTTGAACCTCAGTGATAGGGAGGCTGAGGCAAGAGGACCATGAGTTCAAGAGCAGCCTAGGCTACATAGTGACTTTAATGTCATTTTGAACTACACAGTGAAAACTTGCCTGCTGAAAAAAAAAATTCTGGGAAAGAGATCTGCCTGGATAGGCAGAGTAGACTGGGTAACATGAAGCAGCAAATACAGAATGGCTCATATGGTCAGCTTTGAGCATTAGGCTTTCACATGGACATCCTGGAGGACCACGGAGAAAATAGAAGAAAGGGAATGTTAGCTTTTAAGACCCTGAGTCTTGTGACAAGCTTTCCTTCATGTCTGTAATGGTAGTTTCTTTTTTCTTTCCTTTTTTTTTTTTTTTTTTTTTCTGAGAACAGCTTTTCTCATGTGGTGAGGTGCTCATTGCCAGACTGCAGCAGCTCCACAGAAGAGCTGTATCAGAAGAAAACTGGGCACTGGGGGATAGGCAACTGGATTTATTCTGATACAATACTTCCCCCAGAGCTGGGACACTGAAGAGAGCAGCGTGGATATGGCTGCATGTGGTGCAATGGCAGCTCAGTGCTGTCCTGATAGAGCACGCTGGGATTCAGGCATCTACCCTTAAACAAGTCCAGCTGTCCTGTGTCCCGCTGTCCTGCTGTGCGCCACGGGACATAGGACTGTCAGAGGTGCACAAGGCAAGCCCCCCCCCCTTTCCACGCCCCTGCCATACTGCCATCCTCTGTGGGACACAGGACTTCCAGTGACCTACAAGGCCGAGTCCCCTGAGCCTGCCCCTTCCTTGCCCCTGCCATCCAGCCACTGCACTCTGGGACCCCCGACCTCCTGGACCTAGTATTGCTGTTGATCTTTGGCTCCCAATTCTGTCCCCAGAACCTTGAACCACAGTGAATTAACTGTGCTGTGTTGATGAGAGACTCAGTAATCCCTTATCCAAACAGAAGACCTCAATAGGTTTCCATCAGTGTGGTGAGTTTGCCCCTAAAATAGGAATAGAGTTTGCCACCTTCCCTGGGCAAACAGGAGCAATAGCCAAGCCCCTTCCAGAAGTAGAATCTTGGGAAGTGTGGCAAGAGTGTGGGTGAGTCCTTGCTCCACAAAGAGAACATCAGGTAGGTTGAGGAGGGTGCCAATAAGGCCTCCCCCAACCTGGAGAAAATTGAAAGGACCTATGAGACATCCAGAGGCACAGTAGGGTCCCAGATGAGGCAAACACTATAAACAGAGAGATCTGGTGACCTGGAACAAACTGAAGACATAGTAACAGCAGGAATTAAGGGCTGATTTACATTAATACTCCTAGGTTTGACAGCCTAGAAAGAATATAAGACTCACCCAACAGGCCCTGCAGGAGGAATTCAGGTGACTGGCCCACCTCTTCATTATGTCACCCAGAAGTTTTGCAAACATCAGTCACACAGTAGGAAGCTAAGATACCCACCAAAATAGGTGAGAATAGTGGGATTGAAAGACAAAATACTAGCCTGAAAGTGAAAATGACAAAATGATAAAGCAAAATCCAATCTCAAACACCTAGTCCATCAGGAGCTAGTAAAGGAGACATTGAAATAGAGGACTTTAAAATTCACACACCTGGAAATCTCTGAAATGATAGTGAATGAAATAAAAAGACAAATCCATGAGACTATAGAAGAAATCAAATTAGAAATAATCTCCAATGTAAAGATGGAAATAACAACCTTAGTAAAGGAGTTGCTAAGTGCAGTGAGAGAAAAGATAGATAAAAAAAAAAAGTACAGGAGCATGGAAAACTTTTTGAAATCTTAAATAAACAATATATAAACAAGCAGAATTCATGAAACAAACTCACAGAGATATCCAAGAAAAAAAATTATATTCAAAGCTGGCAAAACTGTTTAAATGAAGCTGAGGATAGAATTTCAGACTTTGAAGACAGGGTTGCAATTTGCAATTGTGAACAGATAGAACTTTTAAAAATAACAAAGCAGCATGAAATGACAATCCAGCAGCTTCAAGATTATGCCAAAAGAAACAATATAAGATTAATAGGCATCAGTGAAGATGCAGGATTCAATGCAAATGATATAGGTAAACTATTCACAGAAATAATAACAGAAAATTTCCCAAACATGGGGAAAATCTGATATGCAGATAAGTGAGGCATACAGAATGCCAAACAATCACAACAAATATAAATATATACCCAGACATGTAATAATTAAGATCTCAGACATACAACATAAAAACAGAATACTAAAAGCTACTAGAGAAAAGGCACAACTCACCTATCAAGGAAAATTCATTAGAACCATGGCAGACTTTTCATCACAAATCCTCAGGTCAAGACAAACCTAGAGTGAAGTGTTTCAAACCCTAAAACAAAACATCTTTCAACCCTGATTGATGGACCCAGAAAAACTTTCTTTAAAATTTAATAGAGAAACAAGATACTTCCATGACAAAGACTAAATAAAGAAAATTAGTCTGCCAAACCAACTGTAGAAGGAGTATTTAAAGACATACTAGATAGAGATAAAAATGACCACAATCTCCAGAACAACAACAGAAAGTAATTACCAGGCTGGACAAGCAGTAAAACAAGGGGGAAAAGCAGAAAACATATAACTGGAACATAACAAGGCAAAGCTGAGCAGGTACATATCAGTTATATCCATCAATGTAAGTGGTACCCAGCAATTGGACAAACATTCACCTATCAAAGAAACAGGTTGACAGAATGGATCAAGAAACATGATCCCACAATATGCTGTATACAAGAAAAGAATTTGACCCAAAAGGAAACTCATAGGTTAAAAGTCAATGTTGTATCTTATTGGATTTTATTATATGTGAGAGTATAAACAAAGTTTTTATAGACAAGGAGATAATATAGAAACCATTGTTCATTTTCTGTTAGTTGGTTCTAAATACTCTTTAATACTTTCATTCTCTTAAAAAAAAATCAAAGGATGGAAAACAGCAAAACAGCATTCCATGCAGCAGGAACCCAGAGAAAAGCAGGGTAACTATTCCATTTGCAGGCAATATAAACTTCAAACCTAAAACAATTAAAAGTGTTAAAGAAGGTCACTACATAATTATTACTGAAAAAATCAAGAGGAAGAACTAACAAGTATAAATATATATGCACCCAATACAGGAGCACCCAACTGTATAAGACAAATACTAATGGACATGAAAAACCAAATACACAAGAACACAATTATAACAGGGATCTTAATACCCCATTATCACAAAGAGATGGATCAACCAGACAAAAAATAATAGAACTGATCATACCTGCAAGAAAATGGACTTAGCAGATGTTTACAAAGTATTCCACCCAACCACATCAGAATATACATTCTTGTCAGCTGTGCGTGGTACATTCTCCAAAATAGACCAAATAATAGCCCATAAAACATTCCTAAGTAAATGCAAAGGGACTGAAATTATCCTGTGCATATTATCTGACCATATTGCACTGAAATTGGAAATTAATGGCAAAAGAAATTGTAAAACCTGCATAAAGAAATGGAAATTAAATAACAATCTTCTGACCAACCAGTGGGCTACAGATGAAATTAAAGAAGAATTAAAACAATACTTACATCTCAAAGAAAATATAGAAACAACATACTGTAATCTGTGGGATGCAATGAAAGTGGTCATAAGAGGGAAATATATGGCAATACATTTTAATATCAAGTAAGCAGAATGAGCACAAATAAACAACCTAATGCTACATCTCAAGCTTCTAGAAAAAAAGAGCATGTTAAACCCAAAGCACATGGGAGAGAGGAAATTGGAAGATCAGAGCAGAAATCAATGCAATTGAAACTACAAAAAAAAAACAATAAAAAGAATTAATGAATCTAAAAGCTTGTTTTTTTAGAAGAAAAACAAAATTGGTAAATCTCTGGCTAACCTTATCAAGAAAAAGAAACAACAACCTCAAATTCACACAATAAGGACTGAAAAGAAGGATATTACCACAGATCCCGTGGAAATTCAAATGATCCTAATTTGAAAACCTATACTCATATAGGATGGAAAATAAAGAGGAAATAGACAAATTTCTAGAAACATATGAACTACCAAAGCTCAATCAAGATGTTATAGCAATTTTGAATGACCCAGTATCAGCTATTGAAATAGAAAACGTGATTAAAAATTTACCAACATAGAAAATGCCAGGTTCTGATAGATTCACAGCTGAATTCTACAAGAAATTTAGAGAAGATTTGATGCCAATACTCCTTAAACTCTTCAACGAAATTGAAAGGGAAGCAATCCTCCCTAAATCATTCCTGAAGGTAGGTATTACTCTGATACCAAAACCAGAGAAAGACCCAACCAAAAAGGAGAACTATAGGCCATCTCACTAATGAACATTGATGCAAAGATTCTCAACAAAATACTGGCAAATAGAATGCAGCAAATCATTAAGAATATTATACATCATAAGCAAGTGGGATTCACTAAAGGAATGCAGGAATAGTTTAACATATGCACATCAATAAATGTAATATACCACATCAACAGAGCCAAAATCAGAAACCACATGGTCATCTCAATAGACGCAGAAAAAGCTTTGAATAAAGTTCAACACATGTTCATGATAAAAACCCTTCAGAAACTCGGAATACATGGTATTTACCTGAATCTCATAAAGTCCATCTATAACAAATCAACAGCCAACATTATACTAAATGGACAAAAACTGAAAGCTTTCACTTTAAAATCAGGAACAAGACAAGGATGTCCACTATCACCACTTCTATTCAATATAATTCTGGAAATATTAGCCAGAGCAATGAGACAAGAGAGACAAACAAGGAAAGGAAGAAGTTAAATTATCACTATTTTCAGATAGCATGATATTCTGTATAGAAGATGCAAAAAATTCCACTAAAAGATTGCTATAGGTAATAAACAAATGCAGCAATGTAGCTGGATACAAAGTCAACATTCAAAAATCAATAGCATTCCTGTACACAAACATAAAACTCACTGAGACAGAAATTATAGAAATATCATCTTTCACAATAGCATCTAAAAAAATGAGATACTTGTTTTATCTCATTTTTAGATGCTATTGTGAAACCTAACCAAGAATGTAAAAGACCCATATGCTGAAAATTATACTATGTAAAAAAGGAGATTGAAGAGTATATTAGAAAACTGAAGGATATTCTTTGCTCTTGGCAAGGAACCAACATCGTAAAAATGACCATACTCCCAAAGCTATTAAAAAGATTTATTGAAATCTCAATCAAAATACCATTAACATACCTCACAAATCTAGAGAAAACACTCTTAAAATTCATTTGGAAACAGAAGAAACATAGAATAGCAAAGGCAATTCTGGGGAACAAAGGCAAGACAGGAGGCATCTTAATTCCTGACTTGAAACTATACTACAAAGATACTGTGATAGAATCAGTGTGGTACTGGCAAAGAAATAGACCTGAAGATCAGTGGAACAGATTAGAAGATGCAAGCACAACTACAAAGACACTCAGCCACCTGATATTTGATAAAGGGGCTAAACATGTTCACTGTGAGAAGGATAGGCTCTTTAATAAATGGTGTTGGAAAAATTGGTTCTCCACATGCTGAAGACTAAAACTAGACCCATGCCTATCACCATGTGCTAAACTAAAATCAAAATGGGCCAAAGATCTAAATATTAAAACAGAAACACTAAATCTACTGGAAGACAAGGTAGATAGAAGTCTTGGAGGCATAGGGGTAGGCAGAGTGTTCATGAATAAAACACAAACTGCATGGGAAACACTTCAAAGAAAATCAATAACTGGGATTTCATATTATTAAAAAGTTTCTGCACTTCAGAATAAATCACCAACAGAGTGGAAAGAAAATCCACAGGATGGAAAAAAAATTTAACAACCCCTCAGACAAAGGACTTATATCCAAAAAATATAAAGAATTAAAAAAAAAAAAACATCAGGACCCCCAAATTCAAATACAGTCTTCAAAAATGGGCCTCTGAGATAAACACATATTTCTCAGATTAATAGAAACAAATGACAAATAAATATATGAAGAAATATTCACCATCACTGGTCATTCAAGAAATGCAATAAAAACAACACTGAGATTTCAATCTCATTCCAGAAACAATGGCTGCCATCAAGAAATCAACTGATAACAAATGTTGGTGAGGCTGCAGGGAAAAAGAACAAAGCTCCAATGTTGGTGAGAGTGTAGACTGTTTCAGCCACTTTGGAAATCAGTATGGAGAATTCTCCGAAGACTAGGATTGGAATTTTGTTCAATCCAGCTATTCCCCTCCTGAGTATTTTCCGCAAAAAAAACTGAAAAGGTCATGTCATGGTGCTATATGTGCACCCATGTTTATAGTAGCACAATTTTTTATCACTAAATCTTGGAAATGACCAAAATGCCCATCAATCACAGAGTGGATAAAAAAATGTGGCATTTTTATACAAAAGAATATTACTCAGATACAAAAAAGGATGATCTTGAGGCCTTTATAGGTAAATGGAGGCAATTGGAGACTATCCTTATAAGTGAAATAAATAAGAATCATATTTATAAATATCACATTGCCTCTCTGGTGTAAAAGGTAATAAAAACTGCAGGAATAATAAGGTCCAAAATATGTAATAGCTGTTGTAAAAAAGAAAGGGAAGGAAACTTTTCTAATGGATATAACTGCGTGTATGTTTAAGTGTGTAAGATAGATAACCATATTACTAAGTTTTTGTTGGATCATTGAACAGAATGTTTTCCACTGTCACTGTTAGACTGTCTAATTTCTACGCTTCAATTTTGTGTCTTGAACAAATATTTCTAAGATGAAATATGTAATTTATCAACTTGTAATTTCTTGCATTAATATTTTGGAAATTCTGCATTATTTCTACCATTTTTTCTGTTTTGCTTTTTTTCCTCTTTAAATAAAAAAGAATGTCTTTTTCCTCAGTGAGTATCATTTTCTTCATCTCTAAAACGGAACTGATACCACATCCTCTTTCTTCGTAAGGTGACCACGCCAATAAGTGAGTTCACATGTACGAACGGTTTGTGGAAGTCACTGCCTGATTTAATTTTTTATTTCAGAATATCTTAGCCAAATCTCTCCTGAGTTATCACTAGAAGCAGGATTTTATTGGATGCTTGCAGTATTTCCCAAGAAACTATCTCACCTTGTATTCCCATACATATTCTAGGCAGGCTCATTTTTTTATAAGGCTTTCTTTTTTTCAGATCAGACAAGCTGCAATTACAAATTACTTTCAAGACATTTTAAATAGACTGGGAAAATATGCACATGCTCTAGTCCACAGGGACCATGTTTGCTTATCAGGTTGTCTCTTCTTTATTAATGCTTCCCAGGATCCTTTTCTTTCTGCATGTTCTTCTCTTTTATGGGAGGCAGCCCAGTCTCACAAGTGACAATATGCTTCCAGGAATCATCCGTCTTTTCTTTCACGTGCACAACAGTTAGCATTTTTCATGGTTCAGTCTGGAGAGTGCAGTGGCTGAGCCCAGGCTTGATGTTAGGAGCGGGGTACACCTGTCTGCCACTGCCCGCTTTGACCTGATTTGTTCAGAGACAGCTGAATGCCCTAAACATCTCCAATCGCAGGAAGTCCTTGTCAACACTATGATGTATATATGCCTTTGGGGAAGCGTCTAAAAGATCCATTCAAATCTGGTGTATTTCTTAACCTGAGGAAGCAGGAGCATTCCTAAAGACACAGGATGGCTAAAAT